>NC_048604.1:94050059-94793150 GCF_003668045.3 Cricetulus griseus
GCTACTTAATGGCACAAAAGCACATAGAGATCCATCCTGACCACCCCATTATGGAAAGCCTTCAGCAAAATAACTGGCGAGGCTGTCAGAACCTAGTAGTGCTACTGTTTAAAACCACTTTATTCTCCCCTGGCTTCTCCCTTGAGGATCCCAAGACCCACTCCAACTACATCTACTGTGTGATCATACTGCGCCTGGGCACTGATGAAAATGAAGTGACAGTAGAGCTGAGTGTAGCGGATCCCACCACTTTTGCATGATGAAGATACTATCATTTCACATGGAAGTAGAGTTCCCACTGGGAAGCCTGTGCCCTTTGTATATTTTTCCCTTTGGCTCCGCTGCAGCATTTACTAACTCTGACCCTACTGGCTTTTTGCCGATGCCTACAGATTATTTCTTCACTCCTGTCTTTAATGTCTTAAGGCAGAAAAGTCTCTCCTCCTTCGCCAAATAGCAGGTCTAGGTGCTGTGCTTTATGTCTTGTTCATTTGTTTTGTTTATTTTGTCCTGAAATGAAAAGTATGCAAACTAAATAGGATGCAGTTTTTAAAAAATAATGCCACCCATCTCCCAACAACCATTAAGTACCAATAGTTCCTCCAGGAGGGATGGGGCTTCATGGGTCCCTCTCTGATCCATGATGAAATGCTAATAAGCTTAATCTAGTACAAGTGTTGTTTGGATAACCACAGCTACAGTAAATTCTGGAGTGCAACAGCTATGTTATTTCCAGAAGATGTCCTTTTGTTACATATCTCCCTAGTCTCTGGCTCTTAAATTCTTTCCACTACCTCTTCCATGATGTTCTGTGAGCCTTGGAGGGGGATATAGCTGTCCCAATTAAGGCCAAGCATACCACCATCACTTATTCTTCATACTTTGGCTAGTTATGGGTTTTTATATTAATGACCACCATTGTTTACATTGTTCTTAATCCAAACAGACAAGTTTAGCTTTTCACCACTCAGATCAGCTATAGACTAGTCAATTGTGTGTGGGAGGGGTTGGTAGATATGTGGATATTCGTGCACATATGTGCACATGCATATGGAAGCCAGAGACAACCTTGGGGGCTGTTTATCAGGTAGTACCCAGCATTTTTTAAGACATGGTCTCACTGGCCTAGAACTCTTGAGGTAGGCAATGAAAGCTGACCAGAAAGCCTAAGAAATCTGCACATTTCTATCTCCCCAGAACTGGAATTACAAGTTCTATACCATACCTGGCTTTTATATGGATGCTAAAGATGGAACTCAAGTCCTCATGCCTGCCAGGCAAGCACTTTACTGTAAGCCTATCTGTTCACTGCCTGGATAACATACATCTTTTGATGTAAATTTGTTTGTTTTCAGGCCAGAGAGATGGCTCAGCAGGTAAAAGGGCCTGCCACCAAGACTGAGAACCTGAATTTGATTCCTAGGACTCACATGGTGGAAAGAAAGAACTAATTACCAGGTGTGGTCCTGCATCCTCCATGCATGTGCCATGGCATGTGCATACCTATACTCAAACACACACACACACACACAAATAAATATTTTTAAGTTTTCAATTTTCACAGTCTAATTTATTGATTTCATTCTTTAATTACTTGTGTTTGTAATAGTATATCTTAGAGACTCTCAATTCAAGCTCATGTATGTTTTCATCTATGTTTCTTTGTAAGAATTTAGTTTCAGCTCTTAAATTTATATCTTCAATTCATTTTGAGTTATTTTTGCCTATGTTGTGGTATATTGAAGCTAAATTCATGGTTTTGTGCTAGGATATCTAGTTTTCCCTGTATTATTTTTTAAATAGACAGTCTATGCTTCTCTGAACTACCTTGGCACCCTTGTTGAATGACAACTAACCATAGATGGATAGGTAAGGCACATCTGAATTGATAAAAACTTACCTTTAGCTCATGTGGTACAAATTCTATACCTAGAGGCTACTTCAAGTTATAGTTTGTTGAAATATATAGATATATAAGGCCAAATAGTTTCTCAAGTAGTAGCTTTTGCTTCTATTAGGAGTATCTTTCTTTAACAAATACTTTAAATGTGACAAAATTTTTAAAATAGGTTGTCTCTACTTTTGATACTTCCTAATTATTATTATTATTATTATTATTATTATTATTATTATAAATAGGAACTTCATCAAAAGAGGCTTTGAAGTCAAGGTATACCAACATTTAAGTATATAATTGCAAAATTAAATCTTAGAAATTATTTGAACTCTCATCATTTAATTTCAGTTCTCCTGAAATAATTTCAATGCCTTCCTGTTTGCAAGCTATGTTTGCAATAATTTCACTTAGCTAAAATCTTCAGTGAACACTTTGACTAAAAATTTCCAAATGCTTTTGAGAAATCAAAAAATAAAAGTTGGAAGACTTAAAAATTCTGGCTGGTTTCATGTCAACTGACACAAGCTAGAGTCCTTAGAGAGGAAGAAACCTCAACTGAGAAAATGCCACCATAACATCCAGCTGTAAGGCATTTTCTTAATTAGTGATTGCTGAGGGAGGGCCCATCCCATTGTGGGTGATGCCATCCCTGGGCTGGTGGTCCTGGGTTCTATAAGAAGGCAGGCTGATCAAGTAAGGGGAAGCAAGCCAGTAAGCAGAACCCCTCCATGGCCTTTGCATCAGTTTTTGCCTTCAGGTTCCTGCCCTGTTTGAGTTCCTGTCCTAACTTCCTTCAATAATAAACAGCAATATGGAAGTGTAGGCCAAATAAACCCTTTCCTCCCAAGCTTGTTTTTTGGTCATGCTGTTTCATCACAGCAATAAACACCCTAACTAAGATAGTAGTGCCAATGTAGGACACAATGATTAACAAAGTAGCTCCTAATGATGCATGCACTGACATACTAAGTATCTTTTTTATTATTTGAAACACATGCATACATTGATTGTATTTTGATCTTGTTTTCTTCTCTCTCTCTCTCTCTCTCTCTCTCTCTCTCTCTCTCTCTCTCTCTCTCCCTATTACAAAAAGAAAATCAAACTAAACCAAAATATATAAGATCTTTATTTAGTTTATTTAGCATTAGTTTTCTGTTTTGCTTTGTTTGTGGAAGCTCATCTCACCACTTTGCACAAGCCAGCCTGGAACTTGCAATCCTTCTGTCTCAGTTGGAAATACACTGTTATAAGCCACTACACCAGGTTTCAACATCAATTTTGTCATAAAATTTGCATTTAAGTTACTCTAACGTTGTATAATTAAAGACATTTGTAATTGTTGCCAACTGCAATTCTGTTTTGGTCAGTATAATATTGTAGCTTGTCTTTTCACAGTTAACTATGAATTATGTGTGTGCCTTGACTAATACTAAATACAGCTCAGATCCATAGCCTTTTCAGTTTCACTAAGAATATTGTCCAGGCTCTGATGTTGTGCTACACCCAAACTTAGATTTTACCTACTATCCTCCACCCCATATGTCATTTTGTTTGCAAATACTAAGGTTTTAAAAATTAATTTACTATAGCATGACAGATGTTACACCCTTAACAGAATGAACCTCTGAAGGATTTATTTATATCCATGAACCATATGAAAACATCAAACTATATTTGAAATTAACTCATAGTCAAAGCATCTGATAACACTAATATAAATTGTTGTCAGGTAACTCTTCATGAACTTCCTCAACTTATGATGGAGCCAACCCAACAACAGCTATTGCTTCACTTTTTATACAAGGACAAGAAAACCCTGAAGTAAACTTCAGTTAGAAGAGCAAAGTGGAAGTAAATGTTGTGTAAAATCATACGTAAATATCCTTAAGACATGGGAAATGAGTACCCTGTCTGAGGTCACTTTGGATCACAGACATAACCTAAAGGGTAAAAGCATTTTAAGATCCATGGGCAGCTCTGCTACTCAAAATCCAAGTCTCAGTGATGACAGACCATGAGTCAACCCTAAATGTCTATACTCAAGATTAATACCTTGGCTGATAATGTAACTCCATTGGTAGAGTGCTTGAGTGCCATGTATAAAACGCTAGGTCCATTCCTAACATCACGTAAATAAGGCATAGTGACATGTGCCTTAATTTCAGGACATGGGAGGTCGAGGAAACAGCATTAAGGACAGCGAGTTTGAGTACAATATTGAGTACATGAGACCCTGTCTCAAAAAAAGATTATTATTTTTGAACATTTTCCTGATGCCCTAGAAAGAAAAAGCAACCACACTCAAACACTAATAACCAAATCATAAACAGAAGCAATTTTAGAGGACAGGAAATAAGCACTGGATGGAGAAACTTATAAAAGACAAAAGGAAAGTTAACTTGTGAGATGCTGGCCTTCAGAGAGGGATCTATACATAAGCAAGTATCACTCACTTCCCACTACTATGGAACACATTGCAAGCTCCTCTCCCTTGCATCAAGGCATCCCACCTTAGGGAATAAGTTCCAAAGAGCTAGCTCATGCATCAGGGGCAGGTCCTGGTTCCACCTCTAGGGCCCTACAAACAGACCAAGCTACATAACTGTCACCCAGATGGAGAGGGCCTAGGTCAGTCCCATGCTAGCTCCCTGGCTTCCTTGACCTTGACATCATGACCTTGACAACTCTTGCTCATATAATCCCTCCTCTCTTTCTTCAACTGGACTCCTGGAGCTCAGCCCAGTGCTTGGTTGTGGATCTCTGCATCTGCTTGCATCAAGTACTTGATGAAGGCTCTCTGATGACAATTAAGGAAGTCACCAAACTGATTACAGGGGAAGGTCAGTTCAGGCACCCTCTCTGTTATTGCTAGGAGTCTTAGCTGGTGTCATCCTTGTGGGTTCCTGGGAGTTTCCCTGGCACCAGGTTTCTCCATAATCCTGTATGGCCCCCACAATCAAGATATCTCTTTCATTACTCTCCCCCTCCTTCCTGCCCCCAGCTCAACCATCCTGATCCCTCATGTTCCCTCCATCCCCTCCCTTCTACCCCTTGCCTCCAGTTTACCCAGGAGATCTCATCTATTTCCTCTTTCCAGGGAGAGCCATGCATCCCCTTAGGGTCCTCCTTGTTACTTAGTTTCTCTGGAGCTGTGGATTGTAGCCTGTCAGTCCTTTGCTTTATAGCTAATATCCACTTATGAGTGAGTACATACCATGTTTGTCTTTCTGAATCTGGGTTACATCATTCAGGATAATTTTTTTCTAGTTCCACCCATTTACCTGCAAATTTCATGATGTCGTTTTTTTTTTTTACTACTGAGTAAATACTCCATTGTGTAGAAGTATCATATTTTCTTCATCAATTCTTTGATTGAGAGGCATCTAGGTTTAATCTGTTAGAAAAAGAAGCATATTTAATGAGAAGTGATGCTTACATTTATCTGTGGGATAGTACTTAGAATACCATTAGAAATTATTATATTAGTTTGGGGAAA
This sequence comes from Cricetulus griseus, assembly GCF_003668045.3. Classification (NCBI taxonomy): domain Eukaryota; kingdom Metazoa; phylum Chordata; class Mammalia; order Rodentia; family Cricetidae; genus Cricetulus; species Cricetulus griseus. Next base: position 94,055,453 of record NC_048604.1, read on the forward strand.
TGGCAGTAATAGGTTCTCCTCTGGGTCTATGACTTCTCCAACCACAAGTAGTTACTGACCAAGCCTTGCATCTAATTAGACAATTGTTGGTTACTCCCAATTTAAAAGTGCCACTATTGCACTACTGGGGTATCTTGTCTGGATGGTCATTGTTGTGGTAGCATTTAGAGTCGGGTAGCACTTTTGATTGCTTTTCTCCATTGGCAGCTTTCATAGTACCTTCTAATACTATCAGAGCTACTTCTCAGTGAGGAAGCTATCAGGTCAGTTCCAGCTTGGTTCCTCCAAGTCCTATGTCTGAAGTTCATAGTGTCTTCAACAATAAGATCTTGCCCTCCCTTTCCATTTCAAAAACCCCAGGTTTTCCCATGTCCCCCTACATAACATCTATGTCCTACTATTTCCCTTTCTAGAATCTTCCTCCGCACATAGTCCCTGTCTATGTATTTCCTGTGCATTCATCATATACATGTAACCAATGATATTCAACTTTCCCACTGATATACCAAGAGACAGCCTGCATAGCTTTGCATATGACTCTGGCTATGACTAGAGCCACAAGAGAAGCAGAAAGGACAATGGCAATAGCCTCTAAAGTTTGAGGAGTCTCTTGAACTCCCCTGATCAACATCTCAAAGAGTGGTTTTCCATGCCTGGCACTGAGGTTTTTGTTAGATTGACTGGCTCCTGGGAGAGCATAACACCAAGTGTGGCATGACTCCATTTAAATACATACATAATCTCTTTTAAGTAGATACTAAATAATATGTTTCCCTGTTGTTTTCTTAAGATTTTATTTATTTATTATGTATACAACATTCTGTTTCCATGTATATCTGCACATCAGAAGAGGGCACCAGATCTCATAATGGATGGTTGTGAGCCACTATGTGGTTGCTGGGAACCACAAGTTCCAAGACCTCTGGAACTTGTGGAACTTGAACTCAAGACCTCTGGAAGAGCAGTTGGTGCTCTTATCCTCTGAGCCATCTCTCCAGCCCCCCTATTGTTTTTTTAACATCCTTAGTGTTATTTATTTCTCCTCCTTCCCTCTCCCTTTCTACTGCCCTTCCTCCCCAGTTAAAGGCCAGAAGTTTTTCCCTTATCCCTCTTCATAGCACCTGTGTCCTACTACTGCCCTTCTAGAATTCCTTCTCCCTCCCTGTATAGGGATTTTCTAATTTTTCTGGTTTCTGAAGTTACTCCAGATTAATATATTCACATATAAAGACTCAGAGCTAGAATCTACAAAAAAGGGAGACATGCAAACAACTCTGGGCCTGGGCAACCTCATTCAGTATGATAGGTGCTGGATCCATCCATTTACCTGTAAATGTTACTATTTAATTCTTTTTTACAGCTTAAAAGAATTCCATTGTGTATATGTACTACTTTTTCATTATCCATTCATCAACGGAAAGACATTTAGGTTTTTTTCCATTTCCTAGCTATTGTGCATACAGTGGCAATGAACTTGCCTTAGACTCTTAAGCAGCTGTGATCACAGGCAGTACCAACATACAGCTCATAATCTTGAGTATAAAAATAAAATTAATGTTTTTAATGAAATAAAGGAAATTTTTGTCTGTCTTTGTGTTGGTATGAATATTAGGCCTCAATTCATTCTGAGCACATTGCTCTACCACTGAGCTACATATTCAACAACATGATTTTATGGAATAAATACATAGTAATTCATGAGTCACATATTAATTTATTTGCATTACATGTCTAGACTTTGCCAACCCTCCAGACACTCAGACATATTTAAGTTCAGTCATCTTTGAGTTTTTTGCCAATTCCATATAAAAACCATAGCAACATACATTTTTGTCATAATGAAGGTATTTTTGTTCAGGTAGGAGTGCAGACATATTTTATTTAACAGCCTGCTATCTTGATTCATAACTTGTAAATATTTAAACCTAATGGAATATGGGCTTTCATTTGTCCTCTTGCCCCAGGCCCACAAATGTCAGGGGTAGCCAGAACACACCATCTGCAGATGTGTATGGCAAATCACCATCTCTGAGAAGGCCTTGTACAGTAACAAGTGCTTTTAGAAATAGACAGCAGTATATTTTCAGCATCTTCATGTATTCTGTTTTCCATGTGGTTACTGATACCTGTATTGTCTTGTGGCAGGTAATAAATGTCCATAAATGCTTTCTGCAAGTTAGACACCTGACATCAACATTCTTTGGAGGTAAAATCTGTTTAATTTTTTAGTAAATATTCCCTTGGGCTCATTGCTGCCCAAAGAGTTTATTGCAGAAACAAAAATAATAAGCATTAGCTAACAATATAATAAATAATAGATGTAGTCTTATGCTGTACAATAAATGACAAAACCTTTGCAAGCTTAAGCATTGAGATTGCCTTTCTACCTTCTGCAACAACATAGCTCAGCTTTTATTTCTAGCACACTCTTCATATACATCTAACCTATGATTCCCCACTGATACAACAAGAAGCAGCTTACATAGCTTTGCACATGACTCTGGCTGAGATGAAAGCCACAGTAACTGAGTAGTACACAAACAATCACTTGAGAATAACAGCTTCAAATATTTCTTGCAGCATTGCCTGGGATCAGAACACAGCTCCTGCAGCTGTTAGTGTTAGAAGCACTTAAGTTTATCAGAGAGTAGTCTGAATGCTCTCCTTCATTGTGAAGTAGGTCTAAACTATCATGTAACCAGAAAGTCAGGTAAAGAAAAGCAGGGGTACTGGCTTTACTCCACATTTGGTTGTGTGAAATAAGGTCTCTGCTTGATGAATCTTTATCTCACTCACTACTAGACAACTCTGTGACTGGATCTGGAAGTGTCAACTGGAAGTCAACCACTTGCCCCAACTTTTCTGATGTTTGTTGATAATAATAATAATTAAAAATTGAAAAACCTTGGTTATGGATAGTGGTCAGTTAGTAGAATGATTGCCTAGAATGCACAAAACACCAGAGGTTTGAGCCTCAGCACTTCATAAACCAGGCAGTGACACATACTTCTTAATCACAGCACTTTGAAGGTAGAGCCAGGAGAATCAGAAGTTCAAGTTCACCCTCAGTTACATAATGAGTTTGAGACCAGCCTGGGATACATAAGGAGAGAGAGAGGGAGGGGTTATGACAAATGTTAAACTAGGCAGAATAATAGAGCATCAAGGATAAATCAAAACTGTGTCAGGCCACAGGGACTTAAAGTCACTCTAAATGCTCCCCACTTCTAAATCATTCTGTAGGGTGCAGTCAAGGTGGTTTTTCTAAAGTATTGTTCTGATAAGATCAGTCCTTGTTAATACACACTTAAATTACTCTCCATTCCTCTATTTGTTAATTAATTAATTGGGGGGATGCTGAGATAGGGTTTCTCTGTATGGTCCTGGCTGGCCTGGAACTCTCTCTGTAGACTCTGCCTTTGCCTCCTGAGTGCTGCGATTAAAGAACTGTGTCATCATGCCTGGCCTTCAATACTCTAAAAGTTAATACATAAGCTTCCTGATGCAATGAGCTATCTGTACCCTGCCCAGTTCATCTTGGACTGTTCCTCTCACATACTTTCACTAGACCTAAAGTAAGTTTACCTCATCTTCCATCTTCTTAAAATAGTCTTCCTCCATGATTTGTCTTTGATAGAAAACTGTCCTGTCAAAATGCATTGTAGCCACCCTCTTTTCTTGTAAGAAAGAGGTCTTTTCTGGCACTTTCTTCTAACCAGGTCATCTGTCCTTATTCCCCAGGGATGCCTGTTGAATGCCTCTATATCAAGAGTTTCACTCCAGATTTGAGTGCATGATAAAGTAAGGCCTTTGATTCATCCAGAGTCCAGATTTTCCTTCGTCTGTGGAACGTGTGGAAGATAGAGACTTCATTATCTCTATGTCCTCAATATTTAAGTAGTCTAAATGAAGTTGAATTAGGTTGGGGTAAGATGAGCACATTTTCAAAATTTATTTTTATTATATTTAATTATTTATTGTCTATATGTACATGTGCATATGAAGATCAGGGGACAACCTGCTAGTAGTGGTTCTCCATGTCTACTATCTAAGTCCCCAAGATCAAACTCGGGTCATTGTGCTTGGCAGCAAGTGCCTGTACCTACTGATCCATGTTACTGGCTCCAGGGGTCCCATTTTGAAAACAATACTGGGAACCCAAATATTAAGGCATCTAAATTCCTAGCTGATGAAATTGTACTGGGTGGATGGATGACTGACAAAGACAAATGGGGAGATTCTGAGCAGAAAGAAAGCATATAGACAGAATTATTTTAGGAAAAAAAAAACAGTCTGGAATTGTGTCGAGGACACACTAACTTTCCACTCATTCTAACATACTCCTCACCAATAATGTTACTAGTAAACATTCTCACATTCTCTCTCCACCCACTCCATGCAAGCCTATGAAAGTAGCAAGCACGTGAGAATATGGAAGGCATTTCCAACTCAACACTTCTCATTTTTAACAAATTTAATCCTAATTATTATTAATATCCTTACTATATAAACAGAGAACTCTTGTAAAAAAGCATGAAAAAAACTAACACCAACTAGACATCAGTAAAAGAAGATAAATTGAAATTTCACAAAAGAAAAAAAAGAGACTGACAAATAAATTAGTAATGTGATACCCATTGTGCCTATCAAATTGTCAGAGATTGAAAAATTATTAATAGTTTCAGTTTGCCATGTTTTAAGACAATAACACTCATATATTAGATGTGGGAGTAGAAATTAGTACAAGGCTTCTGGAGAAGAAAATTCTCAGAAATTAAGTCAAAGGTATATTGTACAAAACATTCAGCACATTTACAAATCACTCAGAAATCTGCAAAACAACTGAGTGGCCAATAAAAAAGGAATTTGAACCTAATATGGTACATTATTAATGATCCATAAATATATGCAAATACTAATACCCTGTCTTAGTTAGGGTTTCTATTGCTGTGAACAGACACCATGATCACAGCAACTCTTATAAAGGAAAATATTTCATTGGGGTGGCTTACGGTTCAGAGGTTTAGCCCATTATAATCATGGCAGGGAGTATTGCAGCATGCAATTACACATGATGCTAGAGAAGGAGCTGAGAGTTAATAGATCTTGATCTACAGGGAACAGGAAGTAGTTTGAGATACTGGGTGTGGCTTGAGCATATATGAGACCTCAAGGTCCACTCCCACAGTGACACTCTTCTTCCAACAAGATCATACCTATTCCAACAAGGCCATACCTCGTAACAGTGCTACTTACCTTTGGAGGCCATGTTCTTTCAAATTACCACATACCCCAAACCTGCAAGTGTAATCTTATTTAGCCAAAAGAACTTTGCAGATATAACTGACGATTCTATGAGTTTAATTATTTAATTTCATGTAATTACATAAAAATCACTATATAAAAATATTGAGGACTTAGACTACTTTTCATATTATAACTTTTTGTTTATAAAATAAGATATGCATATATACACACAATGCATTTAGATGAATATTAAATATCTGAATATTACCATTGATATTTGTCTAAAACTGAATGAACTAGGATACAATGACTACCCAAGACTTTAGTCCAACTTTAACTATATTCGAAGCTTTTATAAAAAATAAATTTTTATTTAAATCAAAAACACCTATCAACTCCCCATCCCACCCCCATCCACTCCCCAAGGAGGGTGAGATCATCAAAGTCTGTCACATCATTTCCACAGTTTTCTTTTAAAAGAAATTGTAACAGTCAAGTTGTTTTAGTGTGTGTCTGTCTGTCTGTCTATCTGTCTGTCTGTCTGTCTGTCTGTCTGTCACAGGAATCAGTTCTCTTGTTTCACCATATGGGTGGAATAGAATTTAGGTCATTAGGCTTGGCAACAAGCACCCTTACCTGCTGAGCCAGCCCAGTAGTCAAAACTTTAAAGTTGCCATTATACTATAGAACAATTAATTTAGAATAGCCCATCATTGCTGACTTTCAGTCAAGGCTGGTAGAAGGATATATTTTCATGTAGTTAATATTTCCCCTTTAAACAGTATTTACCCAACATCACATTCTTTGTACTTTTCATGACATACTAGAACATGAATGCTGTTAAACAAGAGTCCTGAGTTTTGCCTTACATATTTATTCATATTTTTAATATTTCTAGACTTAAAAAAGAAAAAATGATTTATGAAGGCTATTGAGTTAACACTCTTAATATTTTTATTTCCTGTATATTTATTTCTTCATCTATTTTAGATTTCTGAATAATTATTGTATTTTAAAGTAAGATTTCACAATATTATGATAAAGGGTACATACCTACATTCTACCTAGTCAGCAAAATGTAATATAAAATACAAAATTTAATATGTTCACTTCAAGTTATATGTAGAATATATAACCACATTAAAAGAAAGTGATAGAATAATAATAAAATTCAGAAATAATTGATGTGCCATCTTCAGATTTCTGACATTACTGAGTTTTACTTTTCTAACTAATCTGACAATGTGTCTTTCAACTAACATATTTTGATTTGCATTTATCCTTACCTCCAATAGAGTTGTATATAAGTCTATCACCTTGCTCTCTCTTTTTGAGCCCTTTTCTTTATTGTTGTCTTCTTGTGGGCTGAGTTCTATTTCTCTTATTCAGCAAAAACTGTTTTATAACTCTAATAATTGCTTTAGGGAATTATAATATGACTCTAATTCATAGTCTGTATTCAATAATATAATGCTTTGTGTATAAGAATCTTACAACACAGAGGGAGAGGTGAAAACTAGGTAAATACAGTGTATTCATGCATGAAATTCTCAAATAAATAATAAAAGAATCTTATAACACCATATCTTTATTCCCTCCCCATTGGGGACTCAGAATCTCTACAAATTCTTATATATTCTCTGGCAGCCTTTCCCTTATTACCTCCTTTTTTCCTCACTCAACCTCACACACACTATTAATACATCTTTTGTCCCACTATACTCTAACCTTGCTAGACTAAAATTTTAAAAGGTCAATGTGATATGTATACAAAATAACAACCCCCAAAGATGTCCACCTCTATTCCCTAGAACCTGTAAATGTGGCCTAATATAGCAAAATGACCCTTACAGATGTAATTTAACTGTCTGAGTGGGCCCTAAATGTAATATCACAGGGTCTTAATAAGAAGAAATTTCTCCAGGTAGTGGTGGTGCATGCCTTTAATCCCAGCACTCAGAAGGCAGAGGCAGGGGGCTATCTCTGAGTTTGAAGTCAGCCTGGTCTAGAGAGTTAGTTCCTGGACAGCCAGGGCTGTTACACAGAGAAACCCTGTCTCTGAAAAAAACAGGAAAGTTGGAGGAGGAAGGAGAGGAGGAGAAGAAGAAGTCATCAAGAAGGCAGGAGCTATGATAGCAGAAACAAGATTAGAGTGAAGGGGAAAGATTAGGATGGTACAAGGAAGAGACCTTGAGGTAGGGACTACAGGACTACAGGAATTTGAAAGAAGCAAGGAAAGAGACTTTCTAAAATCTCTGGAAAGAATGCAATCTTGCTGACTTTTTTACTTTATCTCAGTGAAATTGACTCTGCAAGTCTGACCTACAGAACTGTAAAAATTAAATTGTTATTGGATTGCACTAACTTTATGGTAATCTGTTAGAGCAAAGTTAAGACACTAATACAGTTATTAAATTACAAATTTGGAATATGTATGTGTTCCATGAAGACTCATACATAAAGCACGTTTCTATTAGATGACCAAAAAACCCTGACTGCAAGGAAATTGTCCTGATGGATATTGTTTTCAGTGATGACAGCCAGGATGCAACAGATAATCCCATAGGCATACCATCAAGAGAAATCACAGCCTCCAGGGACCACAAAGAAATAGAAAGTAGCATTTTGGTAAAACACAGTATTTTTAGAGCCCTCTACAAATTCAAAAGGTTTCTTAGCAAGTCTGAGTCAGTTTCAATTTTCTCTCAGGTACCACAATTTTTTATTCTTCTTTCATACATTACATTCTGACCACAGTCTCCCCTCCATCCACTCCTCCCAGACCCTCCTCGACCTCCTATCTCCCCAAGATTCACTCCTCCTCTGTTTCCCTTCAGAAAAGAACAGGCCTGCCAGTGATAGCAAATGAACACAGCGTAACAAGTCACAATAAGACTCATATCATGGCTGGATAAGGCAATGCAGGAGGAGGAAAGGAGTCCCAAGGGCACATAAAAGAATCAGAGATAGATACCCCTACTCCCATTGTTAGGAGTCCCACAAAAACCACAAGCTAAAGAACAATAGAGTGTATGCAGAGGACCTAGTACAGACCCATGCAGGCTCCCTTCAGTCTCTGTGAGCTCTGTTTAATTGGTTCTGTGGGTTTTCTTATGGTGCCATCCATGCTTCTGGCTCCTACAATCCTTCTTCCATGGGGTTACCCCATGTTTGGCTGTGGGTCTCTGCATCTACTCCGAACAGATGCCAGAGGAAGCCTGTCTGATGAGAAATGGACAAGGTACTGATCTATGAGTATAGCAGAATATCATTAGGAATTATTTCATTGACTTTTTCCCCAGTCATGTTTGGTTCCATCCTAGGTCCCTAGGCTATCCAACCTCTGGTTCCAGATCATCCAGGTAGTGTCAGACATGGTCTCCCTCTCCTGGTGTGGGCCTGAACCCTGACCAGTCATTTGTTATCCAGTCCCACACGTTCTGCACCACCAATTTCCCAGCACATCTTGTAGACAGGACAAATTGTTAAGATGAAAGTTTTGTACCTGGTTTGATGTCCCAGTCCCCACTGGAAGCCTTGTCTGGTTTCAGAAAACAGTTGGTTCCGCTCTGTGTCCTGTGTTAGTAGGAGTTTCCACTGGTATAAACAGATTTTTCTTTGGGCTACCAGCTCACAAAAAAAACAACACAGAGACTTATTATTAATTATGAAAGTTCTGCCTTATGTTAGGTTTGTTCCTAACTAGTTCTTATAACTTAAATTAACCCATATCTTTTAATCTATGTTCTTTTATGTGGTTGGTTACCTTTATTCTGCACTTCTTCTACAATTGGCTGGTGACTCTACTTTTCTTCTTTCCAGTGATCACTCTGGCCAGAAGTCCCGGCTATAACTCCTGCATAGCTATTGGCCATTTAGCTTTTTATTGAACAAATCACAGTGACACATCTTCACACTTTGTAAAGAAATATTCCACAATATTTCCCCCTTTTGTATAAATAAAAAGAAATGGTTTAACTCTAACACAGGGAAACTATATACACTAAGAACAATTATCAGGTAAGAATTACATTCACAGTTTCCAATCTATTTGTATTTGGCAAATTGAATTTAGAGAAAATGGTACATTATCTCCCCTATCTTAGTCCAAAGTTTTATAACTAAATCATTTTTGTCATAACTTGTATTGCCATTCTAAAAATATTGTTTTAGACCTTAAAACATCTTTTTAGATAAACAACTTTTATGTTTCTCAACCTTATAAACTTTACATCTCTTATGTAAGTTTCTTTTCCAAATTTGGTAACAAGGAAAACTGTAAAATTATATCTAGTCTTCAATCCACATCAGAGACCTAATAAGGATAAAATATTACTTAAGTAAACAGGAAATGCAAAGAAATCAACTTCCAAAACTACAGAAATGACAGGACATCTGGATGCCTGTACAGTCACCCAAGGTTCCTCTGCAATGTTGGGACATCAACCTTCAGTCTACAGGCCTAGAATATCTGACAGACTTTTCTATGAAGCAGGAACTTTGAAGGACTGTCCTACCTTGTGTTGGCAAAGTTTTTCAGTCCCTTTCTTTTGTGTGCTGCTTGTCCAGTTTGGACACCATATTGTCAACAGTTAAGGTAAGGGCAGCCCTTTGTCCAAATGTCTAGCTTCTGCCATAAAGAAATCAAACTCCACATGGAGATTCTTTGATGCCCACCATCCTTTTTGAAGTAAAATGGTGCTGCCAGGAGCAGATGTGTCTCACTTATGAAAAGCCTTATGTTTAATAACATTTTAAATGCCATATTCTGTAGGTCTTTGAAATATTTGAAGATTAAATATATCTCTAAATGACCTTGAAAACATACCTGAATATAAGTTTGATTGTTATAGATGATTAGCTATTAACCTGTATTTCTTTATTATCTTAAATAGCTTTCAAGGACTAAAACTTTACATTTGTATATGTAATGTATAGGCACAACAACTTAAACAAGAATAGAAACATATATACAATATAACAAAAAACCTTAAATTTGTATCAATATATAAAATTCCATACCAATGTAAAATATTTGAGACCAGTTCAAAAGTAGACTCAACAATCTACACTGTTATCTCATTTCTATATTATATCCCCCTTTTTTTCCTTCAGAAAGAGATCCCTGAATCTAACAATTTGGTTTAGCTTTTTCCTGACCATCACCAATAACAACTTGTAACCAACCCTCCTATGTTGCAGATTACCCTACTTGGACACCCCTTGGGGGAAGGGGTGAGAAGATGCAACACCAATGACTCGGGCACTGGGAGTCAGTGAGTAGCAGAGCATGCATCAGACTCATTTATTAAGGAAGTTAGACCTGCTTTATATCCCCTCCCAAGGTCCTATTGGCACAGGCTGCTGACTCTGCTGCATGTCTTTTCCTCATTGGTGTCAGCAGTCTCTGGGCATTGAGGCATGTCCTCCCTGAGGACATGTCCTCCCTGAGGACATGCCTGCCATACATGTGCATGCAGGCTGGCCTGGGCACTGAGGGCAGGGCAATTGCAGCTCGGGTATTCTGGCCTCAGTTTCTCCTATACCCTAAACAATGATGAACATCTATAACTCATTGAATGACCAAAAGCTATCTACCCCACTTCTTGAGAATGTGGGTATCATGTTCTCTAGACTGCTTCCTGTTGTCTGGGGGTGCTGGCATCTTTAGGAGACCCTGAGACAATTAGGATAATGTTCATGTCCTGGGCAAGGTGATGGTAATATGTGTTGTCCAGTCTCTGTGCATAGAAAAACACAAGGCTTATTTGCAGTCTTAGCTAGAATAGTCTGTAAGGTTGGACCATCTCTGAGGAAACTTCAACAGAAACACTCTGAGAGGCTAGATTAGCTGGGTCACCTGTTTTCCTTAGTGTCTGGTCTCCTTGCTCTGAAAATATCCAAACTTTTAAAGGTAACATACGTATCTAGACATGACGCAGTCACTGCAATCATATATATGTTCACCACAGCTATGGTTCATAGTACCTGGCCTGCAAAACACTGACCCTGTCGACAGTTAGCCATATATGTGGAGAGATTTGTAAGTCCTCTGCCTTACTGCTGAACTACTGGCTACAGAGGATTATGTCATCAACTGTGTATCTACTGGGGAGCTCACCAGGCTCCAATGGTTAGTTCCAAACCTAGAGTCACACAGTCAGTTCTGGTTAAACTCAGAGGGTCACAAAACAAAACAAAAAGCTGTGAATGTGGGAAAGAGATCTGTAGGAAAAGAGACTGACAAGAATGGGAAGGAAGTAAAAGAGGTTGGGCAAGAATAATCAGAATTATACACGTGTACAAAATTGTCAAAGAACAAAAATTTGTAAACCTGACTTTAAATTTTTCTCATTTTATTCAGATTGTTATCTTTTTAAATTAAATTGCATACTACCTTGAATTTCCATTTTGTTGCTTGGGTTTTATTTTTCTGGGGTTTTTTTGATGGGGGGCATGGTCTCATTTAACCTAGGTTGATCTTTAACCACTGATCCTCTACCTCTACTTCCCATATGGTAGGATTATGGGTTTATGTTAGAACACGTGGCCTGTTTTGAAATTTCTATATCTAAACATCATCTTAGCTTTATTGACCTGGAATTTGAAAGTAATATGATAATAAATAAATAATAATAAGTACATCTAGATTTTGCAAGGATTAAGAGATATCTAGTTTAGCTAATACTGTAGAGTTTGGTACTCAAAATGACCATATAAGTGTAACACCAGGCACACACACACACACACACACACACACACACACACACACACACACACACACACACACTCATTTCTCAGATTAGCCTATAAAGATTTGGCTTGCTGCCTGCAGGATAAGGTCATATTTGAGTCAAACCAACTGATAATGCCAGGAAAACATTTTAAAGAAGCACAAACAATAAGGACTGCTTTTCCCCTCTCTTTATCAAACAGGGCATTTGATTAACCTTCTTTGTAAGATAAGAGAATCAATTATGTGAATAGCCTGCTGTATGTATATCTAATCACAACATTACCACTTAGATCTTTATTTTTTATGATTTCTACACTCCTGTGTCTAGAGGAAATTTTTTTAATTCATTCTTCAAGACTATAGTAATTAGTGAAATATTTAAACTGACAGGAAATAGTAACAAACCTTCTGAACCCCAGAATAAAATGATATCATCACTAAAATATGGAATTTTGAATCTTGGTTCTCTGCTAAAAGAAAATCTGCATGGCTGAATTTGTAGATGACATTAGTCACATTCTCCAGGTGTGGTAGTTTGAATGTAATTGTCCCCATAAGCTCATAGAGAATGGCACTATTAGGAGGTGTGGCCTTGTTGGAATAAGTGTGACCTTATTGCAGGAAGTGTGTGACTGTGGAGGCAAGCTTTGAGATCTCATATATGCTCAAGCCATGCCCACTGAGCTAGTTCACTTTCTGTTGCCTGCAGATCAAGATGTAGAACTCTCAGCTCCTCTAGCATCTTTTCTGCCTGTACACTGCCATGTCTCACCATGATGACAATGGACTAAACCTCTGAAACTGTTAACTTCTCTTTTGCAGCAGGCACTGTGCAGGCACTTTTATGCCCCATAAGGTAGGTATACTAATATTTTCTCCATTTTAAAACTGTAAAGACTAATACTAAAAGGGCGTTAGGTGATCTCCTGCAGACAAAACTGAGCAATTGAGAGCTAGTGGCTCTGAAGCAGGGATTCCACACTAATGTGCTTGATTGAACTTGTTGACATTATTTGTACTAAATAAAAATTAAAGGCTTCAATTTCCTTTCAATTACTATAGCAGAGTACCTACTGAGTATTCCTGCATATATTTTTAAAATTACTTCTACCTCTTACACCCCAACATGGCTGACTTGCCATTCTTTCATCAGTTTATTTGAACCAACAAAACCCTTTTTAGTAAACATGACCCTCAAACTGCTATGTCTAGGAATTTATAATTACTCTATAATGTTCCAAGTTTTCCACCATCTTCCTTTCATTGTGAAACTGTCACCATTACCTCTTCCAAGTACAAAAGTGACCACATAGAATCTTTCAACTTCCCTTTTTTTTACAGATTTATTTATTTTATGTGCATTGGCATTTTGCCTGTCTGTATGTCTGTGTGAGGATGTAAGATCTGCTAGAACTGGAGTTATAGACAGGTGTGAGCTGCCATGTGGTTGTTGGGGATTGATCCCAGGTTCTCTGAAAGAGCAGCCAGTTCTATTAACAGCTGAACCATCTCCCAAGACCAAAACTTTCAACTTTCTAAGACGTAACAGAAGAAAAATAACTAGGTATTCCTCAGCCTGCCCTGATCAATTGAAAGTATTATCAGATTTTGCAGTACTAGAGATCAAACCTAGGGAATGGTATATGATACACTATACCACTGAGCTACATGCTAAGCTCTTGGGTGGTTTGTTTGTTGTTTTGTGAGATAGCATTTCACCCTATAATCCAAACTGCCTTGAAACCCTCTGCAATTCTCCTTCCTCAGCCTCCCAACTTCTGTGATAGTAAGTATGAGCCATCTCACTCTGCTGTCAATCCTTGATTTCCTGAGACAGGATCTTCCTATGTAGCTCAACCAGTTTGGCCTTGAATTTTCGGTGATGCCCAGGCTAACCTCAAACTCTCTATTCTGCTGTCTCAACTCCTGAAAGCTGATATATATATATATATATATATATATATATAATATATATATATATATATATATATATATATATCTCCAACCTGGCTCTATCAAATCTCAACATGAAACAAATGTATCTCTCTGTCTTATTTGATTAAAAGAACCAAAAACCTAGGCAATAGAAGCACCTTTTAATCGTGTGTGTGTGTGTGTGTGTGTGTGTGTGTGTGTGTGTGTGTGTGTGTATTCAAGTTTTGGTTCTGCCTCTCATTCTATGTGATAATAAAAAAATGAAGCATTGAGGAACCTTTACAGAGAAAGAAACTGAGACCCAGAAAACTCATCTCGGCTTCATAAATGGATGCGAGAACCAGTCCTAAATTGTTCACTGTAATCCTCTTTATCCCACCACATGCTGCCTTGGAATATTTTCATTTCAACTTGCTTTTTCCCCTTTCCACACTTTCCTCAGACTTTCTAACTGCTCAGTGAGAAAACTGTGACTACAAGTTCCCTAGCAGAACCATCTTCCAAAGTACTAATGGGCTCCTATTTGCTTCTCCTAATGATACTTAAACACCACTCTGCTAGTGTTGAGTTTTCCAGATTATCAGATAATAAATTGAGTCACTTCTGTGTTCCATGTGGCTGGGACATACAGTTGCTGACTAATGGGACATTCTGTGGAGGAAGGGAAGCAATTATGGCACAAATCAAAAGAGCAGATACCGATTATTTTCATACAACCCTGCCTATACCTATCACATCAGTATAAACAACCAATGAGAATTATCCATGTCTCTGACTGCTCTTCTTCAATTACACATCTTTTTTTTTTACAAATTCATTTATTTGCCTGTATGTGCATGCCATGGCACATGTCTGGAGGTCAGAGGACAACCTGCATATGTCAGTTCTCTCCTTCCACCCTGTGGGGCCTAGGTGTCAAACTCATGTTATCAGGCTTGGCAGCAAGTGCCTTTACCTGCTGACCTATCTTGCTGACCCACCAATTATACATCTTTTTTTTTTTTAATTACACATGAGGGCTAGTGAGATAACTAAGAAAGTGCTTGCCATACAAGCTTGAGGAGCTGAATTCAGATTCTTAGCACCCTATAAAAGCCAAGTACAGCTAATCCCAGCATGGGAAAGCATATCCCTGGATGTTACTGGTCAACCAGGCTAACCAAATCTCTGAGCTCCAGGTTCAGCAGATGAGGCAGAGAACAGTTGAGGAAGACATTGGAAAATGGACATTGACCTGTGACCTACACACACACACACACACACACACACACACACACACACACACACACACACACACATACATATATATATATATATATATATATATATATATATGACATGCAAGCATGATTACCTTAAGGCACACAAGGAAATTAAAAGCAGAATATCCAGTCCAAATTTTTGAGACTACCTGATACAGAGCTGGCTTTCTTCCTTTGCATAGCAGGCAGACTATTCCAAGTAGTTGGCCACGTGTGAAATATTGCCCCATGCTGGGTTTTCATCAGGAAAAACAAACACAAGCCAAGTTTCCTCATGTGTAAAAAGCAAAACACAATATTTTCCTCCAAGTGCTATGAGACCTGTGTGATAAAGCAATGGGAACAAGGCAGCACAGGTCTAATTCACAGAACACGCTTCTGGAATACAAGGCCATGGAATAGACATACAGCTCAATGTCATTACTACCGAAAGTCTGGTTCCAGGCAGCCTTCAGCTGTGGGCTCCTCAAGGACACTCTTAGCTCTAGAGAGACTCATATGCCCCACAGCACATCCCTTCCTGGGTAGCCCACAAAATGAAAAGGCATAGGCATAAAATCATATCCACTTAGGTTCAACAGTTGACAGATATGATGGGCTACCTTAGTCACACAGCTCCCTGTGGTCTAAGTTGTCACTTTCCACCATTTCTCTCACCTCTGGCCAGTCCTGTTGTTGTCTCCTCCTTTCTACAGGTGCTGGCCCCAAAGGCACACATAATAATCCCTCCCTCTTCCCCTCTCTCACCACCACAAACTCTCAGAACCTGCTTCCTAGGGGAAGCCCACCTGCCATACAAAGACACTGGGGTAAAGAAACAGTTGCAATTTGAAGTTTAAAATTATTTGTAGTTCTATATGGAAGTTTTATATCTTGTCTAAACCTATTATTATTAAAATATGTATATGGCACCAAAAATTCAGAACAACTTTCACAAGTTAACTTTTAAAAACCAATACTATTGGTAAGTGGGACTAGGAAATTACATGCTGACAAAAGTGGTTATTTGGAACAAAAGAAGTGAATGTAAGCTGTACTTCCTATATCTATTGATTATTTTCTGAAAAATTTGAGTTACATTTATCTTTTTATAGTATAAGAAAATAATAAGGAAAATGGATATTTATCTGATTTCTACCTAATGAGGTTTTTAAAGTAATTTCATCTGAGTTTTAAATGAAAACTGTTCATATTTTTAAGAAAAATAAATTATAAAAATATTAAAAAATGTAACAGCATCTACACAGAATTAGTAATTTTATTATTTGCAATATTAACCTTTCACAAAGAGACCAATTCTTGTAGAATGGCACCTGAGGTTGACCTCTAGCATCTGCATGCATGTACACATACATGCCACTACACATACCATACACACAAAAAGAAAAACAAAACTAATGTTTAGTAATATCCTCTTTCAGCCATTTGTTAAAATTCACATGAATTAGATGGGAGGTGGAGCTGACAAAGCTCCTTCAGCTAGAAGAGTTACTGGGGATTTATGGCTACTGAGGGAAGGAAAACCACTTCTCTTTTGGAGGATGGTCAATGGTAGGTGGCACTTGCTCCAGTGGATGTCCCCATACTCATACACATAAGACATCATCTCCTCCAATTCATAAAATATGTGAATATCATTTATGAAGCTACTTTCCCATAACATCAAGCCCAGTCTTATGATGCTGTGGGTGAGCTCCTATAAACCAGACTTCTCTTCCACTACCTTCTCCTTATATTGACTCTGACTATGGAAAACTCTAGAAGCAAACTGGAAGTCTAGAAGTCTGGAAAAGAAATCAAGGTCAACTCTTCTTTGTATTTACTTCCTCTGGCTGGCATAATTAGTTTGGCAATATTTCACCCCAGTGGTGGTGATTCATGCCAGTAGTAGCAGTAGATTCAAGATTTTGATCTTCCCAACACTCGCAGAACAAGCTCATCATACCTCCTTTGAGCTAGTACCAGCCAATCAGCTCTCACTCTCCTTGGAAGTTCAAATGCATGACTCACTGGGGCCTTTCCCCTCAAGCCTTTATGTTTTAAAAATTCCAAACTCTTCCCTTTGATTTTTCGTTACTATGGGTGGTGTCCTTTTGAGTGCTTGGGGTGAAAACCAGGACATTGCTTATGCTAAGCAAGTGCTCTACCACCAAGTCACATGCCTAGCCATGGGTGTTTTGCCTGCATGTATATCTGTGCACCATGTGTTGCCCTCTAAGGCCAGGAGAAGGCACTAGGTCCCCCAAACTGGAGTTAAGGATTGTTGTAAACCAAATTAGTGCTGGGAACTAAACCTGGGTCCTCTGCAAAATCAGCAAGTGCTGCTAACTGAAGATCCATCTCTCCAGCCTTTGGATTTTTTTTCAGACAGGGTTTTTCTATGTGTAGTCCACACTGACTTCAAATTCCAGATCACCTTGTATCTACTTTTCAAGTTCTGGAATTACAGTGTGTGCTACCATGCAATGCTTTTAGTGTCTCTTTGCTGCTTTCAGGTCTCTAGTGTCTAGTTAATCATGTGGCTCATATTGTTGGGGCTCATACCCATCTTTTATTCTGGTCTAGAGGATTTTATGACCTCTTTTGGCCTCTGTGCACCAGACATACACATGATACACAGACATACATTCACACAAAATACCCATACACTTAAAAATAAATTTACACTTATAATACTATAAAATAGGAAATGCTTAGGGATAAATTTGTCAAACTTGTGCAGTGGAGGTACAATGAAAACTACACATTGATGAGCAAAATTAAAGATGACACAAGTGGATGGGAAAACATACCACACATGAATGAGAAAACTCAACACTGTTAACGTGAATTCTTCCCCCACACTGATGTATAGATGTGATACACTAACAATCAAAATCCAAGCAACCTTTATTTTAGAAATTGGTGAGATGATTCCAAAACTTATATGGAAATTAAAAGGACTTAGTAAGAAAATGAAGTCAGAGTAATTACACTATGATTTCTAGAGTTCCTAATAAAGCCACTATCCTGGCTAGTTTTATGCCAACTTGACACAGCTAAAGTTATCAGAAAGAAGAGAACCTCAATTGAGAAAATACCTCCCCATAAGACTGGGCTGTAGCCAAGCCTGTAGTACATTTTCTTAATTAGTGGTTGATGTGGGAGAGTCCAATCCATTATGGGTGGTGCCACTCCTAGGCTGGTGGTCCTGGGTGCTATAAGAAAGCAGACTGAGCAAGCCATGAGACTCAAGCCAGTAAGCAGCACTCCTCCGTGGCCTCTGCATCAGCTCCTGCTTCCAGGTTCCTGCCTTCTTTGAGTTCTTGTTCTGGCTTCCTACAATGATGAACAGTGCTGAGGAAGTGTAAGCCAAGTAAACCTCCCCAACTTGCTTTGGTCACACTGTTTCATAAGCAATAGAAACCCTAAGACAGCCACAAAACTTCAAACGCGATTGAATTGTATTGGCAAAAGAATTAATACATAGGGCAATGGAGCAGAATAAAGTGTCCATAAATTCATACAAATATTAACAAATGATTTGTTGTTGTGTTGTTGCTGTTGTTGTTTGACATTGAGTCTTGGTATGTAGCACATGCTAGCTATAAACTTATGGTCCTCCTGCCTTCACCTTTCAAATTCTGGAATTGCCTTGGGGAAAGAGACCTATGAGGCTAGTACCACCGCAGCAAGTTGAACAATTGATTTTTTGATAAGCTAATCTCATGGGGATCTTTTCAACAATGGTGTTGGAACAAGCACCTAATCATTTGGGGAAATATTAATCAAAACTCTTATCTCACAACACACATGAAACTTAACTCAAAATGGAATGGATCACAGACCTAAATAGAGATTAAAGATATACAATTTCTAGGGCTAGTAAAACGGCTCAGGAGGTAAAGGCATTGATATCAAGCCTGACAAACTGAGTTCAATCCTCAGAACCCACATGGTGAAAACAGAGAAATGACTCCAGAAACTTGTCCTCTGACCTCCACATGTATAATATCTGGCATGTACATCCCCACTAAATAAATAAATAAATAAATAAATAAATAAATAAATAAATAAAATTTATAAGACACAGGGAAAAAGTGAGAGAATGATCCATGAACCTATCAGAAGCAAAGGCATGATAGGCAGAAGGAAAAGCCGAGGAAAGAGGCTCTGAGTTGGCAAACATACTGGAGGTGTTTAAGGAATAAACAGCAAGGAGGTCTGTAGAGTTGGAATTCTGTGAGCAGGGGCAAGTGGTAGAAAGCAAAATGAAAGAGACAGCAAGACAGGGGACATCTGTAAGCAAAGGAAAACAGAAAAGAATACATTTATTATTGTTGTCTTACAATTGGGAGGCTCTCTGTGTTCTGCAGGGTGTGCAGGAAAACAGCAAAGTTCATTGGAACTTTGTCTAGGCCAAATAATAGTAATGATGATGATGATGATGATGATAATAATAATAACAACAACTGCATGTAGCAGGTCATCATTCTGTATTTTCTTCTCTTTTAGAGAATTGTTTGGTTTGTAGTTGTCATTGTTATTTTTGTTGTTTTAACTTTCAGGACTCTAGCAGAATTTATTTGGTGATATGATGTGTGGATCTAATTTTTAACCTTTTTTTCATACCAGAGAGCCAACTGACATAGCACCACTTTTTTTTTTTTTTTGGTTTTTCGAGACAGGGTTTCTCTGTGTAGCTTTGGAACCTATCCTGGCACTCGCTCTGGAGACCAGGCTGGCCTTGAACTCACAGAGATTCACCTGCCTCTGCCTCCCGAGTGCTGGGATTAAAGGCGTGCACCACCAACGCCCGGCTCATAGCACCACTTTTTAAGCATAAGTTTTTCCCTTATCAGTTTGGGATACCAGCCAAATCATACATATGGCTCTTTATTAAAGAGGGATATTCTCTGCTCTGTGTCTCTGTGTCACACATCCGTTTGTCTCTTCATGTCAATACCATTCTTTGCAAATTGAAATAATTTTGTAATGTGTCTTGATTTCATCTGGGCTGGATCTCTTCCCTCCCACTGACTTTTATTTTTATTTTGTGAATTTAAAGGGGCACATCATTGTTTCATATTAATTTTAGGATCAGTTTGCTGTTGAGGTTTCCTAAAATTCCTGTGTATGCTTTTTGTCTTTTATTACATTTTAATTTATGAGGCAACCAAGGAAGAATTTTATCTATTGTCTTAAGTTCTTCCAAGAATAAGTAAATGGAGCAAGCTTTCCACTATTAGGTTCCTCAGTAAAGTAAGATCACCCTCCATGTTACTCCTTCCAGGAACTTCAGTTTACATTGTTATTATAAAATATTTCTTCCTGAGCTTTATAGTAATTACTAGTAGGAAAAAGGAAGAGGTTTTTGTGTCCAACAAACAAAACAAAGCCCCTTTATCAGACATAAAATTGGGCAACCAAATGGAAAAAAGTGAGCAAAAGTTATTAAAGGAATTTCCAGGAAAAGTCAAAAGAACTGATTAACATATTCAAGATTTAGTCAAATTAGCAACCAAAGAAACACAATCATTTACATCTGCCAAAGAAGAAAAACTTTTTTCCTCATTATTTCTATGTTTTCCTGAGTGCTGTGCTTATTTCACTTTTATAACAATATACCAGAAGGATATTTGATGCTATTCAAGTTTAATTGGTACAACTTTTAGGAAAGGAAACAGAGTAAAATTTTCTGAGAACTGCTCCCACTTGATCTTGGGGATTCCAATCTAGAGAAAAAAATCAAAATTACTGTGAAAGAATGCTCATCAAAGAGTCATTTCTGATAACAAAACCTTCAAAAAATCTAAATATCTGACACCACAAAAAGAATTAAATATCAGTATGGTACAGCCATATGATGAAACAATACAAACATTACACAAACATGTCTGAAAGTCTTTCATGCTGGAAAACGTGCATGAAGAAATATTAAGTTAAAATGGAAAATGAAAAATATTACATCTCTTTAACATACCATTAAGTGTGTGTGTGTGTGTGTGTGTGTGTGTGTGTGTGTGTGTGTGTGTGTGTGTGTGTTTGAAATATAACTAATGACTTGTACATTATGGATTACCAGTGCTTTTTTTCTAGTTGTCTTATTTTGTAAGTTTTCCACAGTAAGCATTTATTATCAAGACACGAGAATGTTAAATAAACAACAAATGACAAATGACAACACTCTATAGGCAACAGGAGATTTTTGAACTCTTAGTTCACTTTTAACTGTGTGTTCTGTTACACGAAGTGATGGGTAGCTAGACATGACTATTCCATGCTTAAAAAGTAAAATGTTTTGACCATGATCAGTTAGATCCTAATGAAATGTACAAAGTCAACACTCTATAGTTCTGTATAGTGTTTCCTAATCTATTTGGTGAGTATGAGTGTGTCTGGATCTAGATTTTAAACAACATTGGCATTTTAAGAAAGATTAGTTTGCCATAATGTTGGCAAAAACAAATGCACTATTTCTAAGGCTTATGCTGTCACTTGGTCCAGCTTCCAAGCCCAGCATGCCCATGCACACCCACAGCCTTGCTGGGTACTGTAATTCACTCCTTTCACCTTTGCAGCCAAGAAAGATTCCAGAGTATCCTTTTACACTTACGTGTAACTGCCTACCGAGATATTTTTATCGTATCCTCAAAACCACTCAGCTCCTTTCCATTTGCCTTCTTCCACCTTCAATAGCTTCAATTCTTTCCTCTTTCTGAAAACAAGGAAGTTCTCTTGATATTATATATTTATTTTGTTAGAAAACAAATTGGAATTAAGCCCACATTTCTATTCAGTGTCAATACAGCTCATAAAGAGACCCACTCCCCACCTCCATTTAGGCCTCTTGGTCAAATTTACTCAGCTTTGTATCCAGCAGTCATCCCACTCACAAGCCCGGGGTTTCTCCAGAGAATGAATAACCTGTGCTTGGAGCTCTGGGACTAATCACATTTGCCCAGCCCTCTCTTTACCTCATTAAATAGCTTTTAGAATTCAGCTTCCTCTGTCTGCCAGTGAGTAAGTGAAATGCAGAGGTACTCCATCCCAAACTCCAGTCTCATTTAGTAGCTTCATCTTCTCTGGTTCCCTGGCAGCATGCTCATGGGTGGACAAACACCCAAGTATCTGGCCCCATCAGTGCTGTGCATATCCACATACATGTTCCTAGCTAGGAAATAGATACCAAATAGGGCTATGGAGTACTTTTATTCTCAAAACACCACGGTGGGGCATGTAGTCAAACATACATGACAGGAGTTAGGATGTAGCTTGGCGGTGCCAGGCCCTAGGTTCAAACTCTGCCATAAAAAACACCACAAGAACAAAAAATCCAAGGATGATTGGCAGGGGGAATATGGGAAGTTAGTGTATAACGAGTACCTGTTTTCTGCTTAGAAAATGAAAAGTTCCGGAGATGGAAAGTGTTAATGGCCACACACTGATGTGGATTTATTTAATGTCACTGAATGTACTAATCTTGTGTCATGTATATTTTATGACTTAAAAAGAAAGAAAAAGTCAGTAGAAGGGAAGTATTAGGAGAAAAAAGAAAACAGGCATGTTTATCTATGTAATCCAAACCAGTCTTATCTAGATGCTGCCTCTTAACATTCCAGATGGCTGAGCTCTTAGCTACTCAGAGTTCCACAACAGGTCAGCTGGTGAAAGGAAACTGGAAAGCACAGGAGAGAAAGGAGACTTGTTATACACCAGTGTCCCCAGAGCCGGCAGGGAAGCACTAACGGGCACTCTGGCTCTGTAATTGCTGAAGGTTGACTTTCCCTCCACTGGCTTTTGAATCCTCATTTCTAGACTTCACCTTGCCTGGGGGTGGGGTGGGGGTATGAGCCATCCAACCCCAAATGTACCGTGGTTATTTGTCCAGCAGCTTCACATAGTACCATCCTAGGTTTTAAAAAAGTAGCCTTTCCCCTTCTCAAATCTTACCTGGACGCTGAGAACCACCCTAGCTGCCCCTGCCCCTAACTCAGCTATCACAAAAGAGTGCCTGGGCAGGCAGCTCAGCATGGTTCTGAGCTATCTCCCAATTCCCCAGTAAAATTCCTAAGGCAAAAAAAAAAAAAAAAAAAAAAAAAAAAAAAAAAAAAAAAAAAAAAAAAAAAAACGGAATTTTTCCTGGAACAATTTTCAAGTCGAACAAATCTGCCACATTCCTTAAACGACAGCTGCAGTAAGTGCAGCTACTGTGCTGTTGTGCAACATTCAGCCAATATTGGCACAATCGAGCACATGGATAAAACATGACATGCTTTCTCTGTTTTCCATGTTTTACCACAAAATTCTGTTCAAAACCTCTTCAATGTCTGTCATATCCCTGGGCTCATCTGGAAATCCAGAAAGTGCCCTTTTGGATGGAATCCCTCCCTTTACAGTGGCAGACATTGTTCCCTCCCCCTTGCCTTTTTAACCTGAACTAATGTTTGTATGACATGGCTTCAACTACTGTTTTTATTTAGCATTTGCAGGTGATGATATGTGGGACCCGGGATTTTTACATCCCAATTTCCTGAGGTAGCTGAAGACCCACTAATCTGTAGAGACCAAATCCTCCCTTCAATGAACATTTACAACTTCCTTGCTCTGTGCAAACAGTATTGGTAACACTTCTGTGAATGTGCAATCTGTTTAGGTGGAACATCAGTGGCAATTAGCAGGAAAGTGTGACTTTAAGAGAGCTAAAACAACAAATTTTGAACCTGAAATTGTAATATATGCAGCCTAGGTCTGACACAGCAAAGAAAGACAGGAAACTACTCACAGTGTCGTAAAGTAGCTCTAATTGAATTTACTCTTTAGGACTAGGAAAAACACAAATCTCCACTTGTAGAAAATTGTAAATATTTGGGATACTTCCTTCTGAAAGAAAATATTAACCTGTCTTGTACTCGAATGAACCTGCTAAATTAAAGAGAAGGATTAAGAAGACAGTTGAAAATAGTTTTCAGATTAAAAACAAAATGTCTATAGTGTCAAGCCAAAATATTTTCCAAAGGTGGGCATGTTATAATATGCGGTGAGAATGAAACCTTGATGGATCCCATGGTAGGTGAGGGACAAACATGTTATCAGGCAGAACTTATGTGGGAAGTTTCTTGGGGGAAGGGAAAGGAGTAAGGGAAGGGAAGGATGACAGGGGAGAGAGAAGAAAGACACAGTGAAAGAGGAGAGAGAGAGACAAAGAGACCTGCCTCCTCAAAGAAACGGCAGAGAGAGTGAGAGTGGGCACAGCTTGTCTCTTTAAGGGACCTCTGCACCTGCATAGAGCCAGGGTACTGTTTGCCATGCACAGAGGTGTGCTGCACTGTGCCAGGTTTCCAAGTGGTGGAGCCAAGTTGTGCCTGGATGACAACATTGTATGTCTAAGAAGTGAATTGCATCTTTCAAGACCCCAAAGATCATTCCAGATTCAATTTCATAAAACAAGTACCATTTTGACTAAAATGTTTATTCAACAATAGGATTATCAAACTTCAACCAATGCACCTTTGCTATAGCAAAATTTCAGCACAATAATTTCTGCAAAGTTCAAACATGGTATGTGATAAATACAAAACTAAATAGGAGCAGCCTACTCTAGCACAGAAGATATGTTCTTCCAAAGGTGAGAGCAATTCAGATTTTTGTAGGATTAAATTGAAAACCTCCTGGCCCAGAGGAACACTTTGGTAAACCTACTAAATGACACTTTTATAAAGATCTGTTTGTTTTACCATTTTATGAGTACGAATGTTTTGCCTACATACATATATGTGCACCTGGTGACTGCAAAGGTCAGTGAAGGACTTTGGATGCCCTGGGAGCGGAATTACAGACAATTGTGGGCTACCATGTGGATGCTGGGAAACAATCCTGGTCCTCTGCAAGATTAAGGTCCTCTTAACCCCTGAGCCATCTCTCCAGCCCTAAATGGTGCCTTTTAAAAACCAAATTGTCCCCTCTTGATTTCTGTGCTTTTCACTACATGGCATTGTAGACATTAGGCTTTTCCCAATATATTTTCCCATAATAAAATCCCCAGGCCTTTAACAAGGCCCCCAGTGAAAGACCATGTTCCTCCTTGAACACCTGACTACAAATAATGTAAGACATCCACCTTGAGAAGAATCACACTGATAAAGGCAAGCATATGTTGTCCAGTTAATTATCAAATGGTCATGAATGGGGGACTCATTGTAAAAAATCTATAGTCTTTCCCAATAATGAGAACCGAAAAGAAGAAGGGTTCTCTCTACACATGCATAAAAATGTCAGAAATATATATTAGACAGCACTCTAAAATATAGTAGTATTGAGGAAAGCAAGGTCCATGACACAGAGTACAGAAGCCTATCATCTATTTGTGTCTGTGGAGAAGATGGATTCATTGGTAAATGCATGCCACACAAGCAGAAGGACCTAAGTTTGACCCCTAGTACTCATATAAAAAATTAAAAAATAAAATAACAGGCATGGCTATATACACCTATAATCATAATACTGGGGAAGTGGAGACAGGAGAATTCCCTAGGGCTTGCTTGCCAGCTAGTCTATCCAAATCAATGAGTTTCAGATTCAGTGAGAAACCCTGACTTAAAAGTAAAGTGGAGACAGTTGAGGGAGGCAACAGACAACAACCTTTGGTGGAGAGAAGGGGGGAGAGAGGGAGAGAGAGAGAGAGAGGGAAAGAGAGGGAGAGGGAGAGGGAGAGAGAGAGAGAGAGAGAGAGAGAGAGAGAGAGAGAGAGAGAGAGAGAGAGAGCTTATTATTTGTGTAATGGGATAAGGGAAGGAATATAAATTTGCTATGTACTTGAATATGTAGTTTTGAAATCCCTAAGTAATTAAAAAAAAACTGTACTGACCTATGAAGGGAAATGGACAGAGGACTGGATTAAGACAGAATTTTTTAACCACATATACTTTTATATATTTTGGATTTTGAAGCATATGAAGGTATTACTCTTTGAGTATATATAAATTTCTAAAACTACAGGTTAAGACCAGAAAAATGGCTCAGTAGGTGAAAGAGACATCAATCTTCTCTTGGAATTCCAGGTTCTCAAGCCTTTTGACCCAGATTAGAATCTCAGGCTCTTGAACTATACTGATTTTTCTGACTCTCTAGCATGCATAGAGCAGATAATCAGACTTCTCAGCCCTCAGTCTCCATAGTTAATCACACATACACACACACACACACACACACACACACACACACACACACACACACACACACACACACTTTCTCTGAAGAGCCCTAACTAATTCAACAGCCAGTATTCACAGCAGCTGGGGAATGGATGCACAGCCTGGCAAGAAAAAGAGCCATGGATAGAACTCCAACAGCATCTTCTGCACCAGGGATTCTCAACCGTGAGAAGAATCTTAAGCTGGATCATTGGGCAAAGCTCCAGAGTTTTTTGGATTAAGTTAAATATAGGAGACAGGAGAAGGCCTGCCTTTCTAGGAAGTTCCCAGGTGACATTAGGCTGCCAGCCCAGGTACCAGACTTTGAGAATCACTGCCTTACATCAATCATATTTACCTCTTGCCTCTTCTTTTCTCCTGTAGATGACCTCAGTTCCTTCTAACAACTTCTTTCAAATTCTATCCTCAATATATGTCTTCTCTGGATCATCATACAGATTTTAGTGCAGGACTTTATTCCATCAGACCTGGATCAGGAGCAATTATTACATGGACCAAAAAAGGAGTAAACCCTTTTGTGAATTACCTTTATTGATTGCCTACATTGATTAGCCCAATGTGGTAGAAACTTGAGGTCTGGCTCAATGGTAAAGCACTCGTTTAGCATGTGTGTGACCTAGGTTCAAACTTCAGTATCACAAAAAATAATGCAACAGAGTCATCTATAACTCACTTGAATTGTCTGAAATTGACATGGGAAGGGCCCCAAGATTGCTAAAACAGTAAAAGTTTAACAAGCTCACTCTGTCCTTCATGTAGAAGAATTTATAGTAATCATCTAGTTGAGTGTTCTCATGATGTAGTTTGGGTACAAAGGAAGAGCTCTTATGACTGGGTGGGAGTGGGCCGCTGATCACCAAGCTTTTTGTTTTCTACATAAGGAAACTGAGTACCTCATTCACAGAAGTGTGCCTTCATTATCCTGGGAATATCCTGGTCTGAGATCCAAAATGAGAACCTCTAATTTGGGCCTTTCATAGTCCAAGAACATAATGGCAGTCAGTCAGTTTAGCATTAACACAGTGCAACCATCCACTGTACAGGCTCTTTATCCTCAGAAAACAATGAAGGTACCATTTATTGAACTCCAAATGTGTTCAAATCAATGTAATAGGGATAGTATACGTATCCCTTAAATATTAAAAATGGGAATAACCACCTTCTTGGGATTCTTTGAACCTGGTGCCCCTCACAGTCAAGCCATCAAATATAGCATTCTGTGTACAATTACTAAGATGTGTGTGCTTTTACAAATGGCAAGCTGTGTAACAATAATCAATGAAAAATTACTCTTGGTTCTAACAGTCCCCAATTCCTTTGCCAAATAGACATTTGTGCTACCACCAACAAAAGCCATATATCCCCATTTTCATCTCTTCAATCCTATCTCTGACAGAGTGGTAGCTTCTTTCTACAAGATAGTTTGTTCTTTTGATACAATGGCTTCTATCAGGACACCCTAGTATATAGACTAGTAGTTCTCAACCTTCCTAATGCTGTGACTGCTTAATACAGTTCCTCATGTTGTGGTGACCTCAAACCATACAATTATTTTCATTGATACTTAATAATTATAATTTTGTTACTTTTATGAATCACAATGTAAATATTTTTGGAGATAGAGGTTTGCCAGGGTTAAGAATGCTGGTCTAATACATGGTCCCCTGGAGAAGGGGAAAGGGACAAGATCTCCTGAGCAAATTGGGAGCAAGGGAGGAGGGAGAGGGAGCTAGGAGAATGAGAAGGGGAGAAGAGGAGGGGTGAGGAGGACATGAGGGAGCAGAAAAGTTGAGTCAGGGGAGGAATAGAAGAAAACAAGAAAGAGGGAGACATTTTAGGTTTACAGAGAAATCAGGCACTAGGGAAAGGTCTGGAGATCTACAAAGATGACACCAACTAACAATTTAAGCAGAGGAGAGGCTACCTTAAATGCCCTCCCCGATAATGAGATTGATGACTATCTTATATGCCATCCTATAGCCTTCATCCAGCAGCTGGTGGAAGTAGAAGCAGACACCCACAGCTAATCACTGAACTGAACTGGAATCCAGATGCAGAGAAGAATGAGTGATGGGCAAAGGGGTCCAAACCAGGCTGGAGAAACCCACAGAAACAGCTGACTTGAACAATGGGGAGCTCTTGGTCCCCAGACTGATAGCTGGGACACCAGCATGGGACTGATCCAGACCCCAGGAACGTGGGTTTCAGTGAGGAGACCTCGGAAGTCTACGGGACCTCCTGTAGTAGTTCAGTACTTATCCCTAGCATAGATGTGGACTTTGGGAGCCCAATCCACATAGAGGGATACTCCCTGAGCCAAGACACACGGGGGTGGGCCTAGGCCCTATCCCAAAGGATATGATAGACTCTGATGACCCCCCCCATGGAAGGCCTCACCCTCCCAGGGGACCAGAAAGGATATGTGATATCCTTTGTAGTAGGGGAGGAGGGGAGGGAGGGAGAACTGGGATTGACATGTAAAACAATCTTGTTTCTAATTCAAATTTAAAAAAGATGAAGAAAACAAAGGAGATGCAAAACGAGAATAAATGGTGGTGTAGATCACTATAATAGCCATTAGTCATGTGTGTCTATTTTAGATTAAATTAGTCAGGTAAACAATAAAGGTAAAATCTCTATTCTTGCTCCCACATATCTAATTCTCCATAGCTATCAAAAAATACCACAGATAGAGACATTTCTCTTTTTTCATTATTTATTTATATTATCTGTGGCTGTCTGCTTCTACTTCCATCAGCTGCTGGATGAAGGCTCTAGGACAGAGACATTTGTTTTTTGTTTTTTGTTTTTTTTTTTTTTTTTGGTTTTTCGAGACAGGGTTTCTCTGTGTAGCTTTGGAGCCTATCCTGGCACTCGCTCTGGAGATCAGGCTGGCCTGGAACTCACAGAGATCCACCTGTCTCTGCCTTCTGAGTGCTAGGATTAAAGGCTTGGGCCACCAATGCCCGTCGGGATAGAGACATTTCTATCAGAACAGAAAGTTCTGTTGGGAAGAACCAGCCTAAAAGCTTTCCCTACACTTGATTTATTCAAATTCTTATTTGAATAAGTTCCTAGAAAGAAAATAAAGTGAGTTTGGGGATGTAGCTCAATTTCTAGTGTGCTCTCCTAGCATATACAAAGCTGTGGGATAGTAACCGGCACCACATAAACTAGGTGTGGTGATGAATGTCTGTAATCCCATCACTCAGGGGGTGAAGGCAGAAGGATCAGAAGTTACATGGTGTGTTTAAGGCCAGCCTGAGGTGAGTGAGACTCTATTATGAAAACACACAAAAAGATTTCTTTCTTAATAATTTAGAATCTGCTTTTGTCTTTATCATCATGTATGTCTTCTGTGACTCTTAACTGTCCAAGCTCACTTTTCTTTTGGTTGGGCAATTTTTTAATTTTTTTCATTTATTTTTTACATTCCAATCCCAGTTCCCCCTCCCTCCTCTCCACCTGATTCCCCCACCCCCCCACCTCCCATCTGCTGCATGGAGAGGGTAAGGCCTCTCCTAGAAAGTCTACTAAGTCTGTCCCATCATCTAGCTGAGGCAGGGCCAAGGCACCTCTCCACCCCCACACCTCTGTGTCTAGGCTGGGCAAGCTATCTCTCCATATAGAATGGGCTCCACTAAGTCAGTTTGTGCATTAGTGTTAGAACTTGGACCCACTGCCAGTGGCCTCATATATTGTCCTACGTCACACCGTTGTCACCTATATTAAGGGAGTCTAGTTGGGTCTTATGCAGATTCCCCATTTGTCAGACCTGAGTCAGTGATGGCTCACTAGCACGGTTCAGCTGATTCTGTGGGTTTCCCCAACATGGTCTTGACTCCTTTGTGCATATTATCACTCCTCCCTCACTTCCATTGTACTCCAGGAGCTTGGCCCAATGGTTAGTTTTGGATTTCTGCATCTGCTTCCATCTGTTTCTGGAAGAGAGGTCTAGCTTCTCTGGGGTTATGGACTGTAGGCTAGGTATCTTTTGCTTTATGTCTGGTATCCACTTATGAGTGATTGCATACTATATTTGTCTTTCTGGTTTTGGGTTACCTCACTCAGGATGTTTTTTCTAGTTCTACCCATTTGCTTTCAATTTTCCAAGCTCACTTTTAAATAACCTAAAAATCATTTGTGTCTTTGACTCTCAAAGGAGAGCCCAGAGATGACTGAAGGTCCCCTAAGACTCCTTCAAGGTATCTGGAAGATCAAAACTGTTCTTGTAGCTATATAAGACACAAAACAGTGGCTTTCTGGGCCCTTTAATTTGTTTGAGTGTAGAGAGGTGGGGCAGAGAAAATATTTTCAGCAATTCTGAGTTATGCTATTAATGTTAATGATGCCATTATTTAACTTTATTCTTATTCTTGTTCTTGACATGAACATATCACTAGCTAAGAGAGCCAATCCCAGCCCACACCATGCATTGTTCTGAGCTTGTCTGCTGCAGCACTGAAGCAGTCATCTGAAGTCCCTGTAAAGTGATACTGCCATGAGAGAGATTACAAATAAGGTCTCTGTTGTCCCAGTCTAAATTAGCAAAATGAAACAGGTAGCAGGCAATGAAAAGGAATGCACAACACCAATGTCCTTTTCCTGTCCCCCCACCAAGCCCTGCCCTCTGTGTCTAAGTCCATGTCTGAGGGAGAACAAAA
The DNA here is from genome assembly GCF_003668045.3 of Cricetulus griseus. Classification (NCBI taxonomy): domain Eukaryota; kingdom Metazoa; phylum Chordata; class Mammalia; order Rodentia; family Cricetidae; genus Cricetulus; species Cricetulus griseus. Next base: position 94,086,489 of record NC_048604.1, read on the forward strand.
GTCAAAGCCAGGAAGTGTGATGCTAACGGAAAATTGGGGTGAGCAAGAGGCATGTGCAGATCAGTGACTGCTAATATGATTGGTATTAGAGTAGTCTATCATGAAACAAATGAAGGAGTTAGGAGATATATTATCCTGCGTTTGGGGGATCAGCTCTTATCTCATCAGAATAACAGGTCTGCAGAAGTGTTTGTTCATGGTTGCTTACGTTTTCTGGGTTTACTCTTTTACTAAAGAGTCAGTGTTGCACAGGAAAGGGACGTGTGTAAACACATCTGCAACTGCTCAGTTCCTGTGCACTTGGGAAATCAGGAGTGGAGATAAGGTGAGGCTTCCTTAAAAAAAAATAAACTAACTGTTATTGGAACAGATTCTAAAGCTGAAGAGCATAACAAACTTATGAATATTAATAAGGAGAAACCTGGAACTACGAAGCTGATCTGAAGGAGATTATCAAATGATTGGGTACATTTATATTCTTTATTGTGTGAGACAGGTTTGTGGTATGTTGCCCAGGCCAGCCCTGAACTCTTGATCTCAAGCAACCCTCCTGCCTCTGTGTCTCTTGTAGCTGGGTTTACAGACTCTCCCAGAAAAGATTTATTGGAGTCTTTAGAGTTCTGCTTCCTCCTCTTCCTCACTTCATCCAGGCTTATCCCCTCTAACCAAAACAGCTGCATTAGTAACAATAGGCCTGGCCTTCCTATGTGCACAGCATTGTTCTAAGCACTTTTGACCTGTTGACTCATATTGCCTCAAGCTTGACTGATAGGTGGGCACTCTTATCATTTCATCAGGAAGGCAACTGAGACACACAAAGGTGAAATATTTGTTCAAATCTTTTGTGTTTTTGAGGCTAGCAGTTCTAAGGATTGGGAGAAGCATAATGAAGGGAGGGTAGAGAGAATTCACAGCTTACTATAAGAAAATAAGCATTTGCTCCAAAGACTATTTTTCTTTAAAATTGTCATCTAGTGCTTTCTAAAATAATTGTTGGGAAATTGTTTCATGTTTATGCAATTAAATATTTTGTATAAAGGACCTAAATAAAAGGAAAATAAGGGATATGTGTGTTTCTCTCTATGCCCACATGTTTTGATTTGTTTTTAAAAGAAGCCTACCTGGTAGTGCTCAGTTGCCTTTTTCTTTATAATGGTAAAGAAAAGATCTACTTTGTGGAAGGAGTTGAACACAAAAGTACAAACAGTGCCTAAAGGTACCTGGCACAGAATAAGTGACTAATAAGTGGCAGCTATAACAATAATTCTCCTACCCCTATTGTCTCTTGCTCAGCATACATATAAAATGTACCTCAAAAGAATCACAAATTGAAGGTTTAGTCCTTAGTTGGTGACACTATTTAAAGAGTGCTAGCCTCATTCTTTAATGAGTTCATACCTGAATGGACTACTTGGAAGAATGGGTTAGTTGGAGGAAGGAGGTCACTAATGAAATGACTGTAAAGGGTATACCTTAACTTGCCCCCCAAATTCTCTCTCTCTCTCTCTCTCTCTCTCTCTCTCTCTCTCTCTCTCTCTCCTCTCTCTCTGTCTGTCTCTCTCTCTGTCTCTCTCTCTCTCTCTCTCTCTCTCTCTCTCTCTCTGTGTGTGCGTGTGTGTGTGTGTGTGTGTGTGTGTGTGTTTTCAAAACAGGGTTTCTCTGTGTAGTCCTAGCTGTCATGGAACTTGCTCTGTAGACCAGGCTGGCCTCGAACTCAAAGATTAAAGGTGTACATCACCACCTCCTGGCTATATTTATCTTATTTTATTCTTTTGTGTTTCTCCTATTCTTAGTTGCTATGAGGTGAGCAGTTCTGCCCTGTTTCATCTTTCCAACCTTGATGTTTTCACCTGTAGACATGGCTCAGCTTGCAGCTCTCGTGAAGCCCAGAGTACAGTTCCCAGAACCCATATTGAGCATCTCACAACCACCTGTAACTCCAGCTGCAGGGGACCAGACACATTCTTCTAATCACTATAGGCACCTTCACTCATGTGGACATACCCACATAAGACACACACATACATATACGTAATTTAAAATAAAATAAATATTTCTGTAAAAGATAGTAACTTTGGCAGGGTGGTGGTGGTGCATGCCTTAAATCCCAGCACTTGGGAGGCAGAGGCAGGTGGATCTCTGTGAGTTTGAGTCCAGCCTGGTCTACAGAGCAAGTGCCAGGATAGGCTCCAAAGCTACACAGAGTAACCCCATCTTGAAAAACCAACACACACACACACACACACACACACACACACACACACACACACACACACACACACACACACAAGATAGTAACATTGATGGACTCAGCAGGCTGTGGATTAAAACTTATGAAATTATGATCCAAAATAAATCCGTCTTCCCTTACATTGTCTTGGGTATTTTGCCACAGTGACAAAAAAAGAGTTAATGAAGCTATTCTGTGCCTCATTTTTCTCTGTGTTGCTTTGATTCCAAGGCTGACAGGCTCTCTTCTTATGGTGACAAGATGGCTAAAAAATAGGTTCAAGTTTTTACCATGTCTCCTCAGAAACTTTAGCAGAGTTTCAGTCCATGTGTCAAGGACTGTGAAGGATTTCAGATTTTACATGTGTCATGGTTTCATGGGTGCTGGTAGAAGGTCAGAGATAAAGGTAGCAGTATCAGTAGCTAGAGGGTCTGTTGATCAAGATTTTGCTAGTGTGCACCAAACTCAGTTCCAGTAAGGCAAAGAGGGCCAAGCAACACCTCTACTCACAGTGGATTATATTCTGGAATGGAATGTGACCTGAATCTTTTATAATGGGTACAGAGCATGCCTGCCCATTGATTCAGAGGAAGACTATTTTTATTACATTGGGCAGTAAGCATGTCTGTCTTTGCTCTGAAGGGATACAGAGGTTACAAGGTTGTAGTGCATAAATCCCCTAGAAAAGATAATCCAGAGCAAAAGCAGTTCTTCACTTATAAGACATACAGAAATAAAACAGAATCATGGGGAAAATATATCCTAACAAGTAATTCTAGAATCTGCGTTCACTGGTTCATGTGTGCCACAAAATACCCCTTTTATCTTTGTGATCAAGGGACAAGGGTTGTATTGACTACCCAATACCAAGCCATATCCCAGAAGCAAGCAGTGTATTATATTAGTAAGTGTTCTCTAGAAGAACAGAACTTAAATAATGTACATATATGCACATGTATGCATGTGTAGATACACACACACACACAGAGAGAGAGAGAGAGAGAGAGAGAGAGAGAGAGAGAGAAGAGACAGAGAGGGGGGAGATGGGGGGTTATTAGAAAAGCTTACAGGCTGTGTGGTTCAGCTAGTCTAACAATGGTTGCCTACCAATGGAAAGCCCAAGAATCCAGTAGTTGTTCAGTGCCCAAGGATGGATGTCAGTATATGCCAGAATCCTGAAGACTCTAATGTCAGTGAAGGAATGGACTTGCCAGTGACAGTGAGAGCAAGCAGGCAAAGCGAGAGCAACTTTACTTATTCCTTTTCCTTTATATAAGCTACCAGCAGGTGTGGCCCAGAGTAAAGGTGGATCTTCCCACATCAAAGATCTGGATTAAAGGTGCATCTTCCCACTTCAAATAATTTAATTAAGAAAAAAGCCCTGTCCCCTTACCCCTCGACCCTCATTGTGATGAGGGAGCTGAGCCTCCCCCATTATTATCTGCAGCACTCAGGAAAGCAGACCCTGTTCCTTGACTGAGCAGCACAGTAGAGATGACCCTGTTGACAGAGGCATGAGTAAGATAGCCCTGAATGTGTGACAGTGGGATAGCTGGCCACACAACCCTTGTCTGCCGTGTGGTGATGAGAATGAAAGAAAGATGCTCTCTGACCCTTGACCCTGCCATCTCTGTGGTGGGTGAGGGAGCCGACCCTCCCCCATACGAGCTGCAGCACTCGGGAAAGTGGATCCTGCACTTTGCCTGGGCAGCACAATAGAGCTGACCCTGTTGATGGAGATGTGGGTGAGACAGCCCCAAAGTTATGAGCATTCGAGAGCTGTCCGCATTACTCATCTGTTATGTGGAGACATGAGCAGGGGAAGAGATGCCCGCCCCTGCAAACCATCAGGTGGTGGGAGAGCTGGCCTTGAGGTCATAAGAGCAGGAGAGCTGTCCCTGCCCCTCACCAGAAGCAACCTTTGGGAGAGCAGGCATTGCACCTGGCCTGGACAGCACAATAGAGCCAAACCTGTTGATAGAGGTGTGGGTGAGCCAGCCCTGGAGTTGTGAGCTGTCCCCGCTGCTTGTCTGTCATGTGTCAGTGTGGGTAGGGGAGAAATGAGCCCCTTGCCCCTCCTCCCTTACTGCCTGTGACACATGAGCAAGCTGACCCTCCACCAGCTGCAGCACTCGGGAAAGTGGACCCTGCACCTTGTCTGGGCAGCACGGTGGAGCTGATCCTGTTGGTGGAGGTGTGAGCAAGCCAGGCCTGAAGTTGTGAGCATGGGAGAGCTGTCCCCATTATTCATATGTCATGTGGTAGCATGAGTGGGGGACAGACGCCCTCCCAGCCCACCCACCCACACCCATCAATGCCTGAGGCAAGCGGAAGAACTGGCCCTGAGGTTACAAGAGCGGAAGAGCTGTTCCTGCCCCTCATCAGCTACAGCACTTGGGAGAATAGCCCCTGCACCTCACCTGGCCAGCACAGCAGAGCTGGCCCTGAAGGTATAGGTGTGCGAGACCCAACCCTAAGGATATGAAAGCAGGAGAACTGGCCCTGCCCCTTTCTCATTGATGCAATGAGGTGAAGTAGGGGTGAACTAGCCAGGACAAATGCTGGAGAGCTCACCTTGGTGGTAAAGACAGAGGAGAGCTGGCGGGCTGACCAACCCTGCAAATACCCATGCCCAGAACCAGGGTTATGTGTTGGTCTACCCCAATATCCATCCCGCCTGTGATCTGCTGTAGCATGGGTGAGAGTGGGGTTCAGTCCTGTGGACCCAGGTCTGGGGGACTTCCATGACACAGGGCAGCAACAGGATGTCCAGGTAGAGTCCCAGTGAGGGCCCAGTGTCAATGGCGTAGCAGAAACCAGGGGCTTTGAACCAGATCAATGATTCTTTGTGATGAACTCCTGCTTGTTAAAATGTATAGATAAAGGGGTTACTGCATGACTCAGTGTCACACTGCAGCTTCCATGATGAAACTGTTTATTTCTCCTTTTTTCACTTAAATTTTATTTTGTTTTATTTTGGGAGGTGGGGAGGGAGATGGGTGGGATCAATGGGAATGCCTTGAAAGACACAAAGAATAAATTAAAGTTTAAAAAATGAAAGAAGAAAAGCCCTCATGGGTGTGCCTCGCTATTTGAGTTTTTAGTTGGTCTGCAGTCAATTTGACAACCAAGAATAGCCATCACAAGAAGGGTTACTGTCAAGACAAAGCCAAGAAACTAGCCCCACACCTTCCATTTCCAAATGTGATAAGCAATGTGAATGTCACTCTAAGAGTACAAAGCTGTGAAAGTCTCTCTCTATTCAAATGGCATGTTTCCATTTAGGCACAGAAACATAAAAGTAGCGCACGATGGCTATGCAACAACCATACTGAAAGGCAGCACAATAGTCATACCAAAAGCAAATTAAAACAAAGAATATGTGATGACACTTTGAAAACAGTATTCAATAATTAAGAATTTCCCCACAATCCATGAATAATGTTTGACTGTAAGAGTTTCAAGAAAGTCACACTTTTAAAACACGATCTTTGTGTTTTAAATCACCAATTATATCTTTGTGACTTAATAATTGAAGTTAGATTAATCTTTGAAGGTCCTAATGGCATAATTATAATCACTGTTTACTCTGGGATGTTTTTCTTCAGGTTTTCAATTCTTTCTTTTATCTTTTGTTATTTTTGGACAGTTTCATGCATGCATCCTGTGTATTTTCATACAGTTCAGCATCTTCTCTTCTACTTCTCCCATCCCTACTGAATTATTTCTCCTTCCCAACTAAACCTCCTCCTACTTTCATGGTGTTTTATTCTGTGTGTACTATGCAAGTGTATATACACTGTGTATATGTGTATGAATGAATCCAGGTGAGTGTGTGCCATCCCACAGAAGACAGCCTCTGATATAGGTCTTTACTTTCCACTTTGTTGAATCAGGCTTTGTTTGTTGTTTTGTCACTGTGTACCCCCAAATCTCTGCCTCTCATCTCCCCAGATGAGCACTGAGATCATAGAAGCTTACCACAAAAGTCAAACTTGTATATGCATTCTGGGGATTTGAACTGAGGTCTTCACACTTGCACTACAAACACTTTTACCCAATGAGCCATCTCTCCAGCCCTACTTTCATATTTTACTGCCAATTTGCCAAGGTAACCATCAAACAAAGGCTAGACAACCATGTGGCTGGCAAAGGATATTCTTAATGGGTAAGAGGTTATGACAGGTCAGAGATACCTGAGGCCGGGGGACTGCTCATGGTGGTGGATCCCATTCGGTGGGATCCAGCCTACCCAGAGACTGCCAAGGCCCCAGTACCAGTCCCAACTCCATCCATGAGACTAGCTAAGCTTGGGCCTGCTTATAGCCCAGGTCCTCTGCCCTGCTCGGGGACACCTGAGGCCAGGGGACTGCTCATGGTAGCGGATCCCTTTGGCAGGATCCAGCATATCCAGAGACTGCCAAAACCCCCTACCAGTCCTGCCTCCATCCACTGGACTATGAAGAGGAGAGACATCTGAGTATTGGATCTGTTTGCACCTACCAGAAGGGAACCTTGGTCCCGTACCAACCAGGAAAGGAAGAGATTCCTTCTACACCCACTAGAAGAAGCAACAGGAATAAAGACAATATAAAAAACACATTCAATAATAGAAAAACCAATATGACACCACCGGATTCTAGGGACCCTACACCAGCAGGACCTGAACATCACAACGCAGATGAAGCAGAAGAGAATGACCTTAAAAACATCTTCATGAAAATGATAGAGGGCCTCAAAAAGGATCTGAGAAATGGAAGAAAAAAAACAAAGAATACTAGAAATCAACAAATCTCTTAAGGAAAGCCAAGAAAATACAATCAAACAGCTGAAGTAAACAATTCAGACAGTTCAAGACCTGAAAACTGAAATAGAGACAATAAAGAAAACATAAACTGAGGGAATGCTGGAAATAGAAAAGCTGAGTAAATGATCAGGAACTACAGATGTAAGCATAACCAACAGAATACAAGAGATGGAAGAGAGAATCTCAGGAGTTGAAGATACACTAGGAGAAATAGACTCATCGACCAAAGAAAATCTTAAATTCAACAAATCCCTAACACAAAATATCCAGAAAATATGGTATACTATGAAAAGACCAAACCTAAGAATAATAGGCATAGAAGAAGGTGAAGAAACCCAACTCAAAGGTGCAGAAAACATATTCAACAAAATCATAGAAGAAAACTTTCCCAACATAAAGAAAGACATGTCAATGAAAGTACAAGAAGCCTACAGAACACCAAATAGACCTTTTGGTGTTCTCCTCACCACATAATAATCAAAACACCAAACATACAGAATAAAGAAAGAATATTAAGTGCAGCAATGGAAAAGGGTCAAGTAACATATAAAGGCAAACCTATGAGAATTACACCTGACTTTTCCATGGAAACTCTGAAAGCCAGAAGGTCCTGGATAGATATTCTACCTACACTAAGAAACCATGGATGCCAGCCCAGACTACTATACCCAGCAAAGCTTTCAATCAATATAGATAGAAAAAGCAAGATATTCCATGACAAAACCAGATTTAAACAATACATATCTACAAATCCAGCCCTACAGAAAGTGTTGGAAGGAAAACTCCAACCCAAGGAAATTAACTACACTCACAAAAACATAGGCAATAGATAATACCACTTTACCAACAGCCAAAAGGAAAAAGGGATAGAATCCCACACATAATCTCGCCACCATCACCAAATCAAAAACAAACAAGAATTAACAGTCATTGATCATTAATATCCATCAATACTAATGATCTTAACTCGCCTATAAAAAGACACAGGCTAGGAGAATGGATAAGAAGACAGAATCCATCCTTCTGCTGCATACAAGAAACATACCTCAACTTCAAAGACAGGTGTTACCTCAGAGTAAAGGGTTGGGAAAAGATTTTCCAATCAAATGGACCCAAGAAACAAGCGGGGGTAGCAATCTTTATATCTAACAATATAGACTTTAAACAGAAATCAATCAAAAGAGATGAAGGAGGTCACTTCCTACTCATCACAGGAGATCCACAGGGATGACCCCAACTAAGAATCATGCCCTTCCCCTATAGTGAGATTGATGACTACCTTGGTTGCCATCCTAGAGCCTTCATCCAGTAGTTGATGGAAACAGAAGCAGGCACCCACAGCTAAGCACTGAGCCATACTCCTGGAATCCAGTTGTAGAGAGGGAGGAGGGTTGAGCAAAGGAGACCAGACAGTGCTGGAGAATCCCACAGAAACAGTTGACCTGACCTAGTGAGAGCACAGGGACCCCAATCGTAAAGATGGGGAACCTGCATTGGACTGAACCAAGTCCTCTGAATGTGGGTATCAGCTAGGAGGCCTCGGCAGTCTATAGGACCTCTAACAATGGAGCCACTGTTTATCCCTAGTGCATAAATGGACTTTGGGAGCCCATTCCCTATGGAGGGACACTATTGCAGCCCAGATACACGGAAGAAGGCCTAGGCCCTCCCCCAAATGATGTGACAGACTTTGATGATCCCCGTGGAAGGCCTCACTATCCTTGGGGTGGGTAGGGGTGGGTTGGGGGGGGTCGGTGGGGAGCATGGGAAGGCGAGGGAATGGGGGATTGAGATGTAAAATAAGATTGTTTCTAAAATAAAAATAGTAAGTAAATGAATAAATATTACTATATATTATGAATCTCTAGATTTTAAACAATTCTTCAACTGATTATTCAAATTTAGTTCAGCTCCAAGTTCATCCACTCTAACAAAGCATTTATGGTTTCTAGATAATCTAAGCATGCTAAAATTAATTGTGATTTTTTTTCAGACCAAGAGACAAAATAAAGTCAAAGCTATCTAAACACTGGCATTTTCTTCAGGCTAAAACACACTTTTTATGGAATGTGCAGCCACAAAGCTGGCATTTATGTCAAGCTAGGATTAGTATTATCATACTTCAGATTCACTGAGGCGTTTTTAGCAATTTTGAAAGGCAGTTTCATATTCCCAACTGTAATAGAATGCCTGAGAGATCACACCCACCTTGCTAAAACCAGTATAATTATGGAAGCAAAAACAACTAAATATCTTTGACATAGCCCTTTGGCTGTCTTGAAATACTCAGGCATTAAGTTAACACAGTCTGCTTCTCTGAAGAAATGTGGATTCTGCCCTTCCATTCTAGTCTGAGACAAAAATTGGTAGCATAAAATTGAGGTAAATGAGCCAAAAAGATGTCCTTTTTTGTAATAGCCTTGCCCCAGAGAATAAATCCCCCACTGAAAAAGTATTTATCTATAGAAAATTACCAAATCACAGACTCTCTGAGGGAAAGAGGGACCTTAGAGATCATTTGGCATTAAGTAGACAAAGTTATGTAATTTATTTTTGAGAGTGAGTTTGGCAATGGGGGAAAGATGCCCCAAGGTGGATAATGTCTTATTGTACTTACTATTTCACATTCCTTTCCAGTCTGAGACTACTCCAACAGATGCATTCATTCTTCCTAGACTAGAATTAGGAGATAACCAAACAAATAAGCACAGAGAATGGAGGATCCATCTTGGTGATTGCAATAGCAGCAACATCAATGGCAGCCACAATGGGATACTATGACCAAGGTGGCAGCATCTACTGTCCAATTCCATTAATGTGGTGAGAAAAGATGTGGCTTCCAATGTTCACTGGAAGCAGAAAGGTCACAATAGACAATAGTTTTTAGCAAACTTTTGACAGTATAAAGTTCCTGCTTTCTCAGAGACACATTTTAAGCTCCCAAAAGCTTTTCATTAAGCCTTCCCAGGCTTAATGGTTGTGTAGCATTCAGTCATTCTTCCAGGGAAAGGGAGTCTGTGAAATGACCTTCTGAGAGGTCTCTTGGATATTCAATGTCAGATTGATATCTGCATGTCAGATATTTTTTTCCTGACACCCACACACTGATCAAGTTTCAGCAATAGTGCTGCCCTTCTAGCTTGCTTTGGAAAGGTGATCAAATTCTAGGAGAACCACACTGTGCTTTAACACTCTAAACACTGGAGGGAACCCTAAAAAGGTTTGTGGAGTCAGGTCTTATGAATGTCATATTGTCGAATAGTATGTCTGTGGCTGCAACTTTTATTAGCTAATGCAGTATAGAATTAACACAAAAAAGGAGGAAGCCTCCTTAGTTATATCACAGATGTGTTGACAAGTGACATGCAAACTACAAGCATATCTGTGTCCTATCTTATGACCTTCCACATCCTTGCTTTTTTAAATGTTTCGTTTTGCTTTTGCCTCAACTCTACTTCCAAGGCTTCTAAGATTTTCCTTATGTACAACAGTCTACAATTACAAAAAGAAAAAAGACAAGGGCTAGGGGATACAGGGGTATAGTTACCATATCATAGAAAGTTTTCAGCAATAATGAGAGTAAATACTCCTATGTCCCCCAAATTGAGGAGACATTCCTGAGGTGTATTCTGGGTACTTCCTCAAAGGGTACCCGAGGCACTAAGACCCAGGTGATTTTGTTCCATAAGACACATTTATTTAATTACTTCCCCATGGCTCCCTCACCCTGATCTTGGGAATGTCTTCCAATTAAACTACCGATTTCTTATTTTGGAGACTGTTTTCAAGAGCACTCAAGCTGGGACACTTTTGTGCCCAGTAACTATTTGTTAAGTTTCATAAATTTGGGGGATTTCTACATTAGGTTTCCATGTCCCAGAGAAAGAAACTCACATTGTTCTCTCTTACAGTATGGGCACAAATGTTTGTCCAGTGCTTGGCCAACCAGGAACTTTGATTCCAAACAGATCAGGTTGAAAAGCATGTCTTACAAAGAATCACTGAACTGTTGAGGGTGGCAAGGTATACCAAGAAGATATTATTGAACAGTGCTAGCCATATCACGACATCGAGCATAGCTTTAACACAGTATGAGGCTATGGTAAGTTACACAGGAAGCAGGAAGATGGGTAAGCCTCCACTGGAGGAGTCCAGTGATTTTACTTGGGTATTTTTCCTAACATAGAGGTTCCAAACCAGCTCCTCTAGATTAAGAATGTTTTGAGCCACCAAACATACTTTTTAAATTTGTATTGGTTGATTGATTGATTTTATGTTGATGTATATTTTTGACTAAGTATGTGTCTGTACACTATGTGCCTGGTATCCTTGGATGCCTGGGGCTGGGCTTACAGACAGTTGTAAGCCAACATGTAAGTGCTTGGAATTGAATCTGGGCCCTGTGGAAAAGCAGGCAGTGCTCTAAATCACTGAGCCATTTCTACAGCCCCTGCCACCAAACATTCTATAATAAATTACCATAGGTCTAACTAGCCCTTTGACAAGCTAGCTAACCTCCAAACTTCTTCCCAAAGAAGAAGCCTCCCTATGGTTGGCCATTACCACATATCTAAGTTTGGACAATGCATAACAGTGGAAACAATGCACCATTCCCAAGTCCAGCTCATAAAAGCTTCCCAGGCATCATCCCATCACCTCTTTCACATCTGCCAGCTGAATACATATACAAAGCCTCAAATGGAAAGGAATCTGCATCCTGAACAACTACAGGGCATGGAGAATTGCCTTTTTGACATATGAATTTGGGAAGGGGCACATTCAGACTATACCAAAGCCTAGAAGTGGCTGTCCTCCATTCACAGGTGTCCTTCCACATGGCTGTGACAGAGCCTATACAAGTGGGTTTGCTGTCTTTAAGTCTTCTGTCATGTGAAAACATAGCATTAGAGTTTTGTTCCCTTTCTGCCTTCTGACACAGAAAGATACAGCAAGCATGTCTTCACCTGATGCTTGCCCACTGATCTGGTTTCAAAAATAAAGAAATTACATAGTCTCTGGTTTTGTGTTATAACAACACAATCAGACTTAGGCTTCATGGGTGTGATGTTTGAGTTTCTGGTGTGTGAAATCTATGAAGATATTGGTGTTCATGTCTAACAGTGGCTAACCTACCCCAAGTGAGTTCTTCTATTTACAACAGAACTTAAACAGATGCTAAGGCAAATTCAGGACACTGGAGATAATTCAGGAAGCTGAAGAATAGGGTGCAAAGAGGACTGAGAGACTAGACCAGACTAGATAGGGAAGCAGAGGTCAGATGAAGGACAAAGTCTCACAGTTTTAATAACTGAAAATTCCAACATCAAACCTCCAGAGTGCAGCCAGCACATAATAGTCTCACTGTAGCCACAGTAACTGTTTTCTCCTGAACTTCAGCTTATATTGCTTAGACAAATAAATGAAAGAGAGGGTCTCAAAGAATTTGACACATGTTCCAAAGGAACACTCAGAAACAAAAGAAGAAGCAGATAGTGAAGATCTTTGAGGGAAAGGATAAGTTCTTTAGCAAGAAGAAAAGGTGACCTCAGGGGAAACTTCTCTAGTGGTATGAGACAATGACTAAACTAACAGATATGAAAGAATGCCATAGGGGTCCATTCTCATATTTATAGAAAGAGCAGAGATGAAGACTCTAAGTGGGCTTGCTTCAAGCAGACATTCTTACAGGTACACAGCTGAAGGAGTAGAGGAAAGGGCTTAAATTAAGGTAAAATTGGTTGTTGGAAACCCATGGAAATCAACAATTTTATTTCTTTCTATGATCCAGGAGGCATATAGGCAATGCAAAGACAGAAAAAGGTGGTTTTCAGCCAAGTAAAATCATCTTGTTTGGAAGCTCCTGTCTCTCATAAGCTCAGCATAGATGGCCAGAGTTCGGGCTTTTGATTACAATGGGTGGTGGCATCATCCCTTGGCAAACTTTACTGTCTCTTTTGTTCAAAACCAAAAGTGTCAATGGGACTTTAACAACCAAGAGGAAAGCAGTAAATTGTGGGGAAACAACAGGCAAATAGAGAGGAAAGTATAAAGCACTTTTGCATAAGGCAGAGAAAGTGTCTGCCAAAGTGGAGGAAATTTCTATTTAAAGAGCTTATTTAGAAAATACAAGCTCTGCCCTTCCTGCTCCAAGAATTGGGGGCTTCCCAGATGGACCCACTATGATATTTTTATCTTACTTGACTCTAATAAAACTGTTACTGCCTTCTCTCTGTTATCAGAGGCAACATCCTCCCTTATTAGTTCATTCACTGGCTTTCTTAATAGTACTATTGCACCACATTTGGAAAATCCCAGTGTATGGGCTGAACCAGCAAGTCAAGCTTTTATGTTTTGTGAAACTCTCACAAAAGGCCTTCCATTAAACAGTATGTACTGGAAATTATACCATTCTTAAAATCCATTTGAGGCGAAGGACATTAGAAGTCCTGGTGAAAGTGGCCGCCATCCCCAAGATATAAAGGCAACCCTATTATTTTCCCTTCATGATAGTTTACTCCCACACCAGGAACAGTTACATTTAGCAAGAGCCACTTCAAAGATGACTTTCTAGGGAAGTGTGACTGATTAGCCCAACCTGTATATCTCCTGTGGGGACCCCAAGCCTGACCTATATATACTTAATGGAAGAGCTCATGCCTAGTCGATGCCTTGTTTAAGAAATGGAATTGGAAAAGAAAGAAGTGGAATTGGTAGGCTGGGGAGAAATTTCAGTCGATAAAGTGTTTATAGCACAAGCATGAGAATCCCCAGATCCCCAGCACCCACAGTAAAATAATGATAATGATGATAATAATAAAGATAATAATAATAATTTTTAAAGCTGATACAAGACTATAATTCTAGCACTGGGAGGTAGAGTCAGGAGAATCCCCGGGGCATGCTAGTCAGTAAACCTAGCCAGATGGGTATAATTTCAGTTTAATAAGAAAAAGGTGGAATAGAAGATGACATCTGATGTTGACATCTGGCCTTGATATGGACATATACACATACATTAACACACTTACATGCACACACACATACATACATACATACATACATACATACATACATACATATGAAAAAGAAAGAAGTGTAAGTAGGTGATCAATTTGGACAACTTACATGAAAATTGTTCATAGATAAATTGCATTCACTCTTTTAAACGTTCAAATAATGTTTTTTGTTGTTTGTTTTTTTGTTTTTAGAATATGAATACTTCATCTCCCATTTCACCTTAGCACTATTCTCCTAGTGTTACCTATCAAACAGTGGTTTTGCAGTTTTGCTGGTCTCAGTGACAGTAGTAATAATTAGAACCTTGCTGCCAGAAGCAGCTTCTGGATTCTGTCCACATGTTCATTACCCCCAGCCAGATGTTTGCAACTCAGTGTTCAAATTCAGTTAATCACCTGACACTGGTATTCACATTTGTAGCTGCCATCTGAAGCCCCTTAGATGAACACATAAAAATTACTTAGAATTAAAAATCCATCCTAATTTCTCCTTTATCACCCCATTCTTTCTAACAATTCTTCAGTTTCCCAAAGGTTCTGGGAGCTTCCTATCCATTAATTCATTTACTTATCTCTATATTCTGTAAGATGCCATCTCCTTTAAAACATGTGAGGAAACATATAGGGAGAGGTCTAGTAATTTCTCCAAGGACAGATATAGCTCATGAAGAAGAGACTCCTACTCGGAATTATTCCACCTAACCTAGTACTCTGAGAATTACCTCCCTGTTTGTCTGTTGTGTTCTACACAGAACTTCTGTTCTGTGGTTCTTAATCATTTGTCTGAATTTACTTGGTCTTCCATCATTGAAATTCATATCTGCTTGATTCTACCTGTACCATCTCTGATCACCACATGTGGATACATGCAGAGGATGCTATCTATCCAAACCTTGCTTATATCCTCTTGAAATTTACTATTCCTCTAGTAACCCAGTTATTTTCAACTACAAGCACTGATATATGTCTACCTGGGACTTTCTCTGACAGCTGGAGCCCTCTTAGTCTTTGAATATGTGGTTATTTCTATACCCAGAAACAGCCCTTGACTAATAGCAGGTAGAAACTAAAGGATAACTCCTCAGGTCCCTGGACTTTTTGATAGACTATAAAGCATATTCTATACTGTCTTTTATTGTTCTGCAGAAGATTTGGTCCTTAGTTGGTCATGGCAGTACCTTATTCTTGAATTCCCCTTCTAAAGACTTTCTTTCTTTCTCATTCTTGCCTCCTACTTCCATATCCATGCTTCCTGATCACCTCCCATATAAAATGTTTGCACTCAGGTCTATGCCTCTGAATCTGCTTCTACAGAAACTCAAGCTAAGGTACTGTGCGTTGTACCCGCCTTTCAATTGCACTTCAAGGTAAAGAGTCTCAGCATTTAATATGAAGATTCCTATTCAAAAACTTTTCAGGCATCCAGCAAGTGCTTCCACTTTACCTACTAACTTCTAGATCGATTCTAAATTTAACCACACCTAAGCCGCCTTCCTACTCCTTAGACAGATGTTTCTAATATCTCTTTTTTCCTGTACCTTTTGCCTATAGGGCTTCATATTTCCATTCTGTATTATAATCCCATAACTAATTGGAATTTATCTGTATAAATGAATGCTATAGACAAATGTTTCTAATTATTTTCTTGTCTATCATTCACAACAGTTATGAATGAACTTCTACATTGCATCAGGACCCAGGATCATCTCAGATAAAGATAACAAAATATATGTTCAGTAGCTTCCTACACAACTTCAAACTTTATATACTTTCTAAGTTCATTTTGGAAAAATTTAATAGTTCAGGCTGCCAATTTTATAGCAACAAATGCATCTCAAAGAAGCATCACCCTTCCTGTTACATCATTTGTAAGCGTGACCCATTTTTTATTAGCATGATTAGAATAATACCAGCAAATGGTCCTAGGTTTTAAGACTGTCCTTAAAACAAATGTCTTACTATTTTTAAATTAATGTATCCTGGACAATTTCATTCATGTGTATAACACATGTTGGTCATACCACCCCATCCTCCTATCACCCTTCCTCATACCTGCCACCAAGTTCCCCTGCCACCAAGTTCCCCTCCCACCAAGTTCCCCTCCCACTAGCATAACTTTTTGTTTTGTCTTGTTTTGGTTTTGAAACCCAGTGAGTTTAATCAAGGCCAACTGCACAGGCATTCATGTGGAGCTATCCACTGGAACTATGGCTATATTACTGTAGACATTAACTCCCTCTTCCCCAGCAGCCATGGTCTGCCGATAGCACTCCAGGGAGGTGCCAGGGTCCATGAACAGTTGCGAAGTAGTAATGAAATAATTTCATGGCTGGGGGTCACCACAACATAAGGATCTGTATTAAAGGGTCATGGCACTAAGAAGGTTGAGAACCATGGGTCTAGACACTTTCTTAGGAAAATAAATTTCTCTGCAGTCCCTAAGGCCAATCAGAAGGAAGCACAAGGAGCTCTAACTGTATGAATAGCCTCTTTCTGGAACACACCTTTGATGGATAAGTTGGCCACATGTGGAACTAGCTAAAACCCAAGCAGCTGGGCACTCTTGTGAGGGAGTTTTCTTAGTTGGATTATTGGAAGTGGAAGACCTGCCCTAAATCTGGATCATTTCAGGTCAGAAGATCCACCCCAATCTCAACCAAACCTTCTGGTGACAGCCCACATAAAAGGACATGGAAGGAGAATGTGCTTTCTGCCTGCTTACTCCCACTGGCAAGTTCGTTTGTCCTGATCCATTCTTTTGCTGGTGTTAGAACTTCTTCACAGTTCCAGTGTAGACTAAAAACTGAAAGCTAGCAGCTCTCTAGGACCTCCCTGGAGCTTCAGCACCAGGGGACTACTGAAACATCCAGCCTCATGCATGCAGTCTTGTGGACTGAACAACTAACAGGTCCTTGGACTTTTTCTGCAAGGACAGCCATTTTGACACAAACTTCAAGAAAAAAATGTTTTTCAGAATATTTTCAGTTTTATAATTATGGATAAGACGGCAGAAGCCTGTAGCTACATTGACATACCTATATCTTAAGGTTGCCATAAGGAAACAAAAGGATGTTCTCCAGTATTATTTGTTGTCATGTACTCTATGCTATATATTAGGCTGAGCTTTTTTGGGTAAGAAATTAGTACAATATAGCCCCTGCTATAGAGAATTCCACGGTCTAGATTATATAGTAGAAAATTACTGAATACAGATGGTAACAAATACTATAATACAAATCAGCAAGGGGTGCTATGTTAGCAAACAAGGGAGGAATCCAAAAGAAGGGAGCTTCAACTGGATGTACACTTCAACCAGTGTACACTGTTCCCGCAGAATTTATTGTTTTCCCATATACCTTAAATCTCAACTCTTTCATGCAATGGTAGCTTCCCACTGTGAGCACCTCTGAGTCTCTATCTCAGCTTGCACATGAACCAGAAAACCCAGAAAAGTCACAGCAACAATCCAGAACCAAGATGAAAGAAAATCAGTAAGTATATAACCCATCTTCTTCATGTCATAGGTCAGACAATTCTGAAGTTAGTTCTACATAGTGCTGAAAGGTCCTAGCACACCTTAATCCAAGCTGTCCAAAGTGACAGCTTGCTCATCAACATACCCTTTATTGTCTCATTGTGGGATAACTCAACTAACACTTCCTGGGATCTCTTCCTTCCAAAACTACTTAAAATCAAGTCTTTACATCAAAATGTTATGATAATCTACTACTGAGTAACAAATCACTCCAAATCTAGAAGCTCAAAACAACAGCCATTTAAATTATAATGAGAGGCTAGCAAGATGGTTCCGTGGGTAAAGGCAACCCCAAGGACCTGAGTTCCATCCCTTAGACCCATATGGTAGAAGGAGAAATTGATTCTTGAAAGTTGTCCTCTAACTCTGGTAGTAATCTGTAGGGAGACACTGTAGCCCTGCCCCCAGGTAACCCAGACAGGTGTGCCGGAACACGTGGGGATGGCACCTGAGGGCAAGTGAGGGGAAGTCTAAGGTGACCTCAGAAAGGCTTCTTAAGGGACTGTGGACACGTAGACTGCCCCTTCTCTTTGCCCATCTCCCTGCTCCCTCCTCCTCGCTCTGGCCTGGCTGCCCTGGCACGCTTTGGCCTGCGCTTGGCTGGTGTATCGGAATAAAGAAACCTTGGCCCTGTTGACTGCTGACTGATCACTCCACAGTAATCCACCCACAGCGAGCTAGTTTCTGGAGGAATCTAGCCTGCAAGGGCAAAAAAAAAAAAAAATGCTTTCAAGAGCAAGAATAACTTTGAGCTAATGCCTAAGGATGAATAGCAATCATAAATTAGGTAAATGAAGGCATATTTGAGATAGAGATTGCAACATAAACAGACAAGCAGACAAGAATCCACAACTATGAACCTCATAGTCCTAGGGAAGAACGTACTACCATTATTTTGTTCAATAAACATTATGTTCCTAAATAAATATGAAACCTCACCCAAATGCACTTCTTTTTACAGTAGACAACTGTTTGTAAAGACTAACAATTACCTAAGTGCAAAGAATAAGTGAGTATGGAATGCTCATTCTTAAGGGAGACATCTATATCACACATGTACTCCTAAGACTCGGGGAACATTTCAGAGGAGGTGGCAGGAAGGTTTTAAAGGCCAGATTTTTGGGCAGAATTCTGTGAAACTGTCTGCCATTGCTCTGACAAACTCACAACAGCTATGGTTGCCTGTACAAGATCAAGAAAATCAAAATTCTAGTATGGATAGGGGTTTCACAAAGCCCCAGCTCTAGCTGAAGAGCTCTCGAAAATGGATAGATAACTGCTGGGGAAGGGAGTAGTTTTTCTTCAGGTTATAGACTCTGGTAGCTTCCCCATGCTCCAATGGATGTATTTATACCCATGCACACATAGTAGTAATCGGACTCTGTGAGTTACAGAGCACGGTGCAGGAGCTGGAGACATGGCTCAGCTGTAAAGAGAACAGGTTACTCTTATAGAGGCCATGGGTTCAATTTTCAGCACCCACATGTTGACTTCCAATCATCTATAACTGCAGTTCCAAGGAATGCAACACCCTCTTCTAGCCTTCATCGGTACCAGGCATGCACAGGATACAGATGTGCAGACAAAACACTCAAACACAAAGAATACAAGAAATTGGGAGAATAACATGGGAGAAGTTTCTTGAGGAGTTGAAGGGGGGGAGAAATGGATGCAATCAAAATACATTGTATGCATGCATGAAATCCTCAAAATTAATTTAAATTTTATATTTAAAATAAACAGAGAACAGAAATGCATTGTGAGACTCACAGGGCTCTGAATGTCTGCAGAGCTCTATACCTAAAAAGAGACAGAAGATGATGACAAAGAAGTGAGGACCAGAGGAGTACTGGGAATATTCCATGAAGAAGATTCAATTTCATCCTGAAGTTAGTTGGTCAGCCCTAAAAAATAGATCCAAGCTTATATATCCAAGCAAGAAAATTACAAGTCTCTGCTGAGGGAAAATTGGAGTAAAATATTGTCTGAAATTAAACCATAGATATAAAAGCACATTTAAACTGTGAAGACAATTCACAAATGAAATACTCTGAATCCTGGTGTGTGGTGGTTTGAATGAAAATGCACCCCCTAGGACTTGTTAGAGTAGGTGTGGTAGTGTTGGAGGAAGTATGTCACTGGGGGTGGGCTTTGAGGTTTTCAAGTACTCAAACTACGCCCACTGTCACACACACTTTCTCTCTATGCTCTCTTGGCTCCTTCTCTAACACAGTATCTACCTGCATACCTCTATGCTTCCTGCCACGATGAACTGTAAGCCATCCCCTTTTGTGTCCTTTTGAGTTGTTGTGGTCTGGAGCAGATACGGACCCACGGTCAAACATTAGGTGGAGCTCAGGGAACCTCACGGAAGAGGGGAAGGAAGGATTGTAGAGACCAGAGGGGTCAAGGACACCAGGAGAACATGGCCCATGGAATCAACTAAGCAGGGCTCATAGGTTATCACAGACTGAAGCTACAATCACAGAGTCTGCATTGGTCTGTGCTAGGTAATGAAAACAGAAACATTCCACATGGGCAATACAAATGAGCTGTTTCAGAACATAAGACCAAAATTTGAAAAGCTTATAGGAGGAGAAAAATGTCAATCTCTTGCAATCCTTGAGGTATTGAGTAGAAAACTGGATTATCCATATAATGTGGGATGGACTCTTACTTAAATACATGAACTCAGAGTATTTTATGATACATTAAGAGTGCAGACATTTGGGTCACATACTAATTTAAGCATGCTCTGTTTGTACATTTTTGAAATATATGTTTTAAAACACTTTTATATTATATAAATTGCTTGCTCATATGTTTTCTGTCTTTTATTTTTATTTGCTGAATATTCAACTGTATATTAGCCATAATTTATTTAATCAGTTCCTGTTTATTGAATATTTAGATTGTCTTCATTTTCACTGAAATAAACCATACTGTGAATAATAGATAGGTGATAGATAGATAGATGGGAGAGAGAGAGAGGGAGGGAGAGAGGGAGGGAGGGAGGAAGGAGAGGGAGGGAGAGAGAGAGAGAGAGAGAGAGAGAGAGAGAGAGAGAGAGAGAGAGAGAGAGGGAGAGAGGTATTGCTGTGGTCATGGTGTCTCTTCAAAGCAACAGAAAGTAAGACATAAAGAAAATTACACCAAAAGTCTATATTTACACTATTGAAAATTCTTCACTCATGCCTCCTCTATCTCAGTCCAGGAATGGTGGTGGCAAAAGGCAACAGTGTATTTATTCCACAAACATTTACTCCATACCTGTTATGTGTCAGATATTGGGATTGTGTTTGGGATGAACTGTGCATGGTGCCTTCCTTGGCAGAACTCACTATCTAGTTTCTGAAATTTGTAGCTTCTGGACTATTCACAGTGTTACACCAAAGTCATAATTACAGGATTTTTGTAGCAACCATTTCAAGGCTTCGATTATGCTTCACCCACTGATGGAAACTCTGGGAAGAAAATGGGGAAAATTACTTGACTCTGCCAAGCAGTAAGAAATGTGGAGGTAATAATAGGAAGTGGTAGGGTCAAATGTAAGTATATTGTACATCCACAAACACTTATTTGATTTGCACACCCACCCTGAAGTATTACTATGCCAGGTCTAAAGTACATACCTGGGAAGTAGCTGAGCTGAAGTCAAACCTAGAAGCATCTACCACCAAAGCACATTCTTGTAACTACTATAACTAATGTTAAGATTCAGGCAAGGCTCGGGATCTCTATGGGGAAGGGCCAGACATGACTCTATGAAGGAAGAATGAATGATTGGAAAAAGTGAAGCAAGAAAAATCTTGGAGCAATCAGCCCTAAGAAGGAAGCCTGGGGTCATGCATTGTCATAAACTACCTTTTATATAATGACAACAAAATCAAGTATGAACTATCACCTGTCATACCAACATTCTTTTAAGATGACACACAACATTGATGCCTATTACATCTTCCTATAATTATCTTTGTCCCTTGAATGTTAATGTGTATTCTAGTTAGTAACCCTGTTTCATAATAACTTATTACAAAATAGACATATACAAACAACATCACAAACCAAACTTGTATTGCCCCATTTATCTTTTCTTCTAAAATAAAACATGACATAGTTGAATGTAAATGAGATATATTTTAAAATTCAGTGATAGTTTAGTCAACAGTATGAACAGTTGCTAAAAGATGCACTGCCTTGAATTAAACAAAGGCTTTTCAAACTTAAATAATATAGAAAAGTTCTTCTATGGATGATACTAATTCTCTAAATATAACACATTGCTTTTTCATTATAATATTTCCCACTACAGCTCACATTAATTCTGTAGATATGACTCAACACACAATAGCCTTGCATTTCAATATTCTGGGTAATGGTTGGTTATATCAGAGAGTAAAGGTTATTACTTGATGTAATCTCTGCATTATCTTTTTACATACAATTTTTTATTAAATGTTCCCTTCCAGTATCAGAACTGACCTTTTACAGAAATCTCTACACCAGAGCAGAAATCAGTTTCATAAGGCAAAGGGGATATTAAAAAATAACAGAGCTTGTCGGGGATGACTATTGCATCTGGGTCTCAGATTTTGCTGCTTTTATATGTTGCTAATTTCCTGCAGCTATAATTGATGTCCAGATGTGAACTCATTAAGACATTGATAGGAAACCCAGATCAACTAGATTAATGAAACCTTGCATACTAATCATGAATTTAAAAATAAGTAAGATCAAACTCAAGAAGATTGAACGTCAAACACTATGGCTCTATACTCTAAATTCACCTCCTACCCTCACACTTGCTAGGGGTTTGCAGCAGTTCTTAACCTGGGGGTTGCATATAAGATATCCTGCATATCAGGCATTTATATTACAATTCATAGCAGTAGCCAAATTACAGTTACAAAGTAGTAATGACATAATTTTATGGTTGGGGTTTTTTACAATGTGAGGAACTGTTTTAAAGGGTCTCAGCATTAGGAAGGTTGAGAACCACTAGGCTAGAGGTATATAGTTCAATGGTAGAGAACTTGCCTAGTATATGCAAGTCTATGGGTTTGATCTCCACTACTGCAAAGAACTAACAATAACAGAATAGTTGAAATGGGTTTGGTTTAAAAAACAAGCTAGAGATGGGGAATAAATAGACTTGTGCTTTGTGTTGATGCTATATTCTTTCCTCCTCCATCAATCTTCATGGGACTTCATTTCAGGTGCATTTCTGCTGACTTTAAAATGCTTAAAAGTCCTATTTTATTTTCCTTTTCTTGGGAAGTTCACTGACTCATTTTAGAATGAGATAAAGAGACAGTTCTGCAAAATTTGGAAAAAATAAAACATGTACAACTTTTCTGAGGAAAAAAAATATGATAAACCAAACTTAGATCCTATATTATAAATATTTATAGGTAAAAACAAAGAATAACAGAGAAGACAAAATAATAGACTGTCTTTTTTGTTTTTTTTTGTTTTTTTTTTTCTCTTTTTATTATTATTAATTCAAGTTAGGGAACAGGCTTGTTTCACATGTACTTCCCCTCTCCCTCTCCCTCCCCTTACCCCCATTCCTTCTCCCCCACCTCCAACCTACCCCCCACCCCATCCACCCACCACTCCCCAGGCAGGGTAGGGCCCCCAACCGGGGCTCCACCAAGTCCACCAAATCTTCCTGTGCTGGGCCTGGGTCCCTCCCCATGTGTTCAGAGACAGAGTGCATCCCTTCAAGTGGGATGGGCTCTCGAAGTCCCCCACATACACCAGGGCAAAAAGCCAGTCCACCTCCAGAGGCTCCCAGGAGTGCAGGGGCCTCCCCAATGGCATCCATGATCAGGGGGTTGGATTAGTCCCCTACTGGCCTCCCAAAGAGCGTCTGGGGTCAATATGCTTTCCCTTTTTCAGGCCAACTGTTTATGTGGGTTTCTCCAACCTGGTACAGACCCCTTCATTCCTCCCTCTCTTCAACTAGGTTCCAGAATTCAGCTCAGTGTATTTCTGTGGATGTCTGTCTCTGCTTCCATCAGCCACTGGATGAGGACTCTAGGATAGCATAGAGAGTAGTCATCACTCTCATTCTAGGGGAGGGGCTTCTAGGCCATCCTCTCCTCCACTGCCCGGACTGTCAGATCGTGTCATCCTTGTAGGTCTCTGGAGATCTTTCTAGTTCCAGATCTCTTCTCGGACCTATAGTGGCTCCCTCTGATATGGTATCTCTCATCCTGCTCTCTCTCCTCTATTCTTCCCCCAACTCAATATATCTGCTCCTCCATTTCTTCTCCTCTCCTCTTCTTCTTGTGCTCTTATTGTGGCAGCACCCACTCCCCTACCCTCATGCTCTCAATTAGCTCGGGAGTTCATGCCACTTCCCATTCCTGGGGTCCATTTATCCCTTAGAGTCATTCATGATTTCTAGTTTCTTTGGGGAAGAGGATTATAGGCTGGTAAACCTTTGCTCTATGTCTAAAAATCATATATGAGTGAGTACATACCATGTTTGTCTTTTTGTGATTGGGTTACCTCACTCAGGATGGTTTCTTCTAGTTCCATCCATTTGCCTGCGAATTTCAAGATTCCATTGCATTTTTCTGCTGAGTAGTACTCCATTGTATAAATGTACCACATTTTCTCTTTCCATTCTTCAGTTGAGGGGCATCTAGGTTGCTTCCAGGTTCTGGCTATTACAAACAATGCTGCTATGAACATGGTTGAACATATGTCCTTGTTGTATGGACATGCAGTATTTGGGTATATACCCAAGAGAGGAATGGCTGGATCTTGAGGTAGATTGATTCCCATTTTTCTGAGCAACCGCCATACTGATTTCCAAAGTGGTCTTACAAGTTCACACTCCCACCAGCAATGGAGGAGTGTTCCTTCTTCTCCGCAACCTCTCCAGCATAGATTGTTATTGGTATTTTTGATTTTAGCCATTCTGACAGGTGTGAGGTGGTATCTCAGAGTTGTTTTGAGTTGCATTTCTCTGATGGCCAAGGATTTTGAGCACTTTCTTAAGTGTCTTTCAGCCATTTCAGATTCCTCTGTTGAAAAATCTCTGTTTAGTTCTACACCCCACTTTTTAATTTCATTGTATGGTGTTTTGGTGGCTAGCTTCTTGAGCTCCTTGTATATTTTGGAAATCAGTCCTCTGTCAGATGTGGGGCTGGTGAAGATCTTTTCCCATTCTGTGGGTGGTCATTTTGTCTTACTGACTGTGTCCTTTGCCTTACAGAAGCTTCTCAGTTTCAGGAGGTCCCATTTATTGATTGCAGACCTCAGTGTCTGTGCTTCTGGCGTGATGTTCAGGAATCGTTCTCCTGTGCCAATTTGTTCAAGGGTTATTCCCACTTTCTCTTCTAGAAGATTCAGTGTGGCTGGATTTATGGAGAGATCTTTGATCCATTTGCACTTAAGTTTCATGCATGGTGACAGGTATGGATCAATCTGCAATTTTCTGCATGTCCGAATCCAATTGTGCCAGCACCATTTGTTGAAGATGCTATCTTTTTTCCATTGTATGGATTTAGCACCTTTGTCAAAAATAAGGTGTTCGTAGGTGAGTGGATTAATATCTGGGTCTTCAATGCGATTCCATTGGTCTATCTGTCTATTCTTGTGCCAATACCAAGCTGTTTTCAGAACTATGGCTCTATAGTAGAGCTTGAAGTCAGGGATGGTGATGCCTCCAGAAGATCTTTTATTGTAAAGAGTTGTTTTGGCTATCCTGGGTTTTTTATTTTTCCATATAAAGTTGAGTATTGTTCTTTCAATGTCTGTGAAAAACTGTGTTGGGATTTTGATGGGGATGTGTTGAATCTGTAGATTGCTTTTGGTAGGATTGCCATTTTTACTATGTTAATTCTGCCTATCCAAGAGCATGGGAGATCTTTCCACTTTCTGGTATCTTCTTTAATTTCTTTCTTTAAAGTCTCAAAGTTCTTATTGTACAGGTCTTTCACTTTTTTGGTTAGTGTTACCCCAAGATATTTTATGTTGCTTGTGGATATTGTGAAAGGTGATGTTTCCATGATTTCTTTCTCATTGAGTTTATCATCTGTATACAGTAGGGCTACAGATTTTTTTGAGTTAATTTTGTATCCTGCTACCTTGCTGAAGGTGTTTATCAGCTGTATGAGTTTCCTGGTAGAGTTTTTCGGGTCACTTATGTAGACTATCATGTCATCTGCAAATAGTGAAAGTTTAACTTCGTCCTTTCCAATTAGTATCCCTTTGATCTCCTGTTCTTGTCTTATTGCGCTAGCTAGAACTTCAAGTACAATATTGAAGAGGTATGGAGAGAGTGGTCATCCTTGTCTTGTTCCTGATTTTAGAGGAAAAGCTTCGAGTTTCTCTCCATTTAGTTTGATGTTGGCTATTGGTTTGGTGTATATCGCCTTTATCATGTTTAGATATGTTCCTGTTATTCCTGTTCTCTCCAAGATCTTTATCATGAAGGGATGTTGGATTTTGTCAAAGGCTTTTTCAGCATCTAGTGAGATGATCATGTGGTTTTTCTTTTTCAGTTTGTTTATATGGTGGATTACATTAATGGTTTTTCGTATGTTGAACCATCCTTGCATCCTGGGATGAAGCCTACTTGATCGTGGTGGATGATTTTTCTGATATGTTCTTGGATTCGATTAGCCAATATTTTATTGAGTATTTTAGCATCAATGTTCATGAGGGATATAGGTCTGTAGTTCTCTTTCTTAGTCTTATCTTTGTGTGGCTTGGGTATCAAAGTGATTGTAGCCTCGTAGAAAGAGTTTGGCAATATCCCATCTGCTTCTATTGTGCGGAACAGTTTGAGGAGTACTGGAATTAGCTCTTGTTTGAATTTCTGGTAGAATTCTGCAGTGAAGCCATCTGGCCCTGGGCTTTTTTTGGTTGGGAGGCTTTTGATTACTGCTTCTATCTCATTAGGGGTTATAGGTCGATTTAAACTGTTTATCTGATCTTGATTTAATTTTGGTAAGTGATATTTATCCAGAAAGCTGTCCATTTCCTTTAGATTTTCCAATTTTGTGGAATACAGGTTTTCAAAGTATGACCTAAAGATTCTCTGGATTTCCTCAGTGTCTGTTGTTATATCCCCCTTTTCATTTCTGATTTTGTTAATTAGCATGCTCTCTCTCTGCCTTTTGGTTAGTTTGGCTAGAGGTTTGTCTATCTTGTTGATCTTCTCAAAGAACCAACTCTTTGTTTCATTGATTCTTTGTACTGTTTTCCTAGTTTCTACTTTGTTGATTTCGGCTCTCAGGTTGATTATTTCTTGGCGTCTACTCCTCCTTGGTGTATTTGCTTCTTTTTGCTCTAAAGCTTTCAGTTGTTCTGTCAATTCTCTAATGTGACTTTCCTCCAGTTTCTTCATGTGAGCACTTAGTGCTATGAACTTCCCTCTTAGCACTGCTTTCAGGGTGTCCCATAAGTTCGGGTATGTTGTGTCTACATTCTCATTAAATTCTAGGAAGTCTTTAATTTCTTTTTTTATTTCTTCCTCAACCCAGGAATGGTGCAATTGGGAGTTATTCATTTTCCACGCAAATGTAGGTTTTCTGCAATTCATATTGCTGTTGAATTCCAGCTTTAATGCATGGTGGTCTGATAAGATACAGGGGGTTATTTCAATACTTTTGTAACTGTGGAGGTTTTCTTTGCTGCCAACTATGTGGTCAATTTTTGAGAAGGTTCCATGTGGCGCTGAGAAGAAGGTATATTCTTTTGTGTTTGGATGGAATGTTCTATAGATATCTGTTAAACCCAGTTGGGTCATAACTTCTTTCAGATCCTTTGTTTCTTTGTTAAGTTTCTGTCTAGTGGTTCTGTCCAATGGTGTAAGGGGGGTGTTGAAGTCTCCTACTATAAGTGTGTGTGGTTTTATGTGTGGTTTCTTTCACAAATGTGGGTGCCTTCGTATTTGGAGCATAGATGTTCAGGATTGAGATTTCATCTTGATGGACTTTTCCTGTGATGAGTAAGAAATGCCCTTCTTCATCTCTTTTGATTGATTTTAGTTTAAAGTCCAATTTGTTAGATATTAGGATTGCTACACCGGCTTGTTTCTTGAGGCCATTTGATTGGAAAATCTTTTCCCATCCTTTTACTCTGAGGTATCGCCTGTCTTTGAAGTTGAGGTGTGTTTCTTGTAAACAGCAGAAGGATGGATTCTGTCTTCGTATCCATTCTGTTAGCCTATATCTTTTTATGGGTAATTAAGACCATTGACATTTAGGGATATTAATGTCCATTGTTCGTTGGTTCTTGTTTGTTTTGGATTTATTGTTGGTGGTGTCATTGTGTGTGGATTTTGCCCTCCTGCTTCTTTTTGTGTTTGGCAAAATTAGATTATCTATTGCCTGTGTTCTTGTGCATGTAGTTATGTTCCTTGGGTTGGAGTTTTCCTTCCAGAACCTTCTGTAATGCTGGATTTGTGGATATGTATTGTTTAAATCTGTTTTTGTCATGGAATATCTTGTTTTCTCCATCTATAATGATTGAAAGTTTTGCTGGGTACAGTAGTCTGGGTTGACATCCATGCTCCCTTAGTGCTTGTAGGGTATCTATCCAAGACCTTCTGGCTTTCAGAGTTTCCATTGAGAAGTCAGGTGTGATTCTAATTGGTTTGCCTTTATATGTTACTTGGCCTTTTTCCTTTGCAGCTCTTAATATTTTCTCTTTATTCTGTAGATTTGGAGTTTTGATTATTATGTGTCGGGGGGACTTCTTTTTGTGGTCCAGTCTGTTTGGTGTCCTATAAGCTTCTTGTACTTTCATAGGCATATCTTTCTGTAGGTTGGGGAAGTTTTCTTCTATGATTTTGTTGAATATGTTTTCTGTACCTTTGAGCAGTGTTTCTTCACCTTCTTCTACACCTATTATTCTTAGGTTTGGTCTTTTCATGGTGTCCCATATTTCCTGGATATTTTGTGTTAGGGATTTGTTGGACTTGAGGTTTTCTTTGGTTGATGAATGTATATCCTCTAGCGAGTCTTCAATAGCTGAGATTCTCTCTTCTGTCTCTTGGATTCTATTAGTTATACTCACGTCTTTAGATCCTGATCGTTTATCCAGTCTTTCCATTTCCAGCATCGCCTCATTCTGTGTTTTCTTTATTGTGTCTAATTCAGCTTTCATGCTTTGAACTGTTTCAAGAGCTTCCTTCACTTGTTTGGTTGTTTTATCTTGGGTTTCTTTAGCTTCTTTAAGAGATTTGTTTATTTCTTGAATTTTTTGGTTTGTCTTTTCCTCTATTTCCTGTAATTTTTTGCTTGCTTTTTCTTCTATTTCTTTAAGGGATTTTCTTGTTTCCTCTTTGAAGGTCTCTATCATCTTGCTGAGATAATTTTTGAGGTCCATCTCATCTTCATGCACTATGTTGGGCTTTTCAGGTCTTGCTGGAGTGGAGTCCCTAGATTCTGGTGGTGTCATATTGGTCTTTCTGTTGTTGAGAGAGTTCTTATTCTGTCTTCTTCCCATATCTTTTTCCAGTGAGTGCAGGAAGGATCTCTCTATCTCCTCTTGTTACTCTGTAGTGTGTGTGGGCCAGGAATTCAATGTCCGAAGCTCTGGATGGTCTTGCCTCTCCTCGTAGTCTGCTCACTCTGCAGGAGTTAGGCCTCCATAGGGATCCTCCTGGTCTGGTCTGGTCTGGTCTGTGATGAGTCGGCAGAAGGGGAAGGAAGAGTGTCCTGTACCCAGATTCAGGGAGGTCCTCCCTGCCTGGGCGTGTCTGTTTCAAGCAGGGACAAGCCCGGAGGGATCTGGGTGGATGGCGCTTAGGACAGAAGTTGGGTAAAAGCAGGGGATCGCTCACCTGGTCTGGTCTGGTCTGGTCTGGTCTGTGATGAGTCGGCCGAACCTTTTTTTGTTTTTGAGACAGGGTTTTTCTGTAGCTTTGGAGTCTGTCCTGGCACTTGTTCTGTAGACAAGGCTGGCCTCGAACTCACAGAGATCCACCTGCCTCTACCTCCCAAGTGCTGGGATTAAAGGCGTGTGCCACCACTGCCTGGCCAAGAATAGATTGTCTTGATGAAAGACAAACAAAACAAAACAACAGCAAAACCCCTTCCCAAGATGCACAGGGTGACAATGGTATTGATGATAAAGGAGCTTGTTGTAAATGTACATTGACAACAGTTGGTGACATCATCTATGTAGGTTTTACTCAACAGTGAATCATCATGTAAACAGTGATTTGTGCTATGATCATTTTTCCATCTTTATCATTAAAATGAAGTCCTGTATTGACCATCTATGCAATAGCAATGTTTTGATTCTTCAAATGTTTCCTGTTTTCTTTGAACTGTCAGACAACTAAACTCAGAAAGTCAATCAAATCTTTCTTTGAGTTGCAAATAAAATACTCTTTCCCCAAACCCACCTGAGCATGCCTTGCACTTTATAATGCTTTCTATATCTATATCTATAAGGTACATCTCTTCTTAAAAAAGAGACAGTCCAAGATCAAATTAGGAGCTGCTAAGTATGTGTGAGCTAACAGTGGTTTCAGCAACTCTGAAGGCTGATATAGAATGTCATGACTTGAAATGGGTCCATGGACCACAGATAGCAGCATCCGCTGAGAGCTTGTTAAAAATGTGAACTTCCAGCCTTCTTCTCAGACATAGGAGATCATAATCTGCATTTTAACAAGATCCTGGGATGTTCAATGAATATTAAATTATGGAGTGTTCTGATTTTAAAGAAGGAAGGCTGAGAAGATGGTTCAGCAGGTAAAGTAATTGCTGTGCAAGAATTTGGGCTGGAAATTAGATATCCAGAACCCACATAAAAGCTGAGTGGATATGGTAACCGGCCTATGCAACACACACACACACACACACACACACACACACACACACACACACACACGTACACACATACAAAGGAAAAAATAAAGAAGGAGGCAGGTGAGAAAAATGTAGTCCCCACACAGCCTACCCAGGCACTAGTGCAATGGGGCCTTTCTAGGTGGAATTCAGGAATTCAAAGACCCTAAAACACTCCTAACTGCAGGCAAACACTTCATATCCTTCAAACAGGACTCATAACATTTCACTACACAATTTGTGATACATTTTAAGAAAGGAGAACTCAGGATAGAAAGATAGCTTAGTGGTTAAGAGCACTGGCTGCTCTTCCAGAGGGCCTGGGTTCAATTCCCAGCAACCACATGACAGCTCACAACTGTCTGTAACTCCTGTTCCAGGGGATCCGACACCCTCACACAGACATACATGTGAACAAAACACTAATGCACATAAAATACAAATAAATAAATTGTAAAAAAAAAAGAAGGAAAAGAGAACTCTTTTGGGGAGGGTTCAACAGAGGGTTTCTCTATGGCTTTGGAGCCTGTCCTGGAACTCGTTCTATACACCAGGGTGGCTTCAAACTCACAGAGATCCACCTGGACCTGCCTCTGTTTCCCGAATTCTGGGATTAAAGGCGTGTGCCACCAACACCCAGCTGGAAAAGAGAACTCTTTGAGAGCCTAAATCCATATGGGCCTACTTGCTCTGATTCCACAATTCGTTTTCCCAGCACTTCAGTGTATCTTCCTATGGAAGGCAAGAATAACATAGGCTGGGGAAAAAGGAATAAACTGCAAAGATGAGCCTCAAGAGCTGCACCCTCCATCAGCCCCCTCACACCCCAGTCCTTACAGAAGCACAAACCCAAGATGTGACCCACTGAGGAAAAAAGAAAAGACAGTTTCCTCAAGCCCCAGTTTCTCCAGCCAGGTCTTAAAGCTCTTCTCCAGCATATGAGAACTGTATAGACTTGTTAAGAGAGCAAATTCTGAGTTCAAGTCCCAGGTTTTTCATTTACTGCATGGCCTTAGACCAACAATAAAATTGCTCACTTTCTACATATGGAGACTGGTCATAACAATATTTTCCACCTTGTAGAGAAACTGTCTGGATTAAATAGATCGGAATTGGGGATGTGTGGGGGAGGGCTGTGGGTATGTGTGGGGGTGTAATGCATTTCTAGCAATACCTGGCACATAGGAAGAACTCAAAAGCACCCACTGGTATTATGACCATCACTATAATTATTATCATTACCCTCATCACTATATATCTTCTGGTTTAACTCTAAATTAGCACTCTCTGGACAGGATTGTTCAACCATACACCAATCCTCCACTGGTTCTCACCAGTCAATAATTCCCCATCCTTTCAATAAGCCGATTCTTCCTTTGTTTTCTTTGTTTACAAGACAAAAGAAGCATGTAAAGTCCCATTTTATGGCCCCCAGGAAGTACATTGTGATACACCTGACTAAAATCAAGTTGTAGAGTCTTTATGCCAGGAAAGGCCTCTAGTGTGCCAGGATGGCAACTCTGTTCATGTAGAAATGACTTAGCGACTCCACACTGAGCTTTCAAACCATCCTCCCTTTCCAAAGGCCTAAAGCTCCTTCCATTTAATAATTCATTGTAGGATTTTGAGAGAATTCAATTTCCAGCTTGAGGCTAGAGCTTTGGGGAAATTAGGACATTTCCAGTCTTTGTCTAAATTCTCGCAGATTGTCATTTTTCAGTGTCAAAAGACACAAATCCATTTATGGCCGTTTGTGGCTCTCTTACAATCACCCCACTTATCTCTGGCTTCAAGTCCTCTTAGCCAAATGCACTCTGACTTATCTGTACTGCTTGCACTGCCACTGGCAGGACACTATTAGGGCCCAACAATAAGGTTAATCCCATCTTTGTTGATAGGTAGCAAAAAATAAAATTGAAAAACTTAGCTATTTTTTTTTTTTTTTAGCAAACCTTTATTTGTTTGGGTTAAATTTGTTCTGATCACAGTTTTACAAAAATGTAGAATGAAACTTTGGGCCTAAAACTATGAACAGAGAAGCCACATGTTGCTCTGCACTTGAAAGAGAGCCCTGAGGAGGCTGGGGAGAGATGACTCAGTGTGTATACTGCAAATAAACCGAGGGCTGGGAGAAAGAAACAAGAGGATCCTTGGGGATTGCTGAACAACCAGCTTAGCCAAATTGATGAATTCCAGCTTCAGTGAGACGCCCTGTCTCTAAATACTGTTAGGGTGTCACCTGACACCAACCTCTGGCCTCTACACACACTGGCATGTAAACAGAAGTGTGTGTGTGTGTGTGTGTGTGCGCGCGCGCGCGCGCACACACACACACACACACACACACACACACACACACACACTAAAGAAAGAGACATTAACAACTGAGATCAGATATCCCACAAACAGGTTCCACCCCTGTCATTAGTCAAACCCAGGGGCTGAGGAGGCATGATTCCCACTAATCTCTAAACTGAATTCTGGAGAAAGTTTAGGAATTGTACAGTAATCTGTCCTCATATAGGAAAGTCCACCCTCACCTCATCAAAAAGGATTAAGAGTGTCTCCATTTCTACACCCTTGAACAAGGTCTACCATAAGGGTGGACTAAAAAAATACTTTGAGCTATCACTCCAGAAAGTATTGCTACAATCAGAAAAGCAGTCACAAATGGTGGGGATTGTGGGGGAACTCAGAGCCCTTATACACTGCATGTATGGAGCAGCTGCTTTAGAAAACAGTCTGACAGTTCTCAAAAGGTCAAAGATATAAGATGCAGCAATTCCATACCTCAGTATATCCCCAAGAGAACTGAAACCATGTATGTTCACATAAAAACATGTGTGTGAATATTCACAGAAGCTTTGTATTCATAACAGCAAAAATGCAGAAGCCAAGGGCTGAGGATGCAGTTCAGTCATAGAACACTTCACTGGAATGAGTAAGGCCTTGGATTCTATACCCAGCACCACAACAAAAGTAGAAACAACTCAAATGTCCACCAACAGACAAATAAATGAATAAAATATATTCTACAACACAGTGGAATAAGATCCAACCACAAAAATGAATTGTCAATACATGCTACAACATGGATGAACCGTACAACATGGAGAGCACTGTGCTATGTCAATATGCTGTTTCAGTATCTACATGATCTAGATTGCTTTCTTTTGCAGTGATAACCACCATGACCAAAATCAATTTAGAGAGAAGGTTTATTTGACTTATGTTTCCAAGTCACAATCCATCACTAAGGGAAGCCATGGCAGGGACTCAAGCAGGACCAGAGGCAAGAACCATAAAGGAATATTACTAATTGGCTTGCTCTGGCACCTGATCAGCCAGCATTTTTGCCCAGGACCTCTTGCCCTAAAGTAGCACTACCCACTGTAGCTGGACCCTCCTACATCAATTACCAATCAAGAAAATGAGCCACAGACACACTCACAGGCCAGTCTGGCCTAGGCAATCCCTCAATTGAGACTCCCATGCATATTCTGGGCTGTACCTACTACAGAGTTGAAGCTAAGAGACCTAGGATTGGTTGCAAGAGAAGGTGGCAGATGATACGTAAGCAGCACAGAGTTCTCTCTTATTGTTATTATCATTGTTGTGTTATGTTTTGTAGTTTGTTTGGGGAGGGTTTGAGACAGAGTCTCAATATGTAATCCAAGTTGGCTTCAAACCCACAATTTTCCTGCCTCAGTCTTCCAAGTGCTAGGGTTATTGGAGTGCTCTTCTACACCGTGTCATGGTTTCTTTTGAGACAGGTGAAAATGTAGTAGAAATAATTCTGGAGAGAGTTACCGAACTTCATGACTGCATTAAAAGCTACTGAATTGCATATGTAAAGTGGGAATGCCCCTGGTATGGTAATAGCATCTTAATAAGTCTGTTGCAAAATAAGAAAAAAAAACAAGTGGAGTGAGGAGAAAAGAAGGAAAACAAGAAAAAGAAGATGTAGGCAGGTCCCCCCTCTGCAGCAAACTGCTCACTGAGGACAGAATCCTTGCATGCCCCTTCATGAAAATGTCAGATAATGATTAGTGAGCTCTGGGGGATTAGGAGTTCTCTGTGACCATAAAAGATAGCGTCTGCTTTTGCCTAGAGATATATAACAGGGGAGGGCAAGATAGATGCTGAAACAGCCCAACTTCACCTGACAATAAAGGGAGGTGGCAGTGGCTAGGTCTGCTTGCCAGTTTGGTAAGGTAAGAATGAAGATTTCCTCAGGCCAAAGAAGCATTAAGGAAGAAGGTCCTTGGGCTTGAACAATTGTGACCAGTGGAACAAGGCAGAGGCTTGAAGCACACAGAGACTATTGGTAACTGAAGGAGAGGGAAGAAAAGGCAATCTAAGCCTGATCTCCCCCATCAGGACCTGTAAGGTAGACAGGGGGATACAGTATTTCCCAACCTTTATTCTTCCTCTGAATTGCCTGAGGACCTTATTAAAGTGCATTCTGGAATAGTGCTACTAGAGGAGCTTCTACATTTCTAATAAGATCCCAGATGAATGAGTTTTACTGGTCTAAACCACCACAAAACAGCAAGTCTCCGAGTTGGTAATTTTAAATCACAGTTGTCTCGGCAACATTTTGTACCCTTACATATGTATGGATGATAGCAAATAACTTTTACTTGTGTGGGTTATAGCTGTTGATATTTATTGTTTTTGAAATTACATCTGATTGATGTACTGATGAATTAATTTAAAATAACAATGAAACCATATGTTATGTAACATATTTATTTATTAGAAACAAGTTTCTTTTACATGTCAATCTCAGTTCCCTGTCCCTCCTCTCCTCCCCTGCCCCCCCATTCCAAACCCTTTCTGCTCCCAAGGGAGGGTGAGGCCTTCCATGGGGGATCTGAAAGTCTGTCACATCTTTTGGAGCAGGGCCTAGACCCTCCCCCATGTGTCTAGGCTGAGAGTATCCCTCTATGTGGAGTGGGCTCCCAAAGTCCATTTGTGTACTAGGGATAAATACTGATCCACTACCAGAGGCCCCATAGATTAACCAGACCTCCCAACTGACATCCTCATTCAGGGAGTCAGGAACAGTCATGCTGGTTTCCCAGCTATCAGACTGGGGTCCGTGAGCAACCCCTTGTTCAGGTCAGCTGTCCCTGTGGGTTTCCCCAGCCT
The DNA here is from genome assembly GCF_003668045.3 of Cricetulus griseus. NCBI lineage: Eukaryota > Metazoa > Chordata > Mammalia > Rodentia > Cricetidae > Cricetulus > Cricetulus griseus. The sequence continues at coordinate 94,122,055 of NC_048604.1, forward strand.
GATCCTGACACCTTTTCTCATCACTCCTCCCCTCTCTGCAACTGGATTCCAGAGTTCAGCTCAGTGTTTAGCTGTGGGTTTCGGCCTCTGCTTCCATTAGCCACTGGATGAAAGCTCTAGAATGGCATATAAGTTGTCATCAATCTCATTATGGAGGAGGACATTTAAGGTAGCCTCTCAACCACTGCTTAGATTGTTAGTTGGGTTCATCCATGTAGATCTCTGGACATTTCCCTAGTGCCAGAATTCTCTTTAAACCTATAATGGCTCCCTCTATTGTGGTGTCTCTTTTCTTGCTCTCCTCAATTCTTCCCCTGACCAAATCTTCCTGCTCTCTCATGTCCTCCTCTCCCCCCTCTCTTTCTTCTAGCTCCCAATTACCTCAGGAGATCTTGTCCCTTTCCCCTTCTCTGGGGCACCATGTATGTCTCTCTTAGGGTCCTCCTTGTTTCCTAGCTTCTCTGGCAGTGTGGATTGTAGGCTGGTACTCCTTTGCTCCATGTCTAAAATCCATATACAAGTGAGTACATACCATTTTTGTCTTTTTGTGACTGGGTTACCTCACTCAGAATGGTTTCTTCTAGTTCCATTCATTTGCCTGTGGATTTCAAGATTCCATTGCTTTTGTCCACTGAGCAGTATGTGTAAATGTACCACATTTTCTCTGTCCATTCTTCAGTTGAGGGGCATCTAGGTTGCTTCCAGTTTCTGGCTATTACAAATAATGCTGCTATGAACATGGTTGAACAGATGTTCTTGTTCTATGAATGTGCATTCTTTGGGTATATGCCTGAAAGTGGAATTGCTAGATCTTGTGGTAGACTGATTCCCATTTTCCTGAGGAACCGCCATACTGATTTCCAAAGTGGCTGCATGAGTTGGCACTCCCACCAGCAGTGGAGGAGTGTTCCCCTTTCTCCACATCCTCTCCAGCATAGACTGTCATTGGTGTTTTTGATTTAAGCCATTCTGACAGGAGTAAGATGGTATCTCAGACTTGTTTTGATTTGCATTTCTGTGATGGCTAAGGATGTTGAGCACTTTCTTAAGTGTCTTTCAGCCATTTTAAATTCCTCCATTGAGAATTCTCTATTTACTTCTAACATTTTTATGAAAAATAATTGTTTTCCAAAACAAAACAAAAAAATCAGTGAGTGACCTTGTCTTACAACTTTTTACAAATTTCTATCTTAGAAGATTCTTACATCTGCTTCTGTCTTCAATCCTCTGCAATATATTGGTTTTATTGAAGATTTGACCTCTTGAAGGTATGTAATTACAAAAATGAGAAAATGAGTATGGGCTAGATAAATGATTCAGTGGGTAAAGTGAAGTACCTGGGTTTGGATCCCCAGCAACCATTTAAAAGACAGGCTGTGTGTGTGTGTGTGTGTGTGTGTGTGTGTGTGTGTGTGTGTGACCACACAAGTGAAGGGCAGAGACAGGCAGTTCTCAGGCCTCACTGGCCAACCAGGATAGTTGAAATGACGAGTTTCAGGTTCAGTGAGATTCTGTCTCAAAGAAAGAGGAGAGGGGAAAAGTGATACTAACAGAGGGTGACATCCCCATATCTTTCATGGGTCTCCACACATGAATACATGGATACATGCATGTACACACACACACACACACACACACACACACACACAATGCACACATGGAGGGTTGTTTTAACAACCTTTTAGTGATATAAATATTCTGTTACACTAAAACCCCATCTGTTAAAAGTTTGATGCCATGTGGAATCTGAAACCTTAGTGGTGCCCTTTCCATACCCTGTGATATTAAAAATCAGTTAGCAAGTTGTGCACCATGAATGGACCTTTCACATTATTTTGTAATATTAGTAACTTTAAAATTGGACTCTATGCAGGTGTTCCACATGTTGACAGAATTCATTATACAATTTCAAAATATGGCATTTATTAATGCCACTGTTAATTTTACCACTCAGCTTCTTGGGAAAGTTTGTCAGTCCTAGAAAGCTTCATAGTGGTGAAGGTAAGTCTTTCAAATTTTTTTATTTTTTCTTGAAGGCTCAAATTTTATCACTGACAACAGATGCTGTCCTTTGTTATCCTTGAAGTGGCAAGCCTTATTCCACTTATTTGCAAGAAAGTAGCTGCCAAGGCTAAATAACCAGAGTTTATTAGTTAAGGATGTTTTTCAAGTGAAAGTGATGTTTCATGAAAATAAGTAGCAGTTCAGCTTGCAACTCAAACAACCAAATAGATCTTTTGGGGACAATTATATTCCAATATACAAAGAAGATATCTCAAATATTCATCTCATTTTGTTCCACACAAAATAGTCAAAAGGCATATTGTCAGAGGCCAATATTTAGTACATTCAATCATTTTTTCCTGTTTCACTCAGGGCATTCTTCATCGGGATTGGAGTCTACTTTAGTTTGGGTTGTTGCAATGAGACTACCACGACAAGTAGTACTGTTTGGGGCCACTTCTGAGGCGCTGACAGTTTGACCCATCACTACTTTTGTACCATCACTGAAAATACTAGTGTATTGGAAAAGGTAAATTACATCTTAATGTTAACTTGAAGACCGTTTTGATCTTGCAGAATAATGAAAGGAACTTATCATATGCCTCACAAGAAAGCTAACATTTGGAGGGTCTGCCACCAGAGGGCACAGAGGACTGGCAGTATGTACCGAAAAAAAAAAAAAAAACACAACAACTAAATGAGGAAGTGACAGCAGTCCATTAAATATAGATAACTGTGTCCCCTTTCTTCCCTCATCACTCCACAACAAAGTTTGATTGAATGCCTACCGTACCAGACACACTTCAAGGAATTTGGGAAACACCAATGAAAAATGGATGAATCTATTGGTGAACCTGATGAGCTAGAGCCTGAAAACAGCACTGGATATACTTCAGAACTAGACCAGGCCACTCCAACTCAACTAATCCTTGGGCTTGATCATGAAGAGGAAATGAGAGTGAGATCAAAGTTAAGATAAAAAACTTTTTAACTGAACTGGACTCCTAATAATCAAAAGTGACCAGAAAGTTATGGAATCTGCTCAAAAATGTTATTAAGAAAACAGGAATGGCAAGAAGACAGAGCACAGTTGGGAGCAAGGATTGAAACTAAATAAAAGACTTTCGTGTTTCTCTCCCACTGAGTTGAGACTCTTCATTAAACAGTTATGTCTAGTCCTCTTTCCATTTATAATGCATACATATCTGAACTAATTGAAAAGCTCTCTATGTAACATGCCATATTTCTTTTCTTCCTTGTCAACATCATATAATTTTTCTATTCAACAAAGTTTGATTGAATGCCTACTGTGCCAGGCACTCTTAAAAGGGCTTGGAAAAAAATGGAAAAATAGACAGAAATCCTTTGGTGGAGCTTATATTTGTGAATGTTACTTGTTAAATCTTTTTTCCTCAATCATGCATGCTCAACTACAAAGTACTCTAAAATCTTGGAGCAACATGGTAGAATTCAGTGTAACTCAACTAAATACTATGAGTGGTCCATAGGTTAATACTAAAGCACGTAACTATCAACCTATAACCCAATGTCCCAGGTCCTGTCCAGCTGGCGCCAATGGTCAAACTTACCTGATGATCTATTAAGCAGAAATCCCAGAGCAGAAAGCTCAGGGAAAGACAAATTATAAATGGCAGCATGTTGGGTTGAGAAGATAATGCAGTGGGTAAAATCTTGTTGCACAAGTATTAAGTTTGGATACACAAAAACCATGGAAAGCTGGAACTGCCAGTCAGGCATAGTGGACACCTATAATCTTGGCACTCAGGAAGCAGAATCGGGGGCTCCAGGGCAAGCTGGCCAGCTAGGGAAGCCAAAATTAGGTATAAGGTAAGTCCCTCTTGCTGACACCATAATACACTTCAGACACAGAGCTCAGAGGACTTGAGCTGGATCTGACCTTAGAGCCTCTCCCTGTGGAACTAACTTTCATGGTACCTGAAGGTGCCTTGCAACCTTCCAAGAGAGGGAAACAACTAACAGTACTACCCAGCTATGACGCCCATGAACCACATCAATGACCAGCATGGCACAATAGCCCTAAGGGTGCAGTAGTTAGTTGCATACATATTTTGGTGGTAATCAACAGCTCTCTAATTGGCCTTTCCCACTAAAAAAGTGCAAAAATCATGCCCAGAACTGGAAACTTTGCAGTTACCTGGGGCTAGTAAAGTCGTGGACCTTGGAGGAGAAACCACAACCACCAACACTTTACTGAACCAGCATAATCCCTAACTACATTCTAAATACTCATCCTTATATCTGCAGAAAAGTGTAGTTCTCACTCCCACCAAGAAAACTTTTCTTTGCAACAGATGAATACCATTACATAAGACTACAATCAATCAAAATGCAGACTTGTGGAGCCCTGTCCCAACAGATACAAATATAATACAGCTCCTATACCCAAGGCTCAAGGATCACAGCAGAAAATTGGGTAGAAAGATTGTTAAGAGCCAGGGGAACAGGAAGTCTGCTATGAGATTGTGTCTCCTAGATATGTCAGAAGATAAACTCATAGTCTCACAACACGACTGCCTAAAATGACCAAAACAAGAATGATGCCAATAAATGTGTTAACATGGACATGAGAAAGCTCAAGAGGCCTCAACTCTACATAAAGTACTACAGGCAGATAAAGAATGCTGAGAGGAAGAGAAATATTCTCCCCCAGGGAAGAGCACACCATTTGGCTATCCAATTCCAAATAGTCAGCCCTGAAAACATATGCATACAAGTAATATTATACACACTTAGCAGTTTGTATTCATATATTTAGGAATATATGTGTCTGTACAACAATTAAAGAATATGAGACCATGAATATGAATCCAGAGCAGGGGGGTAATTGAGGGTTTGTAGAGAATAAAGGGAAGGGAGAAATCATATATTTATATTATAATCTCTTTTTTAATTAAAAAAACAAAAATAAGTTTCCAAATCAAAACAACACTTCAGATTAGATTCAAGACAAATGACAGTTTAGTAGATAAATTTCTGCTGCATCTTGTACAATTTGAGGTTGTGTTTCGGGGTCATTTCAGGATTATTAAAGACTCTGAACCTAAAAAGGCAATTGGCATGTAATAAAAATAGAATCAACCCCCCAAAAGGTATAAGGTTGTCCAACATTGTTCTTTTTGCCCTACTTTCTCATGGTGCTCCCTTAAGACCCAACATCTTCAATTTGGAACACCAGTACAACAATGTGTGTGAGCCATAATCTCATTTAATCAGTTTTAAGGGGTGGTACATACTGGGTTACCCCTAGCCCACAAAAGAACATCAAGTACTGACAGAGTGAAACTCTGTCATTCAAGTGATTGATCCTGGACAGGCCTCATTATACCAAATATTATACAATAGTATACAAAATCCTATCCAACTTTATTCTAGCTTAACACTTCCAGCCACACATAAAACTCACTTGGAACAGATCATTCAAGGTTAGAGTTAGTTTCCTTCCCTTTGTCTCCTTGTTCCCTTGATACACTCTGATTTCCCAGAGACCTAACTTGGAAACCCAATCTGGCTTTCTATCCTACCTCAGCTTGAACCCTGGAAGAATTAGCCAGAAGACTTGAAGGAAATACAAAGACCCTGAAAATGTTGGTCCAATAAATAAACTTACTAATGGCCTTACATTTAATAATCATAAAAGTTTCAGAGCAAATGCTCTAAATAATGTCATAATATTATGCCATTTGCATTAAATTGTCCTAGGTTGTTTGTTAAAAGTGCAGAGAGCTGAGTTTGACCCAGAACAGATGTCTAAGCAAACAAGGATTTGATTATAGAAAGTCTGAGAGAGGATCCCAGAAAACACTAAGGAAATGAGAGAGGGAAGAGAAGAGTAACTGGAACTCAATCCCACCAGTAACTTTAGGAAAGATAGAGTACACACATGTCAGAAATATGCAGCTGAATAGGAGAGGGAGTGGTATGTTTGAATACCAGTTCCCAGTTACTTGTTGAAGCCACACTTGGATGACATTAATTCCTTGATCCTTCTGACATGCACAATCAAAGCTGTCTGGCAAAAAGAAATAAACAGACTCTCAACATTGGACATAGACTGAGTTGTCTGAAGTGGTAAGGGCTAAAGAAACACCCTGACATCACCTCCTCCACCAAATAAACCAACATATCTGAACAGAGCTGAGATCTATGTTTTGAGCAAGTCTGACATAAAGCATGAAAAAAAACCGTATTATAAGTTAGTTGGATTCCTAGCTTCCTAAGGGCTCTTATGACTAAGAAAAGCACCTTTATCTTATTATTCCAACCCACACCAAAAAGATTCTAATTTTAATAAGCCCTCTTTTTTCTTATAATAAAAGTATAACTTGAACCTACTAGTCACCATTATAATCTCTGAGCTGAATTTCTACTTTGTACCAAGGGAGCTATTTTAGAAAAATCCTGTGAACTTAAAATAGGGAAAGTGATTCACTGGCATGTAGGGTCCATTTCATGTTTATGTCAAGATGGAGAAATCAGATGGTGCTAAATGTTCTGTCAGGTCAATACTTGATGACTTCATAGCTTTCACCAGCATTCTTAATGGTTCAACATTTAGCACTCAAGTCTAGGAGTTTTTTGTCAGCTCTTTGTGAAGGGGAAAGCCAGGGTGATGCTATTGAAAGGTTTGGTTTTTTTAAGATTAGTTAATGCACTAGGGCATGGTTTTCATTACATGATCACATAACACTGAGTAGCAGAACATAGAGTGAGTGGTCTAAAAATAATTGCTGATCAGATGTCAATTAGCCAAAAGTTAGCCATGAGCTGTGCTTTGGAAATGTGAAGCTAGGGCTAAGAGTGCACTTTCTTGGGACCCTTAGCTTTGATATGACTGAAGTATGGACAGGAATAAAATCAAACTCCTGCTATTTTAGTTCTCAATCATATGCCCTTCCTAAGTTCCAATAGCCATCCTTCATACTGTACTAACAGGAGCTGCAAAATGTCAATAAATGGCTGTCACCATCCTTCCCTAGAGTTGGAAGGCATCTTAGTCCACTAAATACCAAAACAGAGTTGACCTAATGTCTATTTGTGTTAGACACTGTGCTCTTTCTAGAATACTGCCTGGCTTTGAAAAGTGAAAGAAATAAACAGAGACCAGAGGAGGGAAGGAGAAGCTGGAAATGATACATGTACCAGTGATGTGGTGTGATAGAAAGTCATTTTGCTTTCTGTGGTCTTCTGCTCCAAAACATAAGAAGTCCAATCATATGTAAATCACCAGACAAATTCCAATATAAAAGTATACTACAAAATACCAGACAGGCACACTTTCAATGACCTGGTTACCAAAACCAAGAAAAATGTTTTAAAAAAATGTCACAGCTAAACCTAAAGGGACATGACAACAAAATGTAAACATGGTTTCCTGGAGGGGATCCTTAAACAGAAAAGTTACATTGGAAAAACCAAGGAAATCTGAATAAACCATGGGTTTGGTGAATGATAATGTTTCAAAATTGGTTCATTAACGATAACAAATATGCCATGCTAATCTAAGAGGATATTAATAGAGGAATTGTATGTTGAGGAGAGGGAAAGGAATGAGGCATAGAAGGACTATCTTAATTTTGGCTTCATTTTTCTGTAAATATAAAATGTTCTAAAACAGTCTATTTAAAAATGCAAGAGGGGGGGGGGCTAGAGAGATTGCTCAGCAGTTAAGAACACTGACTGTTTTTCCAAAGGTCCTGAGTTCAATTCCCAGCAACCACATGGTGGCTCACAACCACCTTGAATGAGATCCAGTGCCCTCTGCTGGCATGCAGGCAGAAGACTGTATAGACTGTATACATAATAAATAAATAAAAATCTAAAAAAAATGCAAAGGAGGAAAGAAGAAAAGGTAAAGAAAGAGAAGAGAAGGGTAGAGAAAGGAGAAAGGGAGGGACAAGTGGAGAAGGACAGTAATGGAGGGAAAAAGGAAATACAGCATTAACTTTGATGTAGGTAAGGGCCAAGCCTTGTATATAAATACAAACAGAAAATTCTGCTATTTTATTGTATTTATTATTGTTGTTCACATGTGTATATGATGTGAGGAGGAGGGAGCACATATGGAGGTAGAAGACAGCTTTCAGGAATGTATATTTTTTCCTTCCACAGTGGATTCTGGGGATCAAATTTAGGTCATCTGGCTTGTCCAATAAGTGTTTGTACCTACTGAGCTATCTCACTGGCTCCATACATAGGAAATTCTTGCAACACACAGTGTAGGTACAGATAACAGTCAATTGCCCCCACAGTGCCCCTAGCAAGAAGAATTTAAGGGATCAAATCTGTGCTTTAACCCTGAGTGACAAGATGTTATGTACCAGATCACTGCCTTATTTGATTGGTTATGGGATTTAAAATGGACCCACTACTGCCTTATTTGATTGAAAACATCCTCTTGTTTTCAGACTGCCAATGCCATAAGAAAAGTGGGAGAAATGATGGGACTTGTATCTGTCTAGATCTCTATACCCTTATTTATATAGTTTTCATGACCTATTAGCTAATTTGAGAGAAAATAGTAGTAAAAGCTGACTTGTCATCTTGCTCATACTTGTCTTCAGACTAGAATCTTCCCTGATCCCTCACTCACTAAGAACTAGCTTGAGCAAGTTATTGCCTTATCTGATAAATTCTGCTGTCTCTTTCCATTCTGAATGTCTGACCTACCCAGTGAAGGAATGAGTATTGAGGGCCCTCTCAAGAATGGTATACTTGGGAGATACAGACATGAATTCTTGGAGTTGAGATCATACCATCAATGGTAGAGTTACTTTCAGACTTCCCTATTGCAGAGTCAGCAGAAAAGATAAGCGATGATCAAAAGACCAAGCCCCTGGTGGTTTCACTAATTCTTCAACACACAGTCCTGGTTCCTTCTCTCCACCTACCTTTACCAATGTCCGGTTTCTGGTCTGTTGAAAGGTAAATACCATGTCAGTAGGAGCCCCAGTGATTACCATAAGTACAATTCAGATTCTGAGACCCTCTATTTGATTTCAGTCCTCTCTCCAACTAATTAAAACACTCTTTAGTGTTCATACTGACAGATTGTGGTGACAGCACAAAAATGCTGAGGAATTGTGCAAGTCTGTTATTCCATTCACATCAATAATAACTAGCAACTCATAGCTAACTGACATGGCAAGAAAGGCAGTGGGAGCTTAGCAAATAGCTCTCCCTGGTGTTTCCCAGAGTGCTTTTCTTGCTTGTCTTAGAGCTTCCATCGGTTGGAATTTTTTAACTTCAAATTCACAAGTCCACAAGTTGGAGTCAACATTGGGAGAGAAGCAGATTGGAAGTTATTTGGCTAATACCATACAGCTAGCTAGCAAGATCTCATCAAATAAGAATCAAGATCCAATAGCAAGTGAACTCATGTTCTTCCTTCTTGGACACAACCCTTTCTAAAGTTTTACTCTCCATGAGTGTCACTGCTGACACCTTTAACCACTAAATATGTCTCCATCCTATGTTTCTTTCTTGAGTTTCAAGTCAGTTTGTACAATGTACCACATATACTTCAAAGCCAACATAGACTGGAATGAACTCATGCCTCCTCCAATCCAGTTCCTCCTTAGGGACTTCCACTTGCAATAAATAGCACCACAGTAAAGTCAACTAGCAATTCAGAAGCATGGAATTATTGTGCACTTTTTCTACATGCTTCCACAGTCAACTAGTAAGCTTTCTCAGGTCTTCATCCTAAGTAAGTCTCCAATCACTCTGCTGCTTCCTCTCCCCATGCTCTCGGTCCTTTATCTGCAGTCCTACCTTTTATCTACATTGATCTTTCCATAAGTCTAATTCTATTTTTCATTCTCAGCCTCAAATTCTCCTCTACTTGGCCCTCCTACAGTGCCACCACTCCCAGCTATCTTTCTAGCCTCATTACTCGGACTTTATCTCTGGTACATTGTATCCAGTGGATTGAAAGTACATTGCTTTTGCAAACATCAATATAGCTCTTGCCTGACTGCCCTGTACCCTCTTCAAGACTCAGCTAAACAACCACTGTCACTTCCTCTATGAATGTGCAATGGCACAGACACACATAGTTGTTTACTGTCTCTTTTGCCTTTGTACTTGAACTTGATTTTTATCACCTTGAATTGAAATACTTTGGTCAAACACCTGCTCCCTGCCAATACGCTGGATGATTCCTGAGAACAAAGACTAGGCTCAACTCATCTTTACATCTGCAGCAGCTAGCCCAGTGGTCATAAATACACATCTAAAGTATGCTGGAACTTGTTACCAGTGAATTATAGACCCACTGAAGGACACAGAGTAAAATGAGTCCTGATACCAAGGCTTGAAGATGACATGTCTTGCTTAATTGCAGAATAATTAGGCAACAACAGTAATAAATAAGACTCAAAGATCCTGAGTGGAGCCACTCCTTTATCAGTTCTATTTCTATTATTCCTCATTGTGTCTCAGATTCAAAGCATAAGAGTCCTTGAGCCTGTCAGTGTCTCTGTTTCCACTCATAGTCAATGGAAATTATTAATGCCTATATGTTTTCCTATAGCATGGGGATTTTATTTAACTATAATTGAATGATGTCTGTAAAAATGCTTTGACTTCAGAGCCACACCACAGCCGAGACTCAGCAGCCCACCACTTTGATTTCAACTTCTCAGTTTACTCTCTCACTTCCTCTATTGACTTTTCTTCCCCTGCAGCCTGCAAGCCAGCAAAAGCTAGAGGAGAAAGAGATTTGTGATTTCCTCTTCCACTCTAGCTCCACTTAACTAAGGAGAAAGGTATTATGAATAAAATAAAACAGAGGTCCCTGTACCTCAGCATTAAAACACTATCATTAATGACTAAGACTTCAGATCAAGAATAAAAGGAGGTTAAAGTTTAGAGTCCTGTACTGGAAATGATTATGACACTACTCAGAAACTCCATATCCATCTAGATGTAAGTAAATACTCCATGTAAAACATCCTACCAAACCCAGGAGTTTTTTTTAGTTCAAATCTCTTTAAAAAGAGAGGACTTGGAAGTTAATGTGAAAAAGAACAATATTATAAGTCAAAGAAAGGCTGTTGAAGTGTTAAAGATTTAAGGAGACTGAAAAGCCACGATCATCAAGTATGATAACTGGCCTAACACTCAATTCTATGTTGGAGGAAAATAATGATGTCATAAAGGACATTATCAGACCAACTGAAAAAAGTGATGTAAGGACCATATAAATTTGTTATATCAATATTAAGCTGATAGGGGTTGATAATTCTGCTATTGTTGGGTTTTAAAACCCCTTTTAGAAAACTCATGCTAAAATATTAAGGAGTAAAGACCCATAGTGTAACTCATTCTTATACAATTCAGAAAAATACTAGGAGAGAAATGATAGAGAAATAGGTAAATGGATGGATGGATGGATGGATGATGTAAAAATAAAATTAGATAAAATATTTACAGTAAGTGAATCTAAATAAAACCTAGTAAACTATGCAGATGCCCTTTCTACGATTTTTCCTTTTTTTTTAACAGAGTCTCTATATCCATATCCTCAGCTGGCTTGGAACTCACTAGAAAACCCAAACTAATCTCAAGACTACAATTATCGTGCCTCAGCTTCCCAACTGTTGGAATTACAGGTGCTACTTTTTTATTGTTTCAGCTCTTCTACAAGTCTGAAAGTAATTACAAATGGAAACTTTTTTTTAATTATGTCTGAGCAAGACATTACATTTGTGATATTTGAGTTCAATATCCATGGGTCTATTTATCATATATATGTGTGTGTGTGTGTGTGTGTGTGTGTGTGTGTACACATATTCACATAGGTAGATAGACAGACAGACAGATAGATATCTTCAGTAACCATGTTCTTTGTGCTGTACTAAAAGGTACAGGGGGACTAAAGAGACAAGCCTAGTTTTTGTCTAAATGACTTCTTTCTAGTTGAGAAGAGAAGACCTAAACACATAAAATCCTGACCATCAAGAGGGTAATGGCAGCAAAAGGAGAGGACAAATGTTATTTCAGAGAGTTACAGCTGAGGCAGACTGTGAGTGAGCCCTTTGATCTAGAAAGGCATAGAAAAAGAAAAGGCACCAACAGCAAAGTGGACAGTGAAAGCTGAGTGCAAGGTGGGAAAACACATCCTGTCAGAGCAGCATAATTCCAAAGGTTTTGTAGGGAGTAGTGTCAAAGATCAGGGTAAGAATGTTGGTTGGGGTCAATTGGAGACACCTGGAAATGCCAGATTAAGGAGTTTGGACTTTTCAAAGGCCAGAGGTCAGCAACTCTTAGAAGTACTGAGCCCTTTTTCTTCTGCTTCTAGACAACACAGATAAAAGGCTGGCTGCTAATGATTGTGCAAGAACACTAAGAAGACTCCAGTACTTGGAAACCTCTACCTCATGCTACATTTGAAAACATAACTATCTTATTGCTCACAATTTTGTACATTTGATGTTATTTTACTTTGCGTGTGTGTGTGTGTGTGTGTGTGTGTGTGTGTGTGTGTGTGTGTGTGTGTTCATGCGTGTGCATGCGTGTATATATATATATATGTAGATGAGCATGTACCACAGCATGGTGTGCATGTGTAGACTGGAGATACAGTTTGGAGGAGTCGGTTCCCTCCTTCTATCATGTGGGTCCCAGGGATAGAACTCAGACTGTTGCCAGACTTAGTGGAAAGTACCTTTACCTGCTGAGCCATCTCACCAGTTCAATTTAATGTGTTTTAATTAGTTATCATAAGCCTTGCCTTTAACACATGGCTGTTTTGTCAGCCTCTGAAGGATTATCTTGAGTATAATTAATTGAGGTAAAATGTGCCTACTGTGGGTGGCACTGTTCCCTAACTGGTATCCTGGACAATATAAGAGGAAAATGAGAACTGAGCAGCATCCATCCATCCCTCAGTCTCTGCTTCTTGAGTGTGGATGCAATGCAAACAGCCAACCTCTTACTCCTGCCACCTTCTCTCCTACCACATCTTCCTTGACATTATAAACCACATGCTCCTGGAACTGTAAGGTAAAATATACCCTTTCTCTCTTTATGTTGTGTTTGTCAGGATATTTTGTTACAGCAGCAAGATGAAAGGAATTGAAACAGTATGTAAAACAAGCTATCAGTTGTTTCCCTGAGAAATGGAGACACTGAGCTATTTGTCCTCCAACTCCTGTCCTTCATAGTTTGAGGGCTGACCCTTGGGAAATAAACTCTCTAGCACCTCTGGCAAGCAGGTCAAACATGCTCCAGTGGCCACCAAATGAGGTAGAGCAAGTGTTCTATACCAAATAGTGTATACTGCAAAAGGGACCACAGTAGGATCTGCAACAGTGAATACCTACCAGTAACCTCAGGCCTCCTCCACCAAAGATGACACTGATAAAAATTCTCCTCAGAATACCACATTACAGACACAAGGGGGAGAGCGTACACCCTGCTCCAAATGATGTGACAGGCTTTGAAGATCTCCCCATGGAAGGCATCACCCTCACTGGGGAGCAGAAAGAGGATGGGATAGGGGGTAGGTGGGGGACAGGGGAGGAGGGGAAGGAGTGGGGACTGGGACTGACATGTAAAACAAGATTTTTTCTAATTTAAATAAAAAAGAATACCACATTACAGCCTAAGGTAATAACCACTGGAGTGTGTCCTAGAAATACAAGAGCTCTCCAGAAGAGCTCAAGGCAGCCTATAACAGAGCACTTAGAACTTGGAACACCACCGCTTCTCTACTCAAGCCTCATCTTCTCACTTCAGATCATCCCAGTGAAACCTTTTCTCTGAAGATAATCAATAGCCTCCCTGTTCAAATTTTATTGGCTCTCTGTGTCCTCAGCTTAGTCATTAGGCAGATGGTAGTGTCTTTGTGAAATGCTCTTCTCCCTCTCTGAGTACTTTCCCTGACTTGTTTGTTGTGTGTTCATTCTGCACCTAATCACCAAGCAGCTTCCTCCCTTGGAAGTCCACAACTGCTCCTGATCACCACACCTAGACTTTGAAAAGAAGCCAGAAATGGCAAGTGGGGTTATTGGTAATAATTGCCTAAAGCCATGTATTGACAAGGATTCTAAGACTACATGGTCAATTAGCTATGGCAGACCATGGGTGTTGGTACAGTGTGGACTAAGCTTACATTTGTCATCTCTGCTGAAGCTCTTACACAAGTTTGTATCTTCCTTTGACAATCTCATCCATTTGTAAGGTGACAACTATTATTTCTACATAAACGACACTAAAATATACATTTCTATTCATGACTTCCCTCAGCAGTTCTAAACAAACTTTTCAACTCTTTCTAATTAAGTCTCTTTCACCTACATCTTTCAAGCTACACCAGATTAATATCTTGCTAGTAGAATCAGTTCCTTAATATTGTCTAACCTTGTCCCCATTATTTGCTGGAGTGCTCAGGAAACTCTTTAACTTCTTTACTCTCTGCCTGCTCTTCAAATAAAAGAGAGATGAGCTAGGGAGTAGGTTCAGTGGGTAAGAATGTTTGCTATGCAAACATGAGGACTTGAATTCAAACCCTCAAACCCCATGTAAAAGGACAGTATCATAACAAATGTTTATATCCCTAGAGCTATGGGGTATAAAAGTAGAGAATCACTGGGGCTTGGTGGCTGCCAACCTAGCTCCAAGTTCAGTGAGAATTCCTGTCTTGAGGGAATAAGCTAGAAAATGATAGAACAGAAACCCTATTCCCTCCTCTAGCCTCACACTCAGATGCACACACCCACATGTGCACATATGCAAATGTGCATGCACACACACACACACACACACACACACACACACACACACGCATGCATAAAGGCAGATATAATTCATCTTGCATGCTAGATTCATCTCAGCTTCTAGAATGATTTCTGGCACAAAGTAGACACTAAGTACCTGAAGATGTATTGACATATATGTGAATTATGTAACACACATATAATTGTACATGTTTTGTTCGTATTAACTCAGCTATTCTTTCCACTCTATATTTCTAATCAATTACTAAGTTCTCCCCACTCAATCTGTCTCTCTCTTTTCCATATACAATATAATATACATATGTATTATATATGTGTGTGTATTTGTACAGGAAGAAAGCTCTAGAAAAACTCAGAGACATAAAGTACACTGGTGGCCTAGAGGACAAATAATGGAGAATGACGATAATAGGCGCTTTGTTTCTTTGGGGGTAATAAAAATGTATTAGAATTTATTGTTGGTGATTGTACAAGCTTATGAATTTACTGAATTGTAAAGTCTAAAATGATTAATTCCATGTATCTCAGAGTTCACCTATAAAATCAATAGTTGTGATTTTATTAGGTCTGTAGACACTAACTTTCTGATATTTCTACAATTAAACATTTTATTATAACTTAGAAAAGGCAAAAATTGCTCCTTTAAATTATTCTTCTCACCATCCAGGGGCAACAAAAAGGATATGTGATAGGTAGGGTTTTAGTTGGGGGGAGTGGTAGGGAAGGACAGGAGGGAGAAGGGAACTGGGATTGTCATGTAAAACAATCTTGTTTCTAATTCAAATAAAAAAAATCTGGGGGAAAATTATTCTTCTTAGCCAGGCATGATAGTGCATGCCTGTAACATCAGCTACTTGAGAAGATGAGGCAGGAAGAACTCAAGTTTGAGGCTTCCCTGGCTATATAATGAGTTCCAGGCCAGCCCAAGCAACTTTGTGAGACTCTGACTCAAAATAAAAAGTAATAAGAGGTCTGGAGGGATAATCAAGTTGTAGAATACTTCCTAGCATATACAAAGCTCTAAGTTAAATCCTGAGTAAGTCAGTCAGATAGATAGATAGATGATATGGATAAAAGCACCCTTCTTTTATACTTCATCTCTAAAGACCAAACTTCTTGTTAAGTTGTCCAGACCCTGTCTGAGCAGACCTTTACTATTTTTGGTAGATGTCTCTCTTCCATTACCCTCCCCACTGACTGAAGCCACTTCCCATTTCTCCATCTCTTCAATGCACCCTGGACTTCCTGTTTCCAAAGCTTTGTTCCCTGACATTAATGATCATCTTTTTCTTTATGTTTATCCTACCCAGCCATACCTGCAGAAATATTCCCTGGGCCAGATCAAATCTCACTTCCTCAAAGCTGCAGTGCAATCATCTCTCTTTTTAGCTCTGCTAGCACTTTGCTCAGCATCTGTTTTTATAGCATTAATACCATATTTTATATAATCTGCTGTGTATTTCTTGCTAGGCAGATTTACCTTCCATTCTTGTAAAGTACACAGCACATGGAGTAGATGGCCAGAAAACTTTTAGTTTTGGGTTTAAATTTTTGAAGAAAACTACAAATACACATTTATGCACTGGTTCAGTCAACAAGTACTGTATGTCAGATATCCATGCCTAACCTAAACCAGAAAATTTCCTTGGTTCTCACAGAACCATATATTTTTCAAAATTATCATTAGTTTGCTTCTTGTTTTTGAGACAGGCCCTCACTATGTAGTGCTGGCTGGTCTGGAACTTGCTTTGTGGACCAGACTGACCTTGAACTCACAGATCTGCCTGTCTCTGCTGGAACTAAAAGCATGTGCCACCATGTCTGAGTAATTATTATTGCTATTTAAAGCAGGAATTTTTGTATTAAGATAATCTTGGTCTTCTGATCCTTCTGGTGTCGCTTCCCAGGTGCTCAAATTGCAGGCATACCCCACAACACCCAGTTTCTGCCATGCTGGGTATTGAACCTAGTGTATTATGCAAGGAAGAAAAGCACTCTACCAACTAAGATACATACATAGCCTACTATATATTTTAGTTTGTTAAATTCATGTAGAACATATATAGAGTGTGAACAAATCCTAAATGTGCACCCTAATGACTTTCTACATATGTATCTATTCATGTCGTCACCATCCACATCATGACAGGGGGTGTCCAGCACTACACACTCCTTCCCCATAAATATCCTTTGCCCAGAAGCAACCACTATTCCAGTGTCTATCACCATAGATGAGTTTCTCGTTTGAATGTCACAAAAATGAAAATATATGCTATGTTATGTTCTTTTGTGCCTGGTTTCTTTTATTCATCATCATTTCTATGATATGCACCCATATGGTTGTATTTTGTTTGTAGGTTTTCTTTTTACTGCTGTATGGTATTACATTATGGGATATTCTATTGACTATTTCACCATTTATTTATCTATTCTCTTACTGGTAGATATTTGGTTTGGTTCCAGGCATTAGCTATTACAAATAAAGCTGCAGTAAACACTCTTGCAGATTGTTCTTAATGTACACAGCACTCAGACCTCTTAAATATATACTTTGGTATGGAATTGCTGA
Organism: Cricetulus griseus; assembly: GCF_003668045.3. Classification (NCBI taxonomy): domain Eukaryota; kingdom Metazoa; phylum Chordata; class Mammalia; order Rodentia; family Cricetidae; genus Cricetulus; species Cricetulus griseus. Next base: position 94,139,410 of record NC_048604.1, read on the forward strand.
GTCATGAGTGGCTTTACTAGGCACTGTGCAACAACTTTCCTATGGAAGCAATACAAACACCTTCTCACCAGCAATGTATGACAATAAGCAAATAATATGATATGAAGAATTACAGTAAGATAATAAGGCTACTTTAGATGTAGTGACAAGGAAAATCATAAAAGATGAAATTTCCTACCTTATCCTCAATTGCTAAGATTACTACAAGTTCAGGCAAGCATAGGGTACATAGTAACTGAGGCAAGCTTGAGCTACATTGTGAGGGCCTCTCAAAAACACCAAAATTTTTAAAAAAAAATAGGTGTAACTTAAGAAACAAATGACAAGAAGCTGGCCTTGCTTGTGTGAAGGGAAGATCATTCCAGGCAGTGAACAAAATCATAAAGACCCTTGGACAAGAAGTAACAACTCATTTAAGAAACAGAAAGGAAGAGTCTAAAGACCTTGAAGTATGTGGGAAAGTGAAGATAGCAAATAGAAAGAGTGTTACAGAGCCAGCTGCCACAACAGGTGCCTGAAACTTAACTCTGTAGGGAAATTATGGGAAAGGTATAAAACACATGTCTCAGAATTTTCTTACCCAAGAGCCAAGAAAGATCAGGTATTTATATAACAAGTCCCAATGTCATTGGTTAAGGATTTCTCCTGGTAGATTGAAGGTGTAGATCTTAATTTCCCAGAATTCATGCTTCTAATATAGTCTCATGGCTGAGATTCAGTGTCTTTCTCTTCATACAGACTTCCACCTCATTCTATTTTCATTGGTCATTTTCTGGATACTGAGCTCTACAGCCATCTCATTGAACTCACTCATCTCCACTCCCCATCATTCCCATGGCCAGTCTTTCAGGATCAGGTCCATCATTGGCTTTGGTTTTTCTTAAGCTCCAACTCACTGGGCATTTAACCTAACAGTGTTTTCTCACTAAGATTCACTCCGTTCCTGCATACAGAATAACTACTAGTAAAGGATGCGTAACCAAGCTGATTTGGAAAGACATCAAAATGCTTTTAAATCATCATTTGACTCTTGCTACTTCCTACAAACCTCTGAATCCTTTGTTACTTCCTGTATGTTGTTCTTTGAGTTTGAGACTAGGTCCCATATATCCCAGGCTGATTTCGAACTTGCTATGTAGGGATGACTTTGTTCTTTTGATCCTCCTACCTGTACCACCCTAATACTAAGATTACAGGTGTGTTTAAACATACCTGCCTTTGAAGTGCTAAGATCAAACCCAGGACTTCATGCTTGCTAAGCAAGCTCTCTATCAATTGAGCTAGCCATAGCTCCATTTTTGGATGTTTTCTTGACAGCTAAACTCCTGCTTTCTACACCAGTTACCAAGTGTCACATAACTCAATGTAAGAAAATATTCTAAAATTCAGTATCTTAAACAATAAGCACTTATTCAAAAGTCTGTGGGTTAGGCCAGGTGTTGGTGGCACACACCTTTGATCCCAACACTCGGGAGGCAGAAGCAGGTGGATCTCTGTGAGTTAGAGGCCAGCCTGGTCTACAAGAGCTAGTTTCAGGACAACCTCCAAAGCCACAGAGAAACCCTGTCTCGAAAAAAATAGTCTGTGGGTTGGAAATTTATCCTGAACTCAAATTGACCATGCTTCTGATTTCAACTGAATTCATAGATATTATAATCAGCTGCAGCTCAACTGATCTAGGGAAACCTCAGCTGCAACAACGAGGGAAATCAGCCCTTATCTTGTTGCATCTTTTAGTAGGTTCTCAGGAAAACACAGAAAAAGAACAAGGGAACAGAAGGCCTTATGAAGCCTAAGATCAGAACTGGACCAACTAACATTTCTATCCCCATCCTATTACTGGAAATAAATCATAAGACCAGCCTACATTTAAGGAAAGGAAAAAAGTCTTCGAGTTTTAGTGAATGATATGTCTAGGTCACATGACACTGGAAGTGACTGCAAGAAAAGATGAAGGACTAAAGTCATTAGTGAAATCTATAGTATTTTAACATCTGCCTTTTGAGAAGATTCTGAATATATTCTTGTACATTAATCATACTTCAAAAGAGTAGTTTAAGTTTTAGTACATTGTCCTTTCCCTTTTCATCTCCAAGTTTCTATACTATAAAACATCAAAATACTGGGAAGATCCCCCCTATGGAAGGCCTCACCCTCCCTGGGGTGCCGAAACTGTATGGGATAGGTAGGGTGTTGGTTGGGCGGGGGGCAGAGGAGAAGGGTAGGGAGAGGGAATTGGAATTGACAAGTAAAACAATCTTGTTTCTAATTCAAATAAAAAATTCAAAAAAATAAAAACATCAAAATATGTAAGTATGCAATATAAGCAGCACTGATTTTGCTTTACATTATTAGATATTGTTTTGGTTCTCATGTCTATGCAGAGAGCAAAGATTCTTCTGTTCTCATTTCTCTATAGACACAAAAGAAAGGACTGTGGAAAGCTGGAGAGTACACAGCTTGCAGGGTGCTGTGGGTTCATTTCCCAGTGCTATAGAGAAAAGAGAAGAAATGAAAAGCAGGATTATGCCAAGTATGCTTGTAAATATTCCTGTCAGACTTTAGAAACAGGATTATCAGTCACACATCTTACAAGTTATCCCAAACACAAGTTAGATGGAGATCTAACCTTAGTATGTGTACTTTTTTAGTTCATGTTGTAGAGGAGAATGTTTTCCTTATATCTGATGTCTTTACTGGAAGAGTAGCAGTGCATCATTTATGAAAGGGAACAAAGGAGCCACCACTATTACCACTGTTGCCATGGCCATATCATATTAAATCAGGATAGAGGAGGTTACTGAAATGGCTCTTCAAACAGGGTGTCTCCTCATAAGACACCTCTGCCACTGACATCAGCAGGAACATTGGGTACAGAGTGTCCAGTGGAGAGAATGTACAAAATAGTCAAGCTGTTGAAGATCCTATGAATCAAATGGCCCTGCTGTGCTCGCCTCAACACTATTTCTGTCTTGCGTGAGGTATGTGTCCTGAATTTGATTTACTAGCTTTAACACCATTCACCAACAGTGTGGTGTATGGATGCAGCTAGGGACTCCAATTAGGAACTGAAAAATCCACTGCAGTGCTATTGAAGCATAGCAATTTCAAACAGATAGAAAGCTGTAGTGAAAGGGCTGGGAAGGAAATGTATTTGTAATTCCTTGCTAAGGGAGAATGGGCAATGCAAAATATAGTTAAGAACCCAGGTAACTCAGACAGCCTCAGGGCTGAGTCTGAGGCTATGACTCAGGCAGATCTCTTATCCTCTTGGCCTCCGTTTCTTGATCTGAAAAACAGTGCTAGTGCAGAAACAATCCAAAACAGTTTTGGTTTTTGTTTTGACATGATGCAATTAAGCAGTCAATAAATGCAGACGGGGACTTAAAAAAAAAAAAAAAACTGGAAGTGTTCTTGGAAGTCATTCAACCCAGCTCTCCACCGCCCCGACTTCAGAAGATGGAACACACAGCCACGAGAAGACTGAAAAAGTCCCCGTGGTTAGCACAGCTAGTAGCACAATCAGGGCTGTAAAGCTAAGCACTGTCTCCCGTGCTTGTTTGCATTGACCCTCCATCATCGCCCTGCTGCCTACCCTCTTCCACAGAGCAGAACTCCAGGAAACAGCTGGGGACTTCTTCCTCTTCCCCTGGATAGCCACGTCTTAGGCACAGGGAACTGAAAGGTATGAATTTTCTAATGAAGCTCTTGCCACCTGCTCATTTTAATCCACCGCAAGCATCCCTGGGAAATAAAAAAATATTGGCAGGTTTGTCCAACAGCTGCTCAGCCTAGAGACCACAGCTTATTTTGGTCCATTTATGTTAACTCATCTGTCTTAAGCTCTTTGTTAGTGACTCACCGCATACTGCTACCAAAAATATACACCAAAATCCAAGAATCATTCATATGAAGGGCAAACCTCTTCCTTAAAATAACACGTTTCTGCCTTGTTTTGATGAAGTTTTTCCTTCCTCCTGCCTCCACATCACATTTTCTTCTCTCCTTTCTTTCTTCTCCATCTTTGATCACCATCAGTGGCATGAAAGCTGCATGGTGTCATCAAGAGACTTCTAGATCTGATTTTGGTACTGGCCTGAAGTTCATCAGCTGTAAAAACCTAGCAAGTCACAACTAATCTGCTTTCCTTCCCCACATTATGGGAGGTTTGTGTTAAGGCTATAGTTCCTGCCAGCACAATTCCAAGAACTTTCTCAAGACTTCCCCCTAAAGATTGCAATCTTTGAAGGAAGGATTTTTTTCCTTTCATTAACCTCCGTGTGTGTGTGTGTGTGTGTGTGTGTGTGTGTGTGTGTGTGTGTGTACATGCCACAACACACCTGTGGAGGTAAGAGGACAATGTTGTGGAGTTGGTTCTCTCTCCATGTCGAGTCAATAAAATTAGGTTGTCAGGCTTGGTGGCAAGCACCATTACCCACTGAGCCATTTTGCCAACCCTGTCTGGAGGGTTTTCATTTGCTACATAAACTGCCTTTTAAAATCAAAATTTAAATTCCCATTTTTATCAATTGCATATATAAACAATCTAATTAATATACATTCCAAATAATCAAGAACAGTTATTAAGTAAGAAAATGTGTGAAGGATTAAGTTGATTTATTTACCAAGATGCACCCAGACTTTTCACAGGAAAACATGTCATCTTCATTAGACTGAATGAAATATTGTTGATGGCTTATATGCTATGCTGTAGATTTAAAAATAGACAGATGTGGGAAAGACACAGACCCACTTCAGGATGATGCTGACTTCCATGGAAGAGGAAAAAGAAAGAGATGGGGGAGCCAATCTCCAAGTGTATGTGAAGTGTATATGTAATATTTTACTTAAGATCTGACACAAACACAGGAAACTATTATCATGTGAAATATAAGTAGCTGATATATGACTATCAGTTATTAACACCAGCCTTTCTTTATAATTTTAAAGTACTTCAAATTTTAAAAACTTTTACTAATTAATTTAAAATAAGCATAGCAACTGAAACTCATAGGTTTCTTGTGGGATTATAAACTGATATAAAAAACTTTGAGAAATTTTAGTCACTTATTAAAAAGTTAAACCAACACCGACCACACCTTCTGTGGTACACACCTAATAGAAATAAATACATACATTTACAAATAAGACATGTGCAAGAATGTTTGGGGTAGGAATGTTATTAACTGGTAGAGTACCTGCCTAGCAAGCACAGGCATTAGGTTCTATCCTCAATACAAAAAAAAGAATGTTTATACCAGCTTTATTCATAATAACCATAAATAAGAAAAACCTCAAATGCTCACCAATTGGTGAAGGAATAAACAAATTATAAATTATTTATATAATGGAGTACTATTTAGCCATAAAAGGGAGATGCATTCTTTTATATAATAATATGGATAAATCTCAGAAAAACAAAACCCTACTGAGCCAAAAAAGCCAGATACAAAAAAAAAGTGCAGTTCTATTTACATTAAATTCTAAACCAGGCAAAACAAACCCGCAGTGATACAAACCAGAACAGTGGTTGCATGTTATGGAAAGAGATTGCCTGGGAAAGAGGTACAGAGAAATTTTCTGGAGTGAGGAGTATATCTGGATTGAGAAATGTCTTGGTTGGTGGGGTAGTTAGCCAGTTGTTTACATTTACAAAACAAAACTCTCCAAACTGTCCATTTCATAGCATATAACTGCTATCTCTTTGTTTTTTTTTTTTTTAGACAGTCTTACTATACAGCCCTGGTTGTACTGAAACTCACTCTGTAGACCAGTCTGGACTTAGACTCACAAAGATCCACCTGCTTTTACCTCCCGAGTGCTGGGTTAAAGGCATATGCGAGCATGCCCGGGTTATTTCAATTCTTAAAGCTACCTAACACCCATATCTCATAAAACATCGTTCTGTAGTGTTCTTCATGCTCATTACAAATGAAGTTTTTTTCTTTGAGAATCTTTTAAAGGCACTGTGCTATAATAGAATATGAGTTTTAGAAATAACCTAAGTCCTGGATTTGAGCCTCTGCTACCTATATCATTGGCTATGTGACTCTGGGCAAGGAAGTGACCCCATGGAGTTTATTTTCTTAACCTTACACAGGAAAGTGCAAAAGCCTGCTTCCTAGGGTTACTTGGAAGATTAAATTAGCTCACACAAGCAAGAGTGGATTTCACACTGCCAGCCAGGCTTAGCGCAGATGCTCCATACATTCTGGTTTCCTTTTCTTCCTTCCTTTACTTTTTATAGAGCCTCCATGGAACGGAAATGCTGTATCTCCTCCATCACCACAGTTCAAATACGGAGGTCACAGTTCAAATCCTGAGGATATCAAAACAGCCTCCTGTTCTCCTCAAACAAAACTGGACCACTTAGGTTCTGGCAAATGGGCTGCTGCTCTGAGTTACATGATTTCAAGAGGCTTGTTCTGTCACCTCCCCTCTAACTCCACAGAAATCTGTAGCTCATTGGCTGTGCCTATCCAGGAACCCAGAATATTCTGTTCATGTGACCAACAGCTTCCTTCCAGGGCCAATCTGGGCACCTTTGTCTGATCCATCTTTCCAAGAGCAGACTGTCACAAATGTGTACATCCCAACACCAAGAAGCCATCGGAAAAAATGTTTGTGTTCACGTGGACAGAATTTGGACATTCAGATCAGGTGTTCAGCCACACTGTATAAGAACCCCTCTTGGTGCTATGACAACTTCAGCATGAAAACAAAAAAGGAAAATTGGTCTTGAATTAGGACTATGATCCAGGTTGTGGTGCAAACATGACCCTAAGGAGGCCAAGACTTCTAAATCCAGATGTAGTTTTCCAAAAATTCAAGTATTTTAGTCAAAGTAAGATAAACGATTGTTATAAATTCAAACATTTAAATGTAGACAATATGGATGTCTATCTGTGTTCTTGCACTGTACTCCTCAAATGTTAGGGGTTGGTCAGGCAAGGCTATTTCCCTCTCAGGGATTTTGTACACGCTATTCTATTGTCTCTTCACTTCACTTCTCTAACCATAGCCCTTATGACTCTATGACTTTGCTGTGATTATTTTTTAGATTTTTATTGTTATTATTCTATATGTAGCCCTTCACTGGTCTGGAACTCTCTATATAGAGAGCCCTTCACTGGCCTCAGCCTCATAGAGATTCTCCTGCCTCTGCATCCTGAGTACTAAACGTCTGTGCCACCATGCCTGGCTCACTTCTTCTGTCTTACTACAACTTGTTACTTAATTTAATAAGTGTCTGACTCCCCCATTAGGAAAATTTCTGCTTTAATTACTGCTGCCTTTACAACAACCCAAAATAGTGTCTAGTACATAGGAGGAGCAAAGTAAGATATTTATTGAACGAATGCATGGATGATTTGATGAATGGATTTTCATTTGCATGCTTTGGTCAGAATCAATACTTGACAACATGAAAACTGAAAAAATATTAATACCTGGACTGATATAGCTTAATTGGCAGAGTGCTCACCTAGCATGCATGAAGCCCTGGGTTTGATCCTCTGCTCCAAATAAACTGGGTATAGTGATGCACATCCATAATGGAAAGGGAAAATCAAGTTCAAGGTCATCTTCAGCCACTTACAAAGTTCGAGTCCAGCCTGGAAAGCAAGAAACCTTGAGAGAGAGAGAGAGAGAGAGAGAGAGAGAGAGAGAGAGAGAGAGAGAGAGAGAGAGAGAGAGAGAGAGAGTTTATTTCTGAAAATAAATTTTAAAAATAGGCCAACTCACTTGCATTTTGGATTTTCACTTTCAATAAAAATGACTAATACAGCCTCCATTCTTTTAGTTCTCTTGCTCTACTTTTACTATATTGTGTCTGTTCTTATTACACAGAGCTCCAGCCTCTTGACATCCCTACTTCTTCTTTGTCAGTCAGCATTCATCTGCTCCATCTCCTTCCTCTTCTACTGAGAACCACAAGGCACATCACTTCCACCATTCTTTTGTCACTACCTTCAAGTGCCATTCCCTTTTGCTTGGCACAGTCTCAACTTGGGAGCAAATCAAGGAATGTCTTCATATCTATACTTGAACTACATCACAGGATAATTGAGAGAGGTAGCAAAAATGATCTAAAAATACATTCCTTTTTTTTTCCTGGCTAAAACTCTTGCCTACCAACTATTGCACATTCTTTACATGGCTAAAATTAAATATGAAAGTCTTCCATGGCATTTAACTAGCAATCTGGCAGAAATAAAGTGCTGTTCTACTTCCATTCACAAATTTTAGTTTAATTGCATTCCATACCCTTTTCCAAGCCAAGATGGTTGGGTTCAAATCTCTGGTTAAGAAAATGCAATGTAAGAGCTGGTGATATGGCTCGTTGCCAGCTAACCCAAGGACCTGAGTTTGTTCTCTGGAGCCCACATAGGAAAGGAGAGAACAGATTCCTGCAGGCTGTTTTCTTGCTTCCACTGGCATACACACACATGTGTGCACATACACACATGTATATACACACACATACACACACACACACACACACACACACACACACACACACTGGGGGGGCAAATAACTAAATATAAAAGAGACTCCTTTAAAAATGAAAATGCAAAGTAAATGTCACACCACTTTTGAAATGCCTAAAATGAATGCAACCCTCTCCCTTGCCCCTTCTCTCTCCAGCTAGAGTGACACAGATCTCTATTTGCATTTTCCTTATAGAAATTTCATATTACTTCTCAGCATAGAGTTGACAATAGAAAGCAAAATACAAATTTCACTTAGGTAAGACATGTAAGTTCAAAAGATGGATTGTAGACAATGGTGAATATAGTCAGCACTATATTGCATTCTTGAAAAATGCTGAGAGAATAGATTTGTGTATTATCACCACAAAAATGATAAATCTGTATGGTACTACATATGGCAAGTGGCTCAATTTATCCATTCATCAATACATATGTGTCAAAACAATGCTGTACATGAAAAATACAAGTAATTTTATTTGTATTTTATTTATTTTTATCTTATGCACATGAGTATTTTCCCTGCATGTGTGTATGTGCATGTCAGTGTGTAGTGTCCACAAAGGTCAGAGAAGAGGGTATAACTGGAATTACAGGCAGCTGTAGTTACTATGTGGATTGGGAGCTGGGAACCAAAGCCAGGTCATCAAGAACAGTAAGGGTTCTTAAGCACTGATCCATCTCTCCAACCCCTTATTTGTATTTTAAAATAAAATCAAAAATTAAAAAATGTGTCCCAGTGGCTAGGAAGTTATAGTTGGATAGACTCGGAGCTGAGATAAAATGCTGTGCTATTGTACAGTAGGATAACTATAGCATATTGTACATTTCTAAAAACCTAGAAGATTTTAAATGCTTTCACTGAAAAGAAATAGCAAATGTTTGAGACAACAAACATGTTTACCTTTATTTAAATATCATGCAGTATATCCCTCTAGATACATTTTTCATGTGACAATTATAATGAAATAAAAAGTGAGTACAGGATTTTATATATTATGATTTCTAATATATTTAGAAATATAAATGTGTTTGGGCAAAAAGGAGTTAATAAATAGAAATGACAGTAGCAGTATCAGGAAATTGATTTCCTTTCTAAACAGTTACATACTACGGTGTTGTTTTTACAGTTAAAAGTGAGGATGGGTTAAAGGAGGTGGAAAAGATGCAGAGAGGATTGTTATACTTTGAATTTCAAATTGGCATTCATTCCAATGACGTCTAGAAGCAGCATTTCCCTGACCTTTAATAAATGCCCTAAATAAGTCAAAGTGGTCACAGTAGATGCACTCTACTTATTACAAATGTCTTATGAGCCCTTTTTAAAAAATCTCAAACTACAGAGAATTCAAGCTATTTTGCATGAATCTTAAGAGTCTGGATAAAATTACAGGAGAAAAATCACTATAAACTCTCATGAAAATACAATATTTTAAAGATTATAAATAATAAATGGATTGCTAAAATTACTTTTTAATATAAACATATTGCTTTTACAAGGGTAATAAGTGGAAGCATGGAGCCCAGAGGCTCAGCTCTTGCAGGAAGATAAGATCTCTTTAAAACTGGCACTAAGTCACTACACTTAGGAAAAAATACCACCCTTCAGGTCCAGGTCCATAATGAACTCAGAGTTTCTGTAAACAAATTAGGTAAATAATCCATTTGCAACAGTATTAATTTCATGCCGTTACTTTCCAACAAAGACAAAAATAAACCCTAGACATAAATGCATCTTACTAATGGCTTCTCCATAAACAAAACTGCAAATCAATATTTTCTAAGCAATGCCTTAATTATTACCCTACATTTTTGTATAGAAATCTCAACAAAATATAAACAAACAAAAGTAAATTAACAACAACCCAGCATCCCAGTAGATAAGCTTTGGATATACCTTTATTATGAAGTCTACTACTGCTACTTCATCTGGTGCTGGGGTAGAAGCTAGGGTCTTTCTAAACATGCACACTACCATTGTGCAACTCTTCCTCCTGCCCCCACCTCTGCTACTGCTACCTAAATTTTTCTTAAACCTATGTGTCTCTTTATCTTAAAGAATTTATGGTGAGGGCAAAGAAGCCTGAACTAATACAGTTAAATGTTGTGGAGCTTTCTAATAATGGATGGTGGTGAGTTTTAAGCACATTAGCTGAATTATCAACAGTAACATGTTTCCATTAGTATACAATTCCCTAGAAGATAAAGCTGTTCATAATTTCACTTATGTGTGCATTCCTTTATTTGCTACCCAAATTTGTTTACAAAAATAACAAAAGGTTGTTGAAATAAAAATTAAGTGCAGAGATACAACACCACCTTTCTAGCATGATACTCCAATCATTCCTTGGATGGCCTGCCTACCCTTTATGTAAGGCTGGATTATTGAGTAATAAAGCATGATCAGGATGAAAGATGATGTAATCATTCATACTTACTCTGTGCTGCTCAAGATCAAGTCAAAGAACTTCTATACCAGTAACATGTATTATATTAAGCAGTGATAAAGATGACGAGTCCTGTGAGATTCTTTTCTAATTTATGTTTTTAAATAAAAGCCAAAGCACAACCAAAATATTGTCTAACAGTATGGGACTCCATGGATGTGTACATATGTACATGTACACACACACACACACACACACACACACACACAGAGAGAGAGAGAGAGAGAGAGAGAGAGAGAGAGAGAGAGAGAGAGAGCATTCAAATAAAGGTAAATCACACTTGAGGGGATGGGCCCAACTAGTTCTGGAAGATCAGTGCTTGGGGCTCTTAGTCTTTCAGGGTAGGACATGAAAATGCTTTTTATAGAATTCACCTGAATTTTTGAAGACTATGTGGCGAACCTCACAGATGACAGATATGTAAAGGAAGAACAAAAACCTGAGTAATGCCCTGTGCCATATCACACCACAGAACATTTTCCTTCATACAGTTATTAGTTGTCACAGAACACTGGCTTTCCAGAATTTTTAGAGATGCTTCTGTATCCCAGGTATTTTACATAATCTAAATAATGATACTCATATCTTCACTAATTTAAGTTACTTCCATCCCTCTTTTATTTCTTTAAAGTCCCTGTCCTATCTTTTAATTGTTGATGTGAGTTAAACAAATAGGTCCAAGTCAAAGTTTCTCTTAAATTAAGGTAACATTCTAGGTAACAAGAACTGTCGCCAAAATAATTGTATTTTTCCTCCAATCATGAAAGTGAGAAAGAGTAAGGGGAAGAAAATGAATGCTTACAAGATTTTGTTCTTCTGGGCTTCCATTTGACACTACAAAAAAAGGATGTTGATGGATCTTTAATTTTCAGCTACAACATGAGATACTGACAACATATTAAGTATCATTTTTGCTGCTGCTTCCTAAAACCCTGCATTGTTTTTATCCACTGTTATTGTTCCCTAACAATATTATAGATATATTTTCAACTTGGTAGTCACTAAACTATTGTCTCTTAGGGGTCTTCTGAATTTGTTACTTTGAAACAGTCTTGCTATGTAGCCCATGCTGACCTCAAACTCAAGATTATTCTGCCTCAGGTTCCCTACTGCTGGAATTATAGGTATATACCACCTGGCCTGGCACTAGCCTGCTAAATTCTAAGATCAGGTAGTTTATGGAGAGGATTGTTTGGACCTTACAAATTCAAAGCCAGCCTGGGCAACACTGAATCAAAATGCTTTTCTGGTTGGGCAAAATAATAGCATCAAACAATGCAGAACTGATGGAAGGGTTGGAAAACATTAGATTTACCCTTTGGTAAGGGTAAATGAGGGAAGAAATGACTTACCAGACACAGAACATGTAACAGAGAACCAGGACCCCAGTAATTATAACTCCTGCGCAAGTGATCTTGACCTATATGTACAGTCAATAATTTGAACATATAAACTTTAGACAAACTTTTTATAGTGGATTTATATCGTGAACATCGTCCTCTCTTCCCTTGGGAAAACAAAAGATTTTTCTTTCCTTACTTTCCTTCTCAACTCCTACCAGAGTTTATTTGTTATATGTACCAAGTTTGAGACATTCTTTTCCATGTAATGGGTAGCATCTATATAATTTCATTAAGTCACATGATAGTGGCTATCATGTGGGTTCACACTAAGCTTTTTCCAAAGGTGAATTTCCCCAAGCATAAGGCCAAGTTCTGTGGTTAATTTAAGCCACAGACCAAATGTTATGCTCCATCCTCATCAACTAACATTTTCTGAAGAAATTGGTTATAGAAGAGCAATGGATATCTTTGCCTCTTCAGATCCACTCTTCACCTCTATCCCAAGTTCTGGGCTCCTGTTGACCTGTATGGATGATATGAACGGGTTCCCTTGATCTCTGGCTTCTGGTTAGTTTCCAAGAACAAGAGGCATCAGCAGATAAAGAGAGCAGTAGGAACAGGAGGATGGGTTACATAATGATTCCTTTGGCTCTTTCTCCACGGGATTACTTCAAGTTAGCTACATCCCTCTGTTGAAGGCCACAGATATTGCCATACAGCACCCTAAACTGCTGTGTCCCTGTAGTACTCTCTCCCTTTGTTCCTCTAGACCTAGGGGTGATGGCAACCCTTCTATTACTATCCCAGGACAATGCACAATGCCTTGCCAGTTTCCTTCCTTCCCACTGATGCTTTTGTAGATAGTCCCTCTGTCAAACTCTCCCAGCTACACGTTTGAATACATCATCTGTTTCCAGGCAAGACCATAACTGACAAAGCATAAATAGGATATTAAATAATTTGACTGATTAATTTAAATATTTGTTTTATCACAAAGATGGGTATGTTAAAAAGTACAGTGGAAATATGAATTTGTTGTTCTCTGCTAAAGGGCATCTCTGGAAAATTGCAGAGAATATTGGAAAATGTAATTCTTTCCTTAGGGAAGATTTATGATCACTATAACTCCATCAGAACTTCTGCATTACCACTTTTTCTAGTCTTTGGCTTATGGTAAAGGAGGAAAAGGCAAGAAAAAATGAAAATAATTTCATAGTAGGAATTCACCTTTTAAAGAATATTTTCAAATTATGCCCTGAGCTTAAAAAGACTTAGAGTCTTTTTTAATCTGATATTCTCATCTATTATTTTATTTTATAATTCTACCCAAAAGTACAATTTTATAAATGTGATTATGTCCTTATACATTCAGATTTTTGGTGCAGTCTTCTTTCTTTTTCTGCTCAGCTTGGTTTCCCTTCCCCATTTCTTTCCATCCCCTCTCCTATATCTATCCCCTTACCAAATAAATCATGATAGCAATTTAGTTTCTATCTATCCATATTTGCTCCAAGCTCATATAATTTTATACATACATACATATATACATTCATATATACATACATATATGTATATGCATATGCACCTAAAAGGAGTTATTTTGGTCATTGTTTAGGAAATGTAATATTATATTATACATACTTTCTACATCTTGCATTTCTTATTCCAAAACACCATCTGGAAGTTTCAAGCACACTAGTATACCTATCATTCACTTTTTAGCTGACTAAACAATATTCCAATTTGGGATATGTGTCGTAATTTATTCAACCATCCCCTATTACGGGTATTTCCTTTGGTAACCACCTTCTATCAATACAAGTGCTCTCACTCTCTCTGTCTCTGTCTGTCTGTTCCCCCCCCCCCCGCCAGCCTGTGTGTGTGTGTGTGTGTGTGTGTGTGTGTGTGTGTGTGTGTGTGTGTGTGGTGTTCACACACAAATACTGGGTCAAGTGGCATGGGTATTTTTAGTTTTAGTACATGTTGCCAAATTGTCTTACAAAAGGCTATAACAGATCAAATTTCCTCCAGCAATGAATGAGAGTGCCCTTTTCTCTGTATCTGATCAGCAATAACTGTAATAGAGCCTTTTAAATTTTAGACCTATTTTGTGGACAATATCTTATTCTATTTTCTATTTCCCTTTAATAAGAGTATCTTTTCCTGTGTTGTTGAGCATCTGGATTTTCTATTTGGCCCATTTTTCTGTTTGCAGAAAAATTACATGTATAAAATAGAAATATAGATAGCTTAGGACACTGTTTTTTATATTTATTTTCCAACGACCTATTCTACAAAGAGCATCATTGAAACACACAAAGTATAAGCTGATCTAGATTTTAAAATGTTTTCCATCTGCCCAATAAAAGCATCTGTCCCTTCAAATTTTAGGTTAGTAAACTTTTTTCAAGAGTGAGTTTTGAAATGATTGACTCTAAATTTTTTGCCCATTTTTAGATTGAGTTATAAAGGGCTTCCAAGATATTTTATTTATCTACTCTTGCCAATATGTTGCAAATATACTCTTTGTCCATTAACTTTTATGTTTTCATAAATAAAGTTATCTCAGCCCAGTTTTGGTTAAGAAGGTCTAATCTATCTAGACTTCTAGCAAGATGTTTTGTTGTGTTTACTATATTTAAGCATTTAATCAACCTTAAAGTTATTTTTATCTACAATAAACAAGGCATGAACATAACTTTTTTATTTTCTTTGAGGTAGAAGCTTTGGAGATTTTTAAAACATTTTGCATTTAATTGATTAAATTTATCCTTTAACAATTTTACAAATGTATTTAGTGCACTCTGTTTCACTACCCCCATTACATACTTTCATCTCCTTTCCACACTTGTTATTGTCCTGTCTTCCCCACAGAGCCCCTTTCCACATTCATGTTGGTTTTGTCTTGTTTTGTTTTGTTTTGTTTTGTTTTGTTTTGTTTTGTTTTGTTTTGTTTTGTTTTGTGACCCACGGGTTTTAACCAGGACTGTCTGTGTGGCCATGGGTTGGAGTCTTTTGATAAACTCACAGTTTAGTATACAACTGAAGGCAATGACTGTCCCTCCCTCAAACTGATTGACTGCCAATGGTCACCAGGGAGAGCAAGTGTGCCATGAGCCCCTCCTGATACATGATTGGCTGTTGACAGGTCAAGTCTTGTGCAGGGCTAATGTAAGCAACTGCAGTTGCTGTAAGATCATGTTTGCAATGGCTGTGTCATGTCCTGAATATAGCATTTCCCAGCCCTCTCCCTATCTTCTGGCTTGTACATTTTTTCCATTCCCTCTTCCACAATGTCCCCTGAGCCTTAGAGGATATTATGTAAATGTCATATTTAGGACATTTATTCTAACCATCTCGAGTAGCCATGAATTTCTACATTCACTGCAAAGGGAAATGTCTCTGATTAAGGATGAGAGCTGCATCCTTAATGGGTATAAATAAACATTAGTAGTCAAACTGCAGTTTATTGCTGAGTCAGTTAGCTAAACAACAATATTGAGTTTCTCCTATGGCATTATGTTCCTCCCAGCCATGGGTTTTTGGCTTGGTTTACAATTCCAAGCATAAATTCCTCGTATGGAGTCCTCAAATCCAGTCAGAGAGCAGTTAGCAATCCTTGTAACAGTTGTGCCACTGCTGCACCAACAGGCACATCTTGCCTGGAAATTTCAAATTGTAGTTCACAGGATTCAGCTGGGAAACAACACTGGTGTCTTATCCCCCCAAGCAATCTGCACAGCACTCATAGCATCATGAAAGCTGCCCACTTAAGGAGAAAGTTTCCAACTGAGTTCCATATCTTGCAATCAAGATGTGCACGGCCTTCAGCAACATGGTTTTACCATCTAGTTCTGTTGAGTAACTAAAAGTAATAACATTATTCTATATTGGGAGAAACCTAAGGATCCATTACCAACAACTTATAACAAGATAGCCTACTCCTGGTAGTAGGATTTTTATTTTAAAGACAATGGCTTCTAGGAACAGCATTTTCCAGCTAAGTGATATATCTGCCAAATATTCTTATCGTATATATTTTTCCATATGTTATTTCCATAGGTCCTTCACTTTAGTTAATATCACCACCCCATCCTCTCACTTTCCCATCCCATTTGAACCTTTCTATCCATTATTCTTCTTCTCTTCCTTCATATCATCTCTGTAGTCTCCTCCTCCATTTTCATAACACATATATGTTCTACTAGTTCCCTTCCCTTGAAAAATTCCCCCACTAATCCCTATCTAGCTCCCTGGCTTCTATAGGTGCTGCAAGTTAAGCACTTCGCAATAGGATTTGAAGCTAAGATTCACATGTGAAAGAAAATAGTATTACCATATGTTAAATGTAAATATTAATGAGATTCCATTCAGTGTTTCCACATACTGAGTACACTGATCATATCCAACCACCTTTATTCTATCGTCATCCATCAGCTGTACCCTTTCCAGTGCCTGGTAATCACTAGTATACTTCCAAATCAACTGTTTTTCTTGTTGTTTCCACATATGAGAACCAAGTGATACTAGACTTTCTGTGTCTGATCTATTTTTCTTAATATGATGTCCATTTCCACCCATTTTCCCATAAATGGCATGACTGCATTCTACTTTATGGCTGAATAATGTTTCATTATGACTATAAAACACAGTTATTTTCTTTATCCATTCTTCCTCTGAGAAACACCTAAACTGATCTTAGCTATTGTGAATAGCACTGAAAAACAATGGATCCTCAGGGATCTCTTTTTAATGCTAATTTTGTCTCCTTCAGACACACACACACACACACACACACACACACACACACACACACACACACACACACACACACGAGTGCAAATGTGGGCACACACACTGAGAGACACACAGGGAGTCTTATAGCTAGATTATGTGTTAGTTTTACTTTTAGTTTTTATGAGCACTCACCATACTGTTTCCCATAGATACTGTACTAGTTCGTATTCCCACCAATATACGATTTTACCACACCCTCACCAGCTTTTGTTTTTGTTGCTCAGGGTAATAGCTACTCTTACTCAGGTGAGATAGTATGTCCTTACAGTTTGGATTTGTATTTTCCTGATAGCTAATATTATTGAGCGCTTTTTCAAGTTTTTATTTGGCAGTTGTATTTCTGCTTTTGAAGAAAGTCTATTCAGATCATTCGACATTTTTAATTGGATTGCTTGTTTTCTTTATTGCTAAATTCTATGGTTCTTTATAGATTCTGGACATTAACCCTCTGTCATATGTATCTTTACTCAGTTATTTCCTTGGTATGCAGGTGATTTTTATCTAACTTCAAATGCACAGACCACTGAGGTCAGCCCCATATATTTAATAGTTTGTCTTTCTCCTACACATCTCTCTTTTCTTTTATTTTCTTATATTGTTCCCAAAGATTCATGTCCCTCCCAAGATTCCTTGTCTTGTATTAAATTCTTAAATCTATTCTAGTCTTTTTCCAAAATGTCTGTTCTGATGAACTATTAGCCTATTTTTGTTTAATCACCACATGATTGAGCTTCATAATTTGTTCAGTAATATGATAAAAACACATTGTTCAGCCTGGTGTGGTGGCACACACCTTTAATACCAACACTCTGGGAGGCAGAGGCAGGTGGATCTCTGTGAGTTCAAGACCAGCCTAGTCTGTCTACAAAGAGAATCTGAGGACAGCCAGGGCTACCTAGAAAACCCTTGTCTCAAAAAGATATGTCATAGGTAGGGTTTTAGTTGGGGGGGGGCTCATAGGGGAGGAGGAGATCGAGAGGGAACTGGGATTGTCATGTAAAACAATCTTGTTTCTAATTCGAATTTTAAAAATCTGCAAAAAAAAAAAAGAAAAACCTTGTCTCGAAAAAACAAAAACAAACAAACAAAAAACCCACATTGTCCTTCTGATCTGGGTGTGGCAGAACGGGCCTAAAATCCCAGCACTTGGAGGACTACGGTAGAAGAATTGTCATGAGTCAGGGCCAGCCTGGGTTACATAGAGAGCCCCTGCTTCAAAAACTAAATTAATAACACAGACATTGTCTGTTCTATTTCTTTTCTTAATTTGACTTCTTGGACATTTACCACGCAAGGAAAAGTAGAACTTTCATTCAAGTTCTATTTTGTTTGTTTGTTTTTTGTTTGTTTTGTTTTTTGAGACAACTTTGGCTTTGGAGGCTGTCCTGGAACTCACTCTGTAGACCAGGCTGGCCTTGAAATCACAGAGATCCACCTGCCTCTGCCTCCCAAGTGCTGGGATTAAAGGCTGCACCACCAAGGCCGGCTTCATTCAGTTTCTTAAAAAAGATATATTGACTATTGGTATTATAAATAGAATTAGTTGAATAAATATCTACTAATAATTTAGAAAGACTCACACTTTTAAAATTGTCTTCTTCCCCAAGATTTAGAGTACCTTTCTATTTGGTCAGATCCAATTTTTGAAACCTCCACACTTCCTTTCTTACTGTCCTCCAAATCATATAAATGCTGTTGTGTTTCCCCCTCCTTTATAAATGGGTGAGTACCCAAAGACAGCTTTTCAAGGCTTTAGAAACATTCATGGGCTAATATTTGTAGCCAAGGTTTGACATTTATATAGACTCATATACAAAAAACTGTCTTTCAAAATTAATGTAACATTGAAGGAAATACAAAGTGGTTTTTGAACATTCTTCACGGTTTTACTGCAAACATTAAGTAGAAACTGGCCTCAGATATGTATAGTATACATAGCAGTGTTCTTATGAGCAAATCATCCTAGGAGTGGGTCCGTCAGACCAAGTGAAGTCTTCAGATGACTGCAGCTCTAGCTGACTCCTTGACAGCTCAGATCAAGAGGAAGATCTTTCTAATGGCCTGAAGATTGCTAATCCACAGACAAAGATAATAGGCAATTTTTTGTTGCTACAAAGTGCTAATTTTGAGGTAATTTTTAT
Organism: Cricetulus griseus; assembly: GCF_003668045.3. Taxonomy (NCBI): domain Eukaryota; kingdom Metazoa; phylum Chordata; class Mammalia; order Rodentia; family Cricetidae; genus Cricetulus; species Cricetulus griseus. The sequence goes on from NC_048604.1 coordinate 94,158,627, forward strand.
GCAGCAGGGAATGACTAATGAATAAGGAGCTATATAAATCTTATCCATGCTGCTTCTCTGGCTACATATTTTATTTTGTTTTTCAGAAGACCACACTGCTTTCTACCACTGATCCTATTGTCTGCTAACTCTTGCCACAGTGGTAGTTTTTATTTAAAGAAAAGGTTAATAAAATCCAAGGCTTCTGAACCCAGGAAGCAGAAAAGATGAACAGGAAACAAATGTCAATTCAATGAGAATATTTAGAACTTTTCTACTGACAATTATGTCTTCCAGAAGAGTAGTGGATTGGGATCTTTCATAGCTCAATACTGTATTGCTTAACAAAAGCCAATTTCTGTTCTTTGTAATTTCATCCTCATCAGCATGATCTCCTGATAAACAAAATAGTCTCTAGGTATACCGGGAAAGGATTGCCTTGGAGAGAAGACTTTCCGGTTCAAGTCACTAGAAAAGTCTATACCCCTCTATAAATAAATAAAAGTTTCATTCTGCTTCACAAGCAGGACACCTATAAATTTTATTTTATGGTTTTCTAAGACTTGATTGCTTCCCAGAGCAAGAGGAAATAAACTAATTTGCTGTTGTTTCTTTTCTCTCTCATGGCATATTCAAAAGGAAAATCAATACACTAATGTTAAAAGCACTTAAAAACTTTTTAAATATCTTGACAAATACTACAGGGAAGACTGAATTGTAGAACACTGGTAACTAAACAGTTTGTTTAATATTATATATACAAGAATCCAACCTGATAGCAGACCTTTCATAAATACGAGACAAGTTGAACTTGCTTCAGTTAAAAGACAATATATACTGAATCAGCTAAACCCATTTGATGAGAACATTTTTAATTCTGGGGCTTCTCACTTAATAGACAGACACTTCTATCATTGAACGACATCCTGTCCTGATCATGAATCACTACACTAATACAAGAAGTTCTTAGTCCCTGATAAACCAACTTACATTGCAAGGACAGTCTCACATATATCCTGTTATGTCAATAGTATTATTTTTATTTCTTTCCAGAAATACTAGTTCTAACTTGATTAGGATAACAAGATAAGAAATTCAACAACAACAATAACAACAAAACCCTCATATACATGACTGGCTTAGTCGTAAAAACTACTACACCAGCAAACTGTCATGCATGACTATATTCCCACCTACTCAAAAGGCTGAAGCAAGATGATCACTTGATCTCATTAGTTCAAGACCAGCTTGGTGACATAAATATACCTTATCTCAAAAAAGGAACAAGCTACTAGAATGGGAGATGGAATAGTAGGTTGACACTCTCTCCTCCCTGGCCTTTTTCTTTCTACTGCAACTGGTTTCCTCCATGTGACAGAAAATATAAATAATGATAGGGTTCAGGACACAACTGCTCCAAAATAAGGCACCTTGGCATTCAAGCAAACCACAGAAGCAGGAAGGACACTTTCTGACCTTAGTATGCCTCTCTCTTCTTAAGCAGGTCATAAAATCTAGGAAGTATTCAGTTACTTTCCTCTGAAGTAAGTCATAAACCCTCATTAAAGAGGTGCCCTCAGTCAGGTGTGGTGCCCACCATCTTTAATCCCTGTACTCAGGATGCAGAAGCAGGTGGATCTCTGTGAGTTCAAGGACATCCTGGTCTACGGCGTGAGTTTCAGAATAGTCAAGACTGTTACACAGAGAAACCCTGTCTCAAAAAAAAAACAACAAAAACAAAAGAAGATGTGTCCTCCATATACCCATAAGAAGCTAAAAGACAAGTATAAAAACAGGGAGCACATAATTCCACACTCAGGAGGCAGAAGCAAGAGGATAGAGGCTCCCCTGGGTTACATGGTGAGCTCCATGCCAGCCTGGGTTATATAAAAAGACCCTGTTCTGACCACCAACCAAAAAACACAAGGACATGACACTTGGAAAACAGGACTTGCTAAGCCTCTCCCTCAAGATTATTATTATTGGATGATAATTTTTCATCCAATCATCTTCTTCATTACAACCCACTTGTCCATCAAACGTAGCATGAAAATACACAGATTTACACATTTCTTTGGCTTCATGTCCTTTATGGGTGTTCCTGTATCACATAAAATTTACATTAAATAAATGTGTATGCTTTCCTCTAGTCAGTCTGTCTTGTGTCATAGGGTGCTCAACCATGAACCCAGCAATAAGTAAGGAAAGGAGTTTTCCTTCTCTATGCTAATAGCTGCTTCTGGCTTTTGTGCTATACTTTTTGAGCCTCTGGGAAGAAAATGGACCCAGCTTAGATCCAGACTCTCAGTGGCTTAACTTGGGTCAAATGACCATGTATCTGCTAACTGACCTGACACAGCAGAAATGGCTGGGCAAACAATGTCATCTTCATGATTACCAAGTGGATGAAAAGGCAGTTATCTGGTAGAAAACAACAAGCAGACAACCCAATGTCTTTGTGCTGTCTATAGAATATTTAGTTTCTTAGGGCATCAATAAATTCCATCAAAAGCTCATGGGAATTTTCAGAAACTCATGAAATAGACCTCAATGTTTATAAACTTCTGCCTTACTGTAGTTTATGTTCTTAAACACTCTTTCAACCCAGATAAGATAAGATAAAATATACTCTCTTCATTGTTTCCTGCTTTTTTGTGGGGGGCAGGATATCGCTATGGAGCACAAGCTAGCTTTAAATTGACAATCCTGCTCTCAAGGGTTGGGATTACAAGCATGTGTCACCAGGCCTTGATTCTTCTCATACCTTACTTTTCCTAAAGATTTTATGAGATAAATACAAATAAGATTCCCACAAGTTATAAGATAATTGAGTCCAAACCAACAGCTTTGTCATACCAGAGATCTCATAGTCAATCTCCCTATAGGGTATAAATATTTTCCTAGTTTTATATTACCATCCTGTTTACTATAATTGGAGGCACCAATTCATGCTGTTGCTTAGAAAAGCATCATTACCTGTATAATGGTTCTGGAGTAAGGAGCTGATACTGAGGCCATGGAGGGATGCTGCTTACTGACTTGCTCCTCATGGCTTGCTCAGCCTTTCTTATAGAACCCAGGACGATCAGCCCAGGGATGGCACCACCCACAATGGGTTGGGCCCTCACTCATCAATCACTAATTAAGAAAATGCCCTACAGGCTTGCCTGCAGCTGGATATTATGGAGGCATTTGCTTAATTGAGGTTCCCTGCTCTCGGATGACTTTAGCTTGTGTCAACTTGTCATAAAACTATCCAGCACATTACCTATGTGATTTTTAATGAATGTCTGACCATAATGGTCCCAAGATTTGAGTCACATGAAGAAAAAGCCAGAAGGACCCCTCAATCTATCAAAGCTGGGCATTGCTGTATCTCTGCATTCAAGGCCTACTACCCCTTTGCCCCGCTACCACCATGCCCAAAAGAAAGGCTGAAGGGTATGCTAAAGGATATAAAGCCAAAGCAAAGGACAAGTCACAGAGAAGATCTGCAAGGTGGTCTGCTGGACCAGATCCTCAAAGCCACAGTCTAAGCTGAACAATGCCCCTGCAAACAAGGGAGGGAAGGTGCTCAAAGGATAAAAGGAAGAAGCTGATGTTAGCAAAGATGGGAATAATCCTAAAGAAAGTAGAGATGCCCAAACTAACCAGGAACAGAGAGCTGCCAAGTGCATGCATTTTTTATAACTGTGTACTTCTATTGACTGCACAATTTAAAATACCATTTTATCAAGTTTTAGAAAATGTAGAATTTTGTTTTACTTTTTAAAACACAGAACATTTCACTGTTTTGGGGGTATGGGAGCATGTGTCACTTACAAAATGCCTCTGGAGCTGAATTAATGGGAAAAAATCTTGAGTGGCTCATCTTTGCTTCAGGAGGGGTTCCTGATATTCAAACATGTGGGCTCCTTGGCACAAAGTACCTAATGGCATGGGAAAACTTTAAGTTCATTTTAAATTCTCCTCCCTCTTAACATAGACTTAACTCTCTTAAAACCAGAGACCTGTTGGGATCTAATTCCCTAAAATTGGTTTGACCAGTATGTTGAGTGATCTGTACCTTGCAGTGCCATCACCAAGATGGTGTTCCTCAAAAGAGCAGTGGATCCTTTTCTAAAAGGCTTTGGGTCTCTGTGTGGTGGTGATGCACACCTTTAATCCCAGCACTTGGGAGGCAGAGGCAGGTGGACCTCTGTGAATTCAAATCCAGCCTAAACTAGTTCCAGGAGGACTTTGGCTCTTCAGACCTATAATCCTACCATTTTAATTTCATTTCCTAAAAGCCAGGGTTGGCTTGTGGAAAGTTATTAAACAACATCCTTAGGTGAAAGATCAACCCTCACTCCAAAATTGGATTTCATAATGGGATTCTGATCTTGGTAGACCATGTAAGAAGGGAATCTGGAAACTCTTGCACACCTTAATGACTGTTGCCCCATGTCCTTAAACACCTGATGGTTTATAAAAAGTATCATTAATAAATCTGGAATAAAGCTGGGCAGGTTTGGCCTAAAAAAGGGGGGGAACACAATGTAACAAGTTTAAAACAACCTAGGCTACATAACAAGGCCCTATCTCAATATAAAATATCTTTTAAAAGAGTGAAGGAAATGAAATATAAACTATTGGAGACTAAGAAAGAAAGCTCATAAGAGAAGCTCCTTCCCCTGCCTCATGCTTACTATTAATATATTTAATAGTTGATATTTTCCCTAATATCTTTTCCTGAGCTTCTTTATGAGGCAATAACTTTCAAAGACTGCAGTTTTGGCCACCCTATCCATCCAGTATTACACAGCTCACAGGAGTGATTAGTAAACTTGGCACACAGGGAAAAGCTACCTTTGTTCAAGTCAACCTATATCTATGCCTAAAGAATTTTCAAGTTATATTAAAATCATCTCGTATAGGCCAATAGCAACTGATGAAGCATTATCTTATAATCCAAATACATTGGTTCAATTTAATGTTCTAATTACATCTCAGAAATGGGGGGAATTTAATCATGCATTTAAAGAATCAAGAGATATTTAAAAATAAAAAACTCTCACCAAGTATTTGAGTCTACTCACTAAAAGATTATCAACTTGTTATTCCTATAATAATGTTTTTAAAAAGTCAATGTGAAAACAGGAATCTGGTTCCAAACTGTTTTGAAATACAGAGAGAGAGAGAGAGAGAGAGAGAGAGAGAGAGGGAGATAACAAATGCATACATATGTACATAGAACATAGAGTAGGAAAAAGATATTAAGCAAAGTGTATTTTGGATCTGGCTTTACCCACATTCTATTTTTGTGCCCTTGGTTTATAACTTCTGCATATGGGGGCTGGAGAGATGGCTCAGAGGTTAAGAGCACTGACTGTTCTTCCAGAGGTCTTGAGTTCAATTCCCTGCAACCACATGGTAGCTCACAACCACCTTGAATGAGATCTGGTGCCTTTTTCTGGCCTGCACATGCAGGCAGAAGACAGTATACTTAATAAATAAAATCTTTACAAAAATAACCTCTGCACATGACCTAAGCCACCCTCTAACTGTAACATTCTAAAATCTTATTTTTGTCTATCAGTTAGAATTAAATGTATTTGGTAGCAAATAAAATGGACCCAAGTAGCCATAGCTTAACAAGATAAAAACTTACCTCTGCATGTGGGTGACAGTTGTGTGGCATGGTCTGTTTGTGAGGCCTCTGGCAGTGGGACTAGGATCTCTCCCTGGTACATTAGCTGGCTTTTTTTATCCCATTCCCTAAGGTGAGATTCCTTGCTCAGGCTCAATGCAGTGGTGGGGGGCTTGGTCCTGCCTCAATTTGAGGTACTTTGTTGACTCCCCATAGGAGGCTTTGCCCTTTCTGAGGAATGGATGGGAAAAGAAGTTGGGGCAAGGTGGGGGAATCGAGAGGAGGGTAGGGAGGGGAACTGTGGATGGTATATAAAATGAATAGAAAATTTTAAATAAGAAAATAAAAAATGAGAAGTAAGAAATGTAGCCTTTATCTTTATATCTAAAATAGTGGTTAGAGAGACACTCATCACTTTCATGCTTTAGACAAGAAATGAAAAACCAAATAACATAAGAAGTAAAATACACACGTCAATTGTCTTATAGCAAAATCCTGAAAATTTATATCCATGATTTCTGTCAGTATCCTGTTGAACACATAGTTTTCAACTGAAAGTAGAAAGTTTAGTCTTAATTTGGGATGGTCATTTTTTCCAACTGAAGATGGAACCAATGGTTTTTGGGAACACCTTAAAGTGTACTGGAAGGCTAGTGAAATGGCTCAGTGGGTAAAGGTTTGTGCTACCAACTCTTAACAAATTGAGTTTAATTCCCAGAATGCACATGATGGAAAGAGACCCAACTGCTGCAAGTTGTCTTCAAGTCTATTGTGGCACATGTACATACACACACAAACACACGTGCATGCATACACATTGGTGTTAAGTGCTATGAAATTAAAGCAAGGGAAGGGATAAAGAATAATGGGTGATACCCAGGCATACTAGCAAATGCCTATAATCACAGCACTCTGGGTGGGGGATAAGACAGGAAGATCATAAGTGCAAAGCCAGCCTGGATACATAATGTGAGCCTATATCAATAAAAGAAAACAAAGTGACAAAGTACAATGGATGTGATAGTTGTTATTTTTTTAGAAAGAACCAAAAGTATTTATTTTATTATAATTTACAAAATATTTGATAAAAGTAAAATATCAGCTTTAGAACTTATATAAGTTTGCATTCTTTTTTATTAATTTTTACAAAATTATAATTTCACATGTCAATCCCTTCTCCCTGTCCCCCCAATCCCCCACCATCCCCCTCCTCCCTCCCCTCCCCATAGAGGGTAGGGCCCTCCACGGGGGCTCCCCAAATTCCACAACATCATCCTGAGCCGGGCCTAGGCCCTCCCCTATGTGTCCAGGCTGAGAAAGCATCCCTTTCATGTAGGATGGGCTCTCAAAGTCCCTTCTTACACCAGGGAAAAATACCGATCCACTACCAGAGGCACCTAAGGTGCCGAGGCCTCCTCGTTGACATCCACTTTCAGGGGTCTGGATAGTTGTTATTTTTAATAAAGTGGTCTTTGCTTACCTGTAGGAAATGGAGTCTATTTTATCTGAAAGACAAACTGCCAAGCACTGTAAATAGTATATGCAAAGATTCTAAAAACAAAAAATAGGTCATATTCCTACTCAAGCCACTATTTTATCTACATATGAAAGCTGAAATTTTGTGAACATCTCGAAACCATAACAAATAAGCCAGAAGTCCAAACCAATTCTCTGAGAATTGTGGGTCAAAACTATGGGATCTGAGTTCAATCATCCCCTGGGCCTATGCGGTGGAAGGTTCGTGTTGACTCCCACAGGAGGTCCTCTGACCTACATGTGCATGTGAGTGTGTGCACCTGCAAACACATGCAAATAAATAAACAGATGTAATGTAGGATCTCAATGACAATGCCATCAACTAATTAATCTTTTGAACTCCCTATTCCCCTGTGTGCTTGCATAAAAAAAGATGAATGCCCTTAATTCTTAAGCTACTTCTAGATGGGTATTCAGCTCTCTGCAGTTCAAAAAAAAAAAAAGAACAGTTGAGAAACCTTACCTAGTATAATACAAAAGAGTGATACTTTTGCTTGATTTTACATTAGCTTTTGTGCACTTCTCTACAAGCTTAACCTCCAAGATAAAACGATGAATAGAATTGAGGTTTTGTATGAAATGGAGAAATTTTTTCTACAAAATAACAGAGAGAAAGGTTATTCCTCTTCAGTCAAATGTATTTGGTCAGATAACAATGACATCAATGGTCTTGAATTATTTAATACATTCTTCCACAATGTCACTTATGAGTAATTTCTTTTTCAGGTCAAGATAATAAGAAACTTTTCTTTGCACTTAATTTGCTTTGATCTCATAGGGTTTTTTAATCATATATTTTGCCTTGGTAATTGTGCTTTTCAATTAGTTAAATTCAAAATATCATAAGATACAAACAAAAGCAAAGAATATCTACTTAAGTAAGCAATCACCCTACATAAATAATCCCCAATCTAAATTACTAAGCTGGCTATACAGAGTTAATAAAGTTCAAAGAACAAAAAATGATCAGCAAAGTATAGCATTGAAATGTAGAAAAGTTCTATTACATGAAAAAATATTTAAAGAGTATTTCTCTCTAAGGTAAAGCTGTTGTGACATTAATGGATCTGGGGAGTAAGTTTAGATTCTGAGTTGAAATGAGCTTGAAAAGGTACTAGGAAAGAACATAGTTCAGTAACAACAGAAATATAGAAAGAAAAATGGAAAAATAGGAAGAATAAATAAAATGAAGCTAAGGAAGATGATGAGATCATTAGAAAAGCAGCCTACTTAAGGCTAAGATCTAAGTTTTGTGTAATTAAATGAAAACTTTCCATTATGTTTACACATATTCAAATTTTATAAGTATGTCCCCCAAATTGCTACCTGGCCATTATATAGAAGATAGCCCAGGGACTCTGTTATTGAATTAGTGAGAATTCATTGGCATATTTTTTATATTAGATATATGAGTTGCATGAACATTTTAGGCAGTGTGATTTAAATTCACCTCAGTTGGAATACTTCAGTAGTTTCCAACATTTCTAATTAAGCACTAAAAATTTAATAACCACTTAAAGAACATTTTATAATATAGGCTTAAGTGAATGAATTATGTTGCATTACTTCCAAAGGAATTTAGCAATGACCTAAGACCATTGTTGGTACTGTTTTAATGTTAGTATTAATTCCCTTAAATGGAAATAAATATTGCCTTGGCTACTTATTCATTCACTCAATATCTCTCAGCATGGTTTTCAGTGAAGCTCTGTAATAGGTCCTGTAAAGAATATACAAATGAATAAGGCAGTAACTATATCCCTTCTGACTCCATAGTTAGTTTGGGAAGATAAAATATGCGCATGAGACTATAACATGAAGTTAACATGAAGTCAGGAGTGGTAAATGCTACAAGAGACATTGTATTATTTACTTTCACATAGCTGTGACCAAATACATGACACAAACAACTTAAAGAGAAGAAATCTTGGCTGGGCAGTGGTGGTGCACACCTTTAATCCCAGAACTCAGGAGGCAGAGGCAGGCAGATCTCTGTGAGTTCTAGACCAGCCTGGTCTACAAGAGCTAGTTCCAGGACAGCCCCCAAAGCCACAGAGAAACCCTGTCTCGAAAAACCAAAAAAGAAGGAGAAGGAGCAGGATGAGGAGGATGAGGAGGATGAGGACGAGGACGAGGAGGAGGACGAGGAGGAGGACGAGGACGAGGAGGAGGACGAGGAGGAGGACGAGGAGGAGGACGAGGATGAGGACGAGGACGAGGACGAGGACGGGGACGAGGACGAGGACGAGGACGGGGACGGGGACGGGGACGGGGACGAGGACGAGGACGGGGACGAGGACGAGGACGAGGACGAGGACGAGGACGAAATCTTTGTTTCAGTTCAGTTTCAGAGGTCTCAGTCCACCATGTTGATAGGAGAGGGGTTGGATTGTAGGCAAAACAATTGATGTCAACAGCGGCCAGAAAGCAGAGTAAAAGTGACTACAGCATGAGGGCATTATGGTGATATTTTGTTAATGATCTAATAAAGCTTGCCTTAAGATAAAAGTGCAAAACTAGCCACACTAGTTAGCCATAGAGGCCAGGCAGTGATGGTACACAACTTTAATCCCAGCAGCCACACTAATTAGCCATAGAGGCCAGGCACCTTTAATCCCAGCACTCGGGAGACATAGGCAGACAGATCTCTGTTAATTCAAGGCCACCTTGAGATACACAAAATTGATCCAGTCTAAAAGAGAAACAGCTCATACATAAGTGATCACAGCACTTGGCATCCCGTGCCTTTAATCCTAGCACTAGAGAGGAATGTTGGGTGGGAGGAGACAGGAGTTTAGTGCAGTCTGAGGTTTGGTGGAGACAGCTGAAGTCTGGAGATGCAGTCTGAGGACAGGATCACTCCTTAGGTCTGTTCATTGGTAGAGGTGAGACTTTCTAGTGGCTATCCCCTTTGCTTCTCTGATCTTCAGCTTTAATGCCAGTATCTGTCTCTGGGTTTTTATTATTAAGACCAACTAGAATTTGTGCCACATAGCCAACCTCCTATTTTTTTTAACCATCTCCCAATAAGACCATTGCACTATGAATCCATTGTTGGATTAATCCATTGCTTAGGACAGAGGTGTCAGGACCCAATCACTTCCTCCAAAGCCAATCTTCAGTCAACCAAGCTCCCAATTTATATGAGGCCATGGGAGACATTTTATATTTGAACTGTGATAAACATGGACACGAAGTTTAAATAAGAATGTATTTGTAGAGTGAGCTACAATAAAGGCTTGGTGGAGAATAAATACTGGGTGCTAGATGTGTTGGGTTTTTTTTTTTTCTAGCAAGGAATGCTTACTGGGAGGAGGCTTTGAGAGTATAGAGTTTTTTCTCATTTTCAGTTCACTCTCTGCTTTGTGTTGTGGTTGAAGATGTGATCTCCCAGTTTCCTGATCTCCTGCTTCCATGTCTCCTTCCACTACTATAGACTCTTCCTTTAGAATCATAAATCAAAATAAACACTTTCATAAGTTGCTATTGGTTATGGTATTTATCACAGCAACAAAAAGTAACTGATAAAGTATATGTGTACATTGAAATCAATATTCTGCATATGAGAAAAATAAGTTATTTTTTGTTTTGTGAGTCTGGCTTATTTCATTTAATAGGATGATCCACTCATTTTCTTGAAAATTATGTAATTTCATTTTTCTTTACATATGAATAAAGTACTATTGTGTAAGTATCCCACATTTTCTTTGTCAATTCATCCATTGATGTGCACCAAGGATGGCTACATTAACTATTGTGAATAGTGCAACAATAAACATAGATGTGCAAGTATATCTGTGCTGTTGAGTTAGAGTCCTTTTTGTATATTCCAGGAGTTGTATACCTGGGTCTTATGGAAGTATAATTTTTATTCCCTCAAGTTACCTCCAGACAGTGTTTCTCTTTTCCTACATCCTCACCAACATTCATTGCCATTGTTTTTTTTTTTTTTTTTTTTTTTTGATGATGGCCATTTTAAATAGTGAGATTGAGTCTCAGGGCAATTTTAATTATGGCCAAGGATGTGAACATTTTTTATATATACTATTTTTGTTCCCTCTTTTGAAAACTGTCAAGTTCAACACATTTAGCCATTTATTGAATCATGATTCAGTTTTTGGTGTTTAATTTTTACCTCTCTATACATTCTAGATATTAATTCCCTATCAGATGCATAGCTGTCAAAGACATTCCCCCTTGTTCTGTAATCACTTCACTTTAATCATTTCTGTTGCTATGCAGATTATAAAATTGCATACAATCCTATGTGTCAATTCTTGGTACTATTTCCTGAGGAGTTGGAGTTATTTTCAGAACATCTTTGCTTATGCCTATATCTTTAAGTGTTTTTCCCCAACAATTACAGTTTCAGGTCTTACTATCAATGTCTCTGTTCCATTTTAAAAGTATTTTGTGCAGGGGAAGAGATAAGGATCTAGTATCATTTATATATATGTGGATACCCAGTTTTCTTGACACTATTTGTTGAAGAGGCTTACTTTTCTCTAGTGTATGTTTTTGACACCTGCTGTGTGGCACTATTCCTAGAGAGATATGAACAAACATCTAATTACCCTAGACAGGACACAAACAACAGACCTAAATAACAATGCCCAAGTCCAACTTGGTGAAGCAATGAGGATTTTTGGAATATATACATATAATATATATATATATAATATATATATATATATATATTATATATATATCAGAAAAGAACATGTTCTCTCAACATATGTGGATGATATGAACCTTTGCATATGTGTGTTTAAATTGGGGAACCCATAAAAATCAGGGAACTAATAAAGGGTCACGGGGTAGATTTTTTGGGGGGAGGGGGGTTCAAGACGGGGTTTCTCTGTGATTTTGGAGGCTGTCCTGGAACTAGCTCTTGTAGACCAGGCTGGTCTCGAACTCACAGAGATCCACCTGCCTCTGCCTCCCGAGTGCTGGGATTAAAGGCCTGCGCCACCACTACCCGGCTCCATGGGGTAGATTTTAAGGGAAGACAGACCACAGTTAGTATGGAGAGGAAAGAAGAAATAATAGATCAGGAGAGGTTAATTGGGATGCAAGATGGGAGAGAAAGGTTGAAAAGGAGATATGGAAAGGGAATAACCATATTAAAGACCCTTGAAAATGTCATAGGGGCCTTTCTGCCAACTGACCCAGGAACAAGGTGAGTGAGCCTCTGCCCTTACCCAACTCCCACCCAAACCATCACTCACCCCAACCACCACCACCCCCCTAGCCTGCCTTCTTGGGGTAGACACGCCCGGGCAGGGAGGACCTCCCTGCTCCCTGAATCTGGTAGCACCCCACTCTTCCATCCCTTTCCATCGACAAGACAAGACTGTCCACTCTCTCCATATCTCTTCAATGTTGTACTTGAAGTTCTGGCTATAGCAATAAGACAAGAAAAGGGGATCAAAGGGATACAAATTGGAAAGGAAGAAGTCAAACTTTCACTATTTGCAGACGACATGATAGTCTACATTAGTGACCCGAAAAACTCTACCAGGGAACTCCTACGGCTGATAAACACCTTCAGCAAGGTAGCAGGATACAAAATTAACTCAAAAAAATCAGTAGCCCTACTATATACAGATGATAAATCCAATGAGAAAGAAATCAGGGAAACATCACCTTTCACAATATCCACAAGCAACATAAAATATCTTGGGGTAACACTAACCAAAAAAGTGAAAGACCTGTACAATAAGAACTTTGAGACTTTAAAGAAAGAAATTAAAGAAGATACCAGAAAATGGAAAGATCTCCCATGCTCTTGGATAGGTAGAATTAACATAGTAAAAATGGCAATCCTGCCAAAAGCAATCTACAGATTCAATGCAATCCCCATCAAAATCCCAACACAGTTTTTCACAGACATCGAAAGAACAATACTCAACTTTATATGGAAAATAAAAAACCCAGGATAGCCAAAACAACTCTTTACAATAAAAGATCTTCTGGAGGCATCACCATCCCCGACTTCAAGCTCTACTATAGAGCCATAGTTCTGAAAACAGCTTGGTATTGGCACAAAAATAAACAGATAGACCAATGGAATCGAATTGAAAACCCTGATATTGACCCACGCACCTACGAATACCTTATTTTTGACAAAGGCGCTAAATCTATACAATGGAAAAAAGATAGCATCTTCAACAAATGGTGCTGATACAATTGGATTCGGACATGCAGAAAATTGCAGATAGATCCATACCTGTCACCATGCACAAAACTTAAGTGCAAATGGATCAAAGATCTCAGCATAAATCCAGCCACACTGAATCTTCTAGAAGAGAAAGTGGAAATTACCCTTGAACAAACTGGCACAGGAGACCGCTTCCTGAACATTACGCCAGTAGCACAGACACTGAGGTCTGCAATTAATAAATGGGACCTCCTGAAACTGAGAAGCTTCTTCAAGGCAAAGGAAACAGTCAGTAGGATAAAACGACCACCCACAGAATGGGAAAAGATCTTCACCGATCCCACATCTGACAGAGGACTGATTTCCAAAATATATAAGGAGCTCAAGAAGCTAGCCACCAAAACACCAAACAATGAAATTAAAAAGTGGGGTGCAGAACTAAATAGAGAATTCTCAACAGAGGAATCTGAAATGGCTGAAAGACACTTAAGAAAGTGCTCAAAATCATTGGCCATCAGAGAAATGCAACTCAAAACAACTCTGAGATACCACCTCACACCTGTCAGAATGGCTAAAATCAAAAATACCAATGACAATCTATGCTGGAGAGGATGTGGAGAAAAAGGAACACTCCTCCATTGCTGGTGGGAGTGCGAACTTGTAAGACCACTCTGGAAATCAGTATGGTGGTTGCTCAGAAAAATGGGAATCAGTCTACCTCAAGATCCAGCCATTCCTCTCTTGGGTATATACCCAAATAGTGCATGTTCATACAACAAGGACATATGTTCAACCATGTTCATAGCAGCATTGTTTGTAAGAGCCAGAACCTGGAAGCAACCTAGATGCCCCTCAACTGAAGAATGGATTGAGAAAATGTGGTACATTTATACTCAGCAGAAAAAAGCAATGGAATCTTGAAATTCACAGGCAAATGGATGGAACTAGAAGAAACCATCTTGAGTGAGGTAACCCAGTCACAAAAAGACAAACATGGTATGTACTCACTCATATATGAATTTTAGACATAGAGCAAAGGATTACCAGCCTATAATCCTCTTCACCAAAGAAACTAGGAAACATGAAGGACTCTAAGGGATAAATGGTCCCCAGGAATGGAAGTGGCATGAACTCCTGAACTAATTGGGAGCATGAGGGTAGGGGGGAGGGAGCTGCTACAATAAGAGCAAGAGAAGAGGAGTAGAGGAGAGGAAATGGAGGAGCAGAAATATTGAGTTGGGGGAAGAATAGAGGAGAGAGAGCAGGATGAGAGATACCATATCAGAGGGAGCCACTATAGGTCTGAGAAGAGATCTGGAACCAGGGAGATCTCCAGAGACCTACAAGGATGACACGATCTGACAATCCAGGCAATGGTGGAGAGGATAACCTAAAAGCCCTTCCCCTAAAATGAGATTGATGACTTCTCTTTATGCCATCCTAGAGCCCTCATCCAGTGGCTGATGGAAGCAGAGACAGACATCCACAGATATACACTGAGTTGAAATCGGGAATTTAGTTGAAGAGAGGGAGGAATGAAGAGCGAAGTGGTCTGTACCAGGTTGGAGAAACCCACAGGAACTGTTGGCCTGAACAAGGGAGAGCACATCGACCCCAGATGCTGTCGGGGAGGCCAGTACAAGACTGATCCAGACCCCTGAACATGGATGTCAATAAGGAGGCCTCTGCACTCCAGGGAGCCTCTGGTGGTGGATTAGTATTTTTCCCTGGTGCAAGAAGGGACTTTGAGAGCCCATCCCACGTGAAGGGTTACACTCTGGCCCTGGACACATGGGGAAGGGCCCAGGACCAGCACAGGAAGATTTGGTGGACTTTGCAGAGCCCCAGTTGAGGGCCCTACCCTGCCTGGGGAGTGGTGGGTGGATGGAGTGGGGGGTAGGCTGGGGTGGGGAGGAGGGATGGGGTGAGGGGAGGGAGAGGGAGAAGAGACTTACATGTGAAACAAGCTTGTTCCCTAACTAGAACTAATAAATAAATTTAAAAAAAGAAAATGTCATAGGGAAACTTACTACTATAGAATATTCCTAAAATATACATACAATAAAAGAGTTTACATGTGTTTGCCATGCAATGGGGTGACAATGCCACTATTAGACACCAAAAGTTAAAAAAAGAAATAAAAGCCTAGTGCCAGGAAGTGCTCAACATCCTTAATCATCAGGGAAATGCAAATCAAAACGACTCTGAGATGCCATCTTACTCCTGTCAGAATGGCTAAAATCAAAAGTGCTGAGGACAGCTTATGCTTGAGAGGATGTGGAGTCAAGAGAACACTCTTCCACTGCTGGTGGGAGTGCAAACTTGTACATTGACTTTGGAAATCTGTATGGCAGTTTCTAAGAAAATTGGGAATCAATCTACCACAAGATCCATCAATACCACTCTTGGGCATATACCCAAAAGACACCCGATCATACCACAAGGACATTTGTGGTATGAACATTTAACAATGTTCATAGCAGCATTCCAGAACCTGGAAACAACCTAGATGCTCCTCAACTGAAAAATGGACAAGGAAAATGTGGTACATTTACACAATGGAGTACTACTCAGTTGTAAAAAGTGATGACCTCATGAAATCTGTACACAAATAAATGGAACTAGAAAAAAAGCCATCCTGAGTAAGGTAACCCAGATTCAGAAAGACAAACACTGTCTGTATTCCCTCATAAGTGGATAACACAAAGGATAACAAGACTACAATCCACAGCTCCAGAGAAGTTAGTTAACAAGGAGGACCCTGGGAGGGACACATGGATCGCCCTAGGAAGGAAAATTAGATGAGATCTCCTGGGTAAATAGGGGGGTGGCAAAGGGGAGGGGAGGAGAAATGAGAACTTGAGGGTCAAGGTGGGGAGGATGCAGTGGAAGAGCAATGAAAGAGATATCTTAATAGAGAGAGTCACTATGGAGTTAGGAAGAAACCTGGTGCTAGGGTAACTCCCAAGAATTCACAAGGATGACCCCAGCTAAGACTCCTAGCAATAGTGGAGAGGATGCCTGAATTGGTCTACCCTATTAATCAGATTGGTGAATACCCCAACTATCATCATAGAACTTTCATCCAGAAATTGATGGGACCAGACACAGAGATACACAACCAAGAACCAGGCCTAGCTCTGGGAATCCAGTTGAAGAGAGGGAGCAGGAAAATATGATCAAAGGAGGTCAAGATCATGATGGAGAAATTTACAGAGACAGCTGAACCAAGCTTGTGGAAACTCATGAACTTTAGACCTACAACTGTGGAGACTTCAGGGGACCGAACTAGGCCCTCCATATGTGGGAGACAGTTGTGAAGCTTGGACTATCAGAGGGCCCCTGGCAGTAGGACCAAGACACAAACCTGGTACATGAGCTAGCTTGTTGGAGCCCACTCCCCATGGTAGGATGCCATGCTCAGACTTAATGCATGGAAGACGGGCCTAGCCCTGCACCAACCTATGGCACCAGACTATGTTGACTCTTCATGGGAGCCCTTACGTGTGATGAGAAATGGACTGGGGGTTGGATGGGGGGAAGTGAGAGAGGGTGGGAGGAGAGGTGGGAGGGAGAACTGGGTTGGAATGTAAAATGAAATAAAAATTTTAAAAATGGGAAAAACATGTATTTGGCCTAAAATTTCATGAAATGGAAATTTGGGCTGAATTCAGCTGGAAATTTATTCAGCTCCTTTGTAGATCCACTCATGCCTCTGCAGTTAGCTGTCCAGACCTTGGCTGGACGTTCTCACTATTTTTGAGCAACATCTAACATGTCCTATCTCTACTTCATGTGTTCTTTCTTCCCTGAATATTTCTGACCTACGTGTGTTCATGTAGATTCTGAGAAAGAAAGCAAAGGTGTGCAATATTAATGTGGCTCAGACTTGAAACCAGTACCACATTGTATCCTTCACATATCTGTTGACTAAAGGTAGTCATCAGGTTGTCCCAGGTTTAACTAGCAGAAAATTAACTCTGCCTTGATGGGACAAACTCAAGTCATGCTGCAAAGTGGCATGGTGTTGTGTGACAAAACTTTTCCTGGGGAGATTAAACACACACATCAATTCACCCCAAATAGGGAACCGATGACAGACCAAACTATGGATACCACCAAAGTCCAACTTGGTGAACTAATGAGCTTCATTGGAGTTACTGACAAGAATACAAGTGAAGAGCTACTTATAGGAGCAGAAATGACTCAAAGACAGCTGCATCACCAAAGCCCATGCTTGACAGCTCACTAAAGCAGGGAACCTGGAGCACACTGCACAGCCTGCCCGAAGCTCACTGGATGGAGAGTACTTTTCCAGGAACCTCAGCGGTCTACACCTCTTCCAGGCAGCTGGTCTAGTCTTAGAAACGTCTTTGCAGCTTTTCCCCTCTGAGAGTCTTCTTTGAATCTGGGCTTTTTATTGCTTACTCTGGCAGGGAGGGACCTAGTGAATCTGTTCAGCTTCAGGAAGGTCTTGAAACTGTTTTGTTAGTTGTTTACCTCCCTGCTTAAGGAGCTCCCCTGCAGGGTGGAATGTTTTAATCTTAGAGGAGACTTTTATACAACACATGAATACAAGCTTAGTTTATGATTTGCAATCTACCATATAATGTGGGATATAACCGTGGATCAGCATACTCATGTTCATAGAACATTATTCATGACAACCAAAAGAAGTAACCCGTTGATGAGTGAATAAACAAAATAGTCTGTTTATTACAAACAATATTACAAATCACAACTGGTCAAAGTGCAGAAAATAAGCATCTGCAGAATTCTCAGAACATTTCAATTACATCCCTCCCTCCTAAGTGGGGAGCTATTGACAAGTTGATGGCTTCCGAGGGAAGAAAAGTTCATTTTCTTTAAGAGTGTGTCCTCTGATAGTCAACCATGTTCCAGTGGATGGCCTCAGACCCACGAGTATATGAGCAGCACAAATCGGAATCAGTAGGCTTGTAAAACACACACACACACACACACACACACACACACACACACACACACACACACAGAGTCAAGAGAGGCTGAGCTCGATATAGGAGGAGTCATGGGAAGGAGTAGAGGTGAATATTATCAAAGTACATTGCATGCATCTATGAAATATCAAAAGTTAACAAGATAGTATATCTTAAAAGAATATTCAAATTTAAAAAGTCCATAGGAAAAGATTCAGAGGGGCCTTGACTTAGGGGAGCTTCTATCCCTGTGAAATTGGAATGCATTAGCCTCCTGGCACACGGATGTGTTCATCAACCTGGAAACTCTCCAAACCCCACAGCTTAGGAAATTTTAATGGCTGCTTCACCATATAGGCATGATTAGTTATTAACTCAATCTCCCATCCTTTCTTCTCGATGGAGCATGACAGGGATTAAAGCTCCAAGCTTCTAATCAGATTCAGAGTCCACCAAAAATCACCTTATTACCACTCACAAAATTACAAGGGTTTTAGGATCTCTGTGTAAGGAATTGGGGGCAGAAACCTTGTGTGTGTGTGTGTGTGTGTGTGTGTGTGTGTGTGTGTGTGTGTGTGTGGTTGTTGATGTTGTTGGTGTTGTTGTTGCATATCATACAATAGAATATTATATTATTCAGCCTTAAAAGAAGGAAAGTCAGCCGGGCGTTGGTGGTGCATGCCTTTAATCCCAGCACACAGGAGGCAGAGGTAGGTTGTTCTCTGTGAGTTCGAGATCAGCCTGGTCTACAAGAGCTAGTTCCAGGACAGCCTCCAAAGCCACAGACAAACCCTGTCTCGAAAAATAAAAAACAAGAAGGAGGAGGAGGAGGAGGAGGAGGAGGAGGAGGAGGAGGAGGAGGAGAAGGAGGAGGAGGAAAGTCTATTACATGCTACAACATGGATAAACCTCGAGGGCATGGTGCTAAGTGAAATAAACCAATTACAAAAGAAAAGGCAAACAATGTATTTGTTACATAAAGTGTCTAAAATAGACAAATTTTCAGAGATAGAAGGTAGCATGGTAGCAACTGGGGCCCCGAGGTGAGGGGGAAATGGGGAGTTGTTGTCTACTGGGTATAGAGTTTCAAGCTTTGCAAAATAAAAAATATTTTGGAGATTATGTGTGCAGCAGTGTGAATGACTTAAGACTATTGAACTGTGCACTTAAAATGAATAAGGTTGTAAATTTTGTATGACATATTTTGTCACAAAAATAAAATATTAAAAAGATAGACTATATATGACCTATATTTTGGGGAAAGGAAAGAAATGAAAAAACCAAAGGAAACAAACATTTTTGCTATGTCTGAAACTAATGGAAACCATCACTGTGAGATAAAGGGCTCCAAAACTTATCCTTTGCTTACAGGAGTTAAATGGATGCCAGATCATCTGGCCCTCATCTCTCCAGACTAGAGTTCACACCATCTATCCTATTTTCCAGATTTATAATATATGGTGGAAACTCCAAACCCAGATACACATTCTTTTCTCCTTTCTCTAAAATCTGTGTATGCAAAAATGCTAGATATTTTTAAATCTTGATTTATGGAAAAGCATTGTGGATTTTAAGGAATTAGATGAGGTTTCCATTAAGAATGCCTCCTTTGGCCACAGTCAGAGCTAGTGAGAAATGCTTTGAAAGTCTGGCCAGAGATAATGAGGGCCTAACCTTCAGAAGCAGTGGCAGACATGGAGGGATGCTCTCTCAGCCTGGACACATGGGGGAGGGCCTAGACCCTGCCCTGGATGTTAAGACAGACTTTGGAAATCCCCCATAAAGGGCCTCACCCTCCCTGAAGAATGGAGGGGGGATGAGGTGGGGGGCTGGGGAGATTAGGGGGTGGGGGTGAGGAAGGGCGAGGGAGCTGGGATTGACATGTGAAGTAAGCTTGTTTCTAATTTAAACTAAATAAATAAATAAACAGAAGCAGTGTCACAGAGAGAAGACAGGAGGGAGGGAAGGAGGGAGGGAGAGAGAGAAAGGAGAGAGAACACATAGATTATAAAGTAGAATTACAATCTAGGTGTGTAATGATGCTGGGAGTGGAAAATAAATGAGAGAAGGACAAGGGTTGGATGGTACGATGAACCCTATGCCCACACACACACCCCTTCCTTCCTTTATTTCCTTACAGCCTAAACACACACACTCACCCTGACCTCTCCATTTCTAACTTGTTAAACTAAGTAAATAGTGATACCACAAACCTCTAGAAATTGGGGAAGAGAAGAAAATTATTTTTAAATGAAAAACGGAACCTATCCAAGGATGGACCTTTCCTGTAGAAGGAAAGATTTAATTTTAAATTGGTCTAATAATAGTGCTATACCATATGAGGGAAAAGTTTTTCTTATAACATTTTCCAGATTCCAGAGACTTATAAAGAAGAGTCAGGATTATGTTGTCTTTAATCTGAAAAAAAATCAAATTGAGGCTGTATTCCTGATCCATTTGAAAATGTATTACAAATTCCTCTATATTGTTATTTTCTGGTGTTACTTGCAGACATAAACATGCTATTTGAGAAAATCTTAAGTTGTAGATGTAATGCTTTCAGAAGATGTTTTGCAAATACATAAGCAAAACTTGTCTCCATGCTTTTATTAATCAGCTAGGGCTGCTATAACAAAGTACCACAACCTGGATAGCTTTAATTGTCAACCCTGAAAACATGCATAAAAGTAACATTAAACAGAATGAGAATGTTATAATTAATAATATATACATATGCATAAGTATATATAACAACAGTTAATGAAAAGGGAGGCCATGAATTTGAAAGAGAGCAAGGAGAGACATATGTGAGGGTTTGGAGAGAGGAAGGGGAAGGAGGAAATGATGTAATTATATTATAATATCAAAAAGAAAAAAAGAATTCCATCCCCTGCCCACCTTCCATTCAGGAGACTGAGGCCGAAGGATAATGAACCTAAGGTCAGTGAAGGCTATTGAGCTATAGTCCAGCCTTGGCTAAACACAAATGCCCTGCCTCAAAAAGGAAAGAAGTGAGGAGGCAGAGAGGGAATGAGGAGGAAGGGAGGGAGGGAGGGAGGGAGGGAAGGAGGGATCATTTTACAGTTGTAGAGATTAGAGCTGTGAGATTAGGGTAGCCCAAAGAACCTAACTCCCTCTGAAACCTGTAGGTAACCATTCTTAGCCGCTGCCCCCTTAGCTTCTGTAGCTTCTGGTGCTTTGTTAACCACCTTTGACATTCCTTGGCTGGCAGGTGCACCACTTCAATCTTCCTTTGTTACAAGGCATTCCCCCTGTGTCTCTGTTCACAAAACAATCCCTTTTATGAGGACATCAATTTTATCAGATTAGGGACCCACCCTATTAAAGCATAGCCTTGTTTTTTATTCATTATACCTATAGAGACAGTATTACCAAATAAGGTCACATTCTAAAATAGTAGGGATTAAGAATTCAGTCTTTCTGTAGGGTAGCATAATTCAACCCTTAACAGTTGTCTAAAGACCTATAGAAATTTTTTTCATTATTATGCTCTCAAAATACCTGGGTTTTTTCCCTTTCTTTCATTCTTCCTTCCTTCCTTCCTTTCTTTTTTGTTGTACTAGAAATGGAACACAGGGTCTCTCACATGCCAGGAAAACATTCTACCATTGATCTGTATCACAAGCCATCAAGTAAGTGTGTGTGTGTGTGTGTGTGTGTGTGTGTGTGTGTGTGTGTGTGTATGTATGTTTTGAGACAGGGATTCTCTGTGTAGCTTTGGACATATCCTGGAACTAGCTCTTGTAGACTAGGCTGGTCTCGAACTCACAGAGATCCACCTGCCTCTGCCTCCAAGTGTTGGGATTAAAGGTGTGTGCCGACACCGCCTGGCCATCAAAAAATATTATATTGCTCTTTGGAAATAGTAAAATATTTTCTGTTTTTATAAATAGCATTTCACAAAAACTCTTGCACAAACATAAACAATTTAAATGTGCACTGTTTTATTAAGTGGGATTAATTACATTTACAAATAAAAAATATTTAATCTATAGTTTTGCCCCTTACGTAGTAAGCCATTTTAAGTTATGTTCAGGTTTTTTAAATAATTTTTTTTTTGGAATCTATACTCCCAAGGTATTTTTTTCCTTAGCCCTATCATTTTAAATAAGTTACTGAAATAATAATCAATTTGTTAAGTGATGAAACTGTACTTCATTCATAAATGGCATAATTAAGTCAACCACCAGTTTTTCCAGCAACAGAACTCATCTAAGACTGCCTCATTTACACAGTTTTTGTGATTTAAGTTGCCTTATTTCCCAAGTGTAAAGATTTAGAATTTGGTAAGTAGCCACAGAGTAGAATTCCATTTAATTCCATGGTTTCACTTCCAGTTGAGCACTGGTTATGGGATGAGCTCAAATACAAATCTCAATAAAATAAAATAAAAACAAGAGTTTTTCTTAAAGTTATCTTCCTAATTGCAAACTTGAATCTACATTCCAGAGAACAAACACAAACTTTAAAATAACCACAGTAAACAGCCACATTCTAAAACAATAGTTTCATAATCTTTAGGCATTTTGTTTTCTTTTCATTTTTATTTCTTTTTTTTCTTTTCATGATGATGAATAAGAACCGGTGGTCCTTAGGGTTTTGCTTCAAAATGGTTTGTGAACTGAAAAAAAAAAAAGAGAGAGAGAGAACCACTGTTCTAACCAAGCACAGTAAATTGATAGTTATAAAACAGAAATGATGGCCTCTGAAGGAATGCATTTTGCTGTGATTTTTGCTTAATGTTAAAGCAGCCGTTTTTAATACTGGCTTGAAAATGAAATTTGAATGTATTATCTCCCTCTTATGAATTAATGTTTATAAACAAGAACATTTCGAGGGTCTTTTCTGCTCTAGTCAAAAACTGAAGGGGAACAGTAGCTTATTAATGCTCCAAGAATGGCTTCTCAGTTCCTTGTCAAGTCTCAAAGCCTCATAATTCTTTCCCTTCTAACGACTCTAAAACACAATGACACCTCCAAGGATTAAACATTTTGGAAACCAATAAAAGAAAACATTAAAGCATGCCTGACACAGACTCCATATTTCCCTGTTCCTCCCGTGTTCCCTCCATAAGTATGAGTCAGGTACTGTTAACTTTGAATCAGACATTTGTTAGTTTCTTTTGAGCATTCTATAAACAGGTTTTGATCATAGCCCATGAGGCAACTGACCTATAATCACTTGCATTTCAACACATGCAGTTGAAACACAAAACAGTCAGTTACCCTACATTTTCTTTTATTTGAATTCCACAGGAAGTTACTCACAGTGTGTGTGTGTGTGTGTGTGTGTGTGTGTGTGTGTGTGTGTGTGTGTGTTATGAATACCCTAAAGAAATAGATAGTACTACAATAAAATGCTCTCTCAACAAATGGGAAGCAATAACTTTCAAGAGTTGCATTATGTATTCGGGAACACTCCCTTTCTGAAATGGGTAACAAAAGCTCCATTTATTGAAGGCTTTCTAATGACAATGTACTAAATGCTCTCTAGACATGATTCCCATTGAATCTCCTCTCAACTATCCAATGAGACGACTACTATTATTCTCATTTAAGATGAGGAAATCAAAGCATATTTTGCAACTACCCACAGAGGAACTATTATATACCAATCCCTGTTCTAAACAAAATTGAAGCTTAGAGAGATAAAACATCTGAAATTTCGATATACTCTTATCATGACCCCATCCTACCTTCGTGGAAATAATGCTGAAGAAAATGTCCCATGGGCTGGAAAGATAGCTCAGTGGTTAAAACACTTGTTGTACAAGCATGAGGACCTGAGTTTGAATTCCAAGAACCTATGGAAGCTCACAGGCCAGCTAGACTGGCACATACAAGTTGTGAAAATAAGGAAGAGACCCCTCCTCAAACAAGGTGAAAGGTGAGGACCCACAAACACAGAGGTTGTCTTCTGACATCCACACACACACACAAATAAATATATTCCTAAAAAGGATGAATTTCATGTATGTATATTGTAGAATACCTTTCCCTGTGGGAGAATATTATTTTAAGGTGTGTGACTTTTGTTTATGGTGTATTTAACTCTGTGGAGCTGTGTTATTTTGCCTGTCTAGAACACCTGATGGTCTAATACAGAGCTGAATGACCAATAGCAAGGCAGGAGCAAGGATAGGAGGGACTGGCAGGCAGAGTGTATAAAAAGAAGGATAAAGGAGGATGATGAGAAGGATGTCAGGGGCCAGCCACCCAGCCAAACAGACAGCCACCGGGTAAGAAGGAAAGTAAGATATACAGAAGTAAAAAAGATAAAGGCCCAGAGGGAAAAAGTAGACAAATTAATTTAAGAAAAGCTGACTAGAAACAAGTGAAGCTAAGGTTGGGCATTGATGACAAAGAATAAGCCTATGTGTATTTATTTGGGAGCTGGGTGGTGGGCCCCTCAAAAAGGTCAAAGAGTAAAAAGAGCAAAAACAATGCACTACATTTCCCATTGTTCCTTATAGATTTTCTTAACACCTTCTTCATCATGTCATTGAACTTTCTATCTAAAGAGGAGCCCAGGGAACAGTTTTACATTTACAAATATTTGAGCTTTCTCAAATAATATATTCAAATACGTCTTTCTTAAAGGTGTGTATTGTGATATTTTTCCATTTGACACAAGGTCTCACTATGCAGCCCTGGCTGGCCCTAGCTTATTATGTAGACCAGGCTGGCCTCAAAATCACAGAGATCCACCTGCCTCTGCTTCTGGAGTGCTGGGACTAAAGGCATGTACCACCACACTTGGACTTGATAATATTTTTTATTTCAGAAGTTTCAAAGAAAATCAGATACAGCAAAGGTACACTACCATGCATTTTGTTTAGCTCTTATTGTATGTGATATAAGATATGATGAGCCTAAATCATATCATTGCTTCTGTAAAGAAGAATGTGTCTAGTGTTTATTTACCATTTCTTTTTGTGAAAACAGATATGCTTCAAATAATATAAAAGGAAAATTCTTTTACTGGATGTGCTTTGTGAGTTTTCTATGCTAGTGGCAGGTATAGAAGTGCAAATTTTGAATGTATGTGAGATGGAGATCTCACCATGAGCCACAGTTAGTCATGTTGCAACTTTTCCAGACTGAAGTAACTCCATTTTTTTGACAAATGTTATTTTGTCAAATGAGTGCCCATTTAAACTTGTACACAAAGGTTATAATTATAGCAGGAAATTGCTGGGGGCAGAGGAGGTTAAAGCCAGTTGTCCTGTCATACATTAGGAATCATTTCTTGGAACCCTAGTTCAGATTTTCTACTGAGGTTTGCCATTTCCTCGGCTGTTGTTTCAAGTAATAACTTTCCGGTGTTTTGGTTCTGGGGACATAGGGTAGGGAGATTAAAAGATAAATGAATCAATCCTTTCTGCTGATTTTGCACAAAGAAGGGGTGGGGAAGAAGCAGAATATAAAGCTATGACTTTAAGGTTATAGGACCTGTAGGCATTCATAAAAGGGTCAATGTTAAAAGATAATTCTAGAACAGTGCTGTCCTATAGAAGTGTAGTGTGAAGCTTAGCAAGAAATGCCATATGTAAGAACTAGTCTATAGGTTTTAAAAGGTAAAATCAAAATCTAGGTGTGGGGGTGGGTGCACGCCTGCAATCCCAGTATTCAGGAAACAAAAGCAGGATGATCACAAGATTGAAGCCAGTCTGGGGTAGGTAGTGAGATTCTTTCACAAGGCAAATCAAAAGTGAACTTATTATAATGAAATTTTATTTGACACAAGAGTCATAGTATCATCATTTCAATATACAGTCAATACAAAAATATTGATGAAATACTTCATATTCTTTTCTTAAGATACAGCACACCACCACATCTTTTTTCTTTAAATTCAAGACAGGATTTCTTTGTGTAGTCCTGTAGGCTGCCCTGGAACTCACTCTGTAGACCAGGCTAGTCTGGAACTCAGAGATCTGCCTGCTTCTGCCTCCTGAGTGCTGGTATTAAAGACATTAGACATCACACCATGCCCAGTTGATACTGTGCATCTCAATTTGGACCAGCATACCTCATTTTAAGGCTCAGTAGCAACATAAGGCTTGCCATCTTTGCAGGTTTGGAGGTAGGATGCATCTCTTCTTTGAATAGCAAGACTTAGAGTTGTTAGGAAAACAAAAGTAATCTTGTTCAGGGCAGTATCAACTATGTTTCAAAATCCTATATTTTCCCTGTTCCCTCTATCTTGGTACCTGCTGGAAACAGGACTTCTAAAACCTAAATATGTCTGGAAAGCTGTGACGCAAGGCCATGTTTGCTGGCTGTAAGCAAGGTCTCCAGAAACAAAGAGAATATTCATCTCTTCTTAAAATTGAAGGTGTTTATGCCCCAATTGAAACTGAATTCTATTCAGTGTATAAAGCAAAGCAAAGCAAAACAAAACAACAACAACAACACAGTAATTCCTGGAGGCAAATTGAACAAAGCTAGAAAACTGAACAAAGCCAGAGTAATCTGGATAGAGATAACCTGGGCCCATGGAAACTGTGGCATGGTTCATACCAAATTCCAAATTGCAAAGCAACCTTCCTGCTAAGGCCATTGAACACAGAATATATATAATGCTGTAGCCCTCCTGGCTTTACCCTAATGAAAGCAAATAAAAAAAAGTGTATGCGGGTGGGGGCAGTCCTGTACTCTTAGTTGATTTTCCCCAAGTTACCGGAGCAAAGAGGATGTTTGCACTACTTTTGGATCTGATAAAAATAAATAAATAAATGGGGGAAACACTGCCCCATCATTTTCTTTTCTTTGGAGGCAAAATAAAAATAAGGAGAATTGTATTTTTCAGTTCACAGTTTAAATTGATCCTATGTGCAAGAAGAAATCTGTAATAGTAGTGTTTTAACCCATGAGCAGCAGTCAATTTAATGTTTAAGTCCCACAGTTGTGACCACTGCTTACACTACTCTTACACATCAGTTAGCCTGATTTAAAATGTTATTACAGGCAGGGCCTGATCACACTGGTTTGTAATCCCAGCTATTTAGTAGTCTGAGGCAGGAGAATAACAGGAATTGAATTTCACTGAGAAACTGATACCTTGACTCAAAACAAAGCGAGCAATCAAACAAACAAAAAGGGTTTGGGGATATAATTGAGTGTGGGAGTGCTTGCCTACCTCGTTGGAGGCCCCAAGGTCAATCCAGAGTACGGCAAAAAACAAGACTGAAATAAATTACTCTGGTTTGTTTTCAAGGTAACAGAAATCAGTAAATGTTGGTCTTGGAAATCACACACAACATGCTTTGTTTTTATTTTTATTACATTGATTTATTATATATGTGTGTGCCCACATGTGTCCAAGTGTACACCAGCTTGGGAGAGATCACAGGACAATTTCTGAGAGTCAATTCTTTCCTTCCACCATTTTTGCCTTGGGGCTCAAACTCAGGTCGTCAGGCTTAGCTGCAAGTGTCTTTACCCACTAGTGCCTCTCGTTGGCTCAAAATACTTTATTTTATATGGTTTCTGTGGGTCAATTAGTGCCAGAGAGTGTTTGGGCACATAACTTAGGCATTCTGGGTGTAAGTGCAAAATAATCCATATTCCATATCTTCAAACTTTTGTGAGCATGTTTTCACATCAAGAAGGTGCTGCCAACTAATGTGAGTTAGGGCCCAGGTTGGACTTACAGCACCGGAATCAAATATGGTGGGTGACAAACGTCTCCCTGTGTCCCTCTCCCTCAGATGCCTAGTTGTTGTTCAACGTGAGCTGTTCAAGGCTGAGTGAGAGGGCTCTCAGAAAGAATTTCCGGCTGCCTTCCCTAAACAGTTGGAGCTTTCATCAGATGAGGCTCCCAGGCTTGGAGGGGCACGGTGCAGATGGCAGCAAAAAGAGCCCAACACCTGTCTCTGGCGGGCCAGGCAAGAACCCTAGCACAGACCTCACAGACCTGGCCAGCTGGGCGTGGGTCTCTAAGGTCATTCTCACACCTGCGGAAGGGAGGGTGGCGAGCACTCTCCAGGTGTCTGGATCCCCAGGATGATTAAAGGAAACTGTTAAAAGGCGTGCAGGGAGAGCGCAGCGGGGGGACGCGTTGTGGAAGCCAAGCGTGGGAGGCTAGGGCTGTCTCCCTCCAGGCCTCAGGGACTGAAGAAACAAGCTGGCCAGAGATTTCCCTGTGCTTTTCTCCCCTCTTCCCGATGCAGGACGATTAGCCAGGGGCTGCAGTAGCTTTCCACTCAACCCAGCGACTTTTACACATTTCTGCCCAGGCATACAAGGCGCCTAAGCAGCAGGCGCTAAGAACCCAGGATTGAACATCCTTGGAACCCACTCCAAGTGCCCAGGCCCTTAATTCTCAAAGTCTTAGAATTCTGCGGCTCCGATGCCTACTGGGGATTGGGTTCCCTTAACCCAGGGCTTCCTTTTCTTGGGCAGGAGGAGGAGTCACAACCTCCCCCTCCCTTTCTCCTCCGCCTACGACCAGCTTGACTTAAAAAAAAAAAATAAAAATCTAATCTTTTATTTAAAGTCAACGGAGGAGCAGGAACCCCGCGCTCCTGCCTACAAGATATTTTTACTAACTCCTTAATCTCTGCCAAGAAGGGCAACCTTAAGGAACCTCTGTTTTCTGTTTGAAGATTTAGATAGCAAGGGAGGGGTGTGATAGTCTGGGCTGAAACTCGAGGGCTCTATGCACTTGGGAAGGGTTATTGGGGCAGAGGTAGGGTGGGACGAAAAAAACCCCAAATACTAACAATTTAACACGAGAATCAACTTGAAAAGCTCTGAATCAAACTGGGAGCTGAACCTACCATGCGGCTGGCTCCCAGGCACGAAGCCTCTGGAGTCCTCGTCCAAGGAGGAGAAAAGGGGTCAGGTGAATACTCAGCATGTGACCCTGAAGAGGGGGAGTCTTGGGTCAGGAGGGGCTGTGCCCATAGCCTAGGCGCGCCCACACGCACCCCTGGAGGAGAAAGGCCGAAAAGACATCTCCCGCCTCCGCCCCGGGCTGCTAGCACGGGACTGCGCCCCCAGCGCCCTGCCTAGCTTCTCCAGCTGAGCGCGAACCACTCTCAATGAGCCCCCAACCTGCTTAGGTTTCGTAAAAGTTAAAGTCACCCAGCCTCTTGTCCTTCCTGCATTGCCCATTTCTCTCCCCCCCACCCCCATCTCCCGCCAACGCCCCCAAATCTCTTGGGCTCGCCCTTCCTGAAAGTAGGCGAGGCCCAGAAGCCAAAGCTGGGGAGAAGGAGGAGGGAGGGGTGGGGGTGGGAAAGGGGAGGAGCCGAGCGTAGCGGCCCAAGGGCGTGTCCTGCACTAGCCACGCCCCTGGGTGCGCGCGGTGGTGGTGGCGGAGGCCCAGCCTCGCTCTGAGAGACAGGTATCGCTTAGACGCCATGTTGTGAGCGGAAGTGGGGGAGCGCGCGGCGGTCGCTGTTCTGCTGGAAGCGGGCGCGGGAACCGGCGGGGAGGGGAGGTGGGGGGCGGAGCCGTAGTCCGGGCGGCGGAAGGAGGAGAGGAAGAAAGGGGCGAGCCCTGGTGCCTGGCGGCGGCGCGAGGCTCTCGCTCGGAGTGCGGACGGCTGTGGCCAGGCGCTGGGCGTTCGGGCGGTCAGTGTCGGCGTCGAGCTCGCTCTCGGGAGCCGCGGCTGTTCTGCTGCGGCTTTTCGACTCTGCCTTGCGCTCGAGCGGCGAAGGAGCCGGGCCGGCCGTGGGGCGGGTGGGGAGGGAGGAGGTGGTGAAAGCGGCGGGCCGGGGGGGGGGAAGATGCCGCTGGCGCAGCTGGCGGACCCGTGGCAGAAGATGGCTGTGGAGAGCCCTTCCGACAGCGCTGAGGTGAGTGCAGCCGGGCGGCGGGGCAGGCGCGCCCCTTCCCCACGCCTCCGCCGGCTAGCTCTCTTCCCTGGAGCTGCCCCTTTGACCACCTTCTTGGGCTCACATCTTGTCCCGGGTGCGGGATTCTGCTTTGGGTCTTTGGGGTTTGCCCATCTGTCTATTCCTCCCTCCTTCACCCTCACCTCTCCCTGGCTTTTTTTTGGGGGGGCGGCTGCCGGTGTGGCGGCGCGTGGGGTTTTGGAGTGGGCGCTGAGGCTTTGCAAGAAGCCGGTTTTAATCAACTTTGCGTGGGGGAAGCAGGAGGCAGAGCGGGAGCCGGCGGGGAGTTGGGAAGTTTGGCCCTGCCGGCTCCGGGGGCTTCTCCGGAATCTTAGCGACTTTGGGGTAATGGGTTCGGTTCACCCTGGAGCCAAGACTTGAGTCTGGCCGAGCGAGGGAGTTGCTGCAGAGAGACGGGCACACGCCGGGCAGAGTGTTGAGGGTTTTGAGTAAGGGGTACAGGACTGAGGGTCACCCCCCCCCATCTGCTGCAGCGCTTTCTGCTGCCGCACAAGAAAAACCAGACGTCTCCGGTCCCCTACTCCCTGTTTGGGGGGTGGTCACTGAGTTGTAAGACCCCGAGTATAACTTTCTTTCTTGTCGGTGGAGGTGAGCGGGTGAAATTCAAGGAGATCAGCGGTCGCTGTAATGGGCTCTCTGGTTTTCTTCGCCCGGGATCTGGTGACCATCCCTGAGATACCCACCCCAGTGTCAAAAAGCCCAAACAATATACCCAAACAAGGCAAAACAGAATTTCTGCGAACACATCCCTGCACCGAGCTTTTCGCAGCCGCCCTGTCCCAGAATCAACTCGAGATCTGAGAAAATAATACAGACAAGATCCATTCCAGGGTATCAGCGCTCTTCTCCAGAGTGGAAAAATCAGTTCCTGATGGTGGCGCGTCTGTGATTCTTCTTTCTTGACTTTTCGCTGCCTTCTATCCTCGCAGCGGACTTTAGGGGATTACAGGATGATAGGCTGGGTGTGTGTAATAGTTACTGAGCGAGTGACCCCATTTCTGGAAAGCATGACTGAAACGCGGGGGTGGAATGGGGCAGGCTCTGATGAGTGGTGTACTTGGCGGCAGCCGCTGCCCCTGCCGGCCTCCGCAGTGTGAGAGGTAGATAGGGTTACTGGTTACGTCAGTAAAACTCAGGCTCAGTTTGGTGTGAGATGCAGGACACTTACAATCTCCTGGAGGGGGAAGGGGAGGAAAGAGGAATCCAATCAAATCGTCTTTCAGGTTTTCTCCCTAGTCACTCCACTGCCATATAATTTATTTGATCTTCCTAAATGCAGGAAGAGTTGTAATAAAGCATACAAGCCCATACTTAATATATTTTGCTACTAGATAATGCATTTAATATCTAAATGCTGTTCAAAAATAAAGGAGACATAGATGTAGATATATATTGCCATGGTTTTTTTTTAAGGAAAAAAGAAAAATCGCGTTTTTAAGACTGACAGAAATACAAGAATTTTATTTAAATTTGAGAGCCGATGTGATTCTATAAGTCTTTAGTAACAAAGTTAAATTTAGAATGTTTAATCACCATTTGAATGGATAGTGTGAAAAACAGTCTGGCAAGGGATCCTCTTCATTTTTTGTTTCTTCAGAAAAAAAATCGCATTTAAAAATACAGTTTATCAAGGTGATTAAAATGTTCCCAAAGTGCCACACCTGTCAATGAAATTGTATATACTTAGAATCTGCTTTTTAATTTAGTTTTGTGGGACTTTTTAAAAGTTTTTTGAGACAACCCAGGCTCACCTGGAACTATGTAGAGCAGGCTGGCCTTGGTCTCACAGAGATCTGCTTGCCTCTGCCTCCCAAGCATGGGGTTAAAGGAGTGTGCCTCCATGCCCAGGTATGAGTCTGCTTTTTAAATACACACAAAAACAAATATGATTCAAAATTAATCCAATCATACATTAAAAATGATTTAAAATTAAAGCTATACCTCAACAAATTGCCTTTAGATAGTTTGTTTCCTTTGCTTGTTAAATTGTTAATCCACATTTTTCCTTGGCACGTGTCAGTATGTAGAGAGAAATCATTAAAAATTCTACTTTATCCTTTTTCTGTATAGTGTGCATTTAAATAAAATACAAGCCTATTTAGCATCTAATATATATGCAAAGGTACTGTGCTGTACCTACTGTTTTTTAATCTTTCCTGTAACTCAGCAGAGATTGTGGTCTCCATTGTTACAGGTTAGGAAACTAAATTCAGTACTTAAAAGCACAAAAATTGTAATTAGTGAATGGCAGAGCCATATTTGAAGCCAGGTAGATACAATTTGTGTGCTTTCCTTTATGTTACAATAGGTGCTTCGGGCTGGAGAGATGGCTCAGCCATTAAAGTCTAAGCTCACAGCCAAAATAGAATAGGTGCTTCAAATCTTTTGTGAAAAGAGTCAAGGCATAAACATGATAATAGTTAGAGATCATGTATTCTTCATAAGCAAATACAGGATCTGATTTGGGAAAGCATTAATATACATAATATATTATATATAAATATACATCTATATATAGTGTGTGTTGTGTGTGCACACTTGCACATTCGTGTGTTAGTGTTGTGTTTTCTAAAGCCTGGTGGGTAAGATTCCACAAATTGTAATTTCTAAAAATTTTTCTTAACTATTCTGGCATAAAGTATGTCAGAGCCAACTGTTGCCTAAGATTTTTAAAAGTAGACCTCAACAAATGCCTTTAGTTACTCATTTCCTTTGGTTGATAAGCTATTGCAAGTAAATTCTGATATGATTTTAAAATATTGAAACCAGTGAGAGAAGAGTTGGGAGTATTCATGAATAGCTAATATTGATACCCATTATTATGCCATCTCCTCCCCAGTAGGCTTACATCAGGGAATAAGTGTATTTTACCAGAGAAATATCAGGGTTTCTAAAGAAATATTTACTTGAGCAAATGTATTGGAAATTTCCCCTCCATGCTAAAAGATTTTAAGGTTGGTCTACATAGGATTACATTTATGGTCTCATTACTAGATAGACTGAGCTCTTGAAAACAAACTCTTTTCTTTCTCTGAATCTTCAGCAATTAACACAATGCCTGGCACATACATATTATGAACTCAATAAATGTCTGCTAAGTGAATCATGAAGGTCAAAAATAGGGTGCTTATGACTCGTATCTATGTTTTTATCGTTTTAATTCCTCATTGAAATGTGAACAATTTTAGAAGACCTGTGTGCCTCTAAAAACACAAGTAGTTTCTTCATTCCTTCACACCAGCCTTCCTGTTTTAAGACTTCACACAAGACTCATGGTATTCAAAACAAAACCCCTTGTGGTTGAACTCAAACATGGGTCATAACATGATAAACCAGAACTAAGGCAAATGTTTAAGGCAAATTTAGGATAATGAAGTACTATATAAGCAAAGTCAAGCTGTTAAAAGATAAAAAAAAAAATCAAAACCACTTCCTAAATAGATAATCAGAAGTCCTTAATGGATTGCTTAAAGTTGCAAGTACATTTTTTTGATATTTGACTGTTCAGGGGGTGGATATCAAGGAATTGTGGTTCTTCTACAAATCCATTGCCACTGCTGTCAGGGACACATATCACTAGATGAAAAGCCTAACTTAAAGTATATGGTTTTCCTTAATTGCACTGGAATTGGAGTAAATGCTAGTCTAAATAAAAAACAATGTACAAGTAACAAAATGAAGGTTATTTTTTGCTCTTTAAAAATAGTCACAATGTCGTATTGTATATAATATGAACAAAATTTTTATACAATGTGTTACATAAAAATAGCCACATTGACTTCCTTTAAATAACAAGTACATAGCAGGCATTGAAAAATACTATATTTAATAACAAAAATGAGAACTTTATGTTGTAGATCTTTAGTGAACATGCAGCCAATTTTTTGGGGGGTAGGGCTTCAAGGTAGGGTTTCTCTGTGGCTTTGGAGGCTGTCCTGGAACTAGCTCCTGTAGACCAGGCTGGTCTCGAACTCACAGAGATCCGCCACATGCAGCCATTTTTAACCTCAAAATTATATAGTAATCCCTGATATAATATAGCATAGGGTTTCTACAGTGTTACTAATGTGTATTATATAGGTTTCTTACATTTATCTGTTGGGGAAGTATTTTATTCATCTATGACGACTGACTTTGAACAAGTGTTTTATTAAGTTCTTTTCTGCCCATTTCATTTTTACCACTTCTCAGGGTTTTTTTTATTTCCCCCATGTGAAGATCTGAGGCGAGGACAGGTATTGCTCCATGTCAACTATCAAGTAACTTATGACACATTACTGAATACTTCATTGTTTTCTGTGATTCTATTACAGGACAACATTTTTTTAAAAAAAATCTAGAAACCTGCTTTATTTTGGCAGCTGGATCCTGTGTTAGTACAGTGTATCCAAAATGTGAAAATTCCTGTGTTCCTTTGAACTTTAAGATAATGAGGTAAAAGTGTTTATCCAAAGAAGCAAGTATAGGCACACTTGGCCTTTCTTTACTACATTTCTGGAAATCAAAATAAATATATCCTAATTTTAGATAAGAAAAATGACATAATTTATTTAGATGTGTACTCCTGAACCAAGGATTTGACTTGGTAAGTTATAAAATAAATAGAAGTGTAACATATTATTTATCCAGAATTCTGAATTGCAGAATTATTCTTAAAGTTTTTCTTTAATTATCATCCACTAAAAAATTCATACCATGGTCATAGTTTATAAGATTTGCTCTATCCTCCCATGCTCAAGAACATGTGTAATGCAAGGATATAAGTGGTGAGTGAAGTCAGAGTGGCCTAATTCATTCATTGCACATTGAATGCTTTAGGCCCAGTGCCTCAGATTGTAATGAAGGATAATATTTGCTTGTCTCTCTAATGATGCATAAGTATAATAGTGTTCAATTGTTGATGTGTTTTGGTGAAAAATACATGTTTAAGCATTGAAATACAGTTGCACAATTGTGTATACATGTGTGTATGTGTATTTACATCCCATTCTCTGAATTCATATAGGAAAATTAAGTGATTAAGTTTTAATACATAGTATTAACACATTCTCATACCCACCAGTATGTTGTTTAGATTTAATACAGTGACTAGTTTATCATGAATTTGGAACAAACATCAGCTGCTCAGACAGTCTGATTTATCAGTTTAATACTAAAAATCATAAACACAAAGGAAAATATAAACAATAAATCGTACTTGCTAAGTAAAATTGTCAAGATTCAACTAAATAAATATATTCAACAAATTCACTATATACATATTATAAAACAAGTTCAGAAGAAAATACGCTCATATAGCATGTAGTGATCATTTAGTACAGTTGATCTATTTTAAGTGAATTAATTAGTTACTATTTATGGTTAAGAATTTCAGCTTTATCATCTTGAAATTTAGAATGAACTTTGTCAGATAATTTACTTCCTGCCAAAGTTTTGTAAAAAAAAAAAAAAAATGGAGCTATAAAGGCCTGTGTTTTGGCCTTGTCTCTGAATTACTTTCTAACCATATCAAGGTAATTTGCTGTGTCTACACTTGAGTCTTCAAAATAAGTATAAAAATACCAATTTCAGAGTTGTGATGAGAATTAAATGAAATGATAATGTGTATAAAATAATTGTATAATCTATGATTTGTGTTTATTAAATGATACTTATAAATGACTTGCTCAGAGAACTGTCTTTTTGGGTATTTTTTTCCAGTTTTTTCCAATTAAGTAAAGCAGGTAAAATTACTTATTTGCTTTGACCATTTTAAACATAATCATTGTAATATCTGAATAGACCTATAAGGGTAAGATAAACAGAGATCTCTTCAGTCTTGTCCTTTTAGTGTTCTTTCCAATATTATCTCGAAAGGATAAAAACCAATAAAGAGCATCACAAGGGACATTTTAGTAAAGGGAGGTCAGAGAAGTGTGTTTCCATCTTAAAATTGTATAAACCAGAAGGTGTGTCATAAACTGGCTGGCCAGTTTTTCTTTCTTAGTGATAAAATGATAGTAGACCTTACCAATGATACTGTCTTATGATCAGTGAAATACAGGATGGCCTGTACATTGATCTCTTGAAGGTAATGTATTTGTGATGAAATAGATAAAATCAATATATAGCATCAATGGATACGTTTTTGAGTTTCTAAAGTTTATCAAAACAAGGTATACACATATTTTCACAATTTAGTGTTAATCAGTTTTTGTTCATTTTACTTTTAAGGAAATTAATATAGCACATCTCCCTTCCCATTACTGTTAGTACATTTATTTTGGTTATCGAACAGGCCATGGATAAATAGGATTTCTTGTCTAGAAATGTAAACCTTTGGATTTTGTCTGTTGTGAGGTGTTGGTATTATAAAAACTCTAAGTACTACAGAGTATTTTACAGAGAAAGCTCTAGAGACACTCAAAATCTCCAGAGGCTCTGGAGTTGTTATTAAAGGATATATGTGACCCAGCAATCAACTTCTCCCCATTAAGAAAATTTGCTGTGTGACTGAGGCTAATATAAAACTGCTGACCCTCTAGCCTCAGCTCTCCCAAGTGGTGGGATCATATGTGTGCATATCCATGCTCAACTTTTTTTAAAGGGTTTTTTTTTCTATATGCCACTTTATTCCTTTGTCAACTTCCCTGCCACTTCACATTCTGTTTTTTTTTTTTTTTTTAAACTAACTGCTTCTAACTTACAGTTAGTAGAGGGTAGAAAACTAGGGTTAATAAGATGGAGCCATTTTTAACATGGGAATATTTTGATTTCAGTTTTTAAATTCACCCAATAATGTAAAAGAACACCTTCAACCTTTTGATTCTGCCCATTATGTAGAGCAGGGGTGTCCAACTTTTGATATTACAACTTGACATTATTTATAGCTAACTGGTATTTATCAGGGTCTTATGTAAGCTGTGGATTGGTGCAGACATACCTAGAGGATCAGGTAATTCTATGTTTTGACATAACAAAAATGGTTCATTTATTTCCTTCCCTTAAAGATGTCAGCTATGCTGGGTGGTGGTGGTTCATGCCTTTAGTCCCAGCACTTGGGAGAAATGGCAAAGGCAGGCAGATCTCTGAATTTGAGGCCAGCTTGGTCTACAGAGTGAGTTGCAGGACAGGCACCAAAGCTACAGGGAAAGCCTGTCTTGAAAAACAAAACAAAACAAAAAGTCAGCTACAAAGTAGAATGTGAATGAAGTAATGACCAAGCAGATGTAAAGTGGAAAACTAGCCTATCTCACTACCTGTAATCAGGTTTTCACACTGTGGGTCCAGTTTTGTTCTTGAAAGATTTTGCTGGTTTCTCAAATGTTAGATATTCTACATTTAGATATCAATCCAAAAGTACTTTTAGATTTCTTCTTTCTTTTATAGTAGAAGTAGTGTTATAGCCAAAGTATGTTAAAGAGAATTTCTCCATATTAGCTATTATGGTCTCTTACACACTTTAGGTGTTGATTATGTTTTGTTGACTATATAAATTGATTTCTATATCATCACCTTACATATGATTATCTTCAAATCTGTCTGGTGATCTAGATTTCTTTGTACTTAGCTCTAGTCCTTTGGTTCACAAAGCTTGTTATAGGAAACTTAGTTCAGTCATATGATATTGTTAGATGCAGATGTCAAATAATAGCCTGAAGTAAAAGACCATTTTGTCACTAACAAACTGAACTGTGTCTTACATGCAGTGGGGTTGGGTCAAAAATCTTTGTTCTAGAGATCTTATAAAACATACAGTAAAATCCTCAACATTAGAATGTTATTCTTCACATTTTGCAACAGGGGTGGTTATTTTTATTTTTTTCTGTAGACAGTATAAAATAATGAAAATTTACTTTTAAAAAGAACTGTTAGCTGGGCATAGTGGGACATACATGTAATACTATTGCATGGGAGGTGAAGGCCTGAGGATGAGTAATTCAAGGTCATCCTGGACTCTCAACCGGAGAAAAAATGGATCTGGGGAGATGATTTGGTGGATAAAAAGTTACCATATAAACATGAAGATCTGAATTTGAATTTGCAGAACTCGTACAAAAGCCAAATTTGTAACATGAGCATTTGTATGTATTTCCATCACTCCTACTGGGAAGTGAAAGGAAGACAGAAAATCCCCTGAAACTGAAGGGCCAGATGGCCTGGCTCTGCAGAGGAAAAACAGAGACTTCATTTCAAATAAGGTAGAAGGGGAACACCTTCAGAAATTGTCTTCTGATCTACACATGTGCACTTTGGGGGGTACATACCCACACTTCACACATTCACGTACACACACACACACACACACACACACACACACACACAGAGAGAGAGAGAGAGAGAGACAGAGAGAGCGAGCGAGCTGGGGAGATGGCTGAGCAGTTAAGAGTGCCTGCTGTTCTTCCAGGGGACTGAACTTTGGCAGCAACAAAGTCCTTCTGGGGACTTAACCACCTGTAACTTCAACTCCAGGGGATCTGTCGCCCTCTTCTGGCTTCTGTGGGCATCTATATGCACTTGAACCTCTCAGGCTTATATAAATAAACAAAAAATTTTATAGAATTAAAACTTGTAGCTTGGCATCATTCAATGCAGTACTAATAGTGGGTTAGTAAGCATTTGAAATACATAGTAGTTGTGACTGAAGAACAATTCTGTGAATAGAATAGAGGATTTCACGTATACAAGGGAATTGGCCTATCACTAAGCTATATCCCAGCCCTGAATTTTTAGTTTAGTCACCTGTGTTTATTGTCTGCTATATAGACCAATGCAGTCATAGATTATAGGATTTTTATGAATAGTACTCCCATTTCCTTGTAGTTCAGTGTTGCAGTTTTCCATTCTACTTCTTATTTGTGTTTTGAAATGAATAGGCTAAGGCATTTTTTTTCTAAATAAAAATATATCTGATACATGCTTTTCACAGTTATTCCTTTTCTATCCTGATGATTTTTATAAGCCTCCTTAAGTGATGTGTACTCACAGTTCACCATTCTACTCTTCAGTAGGTTTTTTGGTAGCATTTCCTGTTGAAGCAGTGGGAATATTTAGCTATCAAAATATTGAAATGATAAACTTCCTCTTGTGGACAAAAGTACTAAACAAAAACAGGGCAGAAGAGAACATAATTATATTCTGTGTTATTGAATGAAAAAATGCTGCATGGAAACTTAAAATATTGTATTCTGTACATTGTACTGTGCTACTTAAAACTAAAAGTAGGCTCAAGTGTGTTAGGAATTGGAACTTTTGTTGTTTGTTGTTTGGGTTTTTTTTTTTTTGAGATAGGGTTCCTTTGTAGTTTTGGAGCTTTTCTGGAACTCACTCTGGAGACCAGGCTGGCCTCAGAGATCCTCCTGCCTCTGCCTCCTGAGTGCTGGGATTAAAGGTGTACACCACCCCTGCCCATCAGAAATTGAAACTTTAATTTGGTATAGGATTTTGGAACTAAGAACAATTTAGCCCTATTCTATGTAAGAAAACTGATACCTATCCAGGTGTTGTGGCACACCTTTAGTCCCAGCACTTGGGAGGCAGAGGCAGGAAGATTTCTGAGTTTGAGGCCAGCCTGATCGACATAGTCAGTTTCAGGACAGCCCAGGCTATGTAGAGAGATACTGTGTCACACACACACAGAGAGACACACAAAACAACTGAGACCTGTTCAGAATATTCCATTTCAGTAAAATTCATTTTTCTATCTACTACAATATATAAGTATTTCAAAACTGCCTTAAATAGAAAAACTTAAAGAGCCATCATGTAAACAATCATTTTCTGTTTGTTAATTTTACCTTTGTTTGTTTTGTCAGGATCCTAAAATCAGTTAGCCTTAACTTTAGTTTATAAATTTGAAAAAATTCAAGTTCTTAAAGAAACAACTTGGGAACAGCCCTATCTGTAATCAAATAGTGTGGAGTGTGTCAAGGTCACTACCCTTTCTCTCCTAGATGAATGTGGACATTCACATTCACTGAATGCCCACTTGATTGGGGACTCAGTATGTTCTAACTGGAATGAGGTATATAGTTATTCTTATCTAGGGAAATTGAAGCCCAGAGGGAAATAAAGTGCTCCTAAGCTTGCAGAGCTAGTAAACAGAAACAAAGATTCAAACCCAAATCTCACAGATTTCAAATTGCATTGACTTTCCACTGAGTTGGCCTTCTTGAATTGAGAACATCCAGATGAGTGGTTCCATCTAGATGAAATAATCAACAATGCAGAAAGTATCCAGTGGTTTGCATAAGTGGCTGTATTTGTGAGAATGTAAGGAGGCTAATGACCTAGAAAGATAGGTACCTTCTCATGTATGTGAAGCCCTCTCAATGAGGCTGATGGAGAATGTGATCCTGGCATTAATTAGGAATGCTGTTCATATAGAGACAATGTTTGTGTGTTAGAAAAGTCAGTAAAAATTAATACTACTTTGCACATACAGCTTTTTTAACTAGCCAGAGTAAAAATATTTCACATTATATGGGAAGATATATTCAGATTTATAAACAACTGTGTTACCAATGAAACAAAGTATCTTGCATTTGAAGTGGGTAAAAGAAGGCTGTCTAAACACTACTGACCACTTGTCCTTATAGAAGCCCCTAGGTAGGAATTTATTTAAGTCACTGTGGCTTGTTACTTGCAGTTCTTAAATAAATCATTACTTGTTGACATTTAACTCCTTTCAGAAAAGCCTGTAAGATATGCCTTTAAAGTGCCAGGAAGTAGGATCTGCTTCAAAAAAAAAAAACAACAAAAAACAATTGTGTAGGAGACACCATAACCGCACCTGCTAAGGGCTGGCTACAGGTGTGCCTGACAACGCCTGTGAGGGTGTGGTCAGGGTGAGGTTTAAGAGTGAGGAGCAGGCTCGTGGAGTGCCCCTTCTGTTTCATCTTCGGTTTGCTGTACTTACTCCTTCACTGCTGGCTGGCTAGGTAGCTCTGTAAGTAAGGCTTTTTCCTAATAAATATCCCTTATATTTTTACCTGACTCCGTATTGGTAATTTCCCACTTTACAATTGAAAGAAAGCTATATTGCTGTAGTAAAAGAAAGGAAATTTTTTAATTATGCAGTCAGTGAATTCTTTCATTAGACTTTTAAACAAGTCAGTTTTTGAGAAGGAAATTATAAATTTACTACAAGATTTACGTTTACAAAATAGGTGTCCTAATTTAATTTCTGTTGCTGTCATAAAACATTGACCAAAACCAACTTGGGGAAGAAACAGTTTATTTGGCTTACATATCCTGATAATTGAGGGAACTCCTGGTCATTGAGGGAAGTTAAGCAGGAACTCAGGCAAGAACTGAAGCAGGTAGAGGAACACTGCTTACTGGCTTGCTCTCTGTGACTTGCTCAGTTTGCTTGCTTATACAACCAGGTCCACCTACCCAGGGATAGCCCAGCCCACAGTGGCTGGACCCTCCCACATCAATCATGAATCAAGAAAATACCCTCTGTCAGGCAGTGGTGGCACATGCCTTTAATCACAGCACTCAGGAGGCAGAAGCAGGCGATCTCTGTGATTCAAGGCCAGCCTGTGAGTTCCAGGACAGGCTCCAAAGCGCTAAACCCTGTCTCAAAAAGGAAAGAAACAAAAATAAAGGAAAAAATTACCTCACAGACAAATGTGATAGAAAAAATTCCTCAGTTGAGGTCACACCATTCCAGTTAACTCTGACTTGTATCTAGTTGACAAAAAAAAAAAAAACCAACTAACCAACACAGACAGTGACTTGCTCTTACTATAGTCACAAAATTGTGCATCCATTACCTGTCTGATTCTGGAACATTGCCGTTACTCCAAGAAGAAATGTCCTACCATTAACAGTCATGTTTTTCTCACACGCTGGCAAACACTGATCTTTTTTCTATCGTTATAGAGTTATCTATTTGATCCTACAATATATGGCCTTTGCATATGTTGTCTTATTATGACGTTTTCAGGGTTCATCCGTGTTATGTAGAATGTATCAGTGCTTCATTTTTTCCCACACTGCATGAGTAGGCCATATTTTGTTTACTCACTAATTGATGGAATTTGACTTACTTCAAACTTCTACCTTTTGATTATTATAAGTAATGATATTATGAATGTTTGAGTAAAGGTTTTGTGTGAATATGTATTTTCAATTATGTATTAGAAGTAAAGTTGTAGAGTTATGTGATCTATGGTTAACATTTTTGAGGAATTACCAAA
This sequence comes from Cricetulus griseus, assembly GCF_003668045.3. NCBI lineage: Eukaryota > Metazoa > Chordata > Mammalia > Rodentia > Cricetidae > Cricetulus > Cricetulus griseus. The sequence goes on from NC_048604.1 coordinate 94,200,961, forward strand.
CGGTTTTCCAACTCATTTTCACTGCCCTTAATAGTGTTTCTCCACATTCTTACATTTCTTTACTGAAACTGTTTGTAGTCAGTATAAAGTATCTCATTGTTTTGATTTACATTTTCCTAGTAACTAATGATACTAAGGATCATTCCATTTGCTTTTTGTCCTAATTTCTGTGCTTGTTACTGATTGAGGAATTTAAATGATGTTTTACTCTAGAGAGGAGAGTGCCCTATATATCTATATTCTCAAAATTTTTCATTTTAGATGTAATAAATACAAAACTTCCCCTAGAACAGTGTTTTTTCAATTGTATTCATAAAGGCATAGGTTCTATGAATGTGCTTTACATTACCTCATTACCTGGTACAGTTTACCTAAGCAGGAGCAGAGTTCCTTGAAGAACACAGCATGGAGCTATATAGATTGGTTATAGAAAGCTACAGGTAGTACTTGAGGGTGATGGTAGGGAATAGTCCCCTTGGTCTTAGAAACTCAATAGATTTTTTTTTTAAGTATAAGAATTCGTTGATAATCAGAACTGTCTTAAAAAATCTCCAAAGTTAATTTAATTAAGTCAGTGCATTAGATGAATTCTTTTTAAGACTCTATCTCAGCCAGGTGGTGGTGGTGCCACCTTTAATTCCAACACTTGGGAGGAAGAGGCAGGTGAATCTCTGTAAGTTCAAGGCCAGCGTGATCTACAGAGAAACCCTGTCTCAAAAAAAAAAAAAAACACACAAAAAATTCATCTCAGTTACCCCTATCCTTACTTTCCTCCTTTCCTTCAAGTTCCTACTAGCAATTGATATAATTCAGTGGATGTTGTGGTATCAGTAAAAGAGGAGGTTGCTTAAAGAGAGAAATAGTATAGGCAAGTTAAAAATAAGATATGCCTTGGATCAATAACAAGAATGTGCGAATTAGTTTTAAAATGTTCTTTTCCTCTTGGCTCCCTTTAGTGTGTGAAATATAGTACTAGGTGATAATGAATTAAGTAGATTTCTTTCCTTTGGATTATTATAGTCTAAAAATACCCAATTGTCTGGACAGACAACCAGAATAGCATAAAACAAGCCAAATCAACCAGGAATACAAAACAGATATAATTGAATATTTAGAGGGAAATTATAATCTTGTAATCTAACAACTTTCCATAGTAGAGTTTTAATGATGATGTGAAAACTAGAAAACAAATGTCATTTTTAATATAAATATCACTTGGAAGAAACTTCTGATTCTGCCAAGGTGGATGAACCTTATAGCTCCCGGGACTTTCCTTCCAACTGAAACTAAACAAATAGGGACCAGTGGAGCTCCCAGGACCAGTGGAGCAGTGGAAAAAGAAGGCAGATTGCCTGAGGACCTTGGAACCTAAAAGTAACACAAGTAATGTAGTACTGGGTTTTCTTACTGACTCCCATATATCACAGACAAGATGCTAAAGCACAAAAAACTAAAAGAAAACTCTGTAGCTAAACAGTTGGGGAAAGGGTAGTTCAATAACACTAAACCTTGCCAGTTCTCATTCTAATCTACCTAATTACTGATAGGAATAGAGAACCAAGTGGCAGTGTTCTGCCCCTCCAACCCAAGGGTGTTTGCTAGGGGAAATGAGCACTAATTACACATTCCTTGCCTTGAAAGAAAAATGGACAGTGCTTTGGTTCCCTCTGCTGGGTGGCTTTTGCAGACTGTTCAGGAAGCTGGTGTTTCACCATCCTACCCTTGTAAAAGGAAGTTGATTCTTTTCGGTGTACAGTCAGCAGTAAGTTGAGCCTTCACCATAAACGCAAAATGATTAGACTTAAAGTAGTGTGAGGCAGGGATAGTTAACACTAAGCTTCTCCCACCCCACCCCCGCCGCCCCAATCAACCAGGCAGAAGAAGATAGCTAGAGGCAAGAATACTCAATTGTTTCTCATCCCTGCTGATGTCAGTGAGGCTTAGACAGCTGAGCCTTCACTCCTATCTGGCAGAGGGTGAGACTGATTAGCCATCCACTTCATCTTCTGTTCCTCCCTTCTGTTAACTTTCCTTGAGAAGATAGGCTTTTGGTTCTTACCTTGCTTCCCCAGAGCCTAAAGGAAAGGTGAATTCATAATCCTAGTCATAGGCAACAAGGTGTATAGAGGTTGGTGGTTCACTCTCTGGAACCAAGCATATAGCTGAATACATACATCAGCATTGAGCATTTGAGACATTGTTCCACTATTGCTTTCGTAGTCTTGGTAGTGTCCAGAGAATGAATTAATAAAATATAATGCATATATATATATATATATATATGCAATATTTTTTCATACTGCCCTCACTACACCTTATCATGGGAATGCCTGCCAAAGAATTTTAAATAGGATTCAGTTAAAGTGCTTGGCATACAGAAAAAAAAAGTCAACTGGGTAGTGGTGGTGCATGCCTTTAATCCCAGCAGAGGCAGGTGTATCTCTGTGAATTTGAGGCTAGCCTGGTCTACAGAGTGAGTTCCAGAATTGCCAGGGCTACATAGAGAAACCCTATCTCAGAAAAAAAATCACATCAAGAACCATAAAAAATAAATGTGAAAAGTCAGACACTGATACTGATAATTTGGCTGTTAGCATTACCTGGTCAGGATTTTAGAGCAGCAGCTTTGAAAAGTGAGCAAATATAAACAGTTAAATGATTTTTTTTCATCTCAGAAAAAAATAGAAAATATAAAGGAGAGGCCAAATGAAAATTTTGGAACTGAAAAATGTGAGTTAAGTAAACTGAGTATAAAATCAATAATAGAGTAAGGATGGTGGGAAAATACTAATATTGAAGATAGAGAAATTGCCCCCGTCTAATTGGGTGTGATGACATACACCTGTAATTCTAGCACTTGAAAGGCAGAGATAGAAGGATTGCCCCGAGTTCTAGGCCAGCCTAGGTTATAGTACAAGATCCTGTCTCCAAAAAAAAAAAAAAGTACCCACACAGTCTCAACAACAAAAAGTAACCTGGGGAAAAAGGAACAGTACATTTTTTAAAAGACTTAAAATTCATGAGAGTCCCAGAAAGAAGCCACCTAAAGAAATGTAATGGTTGAAATGTCTCCACATAGACAAAAGGTACAGTCCTCCAGAGTCTGTATTAATCACAAACAAGCCCAAAATAATCCATTCCCTGAGTCATCAAAATCAAGGAGTTTAGAAACAAGGGATTACTGTTTAGCGGGTATAGTATTTCAGTTTTGCAAGATTGGTTGCACAACAATTTGAATATCAGTTAGCACTAGTGGGCTGTACACTTAAAATGATTCATTAAGTCTCATGTATAGTTTATAGCAGTTTAAAAACAAACTGGAAAATTAAAGAGAATGTTTAAAGCAGCTAGAACTATGTTAGTACCTATACAGAGTGATTTAATTGCCAGGGATTTACCATCAAACTCTAGAGAAATACAGCATGTTTAAAATCTGAAGAATTTCTGTTACTCCAGAATTCTAGACTCAGTGAAAATATCCTTTAGGAATGTGGGTAAATCAGAATAGTTTCGAGTATAGGATAACTAAGAATTGTGTCAGTGTCACACCCTGAAAGAAGTGGCTAAAGGAGTTCCTTCAAACAGCAAGAAAACAGTAAAAGAAAAAAAAAAAAAAACTTGGAAAATGAAGAATAAAGAAGCAACACGAATTCTATAGTCTCTATAGTCTCTCTCTCTCTCTCTCTCTCTCTCTCTCTCTCTCTCTCTCTCTCTCTAGAGAAGGAATATGATGGGGTGATCACCTGATTTTAAGATTTACTGTATAGCTTCATTAAGCAAAATACTATGGTACTGGCAAAGGAATGAACACAGATCAGTGGCTTTTCAAGTGTGGTCAACTGGTTACAGCAGATATAAATGCAGCAGCATCTATCAGTTTTTTTAAAAAAAACAAATACTGCCAGGCAGTGGTGACTTGTGCCTTTAATCCCAGCAGAAGCAGCTGAATCTCTGTTCAAGAACAGCCAAGGCTACCCTGTCTGGGGGCAGGGGGAGAAAATACTGGAAAAATCAAACACTGAGGAAGAGCTGTGGCCTTAAACATCTCAGCTGAAATCTAATCTGGAAAAGATATCACTTTTAAAAAAGCAATTTACATTCATTTTTTAAATGAATTTTTAAAAAATAAGAATTTGCTTGAAAAATGAATTCTAGATTAATTCAGTCGTGTATGGGTCCAGGTGATTTTTCTATGATCACACCAAAATAAAAGTTTGGCCTTTGAAGCCAGCATGGTGGTAATTTGCATTTGAACCTCTTGAAACTGACATATAAATCTTCATTAGTCAACCCAAACAATACATAAGTTAATCCAATTATATATTTTTAGCTCTGAAAATGGGAGGGCACTCTTAGGACAAGGAACTCCTCTAAAGCTCCTCATATGCTATTTGCCTCAAAAGATAAACATAGGAAAGGAGATGTTGAAATTCACTGAATATCCTGTACAGTTATATTGAATTTATCACAGCTTCTGGTGGATTTAGTTATCTGAGTTTGGATTGGAAAGCTGAGGTAAATCATTTGTCCAAAGACAACTGTAATAAAGGGCAAGCCAGGTTTTGCAACTTGATATGGCAGACATCACAACTCATGATCTTCTTTACTACACTGGTTTCCCAGAGTTGTATGATCACAGGAGTCATCCAGCATGCCCTTAAAAAAATACATACTAAGCCATGGAGTTTCTGGAAATCTGATTTTGTTTCTGTGTGGAGGAAGTCCAAATAATTTTATTTTGTATTGTGTTTGTGTTACTAGAAACTGAATACAGGGCCTCACAGGTGCCAAGCAAGCACTCTACCTCCTCCTCCTCCTCCTCCTCCTCCTCCTCCTCCTCCTCCTCCTCCTACTACTACTACTACTACTACTACTACTACTACATGTTAACAGAAAACGCAAGTAATTCTGGTCATTGTACAGGGATTGGAAACATACCATCTATTACAGAGAAGTAGAGCTTGGGAGAAAGGAATAGAATTAGGAATCTACATATCAGTTCTTTTAAAAGTTGGCACTACAGCAGTTCCTCTACTAGTAAAATACTGTAATATTGGATTGTGGAAATTAGAAGATTGCATTAGAGTCCTTACTCTGTAAAGAAAACCCATATTTTATTTTTCTTTTAGGTGACAACAGCGATTCCATCCATTCTTTGACATTATCTTTCTTTACACTAAGGAGCAAAATGCACCACTGATAGATATGGATAAAACTATTCTGTATACAAATGAAAGAATTAATACTTAGAGATATAAAATACCTGTAAGCACAGAATTGGTAACTTCCTCAAATGTTACAAAACACAATCTTAAATAATCTTAATATAAAACTTAATTTTTAAAATCAAAGAAATGTAACATTTTCAAGCTTAGGGAGCTCTCAGACTTAGGGGCTTACCCACAGTCTGTGGCAAACTCTCAATTCTAAACTGACCAAAGTTCCATAGCACTCTGAGGATTGTAGGTAACAATATTATTACAACAGTATTTCTAAGTGCGCTTAGTTGGTACTTTACATTTTGACTTTGATTCACTTATTTGCAAAATGTAGCTGTGATCATAAACAAAATAATTTCAACCTCCTTTCATCTCTAACCATTCATAACATCATACCTCATGGTTTATTAATAATTGGAAATAAATTATAGAATATGTGACTTAGATAGCACTATAATTTAAAAGATAGGCAAAAGAAGTGACTAATGGTTGCTACTATTTATTTTCTTAACCAATGGCTATTTAAAAGAAAAGTTCTGGGTGATTGCTATAGTTTAGTTTCATTGTTTAATTTTTCATAATCAGGGAAAATATGTGATTTAGGGCCCTTGAGATGGCTCACTGGGTAACAGTGCTCATTACAAGCCTAACAACTTAAGTCTGATCCCTGAGACCAACATGGTAGGAGGAGAAATTGAATTCCCACAGGGTGTCCTTTGATCTCCATGGTTGTGTTATGGCATGAGCACACACACACACACACACACACACACACACACACACACACACACACACACACACACATTTTAGAGGATATATATGGCTTAGAGGACCCAAGTTCAGTTCCCAGCACCTAATATTAGGGTGCTCACAATCTCCTGTAACTCCAGCTCATATATAAGTAATTACAAATACAAAATAAATATTAAATATTTTTAAATATATTTTATGGCTTAGAACACAGATTTTAATAGATACTTGAGTCCTTAATCTTTTATATTTTCTTTCTAAAATGTAGTATTTATCTATCCTAGTATAAATTAAAACAATTTGTCCTTATTCTATTTTTATGCTAGTTGATACTCATGTTAAAGTTCTCATATCTCCCTTGTTTCCATTTATTTGATGTTATAGTCCTAATACATCTGCTTTTGTGTTGTGGTTTGTTTAGTCTGTGGCTAAATGTTCAGTACTTTTACATATTTACTATTGGATTATTTTTGTGTCTAAAAATATCACATGCTAATTATGTAAAACCTGAAAAATAAACATACACAGAAGGAATTATATATCTCTACTCTTGCTATAATGAAACATTATTAACATATTATTTGTGATTAAAGAATAGAGGGTTAGATTTAGATTTGAGTCTAAAAGTGGGCCCTGCTTTTTATTCTTGGACAGGTTATTGGACTTTTTCATTTGTGCACCAAATATTTATTGAGCATGTACTATGTGCCAGGCATTTTGCTGAGACTACGCTAAAAAATATTTATAAACCCATCTTGGCTTAATTTTTCATTTGTAAATTGATGACAGTGTCTCCTAAAGTTGGTAGAGTCATCAGAAATAATAATACTTAGTATTTGCCTAGTAGTCAAGAGCCCAATAATTGATAACAACCATTATTACTATGGATTCAGTACTGGTATCTTTAGTCCAAATTACTTTTGTGATTACCTTAAGAGGTTCTTTGTCATAGATTTTATGTTCAGCATTAATATTATAAACACTTGCTTCCATTTTTATTTAAAAATGTAAATTAATTGTACAAAGAAGATCTTGGAAATGATACAGTGAAGTGTTAAAACACTTGCCTACCATGAGTGAAGGCCTGGGTTCAATTCCTGCAACTGCAAAAGTTAGTTGCATGCTTTCTCTTTCTTTATGGTTTTATATAGTTACCTCTTTATTGACAGTAAATAATGCATTTTTATCCTTCTCAAAAAATGCAAGCCTACTGAAAGTTTTTAGTGTGAAGCATTTTACACAGAGAACAGTGAAAGTAGCATGAACAAGCACCATTTTCTAAGAATAAAGCCTCAGAACTACCAATTCCTGACCCACTATTTTATTCCTGCTGCTTCCCCTCCCACACACTGCCCTGTACATACTTCCTTGCACCATCTCCAATGAATTATTTTGAAGCTAATCCTAGATGAGTCAACTCCAATGTAAATATTTGCATCATATTTCTTCAAAGATAGAGACTTAAAACACTCAGCTGTCATACTATTATCACACATGAGAATAATTCTGGGGCTGATGGTTCAAACCTGTAAGCTCAGCCACTTGAGGCTGAGGCAGGAGGAAGATTGCAGGTACAAGCTTGCCCAAGCTGTATGATGGGTTCAAGTCCAGGCCTGGCAATTTAATGAGATACTGTCTCCAAACAGAAGAGGACCACAGATATAGCCTAGTGTTAGAATATTTGTCTAGCTTGTGTGAGGTCCTTGATACTGCCTCTAGCAGTTCAAACTAAAGGTTCCAATAGCATCAAATACTAGTCACTTTAAACAGACACTTGACATTTTTATATCACCTTTAAAACGGTTGCTGTCATTTTGTGTTACTAACTTGAAATTTTTTTTCTTCTGACATATGGAATGCTTTCTTTGAGACAATTGTGAAAGATAGCCGAAAGACTTACTGGGTTTGAGTCCTGTTTCTGCCATTCACCAATTTATTTGCCAAGCTTTGGTTTCTTCCGCTGTGAAATATGGGTAATTAATACCTCATTCTTAGGGTTGAATATGATGTCAGCATCAAGGACTATCAAGTGTATTAGCCACATAGCACATTATTTAGTGATTCGGACAGTAATATCTGTTTTTATTATTGTGTGGTGTTTCAAAATATTCCAAAATTTATTAAATACAAACAAAAAATAATGGTTGTTAAATATACTTTTAAGAAGGATGGAGAATTAATTTTTTTCTTCTCCTGCTACCTCTTTTGAGTCCATATTAGTTTAGTCCAAGGTTATAAATCTCAACTCTGTAAGATAATTTTTCTTTTACATTGTTTATATACTTAGAGCAATATTTATTCATTTTTTTCTACATTATTCTTTAGTGAGATTAAATTAGTCAATTATTCCTGGATATTAACTTGGTGTCTATAGACGTTACTTCTTCTCATATTCTTGAGCTCTTTATCCTCATGATGGTTTTCTAGAGTGTGCCTTTGAACAGTTTATTTTTAAAAGATGCTACCAAGATGGTGACATTTTATAAGACATTGCAGATGTAAGAATAATTTTCTATGACCTTTGAACTTGAAAAACTAGGGTGAGATATGAAATCCTTTGATCTTAACTGTTTCTTTTAACTCTCTGTAGGTCATTACTTCATCGTCTTCTGGCATTTTATTATGAGGAAAAATCTGAGGTCAATTTGATTTTAGTACCTTTGAAATAACCTATTTTTTCTGCTTGTATGCTTATAGGATTATATCTTTATCCTTGAAATTTAAAAACATTTGCCAGGACATGTCTTGGTGTTGATGATCTCTGTTGAACCTTCTCAGTCTGCAGTCTCAGGTATTTTTTTCAGAACTGGAAAGTTTTCTTATACTTTTGATTGATTAATCTGCTCTGTTTTTTTTCTTAGGAACATTTGTTATTCATAGATTATTTCTGTCTGTCTTCCATAGTTTTTAAATCCTTTCTTTTTTTTCATTTACTCAAGTTTGTCCTTTGTGGCATGGATTCTGTTTTCTGCAGTGTGTGTTCTGATACTTGCTATTCACAATACAGACTTAATTTTTGCTACCGTGTTTTCATTTCTTTACTCCCAACATAACTTGTTTCATAAACAGAATTTCCCTTAGGGGTACACTTCAAAAAACATGAGGTGGATCTAGGCCTAAACGTTATTTTCTGAGGCCACAACTACAGGACCAAGAAAAAAAAACAAATAAAAACTTAAGAAAGGGCCCTCATAAACTTAAAAGTGTAGATACAAGCCAGAGGTCATACCTACCTAGTCTAGAAAATAGAGCAGTCCTGGGTACCAGCAAGTTTTTGGTAGCAAGAAAGCTAATAAAGCAGGCATAACAGCATTGTAACTAGAAGATAAACCAATTTTTCTAATTACATTAATTGATTTTTCTTTTTAAAATACATAATAAATGCATATAATTTTGAAAAAAGAAACAGTACCAAGAAGAAAATCCTATGGCCCAGGTAACCACTGATAAGATTTTATGTTTTGCTAGTTAACATGCTCCCATGTTGGGAGGGAGGGTACAGAATTGGGATCATACTTACAGCTTTATATCCTTTTAATGTAATATATTGCAGGCATATTTGCATCATTAATTTTTCATTAGGCCCTGATTTTAACCATTGCATAGTGTTCCTACATATGAATAGATGTATTGTGATTTATTTAACCAGTCCCCTGTTGGTCATTTAGATTGTTTTCTATTTTAAAGTATAATGAATATCACTGTACATAAGTCTTTATGCACATCTCTGATATTTCCTTAGGATAAATGAGGAGCTGATTCTTAATCCTGTCACATTGGTAAGGATTATATACATTCCTTATTAAGAATATGAAATGCTTGTTTCTTATTGTTTCAATGTGATTGCATAGAAGCTTCTTTGGATTCTGAACAATACAATGGTATCTTGACCAAAGTTGGAAAGAGGTTTCTGCTGCCTTGTGCACAGCACCTTTATAATGAAACTTCTGCTACATTACACTTTCAACAGGAAAACCACTGCTAGGATCAGGGAGGTTGGAAGGCAGATATACTTGTAGAAATGTTAGGGTGTTTTGTTTTGGGGTTGTTGTTTTCTTAAGTTGCTCCTTCCTGCAACTTGGGTCTCTATATTAATATACTATGGCTTCAGACCCTTTTCTTCTTCCTTTCTTACTACTTTAGACTGTTACTCTCTATGAGTAATCTTTTTCTCCTGGTGTTCTTATGTGCATTTCATCTCTAGGTGAGAGAGTGTAAGTAGCTGGTATGTCCTACAAAGGTAAAGGTCAAATTTCGTCTATCACAGATCACTTCTTAGTCCTAATACACTTCTTCCACCTGATCTCCTATTAGAAAGTCAAAGAATTTTTTAAAACTTATTTTGTGTTTTTTTTTTCAAAGAAACCAGACAATACCCTGGGAATATGTGGTTGACATGCACTGCAGCACAATAATCTTCATAATAGAGTTGCTGAGTGAAACATTTTTAACTAAGAAAATAGTATTTTTTAACATTTCAGCATTTCCCTTAAAATACTTGGGAATACTTTAGAAGTATTGAAACTTCCATTTAGAATTACTGTTTGAATTGCCCATCATGGCACCTCAAAGACGATCTCTAGTGATCCATGTATATATAACATTGAAAGTTGTTTTGAAAACAACAACTGCTGAAACTGAAGCGAACAGTCTCCTTTATCTGATTTGTTCTGATCAGACCCATATTGTAGATTAATCCAATTTGTGATTTTTACACGTTTCAAAGTAACAAAGTAAAGCATGATTAGCATTTCCTACCCTTTTCGAGTATTTCACATCATATTTGCATATGTACAATCTGCCAAGCTCTACGAGGTTTTTTTTTTTTTTTTTTTTTTTGCCTGGCAGGCATTTTGGTAGGATGAGAGAGGATAAATACATTTGCCTCACTTTAAAACTTTTTCATACTTATTCTTCAGCCACATTGTACAGAAAAATAGCACACATATGAATTTCTTCTATCCTGCTTGGCAGGAAATTGACTGCCATGAGTGGTGAGAAAGGCATTTCTCCTGTTCTTCATGGCGTAAATCTTTAGAAGTTATCTGCAGAAATGGAAACATTTCCCAATCATTTGAGACAAAAGAGAAAATGTGTAGAATTTACTGTCCTGTTATAGACCCTTCTAATTCAATATCCTTCGAGGTTGGCATTATATTATACATCTTATGAGCAGAGAAACTGCAGCTTAAATTTTTAATGAAGTTACCCAAAGTTCAGGTAACTGTACCAGTATGGGGCATGGCTAGGGTGTAAAAGAGGTACTGACCAACTTCAGTATACACTTTTATAATTGTCTTAAAATTAGAGAAATCCACTTTCTTGTTTAGTAGATCCTATCCCTCTAGCTTTAGAAACTGTAGAAAGTGCAGCATTGAGTCAGACTGGTCATCTGTTTATCCTAGTCTCTAGTGATTACCAAAGGTCAGTTTTCAAAGGGGAAATAAACTTCTTAACAGCAAACATAACATATTCATTTCTAATCGTATTTGAATCCTTGTTTGATGAATGATACCAAAGGTTGATTAAAACAAAGATTTTTTTTCTTTTTAGTAGAGAAAAAGGTTTGTAAAGTTGGTATGTAGGATAACATTGGCTTTCCTATTTTCCAACTTTAATAATGAAGTGCAAAGTTTAATCTTCCCTAAATTTAGCAAGAAGTGGATTATTTGCTTACACTAGAGAATAGGATACCTTTGGGATCATGCTTCACTTCAGTTGTTTCTTAGAATGTTTACTTTCAGTGTTAATTAGTCAAATATTTCACAAAAGATAATGCATTGTCAAAATTTGTGAGTGACATGGGTGAAGTGGTTTACAAATTTTCTATTCCAATAAATAGAAACTGGAGCAATAAGATTATAGATGGGAAAAGATGAATCAAAGCTTTTTAATTAAGGCTTTTTCTGTGGGAATAAGTAACAACAGGTTCAAGATGAAAGATGCATTATCTCGGGGTATGTCCAACATATTGCTGGCACATGATAAGTTGTACTATAAGTAAAAAAAAAAAGTCAAAATGGGCACTAGGTGGTTTTCCACATAAAGGTAGCTTGGAAGCTTGAAGACCTTAGTTCAGTCCCTGGGACCTACATAGTAGAAGGTGTGAAGCCATTCCCTCAGGTTGCCTCTGACCTTCATACACACACTATGGCACGTATAACCACCACCAAAAGTTAATTAAATAAATGTTAGCACTAGAGAACTAGATCAGTAGTTTAGAGGAATTTTTCTTGCAGAGGACCCAAATTTAGTTCCTAGCACCCATGTTAGGTGGCTCACAACTGTCTATAATTCCAGGGGATGCAACACCTCTGGCCCCATTGGCACTTGCATATACCTACACATACCCACCAAAATAGATATTTAAAAAAAGACAAGGACTGAATCTACAGAAAACTTAGTATGTGTCAACAATATGTTGAGGCATACCCAAAATTTTGCAAATGTGAATAGCATCAATGAAAGTTTATTATCTAGGAAAGGGAGGTGACGTGCCTACATTTCTTCGTCTTTAAAACCAGAGTTGGAATGTTGATTGATTACATGTGCTTTAATATACTATTCTTTAAGATGAATTAAGAATATGCTCAGCAAATAGGATTATGAGTCTCATCTGTATTAAATATTTGGAGAAACCTGAGTTATCTGTAAAAGATAAGACTTGGGCACATTATAGGCATGGATACAGATTTACTTCCAATGGCTTTGCAGGTAATCTAAAGGCAAATTAGTCTTCATTTATTTAGTAACTTCTTCAAGTGGAATTTGTGAGTGAGGAAAGAGGAATAATAATAATGACACAATGAGGAATTGTGTCTAGCAGGCAGTATTTTTTTCAGAGGCAGTCTAGTACTGTGTTACCTGATAAGCCTACATTCTTTTGGTGGGGGGGTTGAGGCAGGGTTTCCCTGTGGCTTTGGAGGCTGTCCTGGAACTAGCTCTTGTAGACCAGGCTGGTTTCGAACTCACAGAGATCCACCTGCCTCTGCCTCCTGAGTGCTAGGATTAAAGGTGTAAGCCACCACCACCCAGCTGAGTCTACATTCTTATCCTAATAGCATTTGAATAGAGTAAAAAAAAAACAGGGTAGAAAGAATTTAAATAAATTATATGCAGTTGAAAGAGAAAACTTTTGAGATGTCTTACTGATTACCAGCAGGATTTTATGTTGTATCATTTTATCCTTATGAAGCTATATCATCTTAATAGTACTTTACATTGATATAGCTTACTAACAAAGTGCTTTCTATGAATCATCTCAATTTTAAGCTGAATATTAAACTTTTGAGTAGATAGGGCAAATAATCTCCATTTGAACAGAGAAAATGATAGGTTAAGAGAGAAAATGATAGGTTAAGAGAAAGTCCAATTTCCCCAAATCATGAGGCTTATGAGTGCCAGGTCTCTATGTCGGTACTGCTGGTCTACCAATTCCAAGTTGAGTGCTGTTCCTGTTGTACCAGCTGTCTTTAAAAGTAAAAATCGAATTGTGATGGTTGTTTTGCATGCATTGAAACTTACAAGGAGCTGATGGTTCTGAAATTCTTTCCCATTAAAAATATCAATGTACCTCCAGTAAGAGCAAGAGTTCTAAAATCCAAATAACAGAGAAAGGTAAATACAATTATTGGATGGTGGCATTCACTAAGAGAGCAATTACAGGAAAAGTAGCAGGTTGGGCAGCCATAGATGAGATGATTGCATCTGGCCATAATAAAAAATAACTAATCTGATTGTTTACTAAATGCCAAATAGTCAGGTTTTCATGTATTTATCCTTCATCTTCACAATCCTCTGAACAAAACTCTCTTAAATCGTTACTTTCTGTGTACAAAAACTAAATCTTACATGGTTTAAATAACTTACCCAATGCTTCATCATTGCTAGTATGAGAACAGGATTTTGAATCTACACTCTTGACTGCAACTCAATATTCTTAAAACTAAGGTTTCCTTGGATTGGATTCAAACAATCAGAAGTCAGTCAAATAAAAAGAGGAAAAGAATGTCTTAAAGATAGTTTGGATGCCCTTACCACAGAACTGGGGGTATTGTAGCCTTTGAAAATGTGTCAGGAAATTAAGATTTTATTTTAATATGCTCCCTATCCCCACCTTCCTGCATTTTGGCACCAGTTTTGTCCTTTGTGTTATTGTATAGACAACTTCTAACATAGGAACGTAGGTGCCCTTTAACGCAGTAGACATTTTAGGATGAAAGACATGTTTACATTTATCTCTAAGTCAGCACCTAGAACATAGCATGAATAAATGAACCAACAAAGAATGAATGAATGAATGATAATAGAGCTGGGGAGAGCAGAGACAGGAATTTAAATTCTGAGCATGTGTCTTACGTGATACTGTGAACTGCCTTTTATTATTTCCCCATTTATAATGCTCTAAAAATGGTTAGCTTAGATCATGGTACATTCGCTGAATCAACAAGGAGTTAGAGGGCTTTTGTCCACTGAGGGAATAAAAGAAGACCCTTTATATTCCTAAGTTGCATTGTTTTAAGTTTTGTTTTTGTTTCTTTAAGATAATGGGCTTGCTATATAGCTCAGGCTGACCTCAAATTTACAGACCTCCTGCCTCAATATCCAAGGTTCTGAGACTATAAACATGGGTCACCACTCCCTACTGTTTTATTTTCAGTTACACAAATAATACATATTTATTGTAGATACTATAGATACATTACAAAACTCAAATAAGCAAAATAAAAGTTGAAGTCATCTGAAATTCTGCCATTTGGAGATAGCCACTGTTAACATTTTGATGTATATCCTCCCAGAGTGTTTTCCCATACAAATATATACATTAAGAGATGCATATATTTGTTTAAAATGGGTTTGTTATAATCCATATTGTTTTGTAAACTGTTTTTTCACTTATTATATGTGATTGTCTTTCCATGTCAATAAATTTACATTTTTATCATTTAATGACCACATAGTATTCCGTTATAAGATGAATCATACTATATTTAACTAGTTCTCTATTGTTAGGAATTTAGGTTTCCAATTTGGAGTTCTTTTTGGAAAAAATAATTATGGTGAGCATCTTGTATATACATCTTTGTACACTTGTCTATTTTAAAAAGTAGAATGAATGAGAAACTAAAATTTTATGTGTGATATTTGTTTGTTTTTAATAGACTCAAATTGTCTTCCTGAAAAAGTGCTGATTTACACCTTCTCCACCAGTAAACCTAGAGTGTTCTTTCCCCATGCCCACTGAGTGTTAGTCTCAGGGTTTTTTTAAGCAATTACTTATTGGAAGGCAAAGGTATCTTTGGGTTAAATGCATTTCTATGACTGGCACTAAGGCTGAATTCTTTTTTCCCTTATTGCTCATTTCTGTTGAGGTTCATCGTTTTTTCTTACAGGTTTGTAAAACAAAGATCTTTATGTATCAAGGATCCCAACTCTTTGTCATGTTGCTTTAGATTTTTGTAATCAGTTTGTCTTGTAATCCTTTGTGTCTGGTAGAATAACTTATGGATGCAAATATCACTTTTTCTTTATGATTTCTATTCTTATCTTGAAACTATTACTCACCCATATTCTAATACTTACTTAGCTTTATTTTTGACTTTTAAATGTTTAGTTCATCTGGAAATTACTTTGATGTAGAGATTGAGCTTAGTTTTCTCTATAATAATTAATCAGTGTTTCTGATTAATTATTAATGACATTGGAGTTTAGACTGTGTTTTGCTGTACAGAGTATTATAAATGATGTTAGGTGAGGTTTGACTAAGACCATTTGTAATACATTTACCTATGAAGTATAAAAGCTCACCTGGAAAGGTAGTCATTGTTTATTAGTTCCATGGAAAATACTCAGGTAGTTTCAAATAATTAAATTACCTCTGAACTTCTGAAACACAACTTGTTGCAAAGTTGTCCCTGCATTCTTAAGTGGTGGTTCTACTTCACTGAATCCCTTTAGGGGTATTGATATTCTAGATGATGGGTTGGTAGTTTTGTTGGTTTATTTTCTTTTTGTCTGTTTTCATATAATTTTGATGTGAAATCTGTTTTGGTAATTGTCTACTTGCTGTGCTTTTCACAGAATGGACAGCAAATTATGGATGAACCTATGGGAGAGGAGGAGATTAATCCACAAACAGTAAGTAAAATAAGTGTCACAAAGGACAGGGACAAACCAGATGTTGTAAAAATATTCTTAATTTTAAACTAAGCAAGGCAATCATTTTACAAATATAAGGCATTCATTGATGCTTTCACATTAGTTTTGCCAAAATATGCTGTGTTTATCTAATTATTTTTTATAAATAAAACCTTGGGAATCAGATATCTGGGTAAGAACCTGAATGATCAAAGAAGTGGCAGAGAAGCAACCAGTGACCTCCTGTCTCTTTCGTTCCTCCATCCAAAAGGGCCAGGATCATCTCTCAGCCCTGACTTACTGCTTTCTGATCTGTCTGTCCTCAGTCCTCCAAAACCTCTATAGTTAATTTTGGTCATCTAACATCTAGCTCCGCCCTCTGATTCAAAACAAACTTTATTGTCAGTCTTTGGGAGTGTCAGAATGCAATCACATTATCACACAACAATATGCCATTTACCTTTCTAAACACTGTTTAAGATTTGCTTTAAAAGAATGACAACACTGGGTCTGATGGCACAGGCCTATACTAAGCTCTCAGGAAATTAAAGCACTAGAATCAAATGTCTGATACCAGCTGGGTTAGTAATAAGTTCCAGGCCAGCCTAGACTACATAGACATTTTGTCTGTGTGTGTGTGTGTGTTCATTTATATGTACACACATATTAAGGTCATACTTTAAAGAAACATTAAACACAGCAAGTGGATTATTGACCATTTTCTCCCTTTTAAATTGTTGCCCAATATTGAATCTCCAAGAACATGACACACATTAAGTACTCATTAAGTATGTATCAATGAATTAATATGTTGCTCCAGTCCCCCCAGGACAGCTGTCCATTGTCAGCAACTCAGCTATAATTTTGTTATTTGATACATACGACAGTTATTTTGCAACTTGCTCTTTTCACTGACATGTCTTGAACATCTTTTCATTATATATACAGATGTAGCTCTTTTTTAAATGGTTATATCTTTTTGCAATGGTTACATGCTATTCTATGCTGTGTATCATATATTTAATGTAATTTTCCACAGTTTTGATAAACTTAGTAGACTACAGAAAAGGTTACATTGAGTCAAAAGTTATGAACATTTAAATTTCAATAGACATTACCAAATAGCCTTCCAAAACTGTTAAAGTTTCAGCATTCGAGAGTACCTGTTTGATCATTTCCTATCCCACACTGGAGTGTTAACAGTATAAACAGTCTTTATGAGGCACAATAAGTATTTAATACTTGCTCATTTTAGTTTGTATCTCATTTGATTATTAGATTAAGTAACTGCATATTGTTAGTCTTCATGTTTTATATTTAGCATGAATTTCTTTTGGGTAGTTCATTTCCCTTTTGGTTTATGTATCTGAATATATTCTGGTCATTAACCTCATATCTATTGTCAATTTTCCAAGTATTGATACAGTTTTTTTAAACATTGATTTTATACCTTACACTGAATATACACATCAGTTTTTATTTTTAAATTAGCACGCCTGTCCTCTGGCTTTCATGTTCTGGCTAGAATACCTATCCCTGTTATTAAAATAAACTCTTATATTTTGACCTAGTAATCTTTTGATTTTTGTTGTGTTGGTGGTTTTATATTTTTCTGTTTTTGCATTTGAATCTGTCATCTACTTGGTATTTTAATTTGTGGTATGATGTTTGTATTTTATTTTACTTACCAAATAGGTAACCTGTTGTCCTAATCCCTGTTTATTCAATAAATAAAATCCATTATTTACCCATTCATTTAAGATACCTCTTTTATCATATTTAGTTTGTCTTTTATGTACTATGTAAGTTTCTGAGAGTTGGCCTAGCAGATTAGCACAAACAGTGAAGTTAACAATAGAAATTTATTCTCTCAGTTTGGGAAGTCAAAAGTGTACTGTCAAAGTTTCCATAATACTACCTGTCCCTGGAAGCTTTAAGGTAGGATCGTTCATTGCCTATTCCAATCCTAGACAGGTAAATATGCTATACCATTGTCATTCTTAGTCATTACATGATGTTATTGCTGCCTGTGTCTCCAAAATTCCCTCCTCATAAGAATGCTTGAACTTGAACATGTCTGTTTGAAGAATACAATTAAACAACCCTCCCTAAGTATTTTGGTCTTATATACTTATTCAACTATTGTGTTTTTTACCATATTTGTGGTATGTACAAGACAAAACGTTTTCTTTCTTTTTTTCTGGTTTTTTGAGACAGGGTTTCTCTGTAGCTTTGGAGGCTGTCCTGGAACTCTCTCCATAGACCAGACTGGTCTCGAACTCACAGAGATCCACCTGCCTCTGCCTCCCAAGTGCTGGGATTAAAGGCATGCACCACCACCGCTTAACAGTTTTATGGCCTTTTACATATAGTTTTTATACACTTATTACTAAGTGTATAAGTAAGATAATTTATGGGGGAGGGTTGGTTTTTGTTTGTTTGGGGTGGGGTTTTTTTATTTTTTAAGACAAGGATTCTCTTTGAGCCCTGGCTATCCTGAAACTCTTTGTAAACCAGGCTAGTCTCGAATTCACAGAGGTATGCCTGCTGAATGCTTGGATTAAAGGCATGCGCTACCAGGTATTTTATAATTCTTTTTTATTGTTTTGTGTTTTTTCCCCTCTGAAGTGAGTCTGAGACTTAACAATGTAGCCTAGAATGATCTCAAACTGGTAATTCTCTTGCCTCAGCTTCAAGTACTAATATTAGAAGGCTACCTACCACACCTCATTTCAAATTTTTGTTATTGTAAATGGGATATTTTTTGCTATGTCTTCCATCTAGTTACTGCTAATATATGCATATGTGTTTCTCTTCTTTGGTAGAGGAGTGGATTTCAGACAGGGTAAATGTAACCCTCAGTCTCTCTAGGTAGCTAAAAAATGTCCTTGAATTCCTGATCCTCTTGCTGTCACCTCCCAAGTAATGGAATTTAGACATGCACCATCATGCGTGCCTAGTTACATGTTTCTATTGGCTTTTTTCAACATGTTGTGAAAGTTAATTTTTCAGAAACCAAACAAATAGTTATGAATACTATATGAGTTATACAAGAATCTATGGGACCCCTGGTAGTGGATCAGTATTTATTCCTGGTGTAAGAAGGGACTTTGGGAGCCCATCCCACATGGAGGGATGCTTTCTCAGCCTGGATACATGAGGGAGGGCCTAGGCCCTGCCCAGGATGATATGACAGACTTTGGGGAACCCCCATGGAGGGCCTTACCCTCCCTGGGGAGCAGAGGGGGGGATGAGGTGGAGGACTGGTAGGGAGTTGGGAGGAGGGGGGAGGGAGAGGGAGAAGGGATTGACATGTGAAGCAGCCTTGTTTCTAATTTGAACTAATAAAAAACAATGTCACTGTTTAAAAAAAAAAGAATGGGTTTATTTTACTCTTCTGCTTAAAGCCCTTCAATAATTCTATGATTTCTTTAAATAAGGGCTAAACTCTTTGATCTGACCTATAGTATCCTGTATAATAAGTAAGGCCTTTTCCCACTTGTCTGCACATCCTCTCTGGCCACACTACTCTGTCCTCTACTCAGAGTCCACACATTCAAATATGTTGTCAGCTTCTCTTTTGCTTCTGCACTTTCACAGTTATTTCTTCTCCTGTAGTTCTTAACTACCCATCCCTTTCCATTTAACCTAATCATCTCTGAGGTTCAGATTTAGATATCATTTTAACTGAGTTATCTTCCTGACCCAACTAGGACTTTGACTTCCATTTGAGTAAGGCATTTTCCTTTATCCAGCCATAGTAGTCTGCATATCTTAATGCAAATGCTACACCAGATCCCATTTAATTTCCATATTCCCCATTAAAGTGTAAACTTCATGAATTAGTGGCCAAATGTGGCTTATTCATTGTTTTATAGTACCCCATTGGTATAGAGTAAGTATTTGTTTATTCACTGATGCATGGATTAAATTTTACCTGTGGAGAAACTCACACGTAAAGCCTAGTGCTGGGGCTATCATCAGATCTTGTCTAGATTCTCACCCCTCTCAAACCATTTGAGGTATTTTGCATCATGGTCTATAATATATAATATATGCATAAATATATACAGAAATGATCAGTGTTAGCATTGAACCTGTTTTGCTTTGTGTAACAATTCTCTTAGAAGGGAAACCTCCACATTTTCTACTTTCTGTAGTCTAAAATGAAAGTATGTGATGTCATGTGGCTTGTACTTTTGCTTATGGCACTCCTGATACTTCATCTAGGAGCTGCATTGTAGAGACAGGTTGGGAAAGTTTAGATCTGTGATATTACCAGCAGTGTGGAAGATCAGTGAATATGGAATTAGGTTTAGTTATCAGATGCAAACAGGACTTCTCTAATGTAATTAAATCCAAAAGACTATCCAGCTAATGAGGTGGCTCAGTGGGTAAAATGTTTGCTGTGCTAGCATGAAGGCCTGAGTTTGGATCCCTGGGATCCGCATAAAGTTCAGGTGCATGGTGTGAGTAACCCTAGCACTGGGGGTATAGAGACAAGTGTACTGTTGGTTAGGAGCTTGCTGGCCTGGCGGTCTAGCTGAAACAGTAAGCTTCTGGTTCAGTGAGAGACACTATCTCAAAAACAGAGGTGGAAAGTGGTAAAGGAAGGCATGCTTGGTCAATCCCTGTCCTTCAGATGCACATCCATGTGCATGCACTCTTACATGTATGCACTCACATGCATATACTTCACACAATAAATAAATCTAAAAAGATTTCCAAAATTTATATTAGCCTTATGCTGGAAAAATTTTCTTACCTTAAACTACAAGTAAAAGTTACTTTTTGTCAGCTACTAATGATTTACATGGTGAAAGTTAAAATGCTATATTAATCAGGTACAGTTTTTATAGGCCAACAGTTTGGACACAGCTTAGCCTAACCTTTGAGTTTCAGAGACTGCAGTCAGGATGCTGGCCCCAGATAGAGTCTCATCTGAAATTTCACTAGGCATGGATCTGCTTCTAAGCTTACATGGCACCTGGCTCAGATTCCTAGCCCACAGGAACTGTGAGATAATTTATATATGAAGATTATTAAGTAGTAGGCATTTTTGTAGGTTGATTAACCCCTTTACTATGGTCTGGAATACAGAGTTATGATAAGCCAGTTTTCACCAGGACAATATGTAGGATGAATAAATATGAGAAAGAAGAAACCTGGGCCTCTTAATGACCTAGTGTTCTAATGACAGCTCTTCACCCTAAGCTATCTTCTTACCTGTGAATTGCTCTTTGAGAAATTAAAAAGGCACTTATCCTATTTGAATCCTTGCATTTTGGGGTCTTCTACTTAAAGTGGCTTAGTCTGTATCTAAACAACTCAAATCATTGATGAGCTGAGCTCTTCATGTCTGTTTGGTGCTAGGTACTCTGTTAGAGGTACAAAAGAGTGTAAGAGAAACTTTTCGTTTTAAAGGCAAAACAAAGCTGCTTTGGTCCTCTTCTCCTAGGGGAAATTATCAATCAAAACAATTGGGAAAATAAACAGAAGCTTGATTTTTTTTAAATCAGAAGACTTCTATAATTTGAATCACAAGACATATTATTGAAGGCCAGATAGAAGCCTAACAATAGGATGTCACAGAATCTCAAATGATTTTAGAGGGATACTCCAATATGAAGCAAACCTTGTTTACAGCCCTGGAAGCTCAAAAGAAATCAAGAAGAGGATCTCCAGGTACTGTGGGAAGTGAAGTTGTAACATGGAGCTAAAAAACATGGCAGCCTGCAATAAAGCATGCCAGCTGACTAGGCCCCAAATTCCCATACTATTTAGTGCCTCTTTTTGATATAGAGTTACCTAGGCTGACTTTAAACCCCTGTGCTCATGCAGTTCTCGTGTCTCAGCCTCCTGAGTAGCTGAAACTAACTCCTGGAGTATAATGCCCCACCCTTATTCTAAATAATAAAAGGTAAAGAAGGAGATAAAGGAAATAGAGGGGGGAAAACACCATTAGAAACATTTTCGAGGGCTGGAGAGATGGCTCAGAGGTTAAGAGCGCTGACTGCTCTTCCAGAGGTCCTGAGTTCAATTCCCACAACCACATGGTGGCTCACAACCATCCATTATGAGATCTGGTGCCCTCTTCTGGTGTGCAGATATACATGGAAGCAGAATGTTGTATACATAATAAATAAAATTTTTTAAAAAAGAGAAAAACTCAGATTTAAAAAGAACATTTTTGCATCATTTAATCTCTGAAATCAGAACGATGCCTTTTAATTGACTTATTTTTTCTTTGATACCTATATAATGGTGCTCATTTTCTTATATTAGGTAGAATATGATAGCACCATTTGCCCCCAAGTAAGGATGAGTCTCTGGATTAAAAAGTCATATCCTGTTCTCAAAAATAGTCATTTTTATGAACTACCAAAACAACAGGAATAAAGGTACCCCCCCTTGTTTGGTTTGGTTTGGCCAGCCTGTCATATAACTGGGATTATAGATATGTAACATTATGCCCTATTTCTAAGAACTGTTTAAAAATCATATACAGGATTGGATATAAGAATCCTATTACATGATAAAAGAGAAAAAACAATGTCTTTAAAAGGCATAGTAAAAATGATTTTCAGCCAGTATATTTTCAGACATTACCTATTGTTATGACAAAGCACGAGGGAACCTTGGCGGATTCATAGTGGGCGAGTTTGACCGAGGCGGAGGACAGACATGCCAGGCAGACAGAGTTTAGTGAGAAGTTTTATTAGAAAGAGAAAGGGAGGAGGAGAGAGAAAAGAGGTAAAGAGACAAAGAGGGGGACAGAAGAAAAGAGGGAGACAGGAAACATCCTGTCTGCCCCAGGGAAACGGTGGGAAAAAGAGCATAAGTGGACGGGTGTCTGTCTTTTAAAGGGGTCCTTTGCACCTGCATGCAGACTGGTAGTCATGGAACCCTGGACTGACCAAAGTACTGCTTGAGTACATTCTGCCAGGTGACGGGCAAGCCAGCATAATGCCTGAATCCTTACACTTATTGGAGGAAGTTTGTTGATGAAGAAAAAGAGACACAGTACTCAGGATACAAAGTATCTAGTACTACAGTCCTGCTGAAGAAAAGACCTTCCCATCGTGATAAATAAATGAATATTCAGAAAGCTAGTTTATTCAGTAGGCTTAAAGAATACTGAATACAGACTAAGACACACAGTTTCAGGAATGCTGCCTGCAGAGAGGATAGGGAAGCCTCCAACAGTATAAAAGTGATGAATTCTCCAATGGGTCTGAGTGTTGAAAATTCACTTGAGAAGTTGTTGCAGAGCAGAAAGAATTTGAAAAAGATATAGGAAAGCAAGTTTTAAAACAAAGCCACCATAATGTAAGCTTAAGAAAAAGACCAAAAAAAAAAAAAAATGCAGCTGGAATACTAGGAAACTAACATTTTCTACATAGTCACAATAGTTATAAACAAATAATTTTACTTAATGTTATGATTGCTAAGTTATAAAATTAGGATGTCTAATGATGTCAGAAATTGATAGCATTAGATGACATGTCAAGGAAGCCAAACACAGTGGTGCTCATATCCTTCATCCCAACACTGAAGCAGGTAGGTTGCCACTGGTTCAAGGCAAACACGAGCTACATATGTAGTACCAGGCCAGCCTGAGCTAGAGTAAGACTCTGGTAAAAATAATAATAATAATAATCAGAGGGAATGATGAAAAACCTGAAAGGGTATCAAGAACTGCTGCTTTGTTTTGTTTTGTTTTTCCGAGACACGGTTTCTCTGTATTGCTTTGGAGTATGTCCTGGCACTCTGTAGATCAGGCTGGGCTGGAACTCACAGAGATCCACCTGCCTCTGCCTCCCGGGTGCTAGGATTAAAGGCACATATCACCAACCCCCGACTGAACTGCTGCTTTTTATGTTATAACTCTGGCAGCAATTTTTAACCTTTTCACCCTTTTCCTTTTGGCCTGGATTTTTCTTTTCTTCACTCCTCATTAATTCTTCTCCCATTTGTTTTTTTCCTGTAGTCTGCCTCCCAGTCATGTCTTAGATCCTCTTCTGTCTTCTCTAAGTTTTAATGCTATTATTCTTCCTAAAGAGTCAATTCTTACCTGTCTTAACTCACCTGAAGTTCTTTATTTCCTCTGTGCATCTCATGTTAAGAAAATTTGCCCAAATTAAAATAAATTGCTCAGCACCAGAAAATCAACTGATAGCATCTCCCTTCCCAGATATGTTGGTTCATAAAGTTCGTATTTATGCATAATTAATTTTTCTCACAACTTACTCCAGCCAGTATCTTTTATCTTCTCTGTTGATAAGAGTTGGTTACCTTTATCTTTCATTCCTGCAGGACTTAGAGGAGAACCTGCCTTCATAGCAGAATATAGAACATCCACAAAATAAGACAGCTTTCTAGACTTCAGGCTTTTTTGTCATTTCTCAGCTGGCCAGAGAACTCCATGGTTTTCATGATTCATGCTGAAAAACTGGCAAGTCTTGACTGTCAAGATGGTCATTAAAAATATAAAGCAGTTTTCTGTTTAGTGGGGAATTGATTCTCTTAATAGTTCTTGTAATACTATGCAAAGGTCTTTCTAAGGATTGAGAATCAAAGGAGAGAAGTAATGCCTAGCACAAAGTAAGAGCCTAGTAAGTATTAATTTTCCTGTCTTTACTCCTTCTGGAGGCTGCTCTTGTTTTCTCATATTGTTTGCCAGAGATGAAGTATGTTCCTAAGGAATAAGATCATAGCCAGTATTTGTTTGTTATTTTGCTGAAAGTAGGCCTTGCCTCAGACAAAATTATGAAATTATTTCACTTCCCCTTAGTTTAGTCCTTTGACCTTTCTGTTCCATCTGCCATTCATTTGTTCATTTATAAGTAAGAAAATAAGACATAGAATTGTACTCTCTGTCAACCACATTCAAACTAGGCTTGAGCTTTTCTCCTGATTCAATCTCTTAAGTGAGTAACTGGGACCAAAGTTGTCCACCAGAGCCCCAACCTTCCTTCTGTCATGTATTTTCAATTATAGCACATACATGAATTTCTTATAACATCACCTTTGTAAATAACATATTGCTACAAAACAAAACATTTATTAACCCAGTCTCCATAGATTTTATATTATTGTATGCATATAATTGTTAAGTGAAGAAAGTTAAAAGTAATACATTCAAAGTGTTCCAAAATCCAGAACTTTTAAAAGTGTGGACATGATGGTACAAGTCAAAAATTCCACACCTGCACTGATACGATAGATTATAGTAAAAATGCAGACTCATGAAAAATACTGGATAAAACTAGCTTCTGGCTGTGTATATAAGGTAGATACGAAACATACATGAACTCTATGTTTAGGCTTGGGTCCCATCCCCCAAATACCCCATTTATTAGGCATTTAAACATATTCTAAAGCTTTTTTGCCATGCTTAGGATTGAACCCTGAATCTTGGACATTTCAGGTTCCTTTATGAAGGACACATCAGTAAATAACCTGCTCTTTTCAGATGTTCAGAAGTCATGCTGGGGCATTAGCAGTTAGCAATAGTTTCTATCTTCCACTTTCACCATTATTTTAGCTATTGCTTATTCTGTAACCATGAGGCTGTAATGGTGTGCCTAATCCCCTTCAAGGAATTTCACTTGCTCATTTAGGCTCCCTCAAACTGCCTTAAAACTTGAATTTGAGCATCCCAGGTAATACTCAAAGCCATGAGTCAGCACACAATTAGCAGTCAGGCTAAAGCACAAAATAAGCTACAGAAAGAATCTTGACAAAGTAGACAATAGGCAATGAGCTACTCAAAACAGGAAAGTACAATTGAGTGCTCATTGGCAGGAAAATGCATGTGTGGTACAATAACAGTTACTGACTAATTTTGTCAATTATTGTCTGTCATTCTAACTCATTGACTGAGAAGTGTAGTTTAGCACTCAGAGCTTGGGATAAAAATACTCTAGTTGATTTAAATAAATGCCACTTAGGGGAAATACTTGTGAGATAAATAGGGTTATAATTAACATGGCGTGGTAGCATTAAATAGGATATGTGTACACTAGACAAACTTTCCAAGCTTATAACGATTCCCTTTGCTGATTTTTGGCATTCTTTCAGAGATTTGTTTTGTTTTGTTCTGCTTTTACTTCCTAGAGACCCTTTTTTTCTATCCCTTAAAACACCTCTTCACCAGAACTTAAAACTACTTTTCCTTTTATCACAGCTTGCCACTGGTATGACTTTTGCCTCTGGTATAGTGCCTCCTCTGATTTAAAGTTAATTCCCTGCTGTAGTGTATTCATCACAAAACAGTATCCATTATTTCAGGTTGAGTGATGCTGCCCATATTTGGAAGGAAAGCAAGTGATTTAACTGAGTGATGTTCAGGTATGAATGGTTGAGTGAGTCAAACTGAAATATTGACAAATGAAAAGCTATGGCCCCTTTATCTAAATGAATATTTTAAGCCAACTATTTCATACAGGCATGCCCAAGACCTTAAGAGTAAGCATAAAAAAGCTATGTAGACAAAGAGGAGATGATGGGTTCCTACCTGAGACACTGGTGCTGCTTCCACTCTTCTGGCCCATTGGAAGGACAAGTAGAACCTAGCTTGCTTGATTTCCATCTAGAAAAAAACCTTAGAAGCAAGTCCTCACAGTACACCAGGAGTCCACTACCATTTAGTTCAAGTCAGTTATCTTTGTAAAACTTGTATCCTGTCCCTGATTTCAAAACCTTAAACTTTAGCCTCTTATAGCAGCAGATATAGATAAATGTCCACTGAAACTCATACTTTGAGGAAAATCCTTAGATACCAAATCCTTAAATATCTGAAAAGCTTGTATTACTATACAAAAATATATCCTAAAGAAATCAGTTAAGAACATGATGATTTTGTGTTTAGCATACAAATTTTATTGGTTTGGTTTTTTTTGGTATTTTTTATTTTATTTTTTTGGTGTGTGTGTGTGTGTGTGTTTGTTTTAAGACAGAGTTGCAAAAAAAAAAAAAAAAAAAACACCACCAAGAATCGGGCAGGCGGATCTCTGTGATTTCGGAGCCAGCCTGGTCTCAGAGCGAGTGCCAGGATAGGCTCCAAAGCTACACAGAGAAACCCCGTCTCGAAAAACCAAAAAAAAAAAAAAAAAGTTGCATATATTCCAGGCTGGCCTCAAATTTCCTATGTTGTTTAAGATAACCTTGAACATCTTACCTCCCTGCCTCCACCTCCAGAAGTACTGTGATTATAGGTGTGTCCTGCAATACCTGGTTTATGATAAATCCCAGGGCTTCGTGCATACTGAGCAAACACTCTACCAACTGAGCTGCATCCCCAGTTACAGAAATTGTTTTCTTTTGTTTTCCAAAAGTATTCATCTGTTATAGGATCATAAAGATGGTTGATAATTGGGTTTAACTGTGTTTATGATTCTGCCTTGGACCATCAAATGAGCTATTTTCCTTCAGAGTCTTACCAGAAAGTTTAGCAACTTCCCAGTTTTGCTGGTTTGTTTTTACCTACGTCAGAGATTCTCAACCTGTGGGTCTAAACCCCTTTGGGGGTTTGAACAACCTTTTTACAGGGTAAAAGCTAGATGTGACTGCATGTGCCTGAAACATAGAGGTTCTCAGACAGTGGGTCGTGACCTTTTGGGGTTGGTAGAACGACCTTTTCACATGGGTTGCCTAAGATAATTGGAAATATTTGCTATTTACATCACAATTCATACCAGTAGCAAAATTACAGGAAGAAGTAGCAATGAAATACTTTTATGGTTGGGGGTCACCACAACATGAGTAACTGTATTAAAGGTTTGCAGCATTAGGAAGGTTGAGAACCACTGCACTAGTTAGTTCACATATATTCTCCATTCTCATTGAATTGCTTTATTATGTATCCCATCCCTGCCATTTTCAAACTGTATAGACTTGAGCAGCAAGTTACTTAATGTTCCCTCTAAGCCTCAACCCCTTTGTCTGTAGTGCAGATAATTGTACTTAAAAATGAGTTAAGTGGTAAGAATTGTCTGAGATAATTACATGTAAACAGTGGTGACTTGGATAGAGTACTATATTTATTATTGTTACCGCTATACCTACAAGAGAACTATATCAACAAATGGGAGAATTGAAATAAAAACAACTCTATATTCACTTAACAAAGAAAGTAAACCAATAAAAAGCAAGAGGAGGGAATTCAATATAAATTCAAAGTCAGTGAAATAGGGGTGCAAATGTACAACACTAGGAAAGAAAAACAGGCTATAACCACAGATAGGAAAGAGATTCAGGGGTTATTTAAAAGTAATTACGGGGGCTGGAGAGATGGCTCAGTGGTTAAGAGCACTAGCTGTTCTTCCAGAGGTCCTGAGTTCAATTCCCAGCAACCACATGGTGGCTCACAACCACCTTGAATGAGATCTGGTCCCCTCTGCTGGCCTGCAGGCCCAAGACTGTATGCATAATAAATAAATAAAATCTTTAAAAAAGTAACTTCCAAAGAAACCATTCTGAGCGAGGTAACCCAATCACAAAAAGACAAACATATGTACTCACTCATATGTGGACCTGCTTTATGATACACAGTAGTGACCATGCTTTATCAGAGCTGTTTTTAATGATGTTGCTCAGAATGGTTTCCTCCCAGATGATGACTGAGAAACTAATTTTAAAAAAATGGTGCCAAGTACCACAAGAGTAACAGAAAAACAAAAAAGTAAATTGCATGGGTAAAGGGAAGTGAATATATGAAACATTGTCATGAGCTGAAAATTATTAAAGCTGACCTGAAGATGTCAATCAGTTGGTAGAACACTTACCTAGCATACAGGAAAACCTAGATTCTATCACACCACATAAGACTAGGTATGATGATGTAGACCTGTAATCCCAGCACTTTATAAGTGAAGGAAAGAGGATCAGAAGTTCAAGGTTAAGGTCATCCTCAGCTACATTCTGGCTACATGAAACTCCTTGTTGGTTTTTTGTTTTGTTTTGTTTTAAGAAAACAAGGTTGGGGATTTAGCTCAGTGGTAGAGGCTTGCCTAGCAAGCCATGGCCCTGGGTTTGGTCCTCAGCTCCAAAAAAAAAACAAAAAACAAGAGGGCTGGAGGCCCTGAGTTCAATTCCCATCCACATGGTGACTCACAACCATTTATAGTGGAATCTGCTTCCCTCTTCTGGCATGCAGGTATACATACAGATAGAGAACTCATATACATAAATAATGTCTTTTAAAAGGAAAACAAAAAACAAAAACCAGGGAAATTGTTAAAGCTCAGTGATAGACAAGGAGTATTAATATACTGGTCTTTCTTTGCATTTCTGGATGTGCTCAAAATAATACTAAATATAACACTATATTAATTTGTTCTGAAATATAGTTTTAAAGGAAAATCTAAAGTATATTCATTAATGAAGAGAAAAAGAGTTTAAATCATTAGTAAATAATCATGTAGCATGTGTACATATACCACACACACACACTAATAATCACATTGCAGACCACAATTATAGCCATGAAAAAGAAAATTGGTGCTGAAAAGAAAATAACATGATAGTTTAACATCTGAACACAAGTGCAGATATCCTAATAAAACTTCTATACATTAAGTTCAGAATTACATTAAAACAATTTCCTCCAAAATACAAGTATAGGTTAGTGTTAAGAAACCTATTATATAAGTTATCAAATTAGTAAATCAAAGGAAGAAACTGCATTTATCACTTTGTAGTTTTAAAGAAAAAATATCATAGGTTTAAAACCTAATGTTTATGTCTAAGTACTTTAGTGGGTATGTTCACAAACTCAGGATCAGAGTAGCATTTGGTATCGTTTACTTTTCGCTCCATTGATGGAGAATTCAATTTTGTTTGATGATCAGAAGCCAGTGAAGAATTTTGGTTAGGGCCATAACCTATTTAATTTATGTTTGGTTTGTGTTTCTGGGTTGTTGGGTTTTTTCATAGTTAGGATATAGTATAAAGTTGTAGATAAAGTCTTTATTTGTATATATCCATATTCATTTTTGAGATAGGGTATCTTTCATTGTATATAGCTCAGACTAGCCTCAAACTTCAGATCCTCAAGCCTCTGCCTCCCTAGTATTGGAATTATAAGCCTGTGCTACCACACCTGGCTATGATTTTTGCTTTAGGATTATTCTGCCTACTATAAAGACAAAGGAATGCACAGGAAAAATTGCAAACAGGAAAATACTACTTACAGCACTACTTTGAAAAATTCTATATAAGTGTGAAATGTACACGAAAGATGGGGATATCACAATGGTACAGTAAATAAAGTGCCCCAA
The DNA here is from genome assembly GCF_003668045.3 of Cricetulus griseus. Classification (NCBI taxonomy): domain Eukaryota; kingdom Metazoa; phylum Chordata; class Mammalia; order Rodentia; family Cricetidae; genus Cricetulus; species Cricetulus griseus. The sequence goes on from NC_048604.1 coordinate 94,231,349, forward strand.
AGTAGATTTTATCATTGTATTGTTGGTATTCACTAGTAATGCATTTAAGGTTTTAATAGATCTGGGGTCAGCAGACTATACCTAATGGCCACCCATTTTTGTAAATGAAGTTTAATTGAAGCACAGCCTCACCTATTCCTTTCCCATTGCATTGGCAAGATAGAAGGCGGCAGTCCTACAAAGCTGAAAATATTTGCTGTCTGGCCCTTTACTGAAAACATAGTAATACATTTAGTGTGATCCAAATGTGTACATGTATATGTACAGAAAAACAATAAAATTTCCAGAGTTGAATGGGTTTATTTTTCTCATGGTTCTAGGGATTGAACCAAAGACCTTGCACATGAGATGCAAATACTGTACTATCAAACTTCATTCCGAACACATGGTAGGAGGTGGGGCAGATGCAGGAAAATCAATCAAGACCAGTCTATGCTACATAGGGAATTGAAGGCTAGCCTGAGATACTTGAAACTTTATTTCAAATGAGAAAGAGTGGGTCTTTTTTTGCTTTTCAGAAGTTATCACTTGAATAAAACAGAGAACTATTCTGAACAGAGGCACTGTTTCCATAACTGGTTGTGAATAAACGTGGTGTTTCCTTTGGTTCAGTATAGTCCGATGAAGTACCTCATGTTCAGACTGTATTAGGTGGATGTCCTAACTCTGCTGCCCTATTGGAACTTCTTAAGAAGACTTAAGTAATCCATTTTGAGAAAATGGGAGAATTTTGTTCTTATGAAAAGCTTATAAGTACTTCCCTTACTGAAAAACAGTCATCCATTTTAAACTGAGACAAGTGTGCAATCATCTGGGTATAATTTAAAGATTTATTTATTTATAGTTGATTTCTAATGTATTTGGTGGTGTAGCATTTTAAAATTACTCTCCCTTTACTTGATGCCCTTGCCATGAAAATTTGATGTACGAAGAAGAGCCCTGGCTTTTTATTAAGCACGTGATGGGCACTATAATACATGCTCAATCAGTAAGTGCTCAGCTGAGCCCCAACCAGAGATAACTCTATCACCAAAAATGTGCCTACCCCTTCCACAATTTTTTTATCTAGAAAATTAGCTTATTCTTTTTTTTTCCTTTTTTTTTTTTTTTTGGTTTTCAAGACAGGGTTTCTCTGTGGCTTTGGAGGCTGTCCTGGAACTAGCTCTTGTAGACCAGGCTGGTCTTGAACTCACAGAGATCCGCCTGCCTCTGCCTCCCGAGTGCTGGGATTAAAGGCGTGTGCCACCACTGCCCTGCCCGAAAGCTAGCTTATTCTTACTGTTCCTCCTCCCACTTCCCTTCCACTTTCCAGCTACTGAGGATTGAAACCTGGGTTTTACACATGCTACACAAAATGATCACTGAGCTACACCCTAAGGCCCATATTCTGGATGTTTTTAGAGTCTCTTTGGGTTTGAACTTTAGCAATCTTATTAAATTTTATAAGCTATGTACATTAGCACTTGAGGTTTTTCTTGGATCCACATATATTAAATTTACATTAGATCACATCTTGTATCTGCTGATCCTTTGGTTATTTTAAGTGCCACTTACAGTGATATTCTGTGTATTGGCATAATTTAAAAATATTTTCCTGCCGGGCAGTGGTGGCGCACACCTTTAATCCCAGCACTCAGGAGGCAGAGGCAAGCGGATCTCTGTGAGTTTGAGACCAGCCTGGACTACAAGAGCTAGTTCCAGGACAGCCTCCAAAGCCACAGAGAAACCCTGTCTCAAAAAAAACAAAAAAAAAATATTTTCCAAAGCAAAAATGCCAGTAAGTGAAATAAGGAAGGGCTTATGGAAGCCAGTCTCCACCTTTCTGTCCAGCTTAGTTTCTTAGGAATTTGTTTTTGCTCACTGATAAAACCAGCAGTTAGACTTTTTAATTTAGATTTTATCAGCTGGGAATTGAATTTTGGGTGCTAGAGTCTTGCCTTTAATTTGATTCATAACTGATTACAACACATGTAAATTTAAGTTCCATTTACATTCATATAAGATGGATAGGATTTATCCTTCAGTCTAAAAGGTTGTTTTTGTTTTGTTTTTGAATGTAGTCTTTGTTTTCTAACCATAGTTATGAAACTTTTCCTTACTGACAGGGAACACCCATGGCATGGCTATATATAACTTTAAAGTCATCTCGAGGCCATGTCTTGTGTATCTGTATAAACATTACAAAGGGTAAATTCCCACATGTGTATCAGCAACTTTTATTATTTTAATAGTAGTAACTAGTTTCACTTGCTTTTAAGAGTCATAGTTAAGAAATACTGCTGTTTGTCAGGATTCTAAAATGGCATTCATTTTACTAGTTTAAAAAAATGTTTCTACTGCTGGGAATCAGGAGAAAAAACACTTCAACAGGATTTGGTTATCAGCAAATCTGTTGCAGTTTCCTGTTCTGGCCTCTCTACCTATCAGCTACAAGAAAGCCTGTGTAGGCAGGTTTCTCCTTTCTTTTACCACAGGAAAACTGTCCAGCCTCTTTTTCTAGCATTTTCAGGACCCGCCTGACAGGAAATTTCCTAATTGCTGGAACAGCTGGTAGGAGAAAACTTTGCAGGGGCTTGGCCTCCTCTTTCTAACTCAAGTTCTACCGTCAGGAACTCTATCTTCAGTATGGTTTCATAGCCATGTTTAAATTTTTGTCTTTTCGTGTTCGCTCTATACAGGTAAGCTTTGTTCAACTTCTTTTTTAAAAAGATGTTTTATTCAGAACAAACTATAATTATGCTAGTCATTCAGTTTCATAGGTTCTTTTAAGGAACTTTTAAAAAAATTCAGAATGTGTTTTGAACGAACTTTTAAAAACATTTTTATTAAACATAAGCTAGTTGGTTGTATTAGACATTTCAACTCTTCATTTTGTTAATTTATTTTTATATTGGATTATTTGTGCTAGAATGATCTTATCATGCTTGTATTCATAATTTTATATAATAAAACAAATGACTTTAAATCTCAGAATTAAACTAGTTGTGAACAGAATTGCAAACAATAATCTCCTATATAATGTCAGTTAAAATATTAGGAGATTATTATCATGTAGGTAATATTTTAGCATATAAGATAATATTATTTTAAGTAGTCAAACACTTAGGTTTTGTTGAAACTGGTTCCTGTAAAGGCTCAAGAGCTTCAAGCAGCTCTACATTTAAGTAACTGTAAGCAAGTGATTTGACCTAACTCAGTAAAGGCACAATTTTCAAAGAAGTATTTTTGTCACAGTGGGTTTAGTGGATGATAATGTGCATTATATTTAACAGAAAATCCTGCCAAAATTAACTTGTTGTGTTGCCATGAGAATTGTTCTATAACACTCTCTTTAAAGAGTTAAATTTTCTGATTGGGATTCTGGGTGGGGGTGGGACCCAGTGTTGAAAATGTTCGTCTGGAGAACTAGCATTCTTTTAAACATGGGAGAAGTTGGCCCATGATAGTCTCATAATGAATTTTTAAGTAAAAATGTTGAATTCATTTATTTCAGTAGCAAGTGAAATAAATTGAATCTAATCAAATTATCTTCTAGAATAAATTAAAATATTGTTTACCATTGTTTAGATAACAATTATTTAGATAAATAATTGTTTGCCACACCAAATAATTTATAAACTCTAAATCATATTAAAAACAAAAGTTACAAAGTACTTTCAAATAAACTGTTACAGTGCTATAGGAATCTCTGTAGAAAGTGATTGTTCAGTGACTTTAGTCTACAGCACATTTAAGGGATAAGCGATATATATTTCATTTGTAAGGTATTTTTTTATGTTACAACAAGATATAGGTCCGTAGTTAAATACTTTTTATGGTCTTGTACCAAGGAGCATTTAAATATTTTTCTTCAAGTTTTAAAAATGTTCTCTGGCATTCAAAACAATTTGGAAAATACAAATGCCTCAAGAATAGATTTCCTGACTCAAGGGAGAAGAGGAAAAGGAAATTATGTATACAAGGAAGGGCGTAATGCCAAACATTGAATCATTCTTTAAAATCAGTTAATATCCCCCAGTGTGTGTGCTTAGTGTTAGCATGGTACAATATTAGGGTTTTTAATAACTCAAAAAGACAGCACTAATGTAAGTACCTTTTTTTAAATTCTTTTTACATTTGGGTCAAGTTTACATTTTCCTCTCATGGCTTGAAAGGAATTTTTTCTGAGACAGGGTTTCCCTGTATAGCCCAGGCTGTCCTGGAACTTGTTTTGTAGATCAGGCTTTGTATACTTGCTTTGTAGAGCTGTCTGCTTTTGCCTCCCAGTGCTGAGATTAAAGGTATGACCACCATGCCTGGCTTAGAAAGGAAATATTAAGTTAACCTTTTTCCCACTTTAAGGGTGAGCTTTAAAGACTAAGAATGAACATGGTGGCCTTTACCTTAAGCTATGGGTGACACATGTCTGAGAAGGTTAAAAGAATGATACAGAATTGTGTTGTAGATTTCATTGCCCATTTTGCCTATCATAAAACTTTTGCTTAACAAATAAACAGACTTCATAAAAATATCATTACAGAATTTATAACAGTTTTAGGTACAAAACATAATATTTTGTGGTGACAAAAGTACTCATGTATCACTTAAAACAATGCACACTACAATAGGGCTACCATATGAAACAAGATGTAATGGTGCACAGCTGTAATCCCAGCACTGGAAGACTCATGGAGGAGCATTAGTTCAAGATCAAGGTCGGCTTGAGCTACAAAGTGAGACTTTATCTCAGGAAAAAAATTCAAGCCAGGCCATGGTGGTGAACACCATTAATCCCAACACTTGGGAGGCAGAGACAGGTGCATCCCTATGAGTTTGAGGCCAGCCTGGTCTACAGAGTGAGTTCCAGGGCATCCAGAACTACACAGAAAAATCCTGTCTCAAACAAATTCAGTATAAAAGTGGGAAGATAGTAAAGAAAATTTCTCAGAAAGTACAGACATAAGAGATTAAGTATATATAATTCCAAATCCAACCCAAAGGGAAGTTGTAAAAATAGAAACCCTGAAAAAATTATTGGAATGAAATTATTAAATATTAGAGTTCCCCATAGAGGTGAAGAATTAATAGATGATAACATTATCTAAGCACCTAGTATTCTGAGAGAAAGTAGACTCTGACTGACTTCATTAGTGTGGAGTTTCAAAAAAATAAGCCAGCCAAGGTTATATATGTCTCAAAAAACTATAAATTAGTAAATAATAGAGGCCAGCAAAATGCCTCAGTGGGTAAGGGCATTTGTTGACAGTCCTGGCTGAGTTCAGTCCCACGGGCCACACAGCACGAGATAACTCACTCTACAAAGTTGACCCTGCCCTGCATGTTCTCTCTAACACACACACACCAACACCACTTCCTCCACCACTACCACCAATATGTTAAATACATTTTTAAAAGAACATCCAAGGCAGGAGAGATGGCTCAGTGGTTATGAGTACTAGCTACACTTCCAGAGGATTCAGTTTCCATTCCTAGTACCCACATGGTGTCTCACAGCCATCTGTATCTCAAGTTCCATGGGATCACACAACCTCTTCTGGCCTCCATGGGCACCATACATGCACATGGTGCACAGACTTACATGCAGACAACATGCTTATACACATAAAACAGCACAGAGAAGAGGAAGTAAACAAAAAGTCCCATCCCCAACAAAAGGCTATTCATAATCAATACCTGCTAGGAAATGGAAAATTGGTTTTCTCCAATTGAATGTCACTGGGTATATCACACATACTCTAGGGCAGGCCCCATACCCAGGTATAGTTGGCCAATGCAAAATAAACTCCATTCTTTTTGTATGTGTGCTTTTGTTTCATTTTGATATTTTTTTGTCATGTTGGTGTTTGTTGGTTGGTTGGTCTTGGCCATTGCCTTTTGTTTGCTTCTTTTAAAGATTTATTATCTATGTAACATTCTGCCTCCATGCATGCATGCATGGCAGAAGGCACTAGATCTCATTACAGATGATTGTAAGCCACCATGTGGTTGCTGGGAATTGAACTCAGGACCTCTGGAAGAGCAGCCAGTGCTCTTAACCTCTGATCCATCCCTGCAGCCCCTGCTTTTTGTTTTGTTTTGTTTTGAGCAAGAGAAAGAACATGAAGTTTGGTGGATAGGAAGGTGAGGAAGAACTGAAAGAAAGTGGAGGAAGGGATATGTGACCAAAATATATTGTGTGTCAAAAAAAAAAAGATTTTAAATGGTGATCTGCAAAGTATGCCTAGGCTAGCCCCATCTTATAAGCAACACAGTTGCTAGAAGGTAGTAGACAAATGACACTGAATTTCTGAGGCAAAATTGTTTTCAGCCTGAAATTTGATGTGAAGTCAAACTTTACAAATATGAAGACAAAATAAAGACGTTTACAGATTTATGCAGCTCAGAAAAATTTCTTCCAGCAGGGCATAGCAATGTACTTCTAAGAACTCCGAAGACTGAGGTAGAAGAATTGTAAATTTGAGACCATCCTGTACTAATAGAATAGCAAGACCTGTCTTAAGAAGCTAAAAAGATTTTCTTCCATGTAATCCTTCCTAGAAAACTATAAGGGGTAATCATAAAAGACAGACATAAAAGCAGAAAATAGTAGATTGATCCAGGAAATAAGTCACCTTGAGTTGGCCTGGGAATCATTGTTAGGGGCCTGTATAAAAAGAAACCTACTATATTGCCTAGCATGCACGTGATAAGTCAGTGCTGTTGTATAGGCATTTAACTTAGTTAGGTCAGGCTATAGAGAGTGCTTGTTAAATTGCAAAACAGAAAACAGCATTGATATTTTGTCTGAGCATACAAACACGTGCACACACTCACACCCAAACACCCACCCACCTACCCTTGAGCAAGCTAATTTTGCAATCCTGTTCCTCGTGCCTCAGCCTCCCTAGAGCTGGGATTACAAGCACATTTCTGGCTGGAGAGATGGCTCAGAGGTTAAGAGCACTGACTGCTCTTCCAAAGGTCCTGAGCATCCACATGGTGACTCAACAACCATCTGTAATGAGATCTGGTGCCGTCTTCTGGTGTGCAGATATACATGGAAGCAGAATGTTGTATACATAATAAATAAATAAAAAACCTTTAAAAAATTAAAAAACACAAGCACGTTTCAGTATGCCTGGTGCAGACCATTAGTTTTCTTAATGGGCTTAACAATGTAAAAATATAGCTACCAATGGGCAAGGGAAAGTTAAAGAATGAATATGTGGGCACTATTGACTTTTACAAAGTGAGGAGTTAAGATGCTATTCAAAAACAGTAAAAGAAAAGTTTTAAATAAAAGTAATACAATTATCAAACAGTAGAAAATATGTCTTAAACTTAATAAATGAGCAAAGTAAGTGCAAAACTAATTGCTTTTAAAATCTGGTAGTATGGCCGGGCGTTGGGTGTCACACGACTTTAATCCCAGAGGTAGGTGGATCTCTGTGAGTTCAAGGCCAGCCTGGTCTCCAGAGCAAGTGCCAGGATAAGCTCCAAAGCTACACAGAGAAACCCTGTCTCAAAAAACCAAAAAAAAAAAAAAATCCTGTGGTGCACACCTTTAATCCCATGACTAAGGATACAGAGGCAGGCAGATCTCTTGAGTTTGGGTCATCCTGATCTACATAATGAGTTCTAGGACAGCCAGTGCTACAAAGAGGGGCTCTGTCTCATATATAAATAAATATAAAAATCCAGGTAACCAAATGAAAAAGTGACTTGCTTTTCGCCATAAGCTATTCTGATCTGTTATTCATGTGCACTTATTACTTCGATTTAGAAATCAAATTTTTAGGGAATAAGAAATGTATGTGGGGCTAGAGACAGTGACTCAGCAGTTAAGAGCATTTGCTGTTCTTGCACAGGTTTGAAGTTTGATTCTCAGCACCCACATCAGGTGCTTCTCAACTGCCTGAAACTCCAGCTCTAGGAGCCTCCATGAACACCTACACACTTGGTTATTCACAAGCAGAGCATCACACATATACATATTAGATTCTTAAAAACTGAAAAATATTTCAGGCTGACAGAGACACTTATATAATAAAGAAGTAGGTTTAAACTATATTGCAAAGGGCCTCAAATGCCAGCGTGAAGCAGTGCATTGAATTTGGGAGAACTTGAAGAGGTGTTTGAGTAATCTGGAGCTGAATACTTTTCAGAAAATGTATCAAGAAAGATGAAATAGACATAGGCAGGATGAGGTATTTTGTGGAACCATACCCGTTTCAGTTTTCTACATGAAAGATTAAAGGGTTACATCTGCATGATGCCATTGGAATGGAAGAAGAAAGGATGAAAGGTTTTCTAAGCACTGTACTTGATATCTAGCTGGTATTTCAGTATATATTTATTGAGTGAAGAGATCAAAGAGAGCCTGCATTTTTAGTGGCTTAATTGACATGAGGGGAAAGGAAGGATAGTCATCAAAGATGAGAATAGTAATGGGTATTTATTTTGAGATCCATTCCCTGATTGTAGGCTACACTGTAACAGTAAGCCTTGATCCTCTTTGCTTGCTACAGTCTGCTGAATGCTTAATTCAGGAACTGTTCCTCCTTGCTTATGTTGCTTCCTTGTGAAAGTCATCAATGTAGGTATTTGCTGTAGACTATAAGTTGCAAAAATATTAAAGCTGAGTTGAATCACATCCCACTTACCCAAGAAAAAGAAATGATAAAATGTAGACTATTACAGAATATAGTTCTTCCTGGCCATGTGATTTAAGGATGTAAATGGTATGCTAAAATCCGACCAATGAACTTGGCTCCATGAGTCAAATTTGCAGCTCATTGGTCTTTAAAATACAATGTGATGACACTTTGGGTGTGGAAAAGAAAGAACTTCTTTTATGTGTATATAATTTATGAACACTAAGCATACAGATAATGGTTCTGTGATAATCGTTTTATTGCTAAGGATGTGCTACTGAGGTAACTGAAGCAAGAGATAGATGACTAGTTACAGCCAAGCATAGTGGCCCAATGCCTGTAATTTCGGAATTTAGGAGGCTGAAGCAAAGAGATTTACCAGAAGTTCAAGGCCATCTTAAACTGATAGTGATACCCTGTGTCAAAAACAAAGACTACAAAGCTTAGGAGCATAAGTCTGTAGTATCCTGTCATTGTTCTTTAGTGGAAAACGACCAAGAACATCCACCAGCCTCAGAATAGTATAACTGTATGGGCCTTGTTTGGAAGTTAGAAAACTGGAATTGAGTCCTGAGTCTGCAGCATACTGGCTGTGCTCTTTAGCCCTCATTTAATGTCTTTAAACTTTAGACTTCAGAGTATTCAAAGCCTTTTGCCTTTAAAAGATCTATTAAATTTCTCATGGTAAAAGGAGTCAAAGGAACACTTTAGAATTCTGAAATGCTTGTGTCTGATCTGGGAAATTTGTATTGTCATTAGCCCTCAAAACACTAAAAGTCAAAGGTTTTTCATGAAACATAAATACAGGGTATAAAGTAAAAAAGCAACTAATGCATGTTTGATACAAGATAAAGTATTGGCTGGATTTTCATCTAAATCTTATTTATCACTCTTCATATGCATTCTTCTTTGGAAGATTGTTATTTGGTAGTTTACTTCCCGCTTTTCTTACTGTAACTGCTCAGCCTCATTCAGAGAGAAGTGTGCTCAGGAAGAGGTAGCACCCTTAAACTCAGCTGATGTGATACATCACATACAGGGTTGTCAGGAGAATTAGGGAATAATACTTTTGAAATTAAAAAAAAATACATGACAATATTGGGAGACATTTTTGTTATTGTGGTTAAATTTTTAAGACAGTCCAAAATGAGTAAGCTGCTGAAGTAGTAGGCTAGCCTATGAACAACATATAGCCTCTGCCTTGGAAACTAAAATGGTATATTCCTTTATATATTCTACCTGGAGATTCTTGTCACTTTCAGAAATTAAAATAGGGTATCTTTTGTATCTTTTTGAGAAATCTCTGTGCAGCATAATTCTTGTTTGGTAGTTGGTTGGTTGGTTGGTTGGTTGGTTTTTATGGTGCTGGGATTGAACCTGGGCCTTTCCACATGTTAAGCAGGTGTTCTACCACTAAGCATTTGCCAGCCTTCAAGGGGATATGAGAAAATACTAACCAGGTGTGGTGGCACATGCCTCTAATCTTAGTGCTCTGGAGTCTGAGAATCAAAGAAGATCATGGCCAGCCTGGATTACACAATGAAACCCTAGCTCCAAAAACAAAAGTATTAGTATAACACTTTTAGATTCTTCTACCACTGGTTTTTTTTTTTTTCCCCCCCGAGACAGGGTTTCTCTGTGTAGCTTTGGAGCCTTTCCTGGCACTCACTCTGGAGCTCTGGAGACCAGGCTGGCCTCTAACTCACAGAGATCGGTGTGCTTCTGCCTCCCGAATGCTGGAATTAATGGCGTGTGCCACCAATGCCCCGCCTCTTCTACCAATATTTATCATCTAGAAAAAAAACAACATTCGTCGTCAACAAAATAGAAATGACAGTGTTTATCTAACAGGCTGTACCTTTGATTTTGCCATATTTTGTTTTATTGTTGCTGTTTTTGTCTATAACATACAGTATTTCCTTGATTAATCTGTTCATCTCAACACAAATAGGTAATTGAAATCCTATGTACATGTTATATATTCTCTTGTATCCACTTTGGGCTTTAAAGATACTTCTTTAAGATGAATGTGTTACTGCATGCCTATAATCTCAGCACTAGGGTAAAGTTGGAGGATAGCCTCATCTATGTAAGACACTATCTCAAAACATCTTTTCTTGACCCAAAGATTTTTCAGTTTTATTATATAGAACAGTCATCTTTTCCTTCCATGTTTGATCCCTCTATCCACATTTTTAATCTTTTCTGACTTTGGTTTTTAGAGTTAATAGCTCTTTCTCTCCTTTGAGAATGGCTAGTAACATGTATTTCAAACATAAACCTTCACTCTATTTTTTTCCTGCTCCTCTTCAGTATGCTTTCTTAGACAGCTGTTATGGTTGGAACCATGTGTTACCCTAGACCAGTTTTCAGTACCTCTTCACAACAAATAGTGCATAAATAACATTTGTTCCACCTGATATAGTCACATACCAGACACAGTATAGTAAGTACTCTAATCTGCTTTTGTTCTCCTCAAAACTATTCTGATTATCTTTGATAGAAAGAATAAAAATTTGGAAATAATTACTGCTAATATCTTATAGAAGCTAATAAGGCTTAACATTCTTTAATATTTAACTTGAAAGTATAATTATAGGGTAGGAAAGGTGGCTCAATGGTTAATTAAGAGCACTGCCTGCTCTTCCAAAGGTCCTAAGTTCAATTTCCAGCAACCACATGGTGACTTATAACCACCTGTAATGAGATCTGGTGCCCTTTTCTTGCCTGCGGGCATACATGCAGGCAGAACACTGTAAACATAATGAATGTTTTAAAAAGAAAGTATAATTACTTGATTATGTTTTCTATTAACTTGATAAGTCAGTAAAGAGTAGTTTTGTATATTAATTTGAGAGTTTCTAATATGCTATACTAAGATTATTTTATTATGGCTAACAATGTGTGTCGTCTCTATTTATTTTAACAGGAAGAAGGCAGTATCAAAGAAATTGCAATCACACATCATGTGAAGGAAGGACATGAAAAGGCAGATCCTTCCCAATTTGAGCTTTTGAAAGTATTAGGGCAGGGGTCATTTGGAAAGGTAAGTCATAATTGTATGCTGTAAACAAAGTTTATACAAATTCTGTAAACATACAAAATAGAATGGTAATCACACAAAGCTTGGAATTGAGGGAGGCTAGATATATTAGCAGTGGATCTTGCTTGTGTATTTTATTTAGTGAGGCTGTTTAGCAGCTCTTTGCTAATACACATAATTTGTTATAGTTGTTTAACCACTTTTAAACACAGAGCATACTTTTAATCCAAATGTAGACTCAATAGTTAGCAGAGAGAGCATAATGGTTATGTTTAACCCCCCCCAAAAAAATAAAATAAGTTTAAACCATGAGTCAGCTAGACTGAACTCATCTTTTCTACATATCACTGTTACTTAATCTCTTAGAGCTCTGTTTCCCTATTCTAGCATGTCATTAAATATGAGAGTTACTTGAGGTTTGATTCTAAACTACCGCCTTTTACTCCTTCCTCACTAATTGATTTTCTCTGTGTCCCTGTGTTGTTACTCACATGCTGCTGACATCACATATTTATATTTCCTAATTCTGAACTCTCTCTATATCTACTCCTCACCCACATTTATGTCTCAAAGGCATTTTATTTTGTGTTTGGTGTGTCTAAGAACAAATTCATAATCTTTCCCATCCCCAAACCTATCCTATTTTATTTTTCTCTATCACTATGAATAGCATCCAGTTAAACAAGTCAGAAACTAGGGAGGCATTCTTAACATCTTTTTTAGGTCTGTTGCCTCCTCCCTTCCCTGTAACCCTCACCATGTTACATACCATCCCAGCCAATATGATCTGTCACCAAATCCTGTTGATTGAGTAAATGCTTTTGAAATCATAGCAATCCTATCCTGCATTGCTGCTATCTTTCCCTGGTCTATTGAAAGAGTCTTATTAAGAGTATCTTCCTGGGGCTGGAGAGATGGCTCAGCGGTTAAGAACACTGACTGTTCTTCCAGAGGTCCTGAGTTCAATCCCAGCAACCACATAGTGGCTCACAACCACCTTGAATGACATCTGGTGCCCTCTGCTGGCATGCAGGCACAAGACTGTATACTAAATAAATAAATAAATAAATAAAAATCTTTAAAAAAAAAGAGTATCTTCCCAATTTCTTTACTTAACCTCAATTATGTACATCAGAACCAGCAGCCTCCCTTTGTTTTTATGATAAAAACAAATTCTTAAAATTGCAGAAGAACCCCTGAGTCTGACTCCCTAGCCACCTCTAAAACATCAACTTAGATGTTATCCAACACTGTGTTCTGACCCCATTGTCCTTTTTTGCTCCTAAGCTTTCTTCAGCTGGTTAGCTCTTCTTGTGCCTGTGATCTCAGAGGAGAGTTCCCTGCCACCCTACGTGTCACACCCATTAGCTCTGCCCCCTAGGAACATTATAGACTTTATGGCACTCCCTGCAGTTACAGTTACTCATTTGTAAAATTGCTTATTGGCTCTCTCTATCACTAGACTAGAGGTTCCATGAGTAGCATTGTACCCAACATGTAATTTTGAAAAATATTAAGGAGTCATAGTGTTGGCCTCATAGGATAGTAGTGAGAATTAAATGATATAAGGCCAAACACTTATCTGGCATTTGCTGTATTACCTACTCTTCAACAGACCCAAATAGAGGAGTTTATTTTTATACATTGGATTTCAGGGAACACAATATTTAAGTTTCAAGGAATTCAAATGCTTCTCCCTTTATTTCTTTAAAAGTACTTTAAGTGCCTCACTATAAATAGCAAACATTAAAATAGGGTGTCTTCTTTCTTACTCATCCTTAAAGGCCAGTGTAAGCCAAGGAAACACAGATGACCTGTCAGAGCCCAGAATAACTGCGTAGGCAAGTTAGGACTCCTGGTGATGTCACTGAGCTTGGCATCTCACTGGCTTAAGCAAACAGTTAAAGAATGCCATGAGCAGGGCCCCAGAACTGGGTATATGACCCGGATCTTTTCCCACTGTGACTCCCTGATTTGGGCAGCTATAAAACTGGCATTGTTTAGTAGGTCTGCATCCTCAGATTGTCATGATGCTACATTGCAAGTGCTTCTGAAGAACTGCTGAAAGTTATTAAGGTGCTTTCAAAGAACTGAAACAAGTTTAGAGGCCATACAAATTTTCCTTTTACAATGAATAATGACAATGATAGGGCAATATCCTAATTATCTCTACCCAATTAGAATTTCTTACTGTTCGTTATAATTATTACTAATATTTGACTGCCTTTCACATTTGAAAAGTAGTTCACCTTAGAACCACACTTAATAAAAATGTTTTTCTTGGGCAGTGGCACACGCCTTTAATCCCAGCACTCAAGAGGCAGAGGCAGGTAGATCTTTGTGAGTTCGAGGCCAGCCTGGTCTATAAATTGAATTCTAGAACAGCCGGCACTGTTATGCAGATAAACCCTATCTCAGAAAACCAAAAATAAAAAAACCTGAAAATTAAGCCGGACAGTGATGGCAGATGGCACATGCCTTTAATCCCAGCACTTAGGAGGCAGAGGCAGGCTGTGAATTTGAGACCAACTTGGTCTACAGAGTAAGTTCCAGAACAGGCTCCAAAGCTACACAGAGAAACCCTGTCTCAGAAAAAAATTTTTAAAGTTTTTCTCCTTCTAGGTCAGCTCCCCATAATTTACTAAAAGAGCTACTGGGTGGGGCTTAATGCTGGAACTGAGAACACAGTTACATGAGAGCACATCCTGCCTCTGGGGTCCAATGTGAGATGTGGTGCTTTTCATTTCTACGATTTCTCAAAACAATAGAATTCTGCCTTGCCGGAGAATCAATTGATGAATTGTTTTGAGATTTCTTTGCTAATCGGATTAAGTATATAAGTCAGATAATTGAAGCTGACCCTAAACTTAAATCTTGGTTGTAATTTGCTTCTCTTCTTCCCGCCCATAGCAGCTCAAGAGCACTGCTTTCCTTCAGGCATGGTGCCTTACATCTATAATTCCCAGCAGTTAGGAGGCTGAGGCAGGCAAATTATAGTGAGTTCCAGGGCATCCTGGGCTATACAGAGTAAGACCCAGTCGCAAAAAAACAGCGGGGGTAGGGGGGGTACTGTTTGATTTGAAAGAATAGGTAAGAGAAATATGTTCAAGTGCAGGTCCAGAAGCTAGAGAGATGACTTGATAAGTAAGAGCACCTAAGTTCAAATCCAAAGCACCTATGTAAAAAGCCAAATGTGGCCTTGGGCACCTGTGACCCCAGCACTGTGAAGGGCAGAGACAGGAAAATTGCTAGGGCTTGCTGGCTACCAGAATAACTCCAAGTTCAGTAAGAGAGTCTATCTCAAAGGAATGAAGTGAAGAATGATAGAGTAGGACACCCAACATCCTTCTCTGTCAGATAATAACACACAAGCAAACAAACACAAATTCAGGTCTATTTAGCAGGTCTCTTTAAGGCTTGGTGGCAATGGTCAATAATGTAATAATCAAAATGAATATGATGTACTGATACTGTTTGTATAAGCCATATTATAACACAACTATGAATTATTGAAAGCACATCTTATGTATTTTGCCTAAACTCCACACTCTTCATAATATCCCCAAATATATGAAAATTGAAGATGCTAAGTAATAATCCTGGGACTTGTGTTATGGACAAAATGTGTTTAGAATGTATTTATATATATATAATGGGGTCTTGCTCTAATAAAGGAATATTGTTTATGCTTCTTTGTAACATTTATTTTCTGTCATTTCAATATAGGTTTTCTTAGTTAAAAAAATCTCAGGCTCTGATGCTAGACAGCTTTATGCCATGAAGGTATTAAAGAAGGCCACACTGAAAGGTAAGTGCTGCTGCTATTTGCCATGCTCATGTAGTCTAAACAAACTGAAAGTTCTCCTTAGAGCTCACATGACCCTGAAGTCGCTTAGATTCTGAACTGGCTCCTGTTAACAGCTTTAAATTTGGACTGACTTCCAGTGACTTTCCTACTAGGCTAAGAATCATATGACTTGAGAACAGGACTTGCCATTTTAGAAAAGAAGTATCATCAGTTCTAGATAGTTTAGGTATTGATGGCCATGTAAATTTACGTGTAATTTGCAAATCATTAAAATAGCCAAGAGAATATTTGTATTGATCATTTATTATTTCAGGTTTTCCTGGTCATTCAGTGTGGGTATTATCATCATGCCAAGAAATTTCACCGTGTTCTGCAAAACAACATATCCTCCTTTGCTTTCATTTTCTTGCTTCTTTTTCTGAATACATTTTCTTTTCTGTACAGTCTTTACTTCTGTGGCAGTAACACTTGATTCTTGCTAGAATTGGTGAACTAAAGTTTTTCAGCACCTACCTTTTTAATCACTGCATTTTTAAAGTATATACTCCTGAATCCCATGTTATGAAGTTACATATGTGGAACTCTGACAGATGGTTCACAAAAGCAAGAGAAGTTTCTTGTTCTCTCATATTTAACAACATTACAAAACTGGAAACTTAAGATACTAAAAAAGGATATAAATATCTAATCTCTATGGGACAAAGCTGTTGATCCTGTACGCCTTTAGCTTTCAAATTCGTTAGCTGGACATCCAGATTCTGGTTGAATTCTTAAAACTTAAAATAAACAAAATTTTTCTTGAAAAATATACCTTAAAAATGAGAAGGGAACAACTTTGTCTAATATTAAAACTTGTTTACAATAGTGATAGTTTGGAAAAGCAATGCAAACATACATCAGTACAACAAAATAGTAAAATATATATTAAATTTCATTATATCTATCATAAGTATTAAGTACCTGCTGTTCTGCCTGTTAAAGCCAGTAAATAGAATAATAGGAAATGAAATAATGGTTTCACAAGTTGTTTAGCTACTTGAAAAACAATTATTCTGGTCTATAACAAACTTCATCCTATCTGAATTTTCATAATTTTTAATGTCAAAAAGACTCAGAAGGAGATTTGCAAATTTCAACAAGCAAATTGACAATAAAAACTTTTAGGGGAGGGAGAGGAGACTCAGTGATTAAGACCCAATGGCTACTCTTGAGAGGATCTGGATTCTATTCCCACCACCCACATAGTGGCTCACAATCTGCTGTAACTCCACTCCTAGGGAAACCAATGCCCTTTTCTGACCTTCTCAAATCTATTAGGCACACATATAGTACCCAGATATAGATGCAAAATTTTGCTGTACACATAAATATGTTTTAAAGTTAACCTTTCATACAATGTAAAATAGTTTGAATAGGGAACAGAAAAATGTATGCCTCAAATATTGTGTTAATGTAAGAAGTTGGGGGACTGGAGAAATGGTGTAGTTTGTAAGCACTTACAGGGAAGTGTAAGGGCCCAAGTTGGAATCCCAGCACCCACCCAAAAGCCCAATGTAGCCACATGTATGCCTGTAACCCGTCAGTACTGTTTGGGGCAGAGACAGGAAGATATCTGGAGTTAGCTAGCTCTAGGTTTAGTGAGAGAGCCTGTCTCAAGGTAATAAGGCAGGAAATCGTAGAGCAGGACACCTGACATCCTCCTCTGGCCTACAAGCACGCATAAGCACATACATACATGTACACATGTATATGCATTCAATACATACACACACACACACACATATATATATACACTCTCATACACAAACAATATTTACATATGGAGTTGTCTCTGGGGTGGTTTGACCACTGCAATAACTAGTAATATTAATAGTTTATTAAGCTTATTAAATAAGAATCCATAGTTGATCCATAAATTAATGAAGAAAGGAAATCTTTTCCTTGCAGTAGAATTCCAGTTAATAAATGTAAAAATATTGGTGAAGGTAGGAGTTGATAAGTCATACTATTACAACCTTATGTAAAGAACTTTGAATAAAGTTTACTTAGAAAGAGAAAACTTTTGAGTGGGGACTATAGAAATGGGTTGGTGATTAATTGCACTGGCTGCACTTCCAGAGGACCCAGGTTCAATTCCCAGTTCATGGTGGCTTACAATCATCTATAACTCCAATCCCAGAGGATCTACTGCCTTCTTCTAGCCTTTGTGGGCACTAATTAGCCACCAATGATGCACAAGTATACATGCATACAAAAGGTCCATACATACCAAAAACAATAAAACAATAATAATTTTTAAAAACTTTGAGGAAATGATGAATGTTGCTTAAAATAGAAATATATATTAAATAATATGCATTTTGAAAAAGTGTATACTAAGTAATAATGAGTTATATCATGATGGCAGCATCATTGAAAGGTAGTTTTGCATTAAGTTCAAAGTTGTCATTAATGCTGCTGAATTAACCTGAGGAAATAGCCTTACAAATGAGTTCCTACACTTGAAAATATTCACAAAAATTTATAATAATAAGATTAAAAATTGCACAGATATTGAAAAAGGAATGTTTGGAAAATCATGGTATCATTCTTAATATAAAATAGAATTGAACAAAATGTTGTTGCATACTTCAGAGGATCCAGGTTCAATTCCATGTATCCACAAGGCAGATCATTACTGTCTGTAAATGTAATTCCAGGGTATCTTACTGCCCTCTTCTGGCCTCCACAGGAACTGCATGAACAAGGTAACAGACATAGCAGGCAAACCACTCATACACCTGAAATTAATGTGTTTAATATGATCATAGAAGTAAATGAAAACATAACTGAAAAATATAGCACACCTGCCTATTACAAGTATGTAAGATTATATACATATGAGCTATGGAAGGAAACTCAAATGTGTACAAGCATCAGAGTTATAGAATTGTAGGCTTCTAGATAACTTTGGATGTTTTCTTAAACATGGATTTTGTTTTTAACAAAGTTTTCTCATCTAAGACAGCTGAACTTTACCCCATCTCCTGCCTATCCTAATTCTTGACCCTTCCAGAGTCACTGACGTGCTTCTTCTCACATTTACTTTCACATTTCAAAATTGTCTTTGCAATCCTTTGGTTGTTTTTATTTGGAGCCATAATCTGTTTACTTCCCAACATCAAATATTTTAGGATTTAGTTGTTTTATACTGCCATCTACACAGTTTGCATGTCTATATCCTCCCAGCAATGTTCTCATTATTTCTGGTTTATAAAAATGGATCATAACTGGATGAAATAGTACAGTGGAATATATGTCCTTCACATCTTTGCTATATTTCCTTTTTCTGAATTCTTTACCTACCTTTTACTCAGTATACTTTCCTTTTGGGTTGTGTGTATCTCTTAATAGCTACTACAGAAAAGGCAACTACATGGTAAAATTTGTGTCATCTAGCATGTCTGAAAGTATATTCTGCCCCCTTACTGAATTTATGACTTGATCAGGTTTACAATTGTAGGTCACAAATAAGTACTATTCAGATATTGGAAAGTACTGCTTCCATTGTCTTCTTGTTTCCGTGTTCCAGTGAAGAAGGCCATTGCCATTCTCTTTGCCAGTCCTTTGTGTGTTAGCAACTTTTCCTCTCCGGAAGTCTATAGATAAAATCTTCTTTATTTTTGTGTCCTGAAATTTATAAAGTAGTATCTTTTGAGTGCATGGTGTAAAATTTCATCATACGGAATATGGGGGTGGTTCCTTTGAATCTAGGGACTTATATTTTCAAGTTCTGTGAAAGTTTTTTGTCCTGTATTACAAAATGTCAGGTGTTACAAAATGTATGCTCCTCAAGTTTTATTATTTTTTACCTTTCCGGGTTTTGAGGTTTTTTTTTTTCATTTTGTCTCATGTTTTCTAGAAAATTTAAAGCAAAACTTATGGTAGTAATTTCTCCAAAACATAAAATTAATGATGTTGGTAATTCAGAAATGCCAACAAAAAGCCATAAAGTACTTCTTTTAAGTGAAAAGCTGAAATTTCAGCAAGATGTTTTGGGAGAAGGAAATAGACTGAGACTGAGAACACCTTCAAAGAACTTTTAGTATTTGTTTCTATTTATTTCTTACAATGTGTAATGTGTAAATTATATTTCATCATAGGTATGTGTGTGCAGGGTTGGTGTGTCAGTATTTTTTATTGATTTATTTTTTACATTCCAATCCCAGTTCCCTTTCCACTCCTCTTGCTCCCCCTACTCTCCCACATCCTCCCATCTTCTCCTCGGAGAGGGTAAGGCCTCCCCTAGGAAGTCTAATTATTTCTCATCATCTCGTTGAGGCAGGACCAGTATGTCAGTGGTTTTAGGTACCCAGGAAGAGTCCTAAAACATGGCCCTTACAGATAAGAGCTTGCTACTATTATTTTTCTATTAATGTCATTTTAGTGGGGTTTTAGAAATAATTAACAGAATGCCCATGTTTACCCAGAAGTCATTCCATTTCAAAGTTCTTACTAATACACTGAGTGGAATCAACTAGAAGGTAATGACATTAAATCAGTTTCATGGGGAATTTCGTAGTCTGTCAGCTTAAATCATGCATCATTACATAAAACAATTTTCTATATATAGTCTTGGAAACACAAGCATTTCTTCACACTCACTCTTATATTCAGAGGATGACTTACTAGATTTCATTCTCTCCATCAGTCATGGGTGTCAGGGATCAAAGTCTAGTCATCAGGCTTAGCAGTAAGCACCTTTGCCCACTGAGCCATCTCTCATTGGGGTTTGTTTCCTAGAGATCTTATTTCTATGTTTTAAATATCTGTGGTTCCCTTGAATTGAAAACAAAACCAACAATCAACAGTTCCCTCCCCCCAACATCCCATCTTTCTTTCTCACTTCATCACTAACATGAACATACAATGTTTTTGTTGTTGATTTGGTTCAGTTTCGTTTTTTGAGACAGTCTGATGTAACTCAGGCTGCTGTCAAGCTCACTACATAGCTGAGAATAGCTTTGAACACCTAATGCTCTTGCCTTCACCATTATAGGCTCTGCTCAGGAAATGTTTCTTTCTAGAAAAGAGTTTTGCCACAAACCCAAATTCTTCCCAGCATTTCAAGTTATCATAAATCGGGATCCTCCACATGCCATCTTTCCTATAGTGAACCTCTGTTTCCACACTAATACATCTCCTTCCAAGTCATCATTTATACCCTGTGTCTGTTCAGATGTTGGTAGTCCATACCTGATCTCTTTTAGAACCTGTCTTTCCCATCCTACTGGAAAATCCCACTGAAAGAGTCTTAGAGCTTCTAGCCTAACCCTGCTTCTTCTTCTAGACTTCTAGTCTTCCTATACAAGTAAAACTGATCTTTACTTTCCCTTAACTTCAGTAATACTTATTGCTGGTAATAAACTGCCCATTGGCCATATTCACACTGCTGTTTTTTGAGATAATGATAGTCCAATACCTTTTATACACAGACTTTGGGTATTAACTTTATCCAAGTAATCACAAATTCTTCAAAGTTATAGTAGAATTAACCAGTTTTATACCCTAAAGGTAAGGGAGGCTCCAGAAAGTTTAAATAAGTAATTTACTCATGATTATACAAATTAGAATAAATATCTTTTTCACTAAAAGCAAAACAAAACCTTTGGCTCTTTCATCTCTACATTTCCAATCTACCCTTCATTTTCCCCCTCCCTCAAAATAGACCATTTGGGATATGTCTATCCTTTACCAAGTCTGACACATTTTATAGATACTTCATGAACATTTGTTGAGCAGATAGGGTTAGTTAAAGTTTGAGACCTATTTCAGGTTATTGTTTTCATATTTCATGACATGCCTTGTTTTTTTTAAAAACTTCACATGCTTTTTGCCATTTTCCAGAACTTCAACTAAAATGCTTCTAAACCCAATACCTAATATATTTTATATATTTTTAACTTCGAGCATAGTTTATAAACAC
This sequence comes from Cricetulus griseus, assembly GCF_003668045.3. NCBI lineage: Eukaryota > Metazoa > Chordata > Mammalia > Rodentia > Cricetidae > Cricetulus > Cricetulus griseus. The sequence goes on from NC_048604.1 coordinate 94,252,798, forward strand.
ACATAGTTGCTTTTGATTATGTAATGTAGTGAAAAGTTATTTTTATAGATTTTAAAGAATTAAAGGAATAAAAATTCATGTGTTATGCACATAGGCAAATTTTAATTTGAAATGTAATTTAAAAAGAATTTGTTTTAATATGACATTTGAAAAACCTTGCATTGTATCATGTGTGCAATCCTTTATAGTTCGAGACCGTGTTCGGACAAAAATGGAGCGTGATATCTTGGTAGAAGTCAATCATCCTTTCATTGTCAAATTGCATTATGGTAAGTTTTGAACCACCTCTCACCTTATCCCTTTACCTCAATTCCCTCACTCTCTGAGTATATTCAGAAATACTAAAATATATAGAGATACATAACACTACATCACCATTTTAGAGTCCTTGTGTGTTAGCCCAAACTGATGACAAGAAAGAAGCCCAATATCAGCATTGTAAAACTTTTATCACCTACATTTCTTTTTTCTGAAAGCCAAGTGTGTAAAAAACATAGAATCCTTGTACTATGTTATTAAATCTAACCAACACACCCCTGTGGCATAGTTATGTGTCATAATTCATGGTTAAAGAAATCTTTCTGGTGTAAGTTTTTCTTACTGATCACATTTAGGATGATAGCATTCTTGGGGGCTGGAGAGATGGCTCAGGAGTTAAGAGTATTAGCTGCTCTTCCAGAGGACTCAGGTTTAATTCCCAGCACCCACATGGCAGCTCACAACTGTCTGTAACTCCATTTCCAGGGGATCTGATACTTTCACACCAGTGCACATAAGATGAAGTTAAATAATTAAAAAACGAATGATAGCATTCTTAAGGAAACTCTTGCCTATTGAAAATTTTGTTCCCTGATAAGACATCCTGTATTTGACATTTCCTCATGGAAACTGAGAGAATCAATCTTTTCTTCTATGTAGAAATAAGTTTAGATTTCTGATATCACTTATTTGCTAAAATAATAGTTCATTTATGAATGAATTGACTTAATATAAGCTTAAAAAGTAAACTACAATGATTTAAACAGAAATTTTGTTTCTTCATTCAGCTTTTCAAACTGAAGGGAAGTTGTATCTTATTTTGGATTTTCTCAGGGGAGGAGATTTGTTTACACGCTTATCCAAAGAGGTATATAATTAATGTCTATTTTTAATTTATTTCTACTCATCCTATTTCAATAAAACTCTGTTATTTCAATGTTGCATGTATCATACTCTTATAACACAAAACTCTTTCATTCAGGAAACTGAGTCAAAAAATTTATTTTCCTATCTTTTGAATTTATACTGAAAGCAGCACTTTACCTGGAGGAGTTGTCTTAACAACCCCCCCCCCGCTTTCATAATTTTTAAAGAATTGATTATATATCAATAAATGTCCTTAGTAATTAGTTGTGTCAATTCAGCATTTATTCTCAAGATCATTTTCCATTTCTAAAATGTTACTTGACTGATTAGATCATTTTGAAAATTTCTTTCATGAGTAAGTTGTAACTAAGTCTATACCTAATTCACATATTTACAAATTGAATATTTAAAATTTTAGATGGAACCTCACATAAAAATCATAGACATAAAAAGAAAATAAAGTTGGGAATATTATTTTGTTTTAGGTGATGTTCACAGAAGAAGATGTCAAATTCTACTTGGCTGAACTTGCACTTGCTTTAGACCATCTGCATAGCCTGGGAATCATCTATAGAGACTTAAAACCAGAAAAGTAAGAAGCCATGCTATTACATTGAATTCAGTGTGATACAGCTGTGCAGGAGGTCAAAAATGTAGTAACTTTATAGATCTCCACATTCATTAAAATATTGTGCTTCACATGTCAGCTAACACTAGATGATATTAAACTTGTACAATCTTTGTTAAACAACACTGTTAACCTGTTTTCATTTACTTTGCTTGCTTGTTTGTTTTGAGACAGGGTCTCTCTATGTATCCCTGTCTATCCTGGTGAGATGGCTGGGCACAGACAGACATGAGAGTGAGTTACAGTTTCTTCCCACTTACACTCTCTCTGCCCAGCCATCTCATTTCCTGTTTCCGCCCAGCAATCTCACTTCCTGTCTGTCTGTACAGACCTCCAGACCTCTATGATTAGCTAGTGGCAAGTTCCATTCTCTAGTCTTCAGACAAGCTTCATTTGTACAAGCAAGATATCACCACACTGTAGACAAGGCTAGTCTCAAACTCAGATCCACATGTCTCTGCATCCCAAGTGCTGGGATTAAAGATGTGCACGACTACCACTGGCTTTCTTGGTTTTTATTTAGATTCTTTGATTTTTAATGAGGTTGAAATCTGTTGGTTGGCAGTTTGTATTGGGGGGGTTCTTTTTTTCTTAGAGACTCTCATTTCTTTTTTTTTTTCTTTTTTTATTTGAATTAGAAACAAGATTGTTTTACATGACAATCCCAGTTCCTTTCTCCCTCCAGCCTACCCCTACCACCCCCCAACTAAAACCCTACCTATCACATATCCTTTCTGCTCCCCCTGGATGGTGAGGCCTTCCATAGGGGTCATCAGAGTCTATCATATCCTTTGGGATAGGGCCTAGGCCCACCCCTGTGTCTTGGCTCAGGGAGTATTCCTCTATGTGGAATGGGCTCCCAAAGTCCACACCTATGCTAGGGATAATTACTGAACTATTACAGGAGGTCCCGTAGATTTCCGAGGTTTCCTCCCTGAAATCCATGTTCCTGGGATCTGGATCAGTCCCGTGCTGGTATCCCAGCTATCAGTCTAGGGAACAAGAGCTCCCCGATACTCAGGTCAGTTGTTTCTGTGGGTTTCACCAGCCTGGTCTGGACCCCTTTGCCCCTCACTCATCCTTCTCTGCATCTGGATTCCAGTTCAGTTCGGTGATTAGTTGTGGGTGTCTGCTTCTACTTCCACCAGCTGCTGAATGAGGGCTATCAGGTGGCATATAAGTCAGTCATCAATCTCATTATCAGGGGAGGGCATTTAAGGTAGCCTCTCCTCTGTTGCTTAGATTGTTAGCTGGTGTCATCTTTGTAGAACTCCAGACATTTCCCTAGTGCCTGATTTTTCTGTAAACTTAAAATGTCTCCCTCTGTTATGGTGTCTCCATTCTTGTTATCTTCTATTCTTCTGTATTGGGGGGGTGGGGTTTCTATTCATTGCCTTGATTCATTTTTCTTTTGGAATGTCATTTTTCCCATTGATTTAAAAGAGAACTTTACAAATTAAAAAAAATAATTACCTTCAGTTCTTTATTTTGTATGGATATAAACACACACCATGGCACATATTGCAAATTAGAAGACAACCCATAGCAGTTAGTTTCTCCCCTTCTACCATGCATGTCCTAGAGATTGAACTCAGGTTGGTAGCAAGTACCTTTACCCACTGAGCCATGTTGCCAACCCCAAACTAAGAATTCTAACAATTTATCCAGGAACAGTTGAGCATTCATGTAGTCATATCTCTTGGGGAAACTTAGGCAGGAGGATTACTTAGACACAGATCTGAAGCCAGTCTAGGCAGTGTATTAAGACCCCTATCACAAAAAGGGCGTTTCACATATATTACAAATCTTTTCATTAAAAATTTATATTGTTTTAACTGATACACACTTTTGTCTCATTGGGCCAACTAATCTTTTGTGATTTCTCCAAAGACTTATTTATAACATGAAAAATCAAAATCCAGAGATAGATATTGGGGTTCAGGCTTCAAGCTGAAGATCAGAAAAAACAAAGTAGCTAGCTCTTATCTGTACCTCAGACCGAAAGGGCTGTCCTGTCCTCAATGTGGCTGGAGACTAATTCTCTAAGACTGACTTTACTTCTTCCTTTTATACCCCTCAAATCCTGGCATTAAAGGTATGTGATCCCAAGTGCTAAGATCACCTTTTTGTGAGCTGTTTCTCTTTAGGACTGGATCAATTTCATGTAGCTCAGTGTGGCCTTGAACTAATAGATCCATCTGCCTGTACTCTGAGTCCTGGAATTAAAGGTTTGTGCCACTACTGCCTGACCTCTATGGCTTATGGATAGCGTTGCTTTCTGATACTTAAGGCAAACTTTAATAAATCATGATATATCACCACACTTATTGGTAGAAGAGTTTTTCCCAATCTCATGATGTTTTTTCTTTAATTGTACTTTTTCTTTCTTTTACTTGGCTCTATGAAGAATGGTATAGAGCTAACCCTTTCTCCAAAATACCATTTATTGATGCACACCTTTATTCCCAGCACTTGGGAGACACACAACTAGGTGAATGTCTGAGGCCAGCCTGGTCTGCATAGCAAACTCTAGGACAGGCAGGACTACATATAATATTCATACAGGAGTTGTTTTGTTTTTCTTTTTCCAAGCATATAATCAGGAGCCTTGCTTGCTCTATAAAGGTTGTTTTTAAACAGCTTTATTGAGGTGAGATCTACATCTTATAATGGGTAACAGAAAGCTAAGGTGAGAATGTCACTTGAGTTCATGACCTACCTATACAACATAGCCAAGACCCATCTCAAAATATAAAGCATGTTTGACTGTAGAGTTGGCTCTGCAGTTAAAAGCACTTAAGTGTTCTTCTAGAGGACTTGGGTTTGATTCCCAACACACACACATGGAGGCTCACAACCATCTGTAACTCCAGTCCCAGGGCATCCAGTGGCCTCTTCTAGGCTCCATGAGCACCAGACATGTTCATGGTGTACATATATACATGCAGACAAAATAATCCATATATATAAAATAATAAATCAAAAAAATTGAAAAAATCATACAATTCATTGTTTCTAGCATACGAAGCAATCACCATTACCAATTTTTTTGTTACTATTTAGCATTTGGGTTTTTTGGGGGGTTTTTTTGTTGTTTTTTTTTTTTTACAGTCTTACCCAGGCTAGCCTTGAACTAGGTAGCCAAAACTGTGCCTGAACTCTTAATCCTCCTTCCCAAGTGTTCTGATGGTACTTACTTCAAGGTGTTATAATGATATATTGTGACAAAATAAAGGGCATGCTTTTATGAAAGCCTGTAAAAGGATCATTTAGAAATTACCATGCTTTTTACAATTTATATATATTTTTCATACAGTTTGGTTTTTATTTCACAAAAGATTATTGCCTCTGCCCCCCAAGTGCTGGGATAAAGACTAATGTCACTACTCCCATCAGCTTTCTAGATTCTTTTAAACTATAACTGTGTTTTAATAAAATGTTTATAACATTCACTAATAGCAGAGAACATTAACTGAATATTTCTGTCAAAGACATATATTGTTAGCTTTAGAAATTCATTTGTTTTTTATACTAACCTCAAAAAATTCTTTTAAAATATGCATTTGGTCTGGAAAATATAAGTACTACATTTTTATCCAGATTTTCTTTTCTGAACTTTCAAAATTACTAAGAATAGGACTGAGAATTGTTTTGTTTTTAGAACTGTCTTCTGTTCAATAGAAAGGGCCATATTTTTGTCATCTATCTTTTGTTGATTAATTGTGTGTGTGTGTGTGTCTGTGTGTGTGTGTGTGTGTGTCTGTGTCTGTGTGTGTGAAGCATGCATGTTCCACAGCACTTGTATAGAGATCAGAAGACAACTCTGTAGGTCCCAAGGATCAAACTTGCATAGCAAGCACTTTTACCTGGTGAGCTATCTCACTGGCCCTTATTTTAGTGTCTTTTACGTTCCCAAAATATACTGGACTGCTTCATAAATAAGCATAATTACAAGTATTTTTTCCTATTTAAGTAGCTTGTTATGAAAGTAACTTGAAAAAATATGTCCCTCCTCAATTATTCTCAGTGCTAAACTTCAGCTTAATTATGTTTGAAAATTATGTTAAGAAAGTTGGTGACTGAGCCAGGCACTGGTGGCGCATGCCTTTAATCCCAGCACTCAGGAGGCAGAGGCAGGTGGATCTCTGTGAGTTCGAGGCCAGCGTGGTCTCCAGAGCGAGTGCCAGGATAGGCTCCAAAGCTACACAGAGAAACCCTGTCTTGAAAAACCAAAAAAAGAAAGTTGGTGACTAACTTGGACAGGAGAAAGCCCAAGAGGCTTCAACCCTGCACAAAGAACTATAGGAAACTAAGGAGTGCTGAGAGCAGGAGAAATAGTCTTCTCCAGGGAAGAGCGCACCAATTGGTTATCCAAAAACCAAATGATCAGCTCTGAAAATAGGTATGCAAGTAACATTATACACACTGAGGAGGTTATATTAGCAGTATATGCATGCATGCATGCATGCATACATACATACATGCATGCAGTAACAATTAATGGAAAAAGAGGCCATGAATTTGAAAGAGCAGTATATGGGTTTGTGGGAGGTTTGGAGTAGTGAACAAAGGCAAAGGAGAAATGATGTAATTATAATCTCAAATAAGAGAAATAATTAAAATTAATTTTGCCCCAGTAAAATTTTATTATAATAACATTTGATTTGCTTTTAGTTCATATTAAAAGTAAAAAAATGCCTCTATTATATGATAGCTTATTATTTGACTTTGCAGGTTAGTATACTAGCATGCCTTCCCAAAATACAAGTATGGGTTTATAGCTTAGTATTTAGTCCTTCCTGTGAATCCATAATTTGACATTGCCCCCACCCACAAAAGTTATATGCTCAAAGATACAGAGACCCACAGCCAAACATTAGGCATTGGGCGAGTAAAGATTGTAGGAGCCAGAGGGGCCAAGACACCACAAGAAAATGGCCCACAGAATCAACTAACCTAGGCTCATAGGGGCTCACAGAGACTGAACCTACCATCAGGAAGCCTGTATAGATCTGACCTAGGTCCTCTGCATATGTTATGATTGTGTAGCGTGGTGTTCTTATGGGACTCTTAAAGTGGGAGCAGGGGCTGTCTCTGACTCTTTTGGTCTGCTTTTTGTCCAGCCTTAATATGAGTGGATATGCCTAGTTTTATTATAACTTGATATGCCGTGTTCAGTTGATACCTTGGGAGACCTGCCATTTTCTGAAACAAAAGAAGGAAGAGTGGATCTGGGGGAGAAGGGATGTGAGGTGTGGAGGGACTGGAGCGAGAGGAGGGAGGAGAAACTGTAGTAGGGATGTTATATATGAGAGAAAGAAAGAAGGAATGACCAAAAAAATTAGCTGTCCAAACTAGATAGTGTCCTTTTCCAGATGTTCCTCATTATGACCCAAAGAACTCACTAAATAGCCATATGTTCTCCTCCGCTGTGTCTTTATACATCCTTTTACTAAGAAGAAGTAAGGATTAGTGGGAATGCCTTTTAAACCCCCTGTAGACAGATTTCATTCATTCAACAAATATTTTTTTAATATTTTTCTTTTATTTGTGAGATTATAATATAATTACCCAGAGGAGCTGGATAGAGTGGTGCACACCTACAATCCCAGCAATTGGAAGGCTGAAGCAGGAGAAAGGCCTTGAGTTCAAATGTGATTCTGTCTCAAAAAAGAGAGAATTTAGATTGAAAATGTACTTCAAATTCTAGTATGTATGGATGGATAAGAAGATTTAGACAGGTTATCTCAATAGAAGAGCACTAGAGAGAGCATCTAGGAAGAATATAGCTTATTTAATTGTTTTCTTAATCATTACTCATGACCTAATGTAATCCTTTAGAGTAAATGTGGTCAGCTAATGGTTGAATAATTTCAGTTTCAGCCTCTGTATGTCTCTGTGTAGAATGATTTAAAAGCATTTTTCTGACTTTGTTTTCTTCCAGCATACTTCTTGATGAAGAAGGTCACATCAAGTTAACTGGTAAAAGCCCTCATTTTATTAAATTATTCTCCCCTGTATTTCTTTTAAGGTTGATTATGTTAAAAAATGAGTATTTAACTGTTAGAATTTTAGGCTAATATTTCTAATTATAAATAAGTACTTGAATTCAGAGTTTAACATTTATGTAAAAGACTTTGTATATTTATCAATTCAATATTTATTTTGGCAGATTTTGGCCTAAGTAAGGAGTCTATTGACCATGAGAAGAAGGCTTACTCTTTTTGTGGAACTGTGGAATATATGGCTCCAGAAGTAGTCAATCGGAGAGGTCATACTCAGAGTGCTGACTGGTGGTCTTTTGGTGTGTTGATGGTAAGACATAACTTCTAATTATTAGTGCTACAAGTTCTTTTGTTTTTCAAGTGAGACTTGGCAGTACATATATTATGAGAGGAAAAAAGCTAGTACTTTGATTTTCAAAATTTTCTATTTTTAATACTAAGTAACCAAATAAAAATGATTAGAGAACCATATATGATTGCTTCTATCTCAGCCTAATTTGAAAAGGTCAAAATATGTTTGATTTTTCTACATTATGTGTTCAACTTGCCATCCATGAGCTGCTTGTGCTCTAAAGATATGTGAATATAGCCCAATGCAAAATCATAAACTTATCTAAAACATTAAGAGAGCGAGAGATTGGGGGTGTCACATGTTAACTTGATTTGACAGTTCTCAAGCATAAACTTTATAAATGACAGCATTGTGTTACAGTGTCACTGGGTTAGACAAATCCAAAAGCATTAGTAATGTTTATTCTTTGCAAAAGCTTCTTAGAGAAATCTGTTGGCAATAACCCTTTAAAAAGCTTAATGGGAAATTGGCAGGCTGTTAGAGTAGTCACGTGTTTACACTTTTAAAATGCCATTTAAAATTTAATCATATTTTATATTTCTGCAGAATTATATAGTTTGGTTATTTGTGTTTTATGAATGATCAAGAAATTCAGTATTAATATAAACATACATGTTTATTTTTAAAAACTAATGTATTGAAGCACAGCTTGCATATTAAGTAACACTATAAAGAATGATTGATGCAGTTTTAAACAAGAGAAAGGGGGAAAATGGCTTTCTATAGGTAGCAATTTTAGAAGATTTAATTATAATTAAGATGATGATTTTTGCTTTTAATCTTCTGGCCTTGAAACTTTATACTTATTGGCTAATACGTCTATTTTACCTTTCTGTAGTTTGAAATGCTCACTGGTACACTACCTTTCCAAGGAAAAGATCGTAAAGAAACAATGACTATGATTCTTAAGTAAGTACTCCCAAATGAACATGTTTTGGAGAGGTTTCAAAATAAATGCTTCAGACTAAAGACAAATCATGAATGCATGCATGCCTTTCTTTGTTTATCCCTTTCCTAGGCATGCATTTATCGCTTATGTGTCAGGGTACTCAAGAATTAAGTACAAAGCTGTTCTAAATGTTACTGGTAATAGTAAAAATTATATCAGTAACAATAGAGTGGATTTATGACAATGGTATATTGATACAGTTGAATCTTTATTACATTGCTCTTCATTATATTTCTTTATCCAACACTATACAAATATAAAACAATTTATTTATATTTTGAGACAAGGTCTTACTGTGTAACCCAGGCTGGTTATGAACTCATGATTCTTCAGCCTTACCCTCCTCAGTACTGATATTATAGGCATGTACCACCATGCCTGACTAAAACAAGTCTTGATTCAGGAGCGATACAAAAGCTGGTCCAGGCCTTTATATGAACATAATATGCCATATAGCAAAAAAAAAAAAAAAAAAAAGATATGTCACAGTTCCATGCAAGAATTTGTGTCGTCTTACAAGGAAGTTAAATAAATAAAGCTTAGACCCAAAAAGAACTGATTCTGTGATTTTATTTATAAAGTTTACAAACCCACAAAACTAAAGCGTAGTTTAAGGTCTATATTCAGAATGTAAAAGCAGAGACAAAAATAAGAAAAATATTAGTATGTTGGATGAAAGTTTCTGGCACTGCTATCATTCTTGGCCAGACGGCTAATTATTGAGCTCTGTATTTTGGGTGAGCATTTGTTTTGACAGTTTTTTGGCATGTTATTCTACACAAGAAAAAGTTTAAAAAATACTTATTACGTACGAGCCAGATGTGGTGGTGCACATCTTTAATCCCAGCACTCAGGAGACAGAGGCAGGTAGAATCTCTATGAGTTTGATGCCAGCCTGTTCTACAGAGTGAATTCCAGGACAGCCAAAGGCGCACAGAGAAACCCTGCTCAAAAAAATTAAAAAATACATATTACATTAATGAATGTTCACTGAACTTTCACTATCAAACTTTGATTGCCCATCTCCTGATTTCAACTAATGCTTTCTAGTGTTCAAAAAAAGCCAAGCCCTTTCTTTGACCTACCTGGCTTTCCTTTACAGTTACTGCATTATCTTCTTTTATCCTTTCAACACAAAGCCTCTGTAAGTGTAGTCTGTGCTTTTTGTTACTTAGGATTTTTCAGCTTCTTTTATTCCACAGCCTATTTGTTCACCCCTAGCACTCTACTAAAACTGCTCTCTATTTGATTGTCAGTGGCCTTCTAGTTGCTAAATCATGACAGGTTGTCAGAAAGGTAATCCTATTGTTCATTCATATGATTCATTCAACAAGTAATCTTGCTGCAATCCTAGAACTGCAATATGAAGAATACTGAAAAGACCTTCAGTGCCTCATAGTCCTTATGTTCTAGTGGGGGGAAGTATAGCATTAACATTTAAATAAATAGAATAATTTCAGATGTTATGGGATATCTTAGGATATAATTCCTTTGTTAGTGACCAGTGTGAAAGAAAGCTCATGAGTTATTTTAGAAGAGAGATATAAGGCAAGTTTCTCCAAGGAGTGTTTGACACTGTTGGTGGTGGTGGCGGCTGCTGTTCCTGTTCCTCCCCCTCCTCCTCCTCCTCCTCCTCCTCCTCCTCCTCCTCCTCCTCCTCCTCCTCCTCCTCCTCCTCCTACACACACACAACACACACACACACACACACACTCCCTCCCTCCCTCCCTCCCTGTCTTACCCTGTCTTACCTTTCTAACCATGGTCTTTTGGTTTTGTTTGGGGTTGTTTTTTGGTGGGTGGGTGGGTGGGTGTGTTTGTGTGTGGGTGGGTGTTTTGTTTTTGTTTTTCAAACAGGGTTTCTCTGTGTAGCCCTGCCTGCCTGTCCTGAAACTAGCCCTATAGAAGACACTGATCTTGGACTCAGATAATCACCTGTCTCTGCCTCCTGAGTATAGTGCCTACCATCTCTTTCTAGATTGTTCTCTGCTACCCTTGGTAGACCACCGTTTCAAGACTTCTGTTATATTCCTGTTACTGAATACAATAGTGCTTTTACAATTTTTCTCAAAAATGCATAATTCTATAACAAACAGTTATCTTCTCAAAGGGGGATGCTGGATATAAATATTTAGAAAATGATAATAATGATTTATATACTCTAGGTTTCTTAGTCTTTTATTTGTAATATATTTTCTTTCTTTTATGTCTTCAACATGAAGGATGTAAAAAATCACAGTCCACAAGCTCACTGAATCATAGAACAGTCCTTATTGTTGTTGCCAAGTATGTAGGGGCATAATATTATTTAGTAACATTTTGGGCAACGCTAACCCAGTGAGTAAATTCAATCTAAATTCAACCTTTAAATTCATTTGAAGGGGTATTAGGGAAATGGCTCAGCTGACTAATAGCACTTATTTTTGCAGATGACCCCTGACTGCACACAACCATTTGTAATTCTAGTTCCAGGGGATCCAATGCCCTCTTCTGCCCTCCTTGGGCACTGCATGCACATGGTGCACACACATGCTTGCAGGCAAAACATTCACACATAAAATTTAATTTTTAAAAATTAAAAAAAAACATTATTTGAAGGTCCTTTACCACGTCCCATGATAAATTGGGCACCCACTACTGTTCCTTTAGCATTCTTTTCAAATGCCTTTCTGGGTTTGTCTTTTGGTTAATTGGTTGGTTTGGGGTTTGGTTTTATGAGAGTGGATTTCATTGTATAACCCAGGCTGACCACAAACATGAGATCCTCCTGCCTTAGTATCCCCAGTACTTTGATTACAGTATGCAGCACAATTCCCAGCTTTGGATTCACCACTTAATGTACTGTGGTTATCTATATTAATATTCCATAGACTGAAAGGGGGTACTATCTTTAGCTTTGTACCCAGAGCACTAAGCAATATCTGGCACATAGCAATTCAGTAACAATTCAATAAGTAATAAATAGATCAATTTCTGAAAAGGAATTTCTGTGCTAGCTGTTTTCTCCAGGTCTGTTGTTAACTGTCATACTTACAGAATCTTTGGTTTCTTTAGGTTGGGGGAATGAATGCAATTCTACATTGTAGCTGAAACAGACCATAAAGTATCCAGCCTTGTACTTTTCAGCCAGTGTGCCATAGGATCTCCAATGTTTCATAAACTTCTTTCCCATCAGTTTCCCGTCACTAGAGGACTGTTAAAGGAATTGTACCACAGGAAAGTGGCATATAAAGCACATATTTTCTCTGCAGTATTAGGTTTCTTAAAGTCCATTTCAAAAAGGGTTCTAGGGCTATATTTGAAAACCATTGATCTAGAATCCAATCCCTTTTGCTTATAAGGAAGCACTAACAGGCAGAAGAATAATAGCTATAAGTAAGGCTCAGATGACCTTATTCTCATAGTGATGATATTTATAAATTACATTTACTCAAAAACCTCTACATGTATGCTTGTGGCAACTTTATTCATAACCATCCAAACTGAACTCAATTCAGGTATCATTCAGAAGATAAATAGATGAATGAACTAGCACACCCATATAGGAGGTTATTCATGCACATGAGAACATTACATAAAACTAAAACTACACAAACACCATAAGTGCAAATAAAGCTGGAGCCATCTGAATAATATCAGTAGATTATCTTAGAGTCAAGCCCCCAATTGTACATTGCATTATAGTTCTATAAGATATTGCCATTGTAAGAATTACAGAATGATACAGAGATTGCTATTATTACTCATAACTTAGTATCAATCTATACCTATTTCAAAATGAAAAGTTTAATGTTTGAAGAAGAAAAACGCCTCTGAAAGTTAAATGTTGTTACATGGATTTATATTTAGAGCCAAACTCGGGATGCCACAGTTTCTGAGTCCTGAAGCCCAGAGTCTTTTACGAATGCTTTTCAAACGGAATCCTGCAAACAGATTAGGTAAAGACATTGAATTAATTAGTTTCCTTCATAAATTTATGTTGTTTTTTCCAGTGGAAGGTGGATATTTATTTTTGTGGTGGGGCTATTACATATTCATAAAATATTGAAAGCAAAAACTGAATAGTTGTGCACATTTATCCTTGATATAAAACTATTAACCAATCAATTTCTGATAGGTGCTGGACCAGATGGAGTTGAAGAAATTAAAAGACATTCATTTTTCTCAACAATAGACTGGAATGTAAGTACAGGCTGAAGATACATTTGAGGGAATTAAGGGGGCATTTCCAAGGCTCTGGGTATTCAACTACTTTAAATAAAAAAGAAAGTTTGAACTGTTATTAAAAATTAACACTTGGGTGGTGGTGGCACACACCTTTAATCCCTGTACTTGGGAGGCAGAGGTAGGCAGATAGATCTCTATGAGTTCGAGACCAGCCTGGTCTACAGAGTAAGTTCCAGGACAGCCGGGACTATACATGAAACCCTGTCTCAAAAGAAAAAAAAAAAACCCAACCCATGTCTAAATCTTTCTTGTTTCCAACAGAAACTGTATAGAAGAGAAATTCACCCACCTTTTAAGCCTGCAACTGGCAGGCCTGAAGATACATTTTATTTTGATCCTGAGTTTACTGCAAAAACTCCCAAAGGTAAAGCGAAAACATGAAAATTCAAACGTAACACAATGGCTGTCTCTTTCTTTCTGGTTCAGTTAGAAAATCTTTTCCTTGAATCTCCTAAATTTGCTTTGTATCAACTTTGCATTTCCCCAGTAAACATGAGCCATATTATTGATAAATCATCATGTAAGGCTATGATGTCTACAATGAGAATCACATGTAGCTGATTGAATTTAATTACAATTAAGTTTCTTAATAATAGTAGACCATTTCAAATACTCAATAACTATATGTGGTTACTTTCCATATTGGACAGCACAGAACAAGAAAATTTCCCTTGTTCTAAGAAAATGAATGGGATGACAGTAATTTCAAATGTCATTAACCCAATAATTCATTGATACATTATGTTCTTCAAACATTAACTCTTTTCTAGGCTCTGAGAGTAAATTAGTAAGTAGGCTGATGATGGTTGCAATAGGTAATCAGGACAGATCTAATACATTGCTTCACTGAGGTATCCTGAACAGCAAAAGTGTATTTATATATGTGTACACATGCCAGGTAACTGAGAACTCCAGAATAAGAGAGAAAATTCAAAATGTCAGCTGTTTTTCCCTTAAATGCTTTCCAAAGGCTCATCTTAGTAATTCCTCATTCCTTTTAGATTCACCTGGCATTCCACCTAGTGCTAATGCACATCAGCTTTTTCGGGGGTTTAGTTTTGTTGCTATTACCTCAGATGATGAAAGCCAGGCTATGCAGACAGTTGGTGTGCATTCAATTGTTCAGGTAAGTAGTGTCTTAGTAACTTAAAATTTGAAATGTTAAGATGTATTTTAGCATGTGAATAGTAAGGTTAGATTTTATGTGCTGACTTTAAGTGAACACCTTAACGTATTTTAGATCATTTACATCAGAGACATTTCTTTCATATAATTGCAACATCAAACAAAATCCTATGTTATTTGAAAGTGAGATTCTAAGAGAATTGAGGTAAACATCACTATTTTATTGCACCCTCTTCTAGACCTCAAAATGTTTATTAGGCCTAGTATATTTCATCCCTTGCCTCTGTCAGGTCATCGATAATAGATTACAAGTCCATGCTGCCTGCCTAGCAAGCTTTATAAAAAGTAAGAAGCTTTGTCAACTATTCTCACAGTTACTCAACATTGCTGTTGTTGCAGAAAAACCAGCCATGGTGCCATTTGTACCTGGGTAATCCCAGCATTCAGGAGGCTGCAGCAGGGGGATCAGTTTCAGTGTTAGTAGGGGCTGCAGAGTTAGATCAAGGCTAGCCTTGGCTGCTTAGCAAGATCAAGTAAAAAAAATAATAAAACTAGCAAAAAACATAAAGTCATGGATAATTCTTATACAAATGTACATTGTTGAGTACCAGCAAAACTTTGTTTATAAAAACAAGCAGTAAATAAATAAACTCAAAGCAGGAACTGGAGGCAGAACTGAAGCAGAATCCGTGGAAGAACAGTTTTCTGGCTTGCTTAATCTGCTTTCTTAATACAACCCAGGACCACCCACTCAGGAGTGCCATTGCCCACAATGGACTGTGCACTCCCACATCAACCATTAATCAAGAAAATGTCCCACAAACATGCCCACAAACAAATCTAATGGAAGCATTTTCTCGGTTGAGGTTTCCTCTCCTCTGATAACTCTAATTTGTGTCGAGTTACCAAATAAAATTATCTAGCATAGTACCTTACCCCTTTATATGATCTCATAATCAGATTTTGGGGGGGAAGTAGGTAAAGTACTTTAGAAGCTGGTTTCTAAGTACATGTGTGTGGGAATGGGAGTGTTAACAACAGAAAACTAAATGTATAAATATTGTTAAAGGAGTATAACTAAGATTCCTTTCTTTTTGTCATAGTATTGTGGGAAGATAATTTTAATTCACCCTGTGTGATCATTATTCATTGTGTACACATACTGAGATATAATATACATCATAAACATGTAATTACTATGTTGAAAACTAAAAATACATTTAAAATTTTTAATTCATCTTTTAAATCATGGGTTTCAAATAACCTTTTGGAAAATTACATTTTTAGGAAAAATTAAATTGCTTTTAGGGTATCATCAATGTTTGAATTTATTGAATTTGCTTGATGAATAAGTTGCTTTTTAAAATTGTTTTGTTTTATATTGCCATGTGTGGGTGTGGTGTAATGCTGGGAATTGAACACAAGTCCTCAAGCAATGATAGGCAATCTGTCTCTCTGAATCACACCCTCAGTCCTACTCGGAAGTGTTGTGATTTGGTTTTTTGTTTGTTTGTTTGTTTTGTTATCTTTCCATTTTCTAGAAAGCCAATTAAAACACCATGATTCAAATAAAATTTAGGTTGCAGTATTTTGTCTCTTTTTCTGTGTAAAGCCATGAATGTATAGCAGTTTTAATATAACAAATACCTAACATAAAAACTGCAAACTTAAATATTTTACAAAATACAAGTTGTACGCTATACAAAATTCTTCAGTGTGGAGTGTCTCATTTCAGCATAGTCAAGAGCAGCCCAAGTTCCCTCTGCCTGCTTAGGAAAATAGGAATTTTCTGTTTGCCATTTACCAGCATTAGCCCCTAACTCATAAAATAGCTTCCTTAGCCAAACATATATAAGCTATGGCTTAAAGGCAAAGAAAAGAGCGCATAGTTACTAAAAGAAAATGACAGAACAATTCAGATTTCTCATTCTGAATCCTCCTAAATCTTTTCTTAATAGACCAGAGGCCTCAAACTTCCATTCATTTTTAAAAATACTTCTAAAAGACTGTAGGTGTTTGGAAAGTGAAAGAGCATTGGGGCTAGAGATTTTATAACAATTTCCAATTCTTCCAGAGGACTTGAGTATAAGTCCCGTTGTCCACATTAGACAGTTTACAACCATCTATCTATAACTGCAGCTCCAAGGGATCCAACACCCTCTTCTGGCCTCTATGGGCATGCCCACACATGTAGCATACAGATACACATGCATAAATTGCACGCACGCACACGCACATGCTCAAGCCAAACAAAATCCTAGCATGTAGAGAGGGAAGTAGACACAAAGTCCCACCCCTATCCAAGAACTATTCGAAATTTATACCTGCTGGAAAAAGGAAAGTTTGTTTTTTTCAATGGAGTAACACTGAGTATGTCAGTTACACTTTAGGACAGGCATTATGCTCAGAAGTAGTTGGCCAACACAAATTGGATTTCATGGAGGGGTGTGTGTGTTCCTGATGGGTTTTTTTTTTTTGGGTCTTGTTTTCTTTGGTTTATTTTATTTATTTATTTATTTATTTGGTTTTTCGAGACAGGGTTTCTCTGTGTAGCTTTGGAGCCTATCCTGGCACTCGCTCTGGAGACCAGGCTGGCCTCGAACTCACAGAGATCCGCCTGCCTCTGCCTCCCGATTGCTGGAATTAAAGGCATGCACCACCAACACCCGGCTCTTTGGTTTATTTTTTAAGAGAGACAAAGAACATGAAGTTGAGTAATGGAGGGGTCTGGTAGGAATTTGAAGAGAGGAAAGAATATGATCAAAATACATTGTCTCAAAAATAAAAACAGAAGAGGCAAAATCAAAGATAAGGGTATAGGTAAACTATCAATTATTTGTTTTTTATGTTCTACATACTAATTTTTCTTGTTAATATAAGTACCCTCAAAGGGCCTATTTCACATACTAAAAATATTTTTATTCATTATTATTACTATATGTGTATTAGTGAATAACAATAGATGTTCAGTAAAATATTCCTTGATTCTAAAATGCATTAGCGATACTACAAAACTATTTTATCAACCTATGATTTTGTTTGTAGCAATTACACAGGAACAGTATTCAATTTACTGATGGATATGAAGTCAAAGAGGATATTGGTGTTGGCTCATACTCTGTTTGCAAGAGATGTATACATAAAGCCACAAACATGGAGTTTGCAGTGAAGGTAAATATTTTCAGATTTAAAATGAAACTCATAGCAGTTCTTAATTATACATGTCATGTATGGGTTGCAAATTACACTCTTCAACCCAGGTGCCTGTGCAGTGGTACCTGACTACAATCCAACTATTCAGGAGACTGAGGCAGGAGAATCATGAGTTAGAAGCTAACCTAGCCAGTATGACAAGACCTCCCTAAAATAATTACATTCTTCTCTTTGGCAAAAGTGCCTTTTGTTATAAAGTAAATTGAAGGTAAATATAAGTATCTGGGTTAGTGATCTTCAAAGATACTAACCTGGAATCATAGATTCCCATTCTGCTGACATAAACAGTAAGATGGCTGTATAGCCAGTTAGGCCAGTTTATACCTCTGATGATTTTAATAGGACTCCCTGCACTCTGAATAGTTCCTATGTTATGATCAGGATTTAAGGGAATTCCTGAAAACTATGTGCAAATTTTGTATTATGTCTGGTGAAAATGTTCATAGATTTCTTTATATCTAAAATGAATCTTTGAACCATTAAAAGAATAAGAACCATGATCATTTCTTATCATTAGTAATTTCAATTTCATATGGTATCTTAAGACAAAAGTATCCAAGCCAAAACCTGAGCATCTAGTTTTGTGATAGTTTGAATTTTAAACCTCTATCTATGAATGAACAAGCATATCCAAATTCTGCCTTTTCACTGTTTATGATAGTAATCTATCCTTTCCCACTTCAGGTAATTCAAGTACTGCCTAAAGCTTCCAACTGACTTTGAATCTGCATAGTAGTTTATAAGTAGCTCATGTTTAGTTAATGAAAGAGTAGCAAATTGTTATTACTATGTAAAACTGGATACAATTGCTTTAAAGAGACATGAGTGTCCATAAGGCTTTCTATCAGGTACAATGATGAACCATATAAATGCATTTAACATGCTGGTTGCTGTTCATTGTTCTTATTGAAATCTAAAGAGAATAGAAATTTCAGACTTCTAACATGCAATGAGAAAAAGGGAATGGTGTACTTGATAGGCAGTTTAGGCATGTGTCTTGCCTCCATAAACACATCAAACATGTCCTGAGGGCCCATTTTAGAAAGATTGCTTTCACTGTGAGGCCAGCCTGAGCTACATGGTTAACTTAGAGGCTGATCTGGGCTACAAAATGAGAATTTGTCTTTAAAACATTTAACAACTAAAACTGATAAAGTAAAATTGAACCACAAAATTTGCTTCAGATTATTCTTTGAATAAATCTAAAGCAAAGTATGGTGGCACATGCCTATCATCCCAGCACTTGGGAGTGGAGGCAGGAGAAGTCAGGGGGATTTCATCCTTAGCTAAATAGTGAGTTTGAAGCCAGTCTCGAGTCCATGAAACCCTGTCTCATAAAACAAAGCCCAAATTGTTTTTACAAATATAGTACTTAGGGCTGGAAAGATGGCTTAGGGGTTAAGAGCACATGCTGCTCTTGCAGAAAACCTGGGTTTCCCAGCATCCACATAGTTGCTCACAGTAGTCCAACATCCACTTTTGATCTCTGAGGGCTCCTGCACATGCATGTACACACATATAAAATAAAATTATTTTTTAAAAGGCAGCACTTAATACTCTTCCAGCAGACCCAGTTTGAGTCCTGGAACCCATGTGGGAGTTCACAATCATCTGTAACTCCAATTCTGGAGACTCCAACACCCTTTCTGGCCTCAGTGGTCACCAGACATGTATGTGGTACACAGATAGATATACACATGTAGGCACAACACCTATACACATTAAATTTTAAAAATATGTTTGTATAGTACTTCAATATACTAAAAAATTAAGAAAAAATATAAGCAACTGACATAAAAGAGTTAAAATCTATGGTAACATTTTAAAGAGCTTTATATAGTAAATGTAGTCAACTAATATTCTAGGGTGGTTTTATACGGAGATTTTCTGCTTAGATTCAGAAATAAGCTTGTTTACTTAATTTTTGTAAGTAGCTTACAGCTAATGTGATAGTCCATTAAGATAATTAAAAGAAGTAAAGTTAGCTGGATGGTGGTAGCACACGCCTTTAATCCTAGCACTTAGGAGACAGAGGCAGGTGGTTCTCTTGAGTTTGAGGCCAACCTGGTCTACAGAGATAGTTTCAGGACAGCCAGGGCTACACAGAGAAACCATTTCTTGAAAAAAGAAAGAAATTCTGTGCAATAAGCAGATGCTAATGGTGGTATTGGAGACACATCTATCTCTTAGTTTTCTGTATTGATAGGTGATTAGAAGTTGAATTCTCAAATGTTTGAGAAATTCAAGGATGAAAAAAATGATGTGGTAACTTTGTTCTTGATGACTTTTCTTGAGGCTTTTGAATTTTAATAATTCCCAAATTTACTACAAACTTACCTTGAAGTGACCTAGTAGGAATGTGTCACATGCTTAGCCTTATATAGCCATCTATGTGGAGACTACCTTTCCAATGAAATAATCTGGGTAAGTACTTAACAACAACTGATTGGTAAATGGCTTGTGTGTACAGTGTTTACATGTGATGATACCTAAGGTCTATAACTAAACATTTATGGTTCATGTTCAAAAATATTTATGATAAATATCTGCATTTTAGATTATTGATAAAAGCAAGAGAGACCCAACAGAAGAGATTGAAATTCTTCTTCGTTATGGACAGCATCCAAACATCATTACTCTAAAGGATGTAAGTAGATTCTTTAACAAAGATCACTTGAAGCAGTTGTCAAACTCATATTTAGGATATTTTTCAAATATTATGTGGTAGAGAAAGACCACTTCAGAATAGTCAATTTAGAAAGTAAATTCGAATGGATGAAAGTAGAAATTATTATCTTGAGCTATGAATGATGAATACTGCATAGTCCTTCTCATATGAAGATCCTAGATTTTTTTTAGTGTGTGTGGGGGGGGTATACAAAAGTGGGGATTATAGGTCATGAAATCAGAAAGATGACCTTGGGAGTTGATGAATGTTGTTTAGGATGGGGATATGACTTGTAGTAGGAAGGAAAGGGCCAGCAGGACAGAGAAGGGAATATACTGGAGGAGGAGGATTGAGTTTAAAAAAAAACAGCATTTATGAAAATCTCATAATGTAACCCATTACTTTATATATTAACTTAAAGTAAATATAAAAAAATAGATTGGAGAAAAATATTAGAGGGACAGCTCAGTGGTTAAGAGTACTTGTTGCTTTCCCACAGGACCTAAGTCTGATTCCCAGCACCCATCAGGTGGCTTACAACCAACCACCCGTACGTGATTCCAGCTCCATGGGATATGATGATTCTAGCCTCCATAGGCACTAACACTCACATTCATATGTGCACACACACACATGTGCACACAGATGCATACACATGCAATTAAAAATATAAATAAATCTTAAAAATTAATAAAACTTTAAGAATATCTAATTTTCTGCTTTTTCTTTAAAAACTATTTTAACATTATTACTTATAGTATGTGAATTTGAACATATAAATATTAATATTCAAGATTTGTGAGTGTCTCTGAAGGCTCCCTATGCTATCCTCCCACCTGCCTTCCTCTGTAGCAGTTTTCATAGTTTTTTACACATCCTGTTATAGTGGGAAATTACCAATACAGAACCAAGTGGAAATATAAGGGTATTTAATAGGGAAAAGCCTTACTTACAGAGCGACCTAGCCAGCCGGCATGGCAGCGGTCTGTCCAGCAAGTACAAAAGTGAAGCTGAAAGAGAAATGCAGTCCCCTGAAAGTCTCACTCTACATCACCCTGACCACGCCCTCACAAGCATGGTCAGGCACACCTGTAGCCAGCCCCTAAGTAGGCATGGCTACAGCTTCCCCTACATCCTGTGTTCTGGCCATGCTTTATTTGGGATGTAGACTTTTTAAAACATGCGTATTTCATTTTCTCCAAGTGCTCTTTGAATGTGTCGACCTTTCGGTGGGAATATCATTTCCCTTTTTTACCTGGTTGACTGCAACAACTAAGACTCTGCTACAGGCTGCTTCCTTCCAGGAAGCCTTTCCTGTCCATTACCACTCCCAGGATAAGTGAGGTATCTTTTACCTGGGATGCCCTGGTACCTCTATCTCCTGTGGTTTTTATTATAACTGAATTTTGACAAAAATATCCCTGTCTCAAGTAGTCAGGTTTCTCGATTGTTGGTGCTCACATAGGCTCAGAGGCTGTCTAGATATTGTCAAAACTCTTATTTTCTCAGAATGATTTCTCTTAGATAAATGATGTTGTCTAAGTCTCATTAAATGTGAAACTACTCACTATAAATGACTCTAACACAATCTCCAGAAATCCTGTATTGGTTTTTCACAAGTAAATTTTTCTTGAACATGCAATTTTTGTATCTTTTAATATATTCACTTAATCTTTAGTATGTTTAAGTAGTAATTTAGAGACATACATAAAGCTTCAAATCATTTTTTATGTTTTTATTTAAATTGTATAGGTGTATGATGATGGAAAATATGTGTATGTAGTAACAGAACTTATGAAAGGAGGCGAATTGCTGGATAAAATTCTTAGACAGAAGTTTTTCTCAGAGCGAGAGGCCAGTGCTGTCCTGTTTACTATAACTAAAACTGTTGAGTATCTTCATGCACAAGGGGTAAGTCTTTTGAACATAATTTATGCACACACATACTTATATATGCATATCCTTTTTTAATACTCAAGCTAAAATTAAAATTATAAAAGTAATGGAAAACTGTAATGAGCTTCATTATCCTACTGCTTTTCCTTTATACAAACATTTTTCTTTGATCCTGAAGTACTTTGAAATCTTAGCATGCCTATATTGAGTTGTTATGCTCTTTACCCTTAAAAGCTAGCAAGTGGAAGGTGTTAGATCTATAGCTTTCTGGCTGTGGCTAGTCAATTTGCCTAGAACTGTACCTTGAAGTCGGTATAAGACAATATTTGTTGAACAACTGATAGCTTTACAGTTTCCTAAGTCATCTGTGTTCTTTTTCCCATGCTTTATCAGTTAATTAGGAAAATAACATTAATGTTCTGGATGTTAGGAACTAAAACTAAGGTGATTAGCATGTAGACTTGGAATTTGGTGATTGAAATACGAATTAAATCTAAACTCTTTTTAAAAAGAGAATGATTTTGTGTATGTGACATCTTTATTTGTACATCGAATAAATGATACTTTATTTGGGTTTGGATTTGAATTTTTTTTTGGTTTTTAGAGGCAGGGTTTCTCTGTGGCTTTGAAGCCTGTCCTGGCACTTGCTCTGTAGACCAGGCTGGCCTTGAACTCAAAGAGATCCACCTGCCTCTGCCTCCTGAGTGCTGGGATTAAAAGGATGCACCACCACTGCCCAGCTGTATTTGAATTTTTAAAATTACTATTATGTGGGCTGGAGAGATGCCTCAGCGGTTAAGAGCACTGACTGTTCTTCCAAAGGTCCTGAGTTCAATTCCCAGCAACCACATGGTGGCTCACAACCACCTTGAATGAGATCTTGTGCCCTCTGCTGACATGGAGGCAGAAGACATAATAAATAAATAAATAAATAAATAAATAAATAAATAAATAAATAAATAAAATCTTTAAAAAAATGCTATTATGTATACAGTATTCTGTCTTCATGTATGCCTGCACCCTAGAAGAGGGCGCCAGATCTTATTACAGATGGTTGTAAACCACCATGTGGTTGCTGGGAATGGAACTCAGGACCTCTGGAAGAGCAGCCAGTGCCATCTCTGAGCCATCTCTCCAGCCCTTGTTTTTACTCTTAACATGCTAGTTTGTGTCTTTATTGTTTTCCTATCTTTTTTTATTTTTGGATTTTCGAGACAGTGTTTTTCTATCTTGATATATGCTATTCCCTCACTTTAGAATAGCTTCATCTCACTGTTTTCATGGCTTGTTTAAAGTGTCCAATTTAGGTCTTAGGTCCGATATTATTTCCTCTCAAAACTGTCCCATTCTTTAAAATGGCTTATCTGAACCTGTCTTATATTCCTTTCCACTATGTTGCAAGTGCCTACCATGAAAAAGCCAGGATCTTATGAGTCTTACTTACAGTGTGTGCAGCTCTTTATATAATACACTGGTACATGGTAGAGACTGGAGAACTGTTATGAAATGAATGGATTATCTGGAGATAGATTTGTAGTTGCTATTTGTATTTCTCCTTAACCCAATTGAACAAGAGGGAATAGGTAACTAATATTATTTCTTCCTCCTCCTTATGCCCAGGCCAGTCAGAGTTAGACAGCTATGCTTATATTAACACCATTTATAATGTGCTATGTGCATTGTTTGGCAGTATGGGAATAAAGAAATTCCTTGGGGGAGGATGGGAGGGCAAGGGAATGGGGGGTGGATATGTAAATATGAGTAGTAATTAAAGAATTTAAATAAATAAACAAAAAGAAATTAATTAGGGAAATGTATTGTGTTAACATAAATCTCTGATTTGTATTTCAAATAGGTGGTTCACAGAGACTTGAAACCTAGCAACATTCTTTATGTGGATGAATCTGGTAATCCAGAATCTATTCGAATTTGTGATTTTGGCTTTGCAAAACAGCTGAGAGCAGAAAATGGTCTTCTCATGACTCCTTGTTATACTGCAAATTTTGTTGCACCAGAGGTAATTGTGAGAAAGTGTGCTTGCTGTGTTTGGGTATATTTAAGAACTCATTTTCTATCTTTAATACTGAATAATTAATTATTGTTTAATTGAAGAATCACTGAACTAATTGAAATAAAATGCCAGTCCTTTATTTCCTTGTCTAATGCTTCAATGACATCAGATTGCCTACAGGAGAAAAATCTAAATTCCTTAGTAAGGCATTACAAAAGCTCTTCAGTTTTCCTAGTATCCTCTTCCTGAAGTTCTAGCCACTTTGTACCATTTTGCCTATCATTAACACTGTTCTGTCCTCTCGTTTTGTTCTGAGACAGGGTCTCAGTTCTGAACCCAGATTGGCCTTGAACTTGCAATGACCCACCTCAGCCTCCCCTCCCAAGTTCTGAGATTACAGATGTGAGCCACCACACACAGCTTTGCCTTTTGCTTCTACTTTTGATTGCCCTCTGCCTCCTCTCTTTTGCCTACAGACATCTTATTTGTAGGTCCAATATAAACTAGCTAACTCTCTCCCCATATCAAGAATTAATTGGAGTGCCAGGCGTTGGTGGCTCACACCTTTAATCCCAGCACTCGAGAGGCAGAGGCAGGCGGATCTCTGTGAGTTCGAGGCCAGCCTGATCTCCAGAGAGAGTGCCAGGATAGGCTCCAAAGCTACACAAAGAAACCCAGTCTCGAAAAACCAAAAAAAAAAAAAAAAGAATTAATTGGAGCTCAAATTATCCTCAGGAATGGAGTGCTTTTCTAACTATAAGAAGCCCTAGATTTGATCCCCAGCTCCCCAAAAATGGATAAATCATGTATTTATCTCAATATCAGAGTCTTTATTAACATTTGTTATAATACTTACGTTGAATTGTTAACTATATCTTGATTTCCTCTGCTAGATTCTATTTTTTTTAAAGAAATTGATCTTTTTCAAAATTTGTCATAATTCATGCCTGATAATAATCAGTGATGATTATTAAATGTTTGAGTGAATCAAATAATATGCAAGTTAGTGGATTTAGCACTTTATCATTTGTATGAGGCTACATGTGTTCTTAAAAGTATTATTTGCCAGGTATGAGAGGCATGCCTGTAATCCTAGTACTAGGGAAGCTCAGTATAGAATCAAGAGTACACAACCTGCCCTGACGACAAAGGAAGTTTGAGGCTAGCCTGGGCTATCAAGTGAAACTCTGTCTCAAAAAGTATTATTTATAGTAATTTCTATAGCCCCATTCAAAATAGAAATTCATTAAGAATTTGTCAGGTGTGATAACACAGACACTTTTAATTGCAGCACTAAGGCAGAGACAGGTGGATCTCTCTGAGTTCTAGGCCAGCCTGGTCTACATAGTGAATTCCAGGCCAGGCAGAACTATATAGTGAGATTATGTCTCAAGAAGAAATGTGTAGGGGTTGGGGATTTAGCTCAATGGTAGGGTGCTTACCTAGCAAGCACAAGGCCCTGGGTTCAATCCTCAGCTCCGAATTTTAAAAAAAGGAAGAAGAAATATGTAAACAAAAATTACCTTTGATTTGTCCTGTATCCTTCTGTACCCACAGCAGTATATAATAAATGTTCAATACCAATGTTAAATTCATATATACATTTATGAATTATATATTTATGATTTATATACAGTTACACATTATAGATTTATATATGCATTTATGAATGTATTATGAATTTAATATAATATACATAAATGTATATAAGCAGAATGCTCTATTTGATTACTATATGGTATTATTTGTTAATCATTTCTCTTTTTTTGGTTTTTCGAGACAGGATTTCTCTGTACTGCTTTGGAGGTTGTCCTGGAACTCTCTCTGTAGACCAGGGTGGCCTTGAACTCACAGAGATCCGCCTGCCTCTGCCTCCCGAGTGCTTGGATTAAAGGCGTGTGCCACCAACACCAGGCTGTGTTAATCATGTTTTGTTAAAATTCTTATGTGTATTGATTTGGAAAATAAAGTTCCATTTAATATCCAAATATATGTGAAAAACGGTGTGAAGAAGTTGGAAAGATGACTCCATTTAAGAGTACTTGCTGTTCTTGCAAAGGATCAGCAGCTAACAATCATGTAACTCCAGTTCCATGAGATCAGCCCCATCTCCTGGCCTTTGTGGTGCACATAATGATGGAGTCCACAAGATTACACAATAGATTACAGCTGATATTGAGAAGACCAACCCACCAGATGCGCATATCTGTTGAAGGACAAAATTCAAGAGGCGTGGCCTGTGAGGAATATTGTTTTTTGAATAGCTGGCTGCCTCTAACTGCAATTCTCTTGTGTTGTAACATAGTCCCCTCTAATACAACTTTGGGACTTGTCCTACAACCTTAGCAGTCTATTCCTCATTTGTTGGGCACAATTATTCCTGTGTACTGATAAATGGATGACTTCTCCCTACACTGTGTGATTCTGGTGGAAAAGAAACTTAGAAGACTGTTCGCTATAATTATCTCACTGACAGGACAATTTGGTCAGACGAGGTGTCTCTGTAGGTAGACCTAGTGGAACTTTCACAGATAATACTCAAGGACAGAATTTCAGTGCATCTGGATTTGTTAAATAAAAGCCCCTCAGAGATTAAAAGAACAGAGTAGTCCTGAACTCAACCCTCCTGCCTTTATAGAAACTGCAGCATGTCCCTGCTTTGACCCCAAGGGCTATTAACACTTTCTATACACTTTTACAAAGTTTATTGATACAAGATTTTAAGCTTAGGAGACTAACTCTTTGTTTAAGCCCTGATATTTGTGTAATTACAGAAAGAGGTTGTTAACCAGTTAACCATCTCCAGAGGGAGATAGCTTTCTCAAATGAGAAGTGAGCACACAGATGGCCAGAGCGGCTGAGAGGTGTCAGGTTCCAACCTTGTACAAAATAGTTACAGGACCCCTCTTTGTTCTAGTCACATAGGGCATAAGATATATTTTCAGATTTGAAAGGATTTTTATTGCCAGTTAACATTTGGCAAATATGCCTATGCGAATCAGCACCATACGTTTCCTCCTTCCCTTACTCAGGTTGCCATGGTTACTCACTAATATGGCTTCTGAAGCACAGCTACATTCTCTGCACTGGGAGACAAGGGCATTTTGTATTTTCACATTTTACTGGTCACAAACTTTTAGCTTATAAATTTAGTTACACTTAAGAAATGTAGAATAGGGCTGGAGAGATGCCTCGGAGGTTAAGAGTACTGATTGCTTTTCCGGAGGTCCTGAGTTCAATTCCCAGCAACCACATGGTGGCTCACAGCCATCCGTTATCAGATCTGGTGCCCTCTTCTGGCCTGCAGGTGTACATGCAGGCAGACCACTATAGACATAAATAAGTAATTTTAAAAAAAGAAAGAAATGTAGAATAGAACTCGGCGTTGGTGGCGCACGCCTTTAATCCCAGCACTCGGGAGGCAGAGGCAAGCAGATCTCTGTGAGTTGGAGACCACCCTGGTCTACAAGAGCGAGTTCCAGGACAGCCTCCAAAGCCACAGAGAAACCCTGTCTCGAAAAAAAAACAAAAATGAGAGAGAGAAGCTGGCAAGTTATTGCTGTGTGTGTCTCCTATTTATCCAAAGGGAATGCTTTGTGACCCTGAAAAATAGCCTTGTAACCTTTCTATTGCCAAAGAATTGCTGTTGTATGTGCATATAAACTGCAGAGATTTGAAACTAGAGGCAGAATAATAAAGAGCTTGACCTGAACAGATTGTGTGTGAAGTTATAGAAATCTTTCAATCCTTGCTCTGGAGAAGCCTTCTCTGAGTTACCCTTGGTAGTGGCCTGGGAGCTGAACTTGCAGACTACTAAACCATACATACAAGCTGGCATATACACAAAATATAAATAATATTTTTAAAAAGATAGTAGTGGATCTTTTTTTGGTTCATAAGTGTGATGATTGGGAATTTACTCCACTGCGTGATGTGTGCCGCCCATTAAACCTTGTTACGATGTAGGCACATTACCCATTAAAAAAAGATTAGTGTGGTAATTGTCATCTTTTACTTTTTCTAGGTTTTGAAACGACAAGGTTATGATGCTGCCTGTGATATATGGAGTCTTGGTGTCCTCCTTTATACAATGCTTACTGGGTAAGCGAATACCATAAGCATTTATTCATCTATATTTAAATGATGTAGGATTTTTAAATCCCTATATTGAAATATCTTTCTATGTTTCTCATACTAATATATATAGTTCTATAATTATATTTAAAGCTGTATCCTTTATTAAATTAGCTTTCCTCTTTTGTTTTGTTTTGATTTTGAGATAGGGACTCACTGTGTTGTCCTGGCTGGCCTCAGACTCACAGAGATCTGCTTGCTTCTGCCTCTGCAGTGCTGGGATTAAGTGGGTACCACCACCTGGCTATAGCTGTGTTTAAGATCATTAATTAAATTAATTTCCATACTTTTATTCTGATTATGTAATAACCATATGCTGTTTTAGTATATTATTCTAGACTGTCATAATTTAAAATGCATACATTGTATATTAAGTCTTAGTTAGGGTTTTATTGCTGTGAAAAGACAGCGTGACCATGATAACTCTTACATTGGAAAACATTTAACAGGTGCTGGCTTACAGTTCAGAGGTTTAGTCCATTATCATCATTGTAAGGATTCAAGCATTATGCTGACCTGCCCCTGTCACCTGGCAGAATGCACTCAGGCAGTACCCTGGTCAGCCCAGGTACAAAGGACCCCTTTAAAAGAAAGACCTCTGCCCACTTACTGTCTTTCCTTCTCCTCTTTCCCACTCCTCACTTTTCCCTCTTTCCTGCTGTTCCCCTGGGGCAGACAGGACTTTTCCTGTCTCCCTCTTCTCTTCTGTCCTCTCTGTCTCTGTGCCCCTTTATGTCTTTTCTGTTTCCTTCTACCCCCCTTCCTTTCTAATAAAACTTCTCACTAAGCTCTGTCTGCCTGGCATGTTTGTCCCTCCGCCTAGGTTATCCTGGCCTGCCATGGAATCTGCCAAGGTTCACCACACTATCATAACAACCATAGAGGCAAACACAGTGACATACAGGCAGACATGGTGCTGGAGAAGGTAGCTGAGAATTCTACATCTTGATTCATAGACAGTAGGAAGAGAATGAGACACACTAGTCCTGGCTTGAGCTTGTGAGACCTCAAAGCCTGCCCCCAGTGGCACACCTTCTCCAATAAGGCCACACCTACTCCAACAACACCACACCTCCCAATAGTGCCAGCCCCTATGAGGTGTCAAGCCATTTTCATTCAAACTACCACAAAGTCTAATTAATATAACCTATTGTTTGGCCTATGAAGCTTCATTTTACTGTCTTTATTTACTTTGATAAACTCCAATAAAGTATTACATTAACTGAACTACTCAGAATATGTTTAGAAACTACAAGTAAATATAAACATTACTAACTTCAAGAGAAATTTTATTTATTGACATTTTAACTTTATTATAATCTAGTTACACTCCATTTGCAAATGGTCCTGATGATACTCCAGAAGAAATATTGGCACGGATAGGTAGCGGGAAATTCTCACTCAGTGGTGGTTACTGGAATTCCGTTTCAGATACAGCAAAGGTACGTGTGACTTCCGTTGCGAAATATTTGATCACACTGTGAAACTCCAAGACTGTATAAATAAAATTAACCTTGGATCAGGGGGTGGAATCACTGACTAGTTGACAGGAATTAACCATAGAGAGGTGGAGGAGCCTGGAATATAGATAGAGAGATGCACAGGAAAGAGTAGGGAGGGACTTAGAGATTTGTGGGGGGGGTTGGTGGTGATGGTGTTTTTTTGGGGGGGCATTTCGAGACAGGGTTTCTCTGTGGCTTTGGAGGCTGTCCTGGAACTAGCTCTTGTAGACCAGGCTGGTCTTGAACTCACAGGGATCCCCCTGCCTCTGCCTCCCCAGTGCTGAGACTAAAGGCGTGCACAAACCCCGGCTTGTAGGTTTTTTTGTTTGTTTGTTTGAGACATTAAAGAGACACTTCTCTTGCTGTCTCCAGCCAAAAAGAAAGATCAGCTGGTTGCTTTTTTGGCTTCTCTGATATGGCAGGTTTTCAATGCAACATCTGACTCCCAAGTTTTTATTGATAAATAGAACGAAAGAGACTTAGTTAAAACCTACATTTGGTGGCTGAGGTTAAGCCAGTGCCAGCAAACCTGAAATCCCACCAGGCTGCAGTCTGAGCAGCAGGGGGTCCTGGGGCACAGAGGATAGTTAAAATATGCGTAGATTCAGGTTCTGCCACTAAGCTGACAGAAACCAACAGACAAAGTAAACAACTACATAACAAAAGTAAACAACTACATAGTTGTTTACTTTTGTTATTGGGGCTAGGAATTGAGCCCAGGACATTATATATGCTAAGCACACATTCTACCACTGAAATATATACCCTCAGCCATCCATATTACAGACTTTTTATCAGGGGAATAGGGTGTTTGATGTGTGTACATGTTTGTCAGTGAACAAATAGATGTGTGTACAAAAGGATGTGGAATACAAAGGAAAATTCTGGGTGTCTTTTCCATAGTAACCATGCAACTTGAGTTGAGGGGTATTGCGTGCTTGCTTGCTTACTTTAAGGTGGGTTCTCTTAGTGGTCTAGGGCTCACCAGTTAGGCTACACTAAACCCCAGAGGTCTACCTGTTTCTTCTTCCCCAACTGTGAGACAATGCATGCAGCAGTGCTTCCTACAGGCCACAGGTTTATACAGACAGTGAGATCTCAGTTGACAAAATCATGAGGCTGACCTGCCTGGATCATCACACATTCTATTGGAGGAAACCCAGTTTGTAGAACTTTGGGAATACCTGCCTTTTGAATAGACACTGTCATTTCTGTAAGACCCTTGTTAAGCCTTAGTTCTCCCTTTTCAACAGTGGGATTCATTCCAAAAAAACCCAGCATGTATTAATCAATTATTGGGCATAACTCCCTCTTGTACCGGTAAACTGAATGACCTTACCCCACACTGTGGAGTCCTGGTATGAAAGTATTTACTCAGTCTAAGAAACATTTGTTCTTGTAGTCAAATCTACATAACTTAGAAGCTAGCTCCCTACAATTATCTTTTATACCAGTATATCCAACAAGGAGAGGAGACTAGCAAATAGACTACAATTGGAGCCTCAAAGACAGGCACTGAATAGGAGACACAGCATGCCTGCCCTCACTGATAAGCAAGACTGGGCAGCCCTGATTTCTCTAACAGCCAACTCAGGAGAGTGTAGCCTACTAGTCCCTGCTCTACTCCAACAAGCTATTAATATTTTGCATTTACCATTGCCCCAGTTTCACTGATATGAGATCTTAATCTAGGACATTAACTGTTTGTGCCTTTACCCCTAGAAATATAGGAAAAGGCTTTGGATCACTTAACCAGCCCCAGGGAAAGGAATTCCTTCTCACTGGGGCATCAACAGTATGAGTGCCCTGCCTGCTTAGCCCGGGGATGGAAGTGGCAGCTTCCATACATTACATTGCCTTTCCCTGTGATGTAGTGCTAGGAGATTTCACTAACATTTGGAAAAATACTAATGTAGCTTTTCCTTTGGGTACTGGGGGATCAAACTCAGGTCCTCATGCATGTATAGTGTTCTAGTTTGTTTTCTATTGCTATGATAAACAGTATGACCAAATCAACTTGGAGAGGAAAGACTTTATTTGACTTAACACTTTCTGATCACAGTCCATCATTGAGGGAAGTTATGGAAGGAAGTCGAGTCAAAAACTGAGGCAGAGTCCATAGAGGAATGGTCCTTACTGGCTTGTTCTCAATGGCTTGCTCAGCCTGCTTTCTTATATTACCCAGGACCAGTTGCCCATGGATGGCACTGCCCACAGTAGGCTGGACCCTCTCACACCAATCATTAATCAAGAAGATGTGGGGCTTGGAGAGATGGATCAATGGTTGAGAGCACATTGTTGCTCTTTAGAAGACCTGGGTTCAGTTCCCAGCACCCACATGATAGCTCACCTATAACTCCAATTATAGGAGTCCAGTGCTTTCCCCTGATCTCTGGAAGCCCCAAGCATGCATGTGGTATACATACATACATGCAGGCAAAACACTTATACATAAAGTAAATCTAAAAATATATGTTCCATAGACAGTCCTACAGGCCAGTCTAATGGACGCAAATCCTTGCTTAAAGTTCCCTCTTCTGGCCAGGCAGTAGTGGTGTACCCCTTTAATCCCAGCACTCAGGAGGCAGAAGCAGGCAGATCTCTGTGAGTTCAAGACAAGCTTGGTCTACAGAGGTAGTTTCAGGACAGCCAGGGCTGTTACACAGAGAAACCCTGTCTTGAAAAACCAAAAAAAGAACAAAAAAAAAGGTCCCCTCTTTCCGGGTGCTGCTAGTTTGTGTCAAGCACTGTACTGACTGAATTATCTCCCTAGTAGGAATCTCCCTAGTTCCTACTAAAAGCTTTTGAGAAAAAAAATATTTGTCACAATCCATGATTAGACGAAACACTAACAGAAGCTTTTTGTTTTTTTTTTAAAGACTTTATTTATTATGTATACAACATTCTGCTTCCATGTACATCTGCACACCAGAAGAGGGCACCAGATCTTATAACGGATGGTTGTGAGCCACCATGTGGTTGCTGGGAATTGAACTCAGGACCTCTGGAAGAGCAGTCAGTGCTCTTAACCACTGAGCCATCGCTCCAGCCCAGCTGTTTATTTTTAATTAATTAATTTTTATTTAAATTACAAACTTATTTTACATACCAATCCCAGTTCCCTCTCCCTCCTGTCCTCCCATTCCCCCCACTAACCCCCATCCTACCCTCATCCACTCCTCAAGGAGGGGGAGGCCTCCCGTGGGGGATCATCAAAGTCTGTCACATCATTTGGGGCAGGGCCTAGGCCCTCCTCTGTATCTAAGCTGAGAGAGTATCCCAAAGCCCATTCATGCACCAGGGATACCCAGGCCCCTCAACTGACACCCACATTCAGGGGGCCTGGTTCCGTCCTATGCTGGTTTCCCAGCTGTCAGTCCAGCATTCGTGAGCTCCCACTTGCTTAAGTCAGCTGTTTCTGTGGGTTTCCCCAGCATGGCCCTGACCCCTTTGCTCATCACTCCTCCCTCTCCACAACTGGACCCCAGGAGCTCACTTCAGTGCTCAGCTGTGAATCTCTGCTTCTGCATCAGCCACTAGATGAAGGCTCCATGATGACATTCAATCTCATCAATCTCATCATATGGAGAAGAGCACCCAAGGTTGCCTCTGCACCATTGCTTAGACTCTCAATTGGGGTCATTCTTGTGGATCTATGTAGATTTCCCTAGTAACAGATTTCTCATTAATCCCATAATGGCTCCCTCTATTAAAGTATCTCTTTCCTTCCTGTCTTTCTCTGTTCTTCCCCCAACTCAACCTTCCTGATCCCTCATGTTCTCCTCCCCCTCCCCTTCTCCTCTCCTCTTTCTCCTACCTCCGTCCCCCTTCCCCTGTGCTCCCAATTTACTCAGGAGGTCTTGTTCCTTTCCCCTTCTGGGTGGGAACCATATATGTCTCTCTTAGGTTCCTCCTTGTTTCCTAGCTTTTCTGGGATTGTAGATTGTAGGCTGGTTATACTTTGCTCTGCGTCTAATATCTACTTATGAGATTGTACATACCATGTTTGTCTTTCTGTGTCTGGGTTACCTCACTCAGGATGGTTTCTTCTAGTTCCATCCATTTGCCTGCAAATTTCAAGATTTCATTGTTTTTTTTTTCTACTGAGTAGTACTCCATTGTATAAATGTATGGCTGGAGGGAAAGCTCAGCTGTTAAAGGCTAGGCTCACAACCAAAACTATAAGAGCTTTTTGTTTATAAAGTAATATGTTGAAGTGATATTACTAAATATCTTCAACTACAAAAAGGACCATTTATCACATATCTTTCCTAAAGGACATTAGATTGGCCTTATTATCTGTATACATTATAAATTTTTGTTTTACTTACAAGCATGATGAATAATAATGATGGTAATCTTTATGACTTGTCTGTCTACTGTGTGCTTCACACTGCACTTGAACTCATAAGAACCTTGTAAGATAAATGGTAATATCCCCATTTCACAGAATGAAAGCAAGGAGTAGAGTTTTAGTATAAACTTGTCTATACATAGAGTAAGGGATTACCATCCTACAATCCACACTGCCAGAGATACTAGTAAACAAAGAAGACTCTAAAAGAGACAAACTTCATCCCCTGGAGAAGGGGAAAGAGTCACCATCCCCTGAGCAAATTGAGAACATGAGAAGAGGGGGAGGAAGCTACGAGAGTGAGAAGGGAAGAAAAGGAAGGATGCAGAGGTCATGAGGAAGCAGAAATTTTGAGTCAGGTGTAGATTAGAAGAAAGGACATATGACAGGTAGGATTTTAGTTGGGGGGGGGTGGTAGAGGAGGAAGGGAGGGAGAAGGGAACTGCGATTGTCATGTAATTCAATCTTGTTTGTAATTCAAATATATAAAAATTAATTTAAAAAAGAAATAAAAAAAACTTAAACCGGGCATTGGTGGCGCACGCCTTTAATCCCAGCACTCGGGAGGCAGAGGCAGGTGGATCTATGTGAGTTCCAGACCAGCCTGGTCTACAAGAGCTAGTTCCAGGACAGCCTCCAAAGCCACAGAGAAACCCTGTCTCGAAAAAAAAAAAAAAAAAAACTTGTCTATAGGGGCTGTAGAGATGGCTCAGTGGTAAGAGCACTGGCTGCTCTTCCAGAGGACCTAAGTTCAAGTCCCAGCACCCACATGGCAGCTCACAGCTGTCTGTAACTCCAGGTCCAGCAGATCTGGCATCCTCACACAGACATATATGCAGGCAAAACATCAATGTAATAAAATAAAAATAAATTGCTAAAAAGTACTTGTCTATAATTGTACACCAGGTACATGTGATCACTTGAAACTCTCACTGCAGAGTAATTGTGCCCTGAAAGAATTACACTATGTTCTCATTTTGATTTATTATGAAGAACAGGGACTCATCTCTATCACAGTTCATAATAGCCTGGTTTATAGCCTGGTTGCTGGAAATCATTCAGAAACCCTTGGCTCTAGAGATATCGTTCTTAGACTAACACTACTTTCACTTACTTCAGGGAAAGTTCTTATTTTTAAAAAGGGAGTAAACTTCCACATTAAATGAGAAAAACATAAGAGAGACTGAAGAAACATTGGTAACACTATTCACTGACTTTCCTTAGAAATATGTAAGTTGAGGTGATTGTAGAGTACATCCAAAAAGTTGGTAGGTTCTTTTGATGCAGAGCAGGAAGTTCAATTTAGCCAGTTGAATCGATGTTTAGATATGTGGCTTTTAATTGTGTTTAAAAATAACATGCTAGACTAAGTGTGTGGCTCAGCAACCATGAGGCCCTGGGTGAGATTTCCCCAGCACCAAAAATAAAAGAAATAATGTTAGCCTTTGTTTTTCTAACAGTAAAATTTTTTCAAGGCTGATACTTTATTTTTCTGGGTACTTGCCTCCCTAATTCTCCTTATTGAGCACCTATAATATGCTTAATAAATAGAAAGTTTGAAGAAAAAAGATATAGCAAAGACAAATCTTTTTTTCTTTTCAAGATAAAATTCTTGATCTCAGTCTGGCAAAGAGAGAGCCCAAAATGTGCAGTGCAGGATTTACTGTATTAGTGCAGTTTTTATGCTAAAGAAGATTACAGATGATAACTGGACAAGAAAGCAATAGGGGAGGTTTCCAGGCAGATGAGGAGGACATTATAAAAAGTTGCATTCTGTCTGACACTGAGGGAGCTCAGTACATGCCACTTAGGTGGTGATGGGAGCGTGAGAACAGCAAGTGCCTCCAGACTGGTCATTTGATATGACTCCTACATCATGCACAAGCAAAGGTAGCTGATGAACCTGAATTGTAAATAGCTTTGTGGCTCATACTTAGGATTATTGGCTTACTCTGGGTGGAAAAGTTAAAAATAAAAAACTGCCAAGCCAGCCAAGCATGGTAGTACAACCCTTTTAATACCGGTACTTTAGAGGCCAGCATATCTCTGAGTTTGAGGCCAGCCTGATGTACAGAGAGAGTTCCAGAACAGCCAGGGCTACACAGAGAAACTATCTCAGAAAAAAAAAAAGAGCAAAAGAAAACTACTGAGCTATGTGCAGTGATCAGATTTTCCATTTTGAACTCCATGGGACAGTCATTTTCATCCATGGAGTCTGCCACAAACTGTCGAGATCACATGTTAAGTATATGAAGAAATGTTACCCATAACCAGAGTATCACATGCTTTTTCTGGTCAGTTAAAACTAGTTGAAGTTATCTCTATTCGTTTGTATTTGTTTGCAATCCAAAATGCTTTTATAGTGAAAGATGAGGATGGAGACACAAATATAGACAAAAAAAACTTATATCTAAGTCATAGCCTGTCTTATAAATCCCATGCAATTGCAGTAACTTTTGCTCCTATATATAGTTAAGACTCATACTCCAAATTTTAAGCATCATGTAATACTATCATTACCCACAAAAATGAAATAGGGGATTATGTTAATATATGTGTGTCCCTTCAAAAACAAGTTGCCTATGTGAACATTGTCAGTAGTTAGGGTTACATATGGCTATGAGAAGAGAACAGTTCCACAGCCACCCTTTAGTGAGTATTTACTTGCAAAGGGCTCTGTTAACTGTTTGACTTGCATTGTTTTACTCACTGCTCACTGACCTAAGGTTAGGGATATTACTTGTAAGGGTCTATACATTTCAGATCATAAAACTTAAAGACTAAAATAACAGCAGTTGCAATGGAATCTGAGTCAAATGAAAGGAAAATTTAGAAGGTAGAACAGACTTCATAGTTTATTAAACATAAATAGTAAGAAGCAGCTATCAAGCATGCAGTCCACAATGCTACCTCAGGCCAATGTAAGAGAGTGTATTTCACCAAGTGTTTGGATACATAAGAAGCTTTGAGTTTGGCAGTAATTGAAGATTTGAATTTTAAATGCTTATATAATTATGAAATGTTTGGCCATTAGGCAACTGGCCA
The DNA here is from genome assembly GCF_003668045.3 of Cricetulus griseus. Lineage (NCBI taxonomy): Eukaryota > Metazoa > Chordata > Mammalia > Rodentia > Cricetidae > Cricetulus > Cricetulus griseus. The sequence goes on from NC_048604.1 coordinate 94,290,032, forward strand.
TATGGCTGTAGGTCTTAGAAGTCTATGGTGGAGTTTCAAGGAGTTGACATCATCTGTAGTAGCTAAATAATGATTATTAATGAGATTATCAGAGCATAGTGGTAGAAGCAGCAAGGAAATGCTACCATTTAAAGAGAAAGCTGCCCATGGGGCAAGCAGATGTATAGCTCAGTGGTTGAGTTCTTGCCTAATATGTGTAAGGCCTTTGCCAGAACCAGGAGGGAGGGAGGGCAGGCAAGGTGAGTAGCCATTGAAGGGTTGGAGGTAAAAGAAAGAGTAATTTGAAATGACTTGACCCTGTCAAACACAGAGATGTTATTAAAATTATAAGTGTTTTGTCCCTGGAAGCTTTACAGTTTCTTTAAGCACTTTGGCCCATTTTCAGAATTTGATAGGAAAGGTCTCTTTTTTAGTTTGAACTTTTTAACCTGTCCTTTACTTACATTTATTTATTTATTTTTGATATAGAGTGTCACAAAGTGTTGCCCAGGCTATCCCAAAACCCATGGCTTCAACGAATCTTCTTTCGACCGCCCAAGTGGCTGGGACTACAGGCATGTGCCACTGTTCCTGGCTCACTCTTTATTTCCAATTCTTTTCATTACCTTATTCCTGTTCTTAGCTGTTAAAATAGCTAAGAGTAACTACAAGTATCTAAAACAAAAGAGAAGCTAGAATAACAACTCCCTAATTCCCAATTCTAGTCAGCCACCAGGTTCTGTCAAGAAATCTCCTACACAGTAGTGTCTTCAAACAAGAAGAAAAAAATTCTTATCTCCAGGCTTTCATCCCTCCAAACTATTTTCACCAAGACTTAAGCAGTATAATTTATCTAAATTACAAACTTGACTACCTTACTGTCTTGCTTTAGTGCTTTATTATTCTAGAATAAATCGATATTTGTTAATATGCCTTGCAAAGACCTTCCTCATCTGTCCTCAACCTCTACCACTTCACTGACTACCATGTTCTCCTTGACCAATCTCTACTGTAGCCACATTGCATTCTAGTCAGCTCCTCAACTGTAACATTGTATTAGTCACTTCCTTACTAATACTGTGGTAAAGCCCCATGAACAAAGTAACTTCGAAAGTGTTTAATTGGGTTTACAGTTTCAGAGGGTTAGAGTCCATGATGAAGCAAAGGCATGGTGGCAGGATAAACAGCTCACATCTCAATCCACAAGCAGGAGGGCAGAGAGTGCTAACTTGAAATGGCAAGAGTCTTTTGAAACCTCAAAGCCTGCCGCAGTCATGTACTTCCTCCAACAAGAGCACATCTCCTAATTCTTCACAAACAGTACCACCAACTGGGTACCAAATATTGAAATATAGAGGTCTATGAGGGCCATTCTTATTCAAACCATCAAAAACATGTTCTCTTGTACCTTAGGGCTTTCCTCCAGATCCACTCCCTTTTATCTTCCTGATATATTCTGCTTCCTCCATACCATCTCAAATCCAGCTCTTGCCTATTGTTCAGGTCTCACCTTCCTCTTAATCAGTGGTTCTCAACCTGTGGGTCATGACCCCTTTGAGGTTGTATATCAGATATTTGCATTATGATTAATAACAATAGCAAAATTACAGTTGTGAAGTGTCAATGCAATAATAATTTGGTTGGGGATCACCACAACATGAGGAACTGTATTAAAGGGTCACAGCATTAGGAAGGATGAGAACCACTGCTCTACCCTGAACCATACTCCGGGAGTTCAGTTGTGGAGAGGGAGGAGGGATGAGCAAAGGAGCCAAGATGGGGCTGCAGAAACCCACAGAAACAGTTGACCTGACCTAGTGAGAGCATGGAGACCCTAGTCATAAAGCTGGGGAAACAGCATTGGACCAAACCAAGCCCTCTGAATGTAGGTGCCAGCTAGGAGGCCAAGACAGTCTATGGGACCTCTAACAGTGGAGCCAGCCTTTAGTCCTAGAGCACAAATGGACTTTGGGAGCCCATTCCCTAAGGAGGGATACTGTTGCAGCCCAGATACAGCAAGGAGGGCCTAGACCCTCCCCCAAATGACATGACAGACTTCGAAGGTCCCCTGTGGAGGGCCTCACTATCCCTGGGGAGAAGGTGGGGGATGGGCTGGGGGTGGAGAACATGGGAGGATGGGAGGGTGAGGGAATGAGGGGGATGGGTATGTAAATATGAGTAGTAATTAAAGACTTTAAATTAAAAAAAGAAACTGACAGGAAAAGAGTCACTTTTCCCAGCTGGGTGGTGGTGGCGCATGCCATTAATTCCAGCACTTGGGAGGCAGAGGCAGGAGGATCTCTGTGAGTTCGAGATTAGCCTGGTCTACAAGAGCCAGTTCCAGAACAGACTCCAAAGCCACAGAGAAACCCTGTCTCGAAAAAAAAAAAAACAAAAAATGGTCGCTTTTCCCAGCACTCAGGAGACTGAGACAGGAGGATTGCCAAAAGTTTGAGACTAGACTGAGCTACATATAGAGCACCAGACTAATTGGGGATACATGGCAACACTGTCTCAAAAGAAGTAACCATCAACAGTGACATTTTTGAAGTCATCTTCCAGTTCAGATCAGGTATCTATGTTCTAGCTGCTCTTGGCACTTGCCCATCCCATCAGAGCCTTTACCTTGCTCTGTAACTGATTCTTTGTATCTTCCTCACTGAACTTAAAGCTTTGTAAAGCCAGACCTCTTTGGATATTATAAACCCCTATAAGTAGAGCAAAACTAAGAAAAGCTAAAGTAAACTGATCCTTTGCACCATAACAAAATTGTGGTACATGGGGACGATAAAGGAGAGATTGGAGTATTTTTCTCACAAACATATCCTAAAATTTGTTTTGTGACAAAAGTATATACCATCATAAAAGCTGAAGAAGAATGGTGACAATATCAAGCATTATAGAAATAAAAGAGAAAAAAAGGAGAGTTAACCTTGTCTTATTCTTCTCCTTCACCTGATAGGACCTGGTGTCAAAAATGCTTCATGTAGATCCTCATCAGAGACTGACTGCAGCCCTTGTGCTCAGACATCCTTGGATTGTGCACTGGGACCAACTGCCACAATACCAACTAAACAGACAGGATGCACCACATCTCGTAAAGGTGAGCAGCCCTACATCCAGTCATTGCTTTCTATGTGACCTCCGGGATGGATAAGGCCAGCCGAACCTCCAAGAAGCCTGTCTCCGTGCCCCAAGCCACTTTCCTTTTCCTCTTGTTTACCAGTTCTAGTATGGGATTCTTGTACATGGGTGCCTAATGGCTTGGGGGCATGGTGACGCAAGGCACACCAGAATATCAGTAATTAAGTTAGCTTAAGGGAAACTTTTACATTTCTGCCATCATGTATACATAATTGCTCACTATCGGTAAAGGCAGACTATGAATTTTTCTCAATGAAAGGTCATGGTTTACAGCCTCTCATGTTATGGGGTTATAAAACAAATTAAATGAGTGCTCTACTTGAGCTCCTCCTTGTCCTTTCTCATATGAAAGTTCAACCTTTCACATTGGCCTAACTTTTAGTTAAATCTGAAAAATTGACCAGAGGTTATTCTTATTATAGGCCTGATAAAGATCTATATTCATTTACATATGAAAATCCCTGGAGGGATTTATTTTATATTTGTATACATGTCATTTTTGTTGTAACCTTTCTTTGCTTCTCTCAGGGTGCCATGGCAGCTACATACTCTGCTTTAAACCGTAATCAGTCACCAGTTTTGGAACCAGTAGGCCGTTCTACTCTTGCTCAACGGAGAGGTATTAAAAAAATCACCTCAACAGCCCTGTGAAGTGACCTCAGTGAGATATTTGGTACCATTATGTAAGCTGATAGCACAAGTTCTGGCAACAGGTAGCACATACCTGAGAGACACCTGCAAGCACACACTGTCCCAGCTGGTACCCATAATGCTGCTGCTCCTGCTGCTCCTGCTTTCGTCTCTTCTCGCTTTAATTGATTGTTAGCAAGTTAGATTTTCCTGGAGCTTCGAAATGAAAATGGAAACATGATGAAGATATAATCACTGAATCAACAAGAAAAATAATGAACACATGAATACCACCTAAAATACACTGAATAAAAGTACTCTACACCATATAGCATTATTTTTATAGGAAATATTTCATGTCCCCTAAATATTCTTTGTTAGTTATAGGGATGGACAATTTATGTTAAGCACTTAGCTTAAACAATCCGTTTATATTAGCACTGTATCCCTTGTGCCATCCAACATTTTGTATGTTTTTGTAAACAGTTCATATACAGTACATTTCTGTACTGCTTTCTTTAATGTATACATGCCTTGTTTAACTTGGAGTCTATTAATCAATTGAATATTAAATCTGGATAAATAGTTCACATGGATTAACAGTATTGTTGGGAAACCTTAAAGATGGCCAGATTGATTGAACAGCTGTTGAATGTAATTCTTTCAAATTGTACATATCTTCCCCTGTCTGTTTCACTGGTTTGTTCATTTGTTTCTTCAAGTCAGGTGCTCTGTCAGACTAACCTAAAGAGCTGTTAATGGTAGAGAAAGTTGTTGTGTGTGTGGCATGAAATCAAGAATACACCTATGAAGTTAGTCCATATACTTTGTGATTTCTTAGGGTTTCTTTTCCTTAATTAAGGAAGTAATCCTCGAACTTTTAACCTTAAATCACCCTCACATGTAGTATTTGGCATATTGTTTGAAATCTTACCAACATACATCAAAGGCCTTTAAAAAAATCATAGTAAAGAAATTGGTAAAGGAAAACTTAGCAACTGGTAATTAAAGCCTTACTGGATATTTCATGTTTAAACAGATATTCTATATTAAACACTAATTTGAATGTAATAAAGGCCATAGGCCTCCATATGAAATTGAATTCAAACTTTCTTATTCTAGAGAATAAAATATTCTTGGCCAAACAGTATCTGTTCTAACTTGTAGTCATAACTGAGGCAGGCTCAATAACTGATAAGCACTGACTGTTTTCTGAATCCCTGCTGATGATTTATGATGTTTCCTTTGGCTTCAGTAGTAACCAGTTTTCATAATGGCCCCTGGCTGTGCTTCAAGTGCAGTATTCAGTATCTATATCTAACTTGGTAGTTTCCAGTTCCATTGACAAAAGAAACTTCTGTACCATTCATTACCCCTATCTGTGTCACACTACCCAGTGTACATTAATATGTGATGTGAAAAACATGAGCAAAGAAGAAAAGGGAGTTAACTTACCTCATCAGGAATGTGCCCCAGTAGATGTGAGTCATTTACTGAGCCATTTACGTCAGAAATCTCACTTAGAGTACTAACCCAAGAGTGTGCTTTTTGCAATTCATAAGACACTTGTCATTTCTTCTCTGCTACTAAAGAGAAAGAAAAAAATCTCTAATACCACCTTTGCCCAAGCAACACAAAATGATGATTGCATAGAAACCAAATGTAAGTTTATATTCTAAATGAAAAATACATATTAGGGGGATGCCAGAAGTTCTATGTACCAACTACCGAAGTTCTTGTATATATGGATGCTAAATATTCAAAATTGCTTTCCATTGCCTTGCAAGAAAGCCTTTTCCCCCTCTTCTATTCGGTGTGTCAGATTCTTCCATTTATCCCATCTTTAGTTTATTTTTTCCTCATAACACCATGCTGCCTTTCATATTATCACCAAAAAGAGCTAAAGACAAAATCGTGTATTTTAGGACAGTCCTCTACTATATTATGCCAAATTTATTTCCCTTTAAGAATTGCCTTTGTCTAGTCAAACTGCCAGTTTTATTGGAGAAAAGCAAGTTATAGATGCACAAAACTGAAGGCTTCTTACTGACAAAACAGGTTAGGAGCATAAATCTGTGGCTCTAGTGTTCACATTGTCTTAGGGCAAGCAGCCAACAATGTAGTTCTTGTGCTTGGTTAGCTTTTCCATTAGTTTCACAAAGTCCATTTCCTACAGGCCACTATGCTTAAGGGATTAAGGCTCCTGAAGTCTTCTGCCTTTCATCCATCACTGCCAATCTCTGGGGCTTATCCCAGAGTTGTCAGCCCTGCTTTTATGTTTCACTGAAAGAAGGAACTAAACTGACAGGACTCTTTTTAAAGGCATCTTTTGGTTTGTGATGCAAAATAACATCCCAAACAATAGAAATGCATTTAACATAGCCAAGCAATACTGGAAACTATGAATTAAAATACTATGTGTTTTGCATCTTCCCTTTCAAGTGATATTAAATTAAGGTAAGTTTTTTGTTTTGCTTTGATTTTTATGAATCATTTCAGCTCCTTTTGTTTAAAATGTATCTTTTAAGTGCATTAATCCCTTGAATTTAACAGATGTAATGTAAATCTCTTTTTCACAAGCAACCCCAAAACTCTAAAAATAATTTTGGCAAGACCCAAAGTCAAGATGCTGTGAAGCTGGCGTATGGAAGAGTAAGTTCTGAGTGTATGGAGAGAGGATGTAGGGTATGTGTGGTAGTTTCCACATTTTACATGCATTGCACTCCAAAGAACAGGTTGGGAGGATCAACCATTTTCCATCTGTTCTCTAGATGTGGCTTCTGTTGGGATCAGAAGACATCAAGAAAAGTGGGGGTATCCTTAAAGCTGTGCCCATACCCTCAGGCAGGGAAGGATTTGAACAGAGAATAGGTACAAAGGCTTCAAGAAAAGGCATGTAATTGATAGGAAAAGAATCAGAGTAGACTCATCCTGGGATAATAGCCAAAGGCTTTCTAAACTTTGGGACCTTGGTACAGATGTTATTATTCACTGTGGAGGCCAGTAACATACATCTCAACATGAATTTGATAGTCTCCAGTCCCTGGCTTTTATGAATTACCTATAATATTTCAGGCTGTTTTTCTCTATTTTATAAAATAAGTTCTATCTTAGTGTGGTGATGAGAATTTGAGACTTGGGAAATTATTCACAGAGCTCTGGAATATAAAGGATCAAAAAAAGTCTCTTTTCTGTGACTCACAAAAACAATGGATTCCATGGATGATCTTGGTGCTTAAACCAGGAGGGTCCAGTCTAACTCTGTATCTGTTCCTCCACAAGATCCAACTCCCTGTGACTAAACTGGATGTATACTTTGAGCCTTATTTAATTCACAGAGAAGTTGGTTTAATTCAGTGTTTTTATTTCAATTAATGAAACTAGTCCTCTTTTCAACCCCAGGTTGCTTACATTTTGCTGATCTCCCTAAGTGACCATTGGTGGAGACCAATTAATGAAGGAATTAATTCAGTTTCTTGAGACTATAGTATTCTACAGAGCCACACCTAACCACTTTTTCCATTGAAGGATCTACACAGTGATAATGCCCAAATATGGATGGCCAAGAAGTTGTTTTATCTACAGTGTGCTTTGTATGTTTTTGACACTGCTGTATTCTGTGTTGCCAAGTGACTTGTAACTGGTTCCAAAGTGACACTTCTCTAAAAATTCTAATAATTAAGCCAACTTAATTTTCTTAAACCTGGTGTCACTATAAGTCTCACATTTACCACTTTTATTCCAGTCTTTTGCCTATTCATAATGGGCACAGCAAGGGTTGGGATGAGAGCCTACTTCCTACCTCTTACGGCACTTTCCTCATTGTTTGGCCATATAACCTTGAACTGCATGATAAGCTGTTGAAATATCAAGACTTCCCCCAGAGCAACTAGCAAGGTGTATGATGTTTTGACTAGTGATTAGTGGAAAGGAAAACTTAGAGATTTAAGTCCAGATGTATGACCTCAAGAAAATGTCTTCTAGCACAAACCATTTAAGTACAGTATATGGAAATGTATTTGAGAAGAGAGTCACTATAATAGTTCTCTCTAAGTAGATTAGTTCAATGTCCAATGAAAGTGAACATCTTTATTCCTATATTACTATAGTACTGGATGAACTGTATACTGAATTTTTCAAACAAGTATTTAAAGTAGAACATTTAAGTACAAAGCAAGGGCATGAGGATAAAGACTTGGGTTGTGTTTCTGTAAGTGTAGTTGACCTTATAAAGCTTTGTTTTTTAATTTAAAAAGGTTTGCCATTCATTAGCATTCTTAATGATTATGAGTGATGAGTGTGTAACTACAAATCATATACATGTATTAGTTTATCTTTTGCCCTAAATAAAAGGGAAGGTATACACCTAAAAGATGTACTTATTTTGCATTTTTTGGGGATGGGTGGGGATGGGGTGGGTATCTACTTTAGCAGTTTTTAAAAATGAAAAAAATCACAAATATTTTTCTACTGTTATATATGATCTTACTTTATACTAGTTTATCTCTAGTAAGGCATGCCAGAAGCCCAAGCAAGGTACCATATCAAGGGTTCTTATGTATTGTACCTTTTATTGGTGGGTAAATCGCATAGATGCTTGGCCCTGCTGCCATAGTTATGAAATGCTTGTGAGGATCAGATTTCACTGAGTACGTAAAGTTGTGTTACTTAAGAGTTTAATCTGGGAGGTTTGCAAATCATACTATTAATGTGTAATCTAAGCTCTTTCCAATGTATCCATGAATAATCCTGGAACAATATTGCTTGTATTCCTGTCAAAGAACAGGTTTTGTAATCTTTAAAAGAAATGGAAATTTATATAATAAAGTTTCAAGTAAAGCATGTATGTTCCTTTTATCAGTTAGCTATATGATTAGAACTTTATAATGTAAAAATTTCTCTCAATTGAGAGCCGGACAGTGGTGGCACACACTATTAATCTCATCACTCAGGAAGCAGAAGCAGGTGGATCTCTGTGAGTTCAAGGCCAGCCTGGTTAACTGAGTGAGTTCCAGAAAAGGCTCCAAAAAAACAGAAAGAAAGGAAGAAAGAAACTTTTCTTGGAAAAGTCCAAAACTGCCAGACTTGGCTTAAAAACTGCCCCTTTCTCCTTTCCTTTTTTTATTTTAATTGGAAAGAAAATTATTTTACATGTCAATCCCAGGTCCCTCTCCTTCCCCTCCTCCCCTGCCCCCCAACTAACACTCTACCTATCCTATACCCTTTCTGCTCCCCAGGGAGGGTGAAGCCTTCCATAGGGTTCTTCAAAGTCTGTCATTCTTTGGGATAGGGCCTAGGCACACCCCCTTGTGTCTAGGCTCAGGGAGTATCCCTCCATGTGGGATGGGCTCCTAAAATCCATTCCTATGCTAGGGATAAGTACTGATCCACTACAAGAGGCCCCATAGATTTCCGAGGTCTCCTCACTGACACCCACATTCAGGGATCTGGATCAATCCCATGCTGGTTTCTCAGCTATCATTCTGGGGACCAAGAGCTCTCCCTTGTTCAGGTCAGCTGTTCTGTGGGTTTCACCTGCCTGGTATGGACCCATTTGCTCATCAGTCCTCCTCCTCTGCAACTGGATTTCAGTTCAGTTCAAGGTTTAGCTGGTGTCTACTTCCACCAACTGCTGGATGAAGGCTATACGATGGCATATGAATTAGTCATCAATATTATTATCAGGAGAGGGCATTTAAGGTAACCTCTCCTCTGTTGCTTAGATTGTTAGTTGGTGTCATCTTTGTAGCTCTCCAGACATTTCCCTAGTGCCTGGTTTCTCTTTAAACCTATAATGTCTCCCTCTATTATTGTATCTCTTATCTTGCTCTCTTCTGTTCTTCCCCCAACTCAACCTCCCTGTCCCTTCATGTCTTCCCCTCTCCTCTTCTCCCCTTCTTATTCTCCTGGTTCCCTCCTGGCCCCCGCCCCCATGCTCCCAATTTGCTCGGGAGATCTTGTCCCTTTCCCCTTCTCCAGGAGACCATGTATGTCTCTCTAAGGGTCCTCCTTGTTTACTAGCTTAACTGGCGCTATGGATTATGGGCTGGTAATCCTTTGCTCTATGTCTAAAATCCATATATGAGTGAGTACATACCCTGCTTGTCTTTTTATGATTGGGTTACCTCGCTCAGAATGGTTTCTTCTAGTTCCAACCATTTGCCTTCGAATACCTTAGTTCTCCTTTGCTGATCCATCTTGAAACTTGTAACCTCAGAATTGATCACCCAAACTTCTCTCTCATAGGCATCCTGAACTTACATCCTTGCTTTTGCACTGTACCCACTGAGCAAAACTCCAGTATTTGCTGTTTGGTTAATTCTAGCTATACATTTCTGGATGTTGTATGGAATCATACAATTATGCAAATGGTTCTGCAAGTTTCTGTTTTCTAATTACACTTAAATCCTTACAGTATTTGTCCATCATTTTTCCTTATTGAAATCCATTCTCCCATTTCTTTTTATCTTTCAAATAGAAAAAAATGTTATGGAGGGTTAGGGGTGTTTTAGTTTACTTTGGTTTTGTATTTTAGCAACAAGATATCACTCTGTGACTTTGGATTGTCTGCAACTGAGTATGTAGACTGTCCCCAAATTTGTGGCAATTGTCCTGCCACTACTTCTGAAGTGCTAGGATTATAGGCATGTACCACCGCACTCAGCTCCCATTTCTTTTCAAAATAATTTTTGAGATACAATTCATGTACCATAAATTTTATCCACTTGAAATTTACAAAAATCCAGTGTTTTTAGCACATTTATTTACACAGAGTTGCATGGCCATGATGATAGCCTAGTTTTAGAATATGTTATCATCTCCAAATAAGCTGTACTATTTGAATCCACCACAGCTGTCTTGCTTGGACAATTGAAGTACTGCATGCTTTCTATTTCTACCTTTGTCCCATACAGACATTCTTTTTTGCAAGGGGCAGGATTTCTCTGTGAAACAGTCCTGGCTGTCCTGGAACTCACTCTTTAAACCAGGCTGGCCTTGAACTCTGCCAGCTCTGTGGTGTGTCCCACCACCACAGCCATTCTTTTTTTTTTTTTTTTGTCTTTTTTCTTTATTTGGTTTTCTGAGACAAAGTTTCTCTGTACTGCTTTGGAGGCTGTCCTGGAACTCGCTCTGTAGACAAGGCTGGCCTCACACTCACAGATATCACAGCCAGGCAGTGGTGGCACATGCCTTTAATCCCAGCACTCAGGAGGCAGAGGCAGGACGGATCTCTGTGAGTTCCAGACCAGCCAGGTCTACAAGAGCTAGTTCCAGGACAGTCTCCTAAGCCACAGAGAAACCCTGGCTCGAAAAACCAGAGAGAGAGAGGGAGAGACAGAGATAGAGATATCCGCCTGCCTCTGCACCCCACAGCCATTCTTAACACACAAGCCAAAATGACCTATCTAAAACCTACCAAAGGTTCCAAGTGATCTGGTCTCCCTACCTCTCTATTCTTGCTCTTCTCTCTCCAGAACTGCTCCCTTGCTTGCTGTATTTTTTTTGTCATACCATCTGCTCTAATTTGCTATCTGTTGTGATAAATGCCATGGCCAAAAGCAACTTGTGGAGGGAAGGGTTTATTTGACTTAAATGTCCTGATCACAGTCACCATAAAGGGGAGTCAGGGCAGGTGGCACAACCCACAGTGAGCTAGCTCGTCCCACATCAACCATTAATCAAAATGGCCCACAAACATGCCCACAGGCCAGTCTGATGAAGGTAATTCCTCAGTTAAGATTCTCCCTTCCCAGGTAGCTCTAGTCTGTGCCAAGTCGAAAAAAAACTAAGCAGCACACTGACCTTGGTCCTTCTTGACCATAGCAAGCATAGGTACTGCAATGGGGCCCTTGCCTTTCCTGTTTTCTCTGCCTACATATTTCTGACCAGATGTCTACATGATTCACATCTTCCTCAGTGATTTTGATGATCAGATGTAGGAAACTTGTTAAAGGAATCAAAACACTGGCTTTCTTCTCCTATGAGGCTTTATATGAAGTACTTTACTTTTAAACATTTAGCTGTACACTTGGGATCTGATTAGTCATGTACTAGTCATAATTGCTAAACTCCTAAATATATTGCATTAATTTCTGTGATGAGAAAACTGAGGCTTACAAAGGTGATGTAACTATCTACGATCACAGAATAAGTTTTGTAGAATCACATTAAATTCAAGTTTCTATAAACTCCAGAGCCCAGTCTTAGAATCATTTGGACTTTCAGCCATGCATGGTAGTTCATTACTGCAATCTTAGTACCATAGAGATGGAGGAAGCATTGGACTATGTAGCCCAGTCTCAAAATAATAATAATAATAAGTTGCAAAAAACTGCAAATGAAAAGAGAAAATCAGAACTTTTACTCCCTGTCATTTTTCATTTTTTGAGACTGGATTTCACTGTATGTGTAGATCAGGATGGCCTTAAACTCAGAGGTTCCTGAAGCCTCTGTATGCTGGGATGAAAGGTGTGCGTGTGCACTGGCACAGCCAGCTTCCCTTGTTTTGTTTTGTTTTGTTTCAGACAGGCTTTCTCTGTGTAGCCCTGACTGTTCTGGGACTCATTCTGTAGACCAGGCTGGCCTCAAACTCAGAGATCCTCCTGCCTCTGCCTCCCAGAGTGCTGGGATTAAAGATGTACATCACCACTGTCCAGCACTCCTGTCTCTGCTAATTACACTCTGAGAAATACATCTGTTGAGTTTCTCAGCCTCAGTTCTATTCTTGTTTTCTAATTGGATAATCCTTCACTGAGGGAAGGAGTTCTAGAACGTCAAACAACATTTCTGGTCTCTACTCAGATATCAACATCACTGATTCCTTCCTCCACATGTAACAACAAGAACTGTCTCCAGATAGTGCCAAATGTCCACAGTAGAGAGTAGAATAAGGTATAATCCACTGTTACATGATTATACCTTATTTCCCTGTCATTAAGTCTCCTTCCCGATAGAAAGTTAAAATGCTAATGTTTCCCAAAAGGTTATTTAAAATAAACCTACTTTGGGCTGGAGAGATGGCTCAGCGGTTAAGAGCACTGGGTTTTCTTCCAGAGGACCTGAGTTCAATTCCCAGCAACCACATGGTGGCTCACAACCACCTTGAATAAGATCTGGTGCCCTCTGCTGGCATGCAGGCACAAGACTGTATACATAATAAATAAAAACAAAATAAAAAAAATAAACCTACTTTTAGATTTCTACATATTATTACTGGAATAGGGATATGTGTGGTGGTCAGAGAATAATTATGTGGAGTTAGTTCTCTCCTCCCACCCTTACATGGGTTTCAGGGACTGAACTCAGGTTGCCAGGCTTTCCGGGTAATTGCTTTTACCTACTGAGCCATCTTGCTGGCCTAAATAAGCCTGTTTTGAAGTAAAGCTATTTGCTCTGACTAGCCATGCAGTTATTACTTTGCTGGGACTGCCAGAACAAAGAACCAGAGGATGGGTAATGGGTTGTTTAAACATCGGAAATGTACTTTCTCTTGGTTGTATTTTGTTTTGTAATCAGGGTCTCACTACATAATCCAGGCTGGCCTGGAACTATGTAGTCCAGCTTTACTCCAAACTTGCAGCAATCCTCCTGCCTCAGCCTCACATGTGCTAGAATTATAGGTGTGAACTACCTACCAGGCCTGGCTACTACTTTTGGTTTTGAAAGCTCCAACTCTTAACATCAAAGTAGAGACAAGTTTGTTTTTTTTCTGAGGTCTCCATGGCTTACAGGTGGTTAGTGGCTCAGGAAGTGTTCTTTGTTATGCCTCCTTATGGCTAGGTGGTAATTGCATTGGTTTTGGTTTTGGTTTTGAGAAAGGGTCTCACTCTATAGCTCTGGCTGGCCTTTAAACTTCCTCTGTCTCCTCAGTGCTGGGATTAAAGGCACCGTGTCACTATGCCTGGCTTGATTTCATTTTCCAAGTCCTACTGACTTGGTTTCATATCTAAGGATCTCATTTCAATGTAGTCACTTCTTTAAAGACCTTACCCCCAAATACAGCCATATACATAGGTATCACGAGTTAGAACTTTAGTGTTAATTTTGGGAGATTCAACCCCTAATATCAACTTTCTTCCATCCCTTCCTTTTGTCCTGAGTATGCTGAGCAACCTACTATGTGCAGAGGTTCTGTTAAGTGCTGGTAATAAACAACAGACCTGGCTACAGTAAATTAGGGAGGGCGGATTTTTTTTTAAGTACCATCCAAGTATTCTATAAAAGTTTGGAAAGGGAGGGCAGAAGGCCTTCTCCCTTTCTCCTCAGACTTTCCAGTGGCTGGGCCGGTAAAAAGGCCACATTAAAACTCAGCTAACTATGAAGTTAATGAGTCAGCAGCTTGTCAAGCTGGGACTCACTTGGCTCGGAATCAGCAGATGGTGGCTAAGCCGGCATCCCACACTACCTCAATTTCCCCTCCTCTCCTCCACTGTGACGCAGAGCGCCCGCCGGCCCTTCCGGACTCCAGGGCCTCGCTCCACCCACAGCGTGCCCTCCCGGGGCAATGAGCCCCTCCCCAGCAGGCTTCTCCCTTGGCTCCCACCAGAAAGAAGGCTTCCTCTCAGCCACGCCTGCGCCTTCGAGCTGAGGGAGGGCGGGAGGCGGGCCGGGCGGGCGGGGAGGAGGCGGGCGGGGAAAAGCACCGCCCGCAGCCGCGACGCCATTTGCCACTGCTGAGCGTGGGCGCAGGCGCCTCTCGGAAGCACCGGTGACCAACCTCTTCCGAGCACGCTTCTTGGCCTCCCGCACAGCTTTCATCCCGCGCCTTTCTCAGCGTCGCCCCTCGGAGTCGCCGCCGTTCCTGCTGCCATCCGGAGCACAGTCTCACACTCCACCAGCTTGCCGCCATGCCCAAGAATAAAGGTAATGACGCCGGGACAGTGGCGCGCTTCGCTCCCCGCCGGCGCGTCCCTGGTCCAGCTCGTGGCTTCGAGGTCAGCCCAGGCCATACTGACCTTCCTGCCATCTTTCCTTGCTTCTTCTCTGGCTGCATTCTCTGCGTCCTACTTGGAGCTCGGCAGAGGCGCAAGGAAGTTACTCCTGGTTCCCAGTTTGGCCACATTGGGGTGGAGCCGACGCCATTTTTTGTAGGGCCTCCTGTGTGAGAATGTGGGCTTGTGCCCCTGATTCGCGCCACACTGACCGCGGCGCCAAGGGGACCCGTGGGAACACCTGGCTCGGGCTTCTTGGGCTTCTGGCACGTGGGGAGTTAAGCCCTTGGAGCGACTCTGAACTTTGAAAAGCAGTAATCGCTGCTTGCTTTCGTCCCCATCTGGTACCGCCTGCATAGGCTTCTTTATGGACACTTACTTAATACTGTTAGAGCTGCTCCCAAGTAGCCAGTGGTCAGTACTTTGATGTACCTTTTTTTCGAGACATAGTTTCTCAATGTAACAGCCTTTTCTGTCCTGGAACTCAGAGGTATCCAACTGCCTCTGCTTCCCAAGTGCTGGGATTAAAGATGTGCGCCACTACCGCCCGGCTACTTTGATTCATTTTTAAAGTTACCTCGAGAAAATGTTTCACTCCGTGGCGTTACAGGGCTTAACCTTATTTAGCCAACTTTTCCGCTTTTGCTTCAGATCATGTATCTGTTTTGATGGAAAAAATAGAAACCTTTGAAGTTCCTTCTATTCTGGGAACAAATGTTCTCAAATCAGTAACAAAGTTACTTTTCATTTGGGATCTCCAAAAGGAGCCTAATCTAAGTGGAAGTACAACATTCTTAGGTCATTCTCATTTTTATATAGTTACAATATTCTGTGGTAATGGGTTTTTTGTAGGAACAAATCTTTCCTTAGCAGGACCTGTTTTTCCTCTGTCCCCGGGCTAAACCAGAGCTCACTATACAACAGCCCAGACTAACGTTGAACTTGGGATCCTCCTGCTTCAGCTTCCCAAGTAGCTCCAATTACAGGCTTGCCGTAGTCGTTGCCCTCATAGTTCCTCGAAAATTGTTCAAGTAAAAATAGCAAAAAGCTTGTATTTCCTACAGGAGAGGAACACATTACCCAGCCCTTGGGCGAGTCGATGGTGGCTCACGCCTTTAATCCCAGCACTCGGGAGAGAGGGCTGGTAGGATCTCTGTGTTCCTGGATAGCCAAGGCCACACACAAAAAAAAAACCCTGTCTCGAAAAACCAAAATGATAAGATAAAAACTAAGTTTTCTTTGTGCAGAAGAGATGCCTTCCAGGGAAAAAAAATGGGTTCCCACACCCATATAGGGCAACTCATGACTGCCTGTAACTTCAGCTCTAGGGGATCCAGTGCCCTCTTCTGGCCCACGTGGGCACCCCACTACTCACACTCTCCCCCCATCCCCTCCCTCTCTCTCTCTCTCACACACACACTTTTATGAAGTCTTTTCGCCTCCCTTGCCCCATGCCTGCTAGTCTACTCTTTGTACCTGTCACTTTTCACATTAGCCCTCTGAGTACTTGGTCACAGTTTTGTGAACAAATTGATTTGCGATAACCTTGCTATGTGGCCCAGGCTAACCTTGAACTCACTGTCCCACCCTGCTTCGGGGCTTCAAAAATCAAAGTGGCCAGTCTTTGTGTAGTGAGGATTTTTTACTGATTATCCAGAGAAAAGTGTAATTATAGGCATAATATTTTCAGTTTTAAAATTCCTGTCCGTAGACTTCTTTGTTCTGAGATGGCAACTGGATCACTTCAATAGGTGAGGTATCTTATTCTCACCTTAATTCTAGTGACTAGATTTCCAGTTCCCATGCTAGTTGTCAGCCCTAGAAGGACAGGAATGGTGATGGTCATAATCACATTGGCTTGATAGCACTTAGGCTAAAAAATGCTCAATAAATATTTGTTGGACTTACTCATCTCCCTTCTGGTGACTCCGCCCATAGGTGAATAGTAGGTTCCCCTTGGTCCTAAGGACAGAACTTCCACACTAAATTACTCCTAGTCACTAGCCTCATATTTTAAGAAAGATCTTACCTGGGCTGTTTCTATGAAATACCTCCATGGTTTGAGAACTGATTGAGCTTAAGAACTAGTCATTTAGAAAGAAGCTGGGCGTTGGTGGTGCACGCCTTTAATTCCCCGCACTCAGCAGGCAGAGGCGGGCGGATCTCGGATCGCTGAGTTTGAGGCCAGCCTGGTCTCCAGAGCGAGTGCCAGGATAGGCTCCAAAGCTACACAGAGAAACCCTGTCTCGAAAAACCAAAAAAAAAAAAAGAGAGAAAGAATGGTTATTGTATTTATTGCTGTTTTGTCATGCACTCAGGCTCTGTCTCACTCATTATTTTTTTGTTTGTGACAGGGTCTCACTGTAGACCAGGCTGGCCTTGAACTCGGAGATCGCCCGCCTCTGCCTCCTGAGTGCTAGGGTTAAAGGTGTGCACCAACATATCTGACCTTCATTTGAAGAGCATTTTATTTCATGGCAATAAAATAAAAAGGAGAACAATGGCCGGCAGTGGTGCTCAAACCTTTAATTCCAGTGTTCGGGAGGCAGAGGCTGGCTGATCTCTGTGAGTTCAAAGCCACCCTGGTCTACAAGAGCTAGTTCCAAAGCAGCCAGGGCTACACAGAGAAACCCTGTCTCAAAACCAAAGGGGGGGTGATATTGATTACAGGCAAGCATCAGTATACCTATCATACTGGTTTTATTTGCTGGGGAGGTTCAGGTATGGTTCGTTTTAAAGACAAAAGTTCAGAATCTTTAGCTGTTATTAGTCTTCTATCATGACTCAATATGTTCTATTACAGTAGCAATAGCTTCATTTTTCTCTCTCCTGTCATCTTTTTACCAGCTCTTCTTTCATAGGGGATCAGCTATGAGTAGGGCAACGTATTTTTTTCTAAAATTTATTAGGACACAGTATGGTAGCTCACTCTTGTAATCCCAGCATTCAGGAGGCTGAGAGACATTTCAAAGGTAGCTTAGACTATAGTGTGACACCCTGTCCATCGTCACCCACCCACCCCAAAAATGCTGGGGCCCATATGGTTAAAATTGTGACAGAATTCTCCAGAAAGGAACCCTAATATGAGAGCTCTAGTAGGACAGGGGATTAGGGCTGGATCTGGTGCCCTAAGTACATTAACTAACATTTTGAGTGAGTTATTTAGTATCTGAACTTTAGTGAACTTACTGATAAACTGGGAATAAATAACTGTAAATAGTCAAGGTGATTGTGACAAGTAAGTAGATGGCATTCTCAAATAGTAGTTACAAGCATGGTCATTGATCATCTAGCCACTCCTAAGAGCTGGTCCCATGCCCAGCAGTAGATGGCAAACACAAAAGGAACTCAATGGCATCTTTGTCTTTGGAGGTTCTTTTATCACATGTCCTGTCAGAGATTTTTGGGTTTTTGAGCAGGGTTTCTTTGTGTAGCTTTATAAACCAGGCTGGCCTCAAACTCAAAAGATCCGCCTGCCTCTGCCTCCCAGGTGCTGGGATTAAAGGCATGTGCCTCCACCGCCGGACTCAGAGCTTTTGGTTTAGACTAGCTGAACCCCCATCTCTCTCTCTCTCTCTCTCTCTCTCTCTCTCTCTCTCTCTCTCTCTCTCTCTCTCTCAGATCCACCTTCCTCCGCTTCCCGAGTGCTGGAATTAAAGGCATGCGCCACCAACGCCCAGCAGAGCTTTTGTTTTCTAAACACCTTACTTGACAACTCCTTTGCTTATATATTATGGCTTCTGGGTGTGGGTTTTTATGGGATTCCTGTGCGTGAGAATGAATGTGTGTGTCTCTGTGTCTGTATGCACTTCTTTGACTTTCTTGTTGTGGTTTTGCCGTATTCCAATTTGTTTGTTTTTTACCTATCTTATTGTGTCTTATTTTATTATTCCTTAGATGCCTGTTCATTTTCTCATGAGACACAGAAAGGGGGTAGATTCAGATGGGAGGGGAAGAAGGGAGGGAGTTAGGGGAGACCAGAATATATTATATGAAAAACATTTCAATAAAAGAAAAATGAGGATGTTATTTAAGATGCAAACTCCCCAAAGAAAATTCCATGAGGATCAAGGAGGGTAACAAGGTAACATTATACACCTGAATATGGTAAATTTAACATGATTGATGACATTAGATGAATTTTTAAATTTAATTTGACTTTTAAAGATGGTTTTCTAAGTCTGTTAAACAGTGTATGTTTAGCACTGTTTATGTTTTGCAGATAACCAATAACCTTTTCTTTAACAACCCACTAGGAAAAGGAGGTAAAAACAGACGTAGAGGAAAGAATGAGAATGAATCTGAAAAGCGAGAGCTGGTGTTCAAAGAGGATGGGCAAGGTAAGAGGCTGGATAAGTTGGGCTCTTGTTAGATTTTTCTATTTGTCTGCTTTCCTGTGTTGGGGACCAAACATTTTCTGAATTTCCAAGAATAATTCAGCAAGGATATCGCTACCATTTAAATAAAGTACTTGTACTGAAGATTCCATGAGATAGCTCAAAAGATTCAGAGAGAAATAAGGATACAAAACAGGTAAAGATCTGAATGTGAGCTTTATGAGGTATAGTGTACATACAACATGGCACCTTTGATCTCTAGGAATAGAATGTAGTCACAAGGGCAGTAGTCTGACTCCTTACTAAAAATGAGTAGATAATTAAAACATCTAATAACAGAGCCAGGTTGTTTTATTACGAAGTCTTGTTTCTGGTTCAACCATTAACTAGCTGAGTGTTTAGCTCCCTTCTGTTTATTTTATATTTGCCCTATGTATTTTTATCCCTAACCAGTGCAGCCACATGTTCTTGTCAATCTTCAGTGGACATACTTAGTTGCTTTCATCAAAAAAGTGAGCAATATTTCATGCCTTTTTTCCTCCCCTACTCCATCCATGTAGAATATGCTCAGGTAATCAAAATGTTGGGGAATGGACGATTGGAAGCAATGTGTTTCGATGGTGTAAAGAGACTGTGCCATATCAGAGGGAAATTGAGGAAAAAGGTAAGGGTGTGGACAGAACACTTATTTTATTCTAATATGAAAGTATTAAGGAAAGGAGGGTAGAGGAAATGTCTCTACAGGGGTGTGTGTGTGTTACAGGGAAGCCATCTCCCACCTCAGGGCCTCTTAACAAGTTAAGCACAACCACACTAACAAATCTAATTTGAGGAACATTCTGAAAATTTAAAAAAAACTGGCATTAGAAAACGTTGATGTGACAGGGTGTTTGTGGCACACGCCTTTATTCCCAGCACTTGGGAGGCAGAGGCAGGTGGATCTCTGAGTTTGAGGCCAGCCTGATCTACAGAGCGAGTTCCAGGACAACCTCCAAAGCTACAGAGAAACCCTGCCTCAAAAAACCAAAACAGGAAAGAAAGAAAGAAGGAAAGGAAGAAAATGTTGATGTTGGGCTGGAGAGATGGCTCAGCAGTTAAGAGCACTAGCTGCTCTTCCAGAGGACTTGGATTCAATTCCCAGCACCCACATAACAGCTCACAACTGTCTGTAACTCCGGATCCAGGGGATCTGACACCTTCACACCAGTGCACTTAAAATAAAGTTTAAAAAGAAAAGAAAATGTAGATATTATGAAAGAGGGAAAGGACTCGAGAACTATTCCAGTGCTAAGGAGAACTAACACCTGGCAAATGGCCCTTTGGGTTCTGGGAAGTCCCAACTCTTGAGTGATAGTTCAGGGTGAGAGTTTTATTTTAGTGATAACAGTCCTTCACAAGGAAAATGGTTGTGAAAGCTGTACACATCTGGGTGGGTGGGTAAAAGACAGAAAGAGAGACTTAGAAAACTACATTTTTCTGTTTTCATAGTATATAGCCAAGTGAGTTGGGAATCACCTGTTTCTAAGTGAATCACCTGGAATTTCTTGGTTCTGCTTTATTTAAGGTATGTTATACAGTGGCTTTTCTTTTGTAGGTTTGGATAAATACATCAGACATCATATTGGTGGGGCTCCGAGATTACCAGGTAAAAATTACTTTAAAATTTGTTGTTGATTTATTTGAACTTGATGAGCCATTTCCTAAGAGCCCTTTGTATTTTAGGCATGATGCTTGGTGTCCTTGGTATTATGGTTCCCAAATACCAGTCTAAGGAGTCAAATAATTAGTTTTTATACAGCAACATGGTCTTTCTATCTTTACTATTTGAAGTTTCCCCTTGTAGAATAAATAATACACGGCTGGAGAGATGGCTTAGTGGTTAAGAGCACTGGCTGTTCCTCCAGAGGACCCAGGTTCAATTCCTAGAACCCACATGGTAGCTCACAACTGTCTGTAACTCCATTTCCAGGGGACCTGACACCCTCATACCAATGCACATAAAATAAAAATACATGAGAATAGATGATACTACTATGTGGTATTTTTGTTTTTTAGTTCTCTAATTTTTACTTTATAGATCTTTTAAAATTTAGGAGCCATTATTGTTGGGTTTTACAGCTGAATGAATCCAGTTATATCCGACAAATGGCATAGCCTGGTATATTTGTTTTCTAATCACTGACAGAAACAAAAAGAGGTGAGAATTTATTTTGACTCAGTTTGAGGGGACAGTCCTTCATGGTGGTCATAGTAGCAGGAACTTGAGACAGCTGATTAGTCGCTCATGTACGTGCTCTCTCACTCTCCATGTGCTGCGATTGGGTCTCTGAGGATCCCTTGAGTTCCTGATCCTCCTGCCCCTAATCAAATGCTGGCATTACAAGTGTGCACCACTATTATTGGCCTCATTACATTTCTATTTGTATGGCTCTGATCATACTTAGTTTTTTAATTTGGGGTTTCAGATTAAAACGTTAACATCTTTGTTTCAATCCATAGAGTTCTCTGTGGGTGATTTGACTCTTCAGAGGGGCAAAGGAGGTGTGTGGAAACTATTCTGGTACCATAGTCTTAGTCAGTGGTAGGTGATGTGGAACACCTTCTAATGCACAGCATCCCACAACAAAGATGATCTGGCTCCAAATTAACATTAGTTCTTTGGTTGAGAAAAGCTGCTCCAAATTCATAAACCATGTGGGTTTTTTTTAAGCTCTTAACAGTAACCCTAGAAGAAGGAAGGCTTAATTCCTTGTTAGAAAGGACAAGAAAATTCAGACAGGCTTAACACTAACTCTAATCTCCCCTGATCCTTTCTCTGTCTTCTGCCACTTAGTGGGTATTCCAGAGAGATTGTGGCATTACTGTCTTCTAGGAGGTTGGAAGAAATGCAGCTTCTTGGGCCAGAAGATATGGCTTAGCCATTAAGAGCACTTACTCTTACAGAGGATCTGGGTTCAATTTCAACTACACCACACTAGTAGTGCCATGTCTGAGGCATCTGATGTCTCCTGACTGTTGCGGGCACCAGGCACTCATGTGGTGGACATACCAGTCAAAACATTCAAACTCAAAAATCTAAAAAATTTAAGAAAAATTTGCAGGTTCTTGCTATTTGCCCCCTTTATACACTTTTCACAAGTTTAAAAGTACTCATTTAGATGATAGTGCCCTTGAAATCGAATCAGCCCACTTTTCACCCTCGGAATGAAATTCTTCTCAAATAGGGAAATGTAAACATTTTAAGGCATAATGTCCTGGTAGTATAGCACAGAAGAAATAAGATTTTTTGTTTTTCAAGACAGTGTTTCTCTGTGTAGCTTTGGAGCCTATCCTGGCACTCGATCTGGAGACCAGGCTGGCCTCAAACTCAGAGATCCGCCTGCCTCTGCCTCCCAAGTGCTGGAGGCATGCACCATCAACGCCCGGCTAAGAAATAAGATTTTTTTTAAAATTTACAAAGACAAATTGGATGCCAGCGAGGCAGCCACCTAAACCTGATGATCTGTGTTTAGATTCCCAGAATCCACACAAAGGTTCAAGGAAAGGAGCAATTCCACAAAGTTGCCGTCTGACCTCCACAGGCATCCAGTAACCACAAATGCACAGTATACCATTTTTAAGAAATATATAAATTGGTGAAGCTACATAATAAAAGCAGTTTAAGGGTATAGTCCATCATGGTGGGGAAATGACAGCAGGAGCTGGGGCAGCTGGTCTCCCTACATCTGTAGTCAGGAAGCATAGGGAGATGAATAAATTCATCTTTGTGGGTTTTTTTTTTAATTCAGTCCAGGACCCCAGCCCATGGAATGCCACTGCCTGCATTTAGGGTGAACCTTCTACCTTAATAAACCTAATCTGGAAACTCACTCACACATAGACCTAAAGGCGTGGGCGTTGGTGGCGCACGTCTTTAATCCCAGCACTGGGAGGCAGAGGCAGGCGGATCTCTCTGAGTTTGAGACCAGCCTGGTCTGCAAGAGCTAGTTCCAGGACAGCCTTCAAAGCCACAGAGAAACCCTGTCTTGAAAAACCCAAAAATATATTTTTGTTCTAAATCCTGTCAAATTGACAAGATTAATAATCATTACGGTTAGCCTTAACATATATATCTGAAAAGGCATATTTATTTCCTTAGATCAGGACTGAAAAGATGGCACAGCAGTTAAGAACACTCCCTGCTCTTACAAAGGAGCAGAGTTTGAATCCCAGCACTCATATCACGTGGCTCCCATCTTTACGCCAAAAGCTGCCGAGCCCCACCGCCACGTGTAAGCTTTACACCAGCTGCCCGCCCGAGTTAGGGCCCAAATGAATACACAGAGAGACTTGTATTAGGTTCAAAGCTGCTTGGCCAATGACTAGGATTCTCATCTGTTAGCTTAGTCTTAACTATCATAAACCTATATATTTTATAAGACTTATCTTATCAGACGTCTTATAGGACGCCTTATTGGCGTCCCTCCTTACTGGTGGATCACATCTTGCCGCTGGAACAGGAGCGGAAGGGAAAAGAGGACATACTTCCTCTTTCCTCGATTAGATATGAGTCTCCTTGGCATGTCACTTCCTTCCTGCCTGAATCATCCCTTCTCTACTACATTTCCCAGAATCCTCTTTGACTCCTAGTTCCATCTCACTTGCTGTCTCATTGGCCAAACAGTATTTTATTTAACAGTTAAGATAAACATACACAGTAGTACATTCCCCATCACCCATCCACCTGTAATTCTAGGGGATCTGATGCCCCCTTCCAGACTCCACAGGTGCCCACACATACATTCATGTATGTACACATACACGATTTTTAAATTCCTTAGGCTATGATACCAAATCTCAGTCTTTGACTTTCAGTGTGTTGCCACTGTAAATTGTAGTTCCAGTGGGGCATTTGTGCTTTTGATTAAAGGATAATTATAAATAATAGAAAATATGTTATTTTAACTTTATATGCATTAGTGTTTTGTCATGGGTGTCTAGTCCCCTGAATTTTTAATCGTTGCTCAGTTAATGTTACTAAAACTTCATTTGGATTCAACCTAAGGGAAAGTGAGAAAGATTTTATAGTAAAACAGTGAGATTTGTTTTTTTGTTCATTTGGTTGTTTTTGGTTTTTGTTTGTTTGAGACCAGGTTTCTCTGTGTTGTCCTAGCTGTCCTGGAACTCACTCTATAGACCAGGCTGGCCTCGAACTCTGGTTGCCTCTTCCTCCTGAGTGCTGGGATTAAAGCTGTGCACCACCACCACCACCACCTAGCTAGAGATTTGATTTTTCAAATTCAATTTGAAAGTAATGAATGACATTACAGATAATATTGTGATATAATCAGATCTAATTGTTTTTGTTTTAAGGATAACAAAGCAGATGTCATTTTAAAGTACAACGCAGATGAAGCCAGAAGTCTCAAGGCATATGGCGAGCTTCCAGAGCATGGTAATAACTAACTTGTCTTACGGTTTTTAGGTTATCTACTAGTGTTTAGGCATTGAAATTCTGTTGCTCACTCTTATTTATTTTTGTGCTTACATGATTAGAGTTAAGTATACCTGCTTATGCTTCATATTAAATACCATAGGAGAAGTTAATAAATTTCTGTTCCTGGTAATAGTGGATTTAATGAGAAATTACAGTGTCGGGCCAAAGGAATTATTTCTACCTTCAAGAAAAGTTGGCAATGCAGTGCAGTAGTGACCACCTTAGCATGCACAAAGACCTGGGTTGTTTATATATATAAATAGAAGGGACAATGATTAAGCAGCATGGGTTGTTTTCCCCCTCAAAATAAAAGCTGTCTATAACCTTATCAGAGGAAAAATATAATTTATACAGTTTTACAAGTCATTTTTTACATAGCAGTTACTTTTTTAAAAAAATTCTGCCTCCATTTTCTCATGAAAACATGACTTTGTAACTAGTAAGACCCTACTTCCTGGCATGGTGGTGCTCTCCTTTAATCCTAGCACTCAGGAGGCAGAGACAGGTGGATCTCTGAGAGTTCGAGGCCAGCCTGGTCTACAGAGTGAGTTCCAGGAGAGCCATAGCTATTACACAGAGAAACCCTGTCTCAACAACAACGACGGCGACAAAGAGATCCTGCTGAGAATTATAAAACTTTTTGCTGTTCTGATTTTGGAAATAGCAAGAAACTTGGGGGTGGAGTAGCATGCCTTAGGTGAAAATATGCTGTGTTCAGATATTTCTTCCTAATTAATCATTGGTGGGAATCAGTTGTTCTTTTCTTCTTAGTGTCTCTTTCTTTTCTTTTCTTTCTGTATGGTTTGTTTTGATCAGTATTAACTTTTTCTGGATACATAACTATCCCTAGTCCCAAAACCAGTAATGACTCATCTTTCTCCCTCCTAAAGTAACTTACTTTATCTTTTGTTTTATTTTGTTGTGTTTTTTTTTTTGAGATAGGAAATAAAGTTGTTAGTATGTGCACAAACTTCTGAATCATACCTGGATGATGTAATTGCTTCAGAGTTAGTATAATTAGAGCTTGCCTTGCTAAATAGCCCTTGTGAACAAAAGAAAATTAAAATACTCTCAATGCGTTAATATTTTGCTCCATACAGCAAGATTAGTAGAAAGTTGGAAGCCAACATTTTGATTATATTATCAGTGTAAATATATATTTTTTTTCTTTAGCTAAAATCAATGAAACAGATACCTTTGGTCCTGGAGATGATGATGAAATTCAGTTTGATGACATTGGGGATGATGATGAAGACATTGATGATGTAAGTAGATATACTCTGCTTTTTCTGGTTTCTGTTTATGAGTTACATACATACAAAGATGTTAGCCCTTTACCTTAAATTCTTATAGTACTAGGAACATAGACCATTTAAACGAGAGTATATATTTGGGGGTGGGAGAACATGAAAGTAAAGGCTTTTGTTCAGAAAGAGGAAGAAGTTCAAGGTGAAGAGATGAAGGATAGTGGGTGATTATTGGATAGAGGCAAAACATGCATGCGTGTATGAAATGTAACAATGAAAACCATTATTTAGCCCAATTGATAAATAAAAGTGTATTTTGAGACTTAGCCATGGGTTAAATCATAAGAATTGTTTAAGGTCAAACTGGTAGCAGGGTATGGTAACACATACCTGTAATTCTGGTAATTGGGAGGCTGAAGTCATATGATTGATTGCTGCAAGTTTGAGGTCAGCCTGGGTTGCAATACCAGCAAATACCAGGACAGCAGGGGCTACCTAGCAATACTTTACACCACACCCAGCTTTCCACATAATACAACCATAACAACATTTTAGGAGCTAGAGAAAATGTTTTCTTAGGCCTGGTGGTGGCCGCAGCGGTAGCGGTAGTGGCAGTGGTGGCGGCGGCACAGGTGCAGCACACCTTTAATCCCAGCACTTGAGAGGCAGGGGCAGGCTGATCTCTGAGTTTGAGGCCAGCCTGGTCTTCAAGAGAGTTCCAGAACAGTCTCCAAACCTACAGAGAACCCCTGTCTTAACTGTTTTATCAGTTAGGAGTGTATACTGTTCTGGTGGAGGACCAAACTATAGTTCCCAGATCACACATCAGGCAGCTCATAACTGCCTGTAACTCCAATTCCAAAGGCTCTGGAGCTTTTTTCTAGCTTCTGTTAGCAAACACGCATATATTTGTTTTATGTGCATTGATGTTTTGCTTGCATGTATGTCTGTGTGGTGGCATCAGATCCCTTGGAACTGTAGTTACAGACAGTTGTGAGCTGCCATGTGGGTGTTGGGAATTGAACCCTAGTCCTCTAGAGGAACAGTCAGTGTTCTTAACTTCTGAGTCATCTCGTCAGCCCCACTAAATACATAAATACACTTTAAAAAAACACAAAACCACCTGAACTCCAGTTCCAGGGGACTTCATGCCTCCCTCTGGCCTTTGAGGACACTAGGCCCAGGTTTGATAGGCACAGAAAATAAATAACATTTTAAGGCATACTCCACAATAGAAAGTTGATTGGGGGGGGTTCTAGACAGGGTTTCTCTGTGTAGCTTTGGAGCCTATCCTGGCACTCGCTCTGGAAACCAGGCTGACCTTGAACTCACAAGAGATCCGCCTGCCTCTGCCTCCCGAGTGCTGGAATTAAAGGCGTGTGCCACCACCGCCCGGTCCGGCTGATTTTTTTTTTTTAAACATTTTGAACGTAGCTTTCTTGGAGGATCTTGAGCCTAGACAAAAGCATGCCCCCCCTTTTTATGATGTAGCTGAGCAGTAAAGTACTTCCCTAGCATGTACAAGGCCCTGAGTAATTTCCTAGTCGTTCAAACAGAGAGGAGGAGAGGGAAAAAAGATAGGAAGCCATGAGTCTGTTAAAGGGAACGTGATGCTGAATTTATGTTCCCCCTTTTTTAAATATCTTCATTAATTTTGTTGTATGTGTGGGTTGGGTGCCCATGGAGATCAGAAGAGGACATCAATCAGAACTTGTGGAGCTGGGTTAAAGGCAGTTGTGATCCACCCAATTTGGGTACCAGTAACAAAACCACAGTAGCAGTACACAGTTTTAACCAGTGAGCCATCTCCACCCCAGAATTTCCATTGTTATGAACATTATTTTGAAAGATGTATTTATTTTGTGTGTATGTATGGAGTACACTCATGCTTAGGGCATACATGTAGAAGTCAGTTCATATGAATTCCAGAGAGCCTCAGGCCATTTCTTGGTTGTTTCTATTTGTTTGTTTGTTTGTTTTAAATAAGTTTGTTGTATCACCTGAGAACTCTGCTTTTTCCCTGGGATATTTATTTCTTTAACTATTTTCTAAGTGTTAAAAGATGTTCTATCTGTACTTCAGTAGACAAATGGAAACAAACTAGTTCTTTTTGGGGGGGGGGTTCAAGACAGGGTTTCTCTGTGTAGCTTTGGAGCCTATCCTGGAACTCACTCTGGAGACCAGGCTGGCCTCGAACTCACAGAGATCGGCCTGCCTCTGCCTCCCAAGTGCTGGGATTCAAGGCGTGTGCCACCAACGCCCGTCGAAATGACCTCTTTTAAGAACTAGTTTCTTAGCTGGGCGTTGGTGGCGCACGCCTTGAATCCCAGCACTTGGGAGGCAGAGGCAGGACGATCTCTGTGAGTGCGAGTGCCAGGATAGGCTCCAAAGCTACACAGAGAAACCCTGTCTTGAAAAAAAAAAAAAAGAGGTCATTTCCCTCATGTCTATTCATACTCCCCAAATATAAATCTCAAATCAGGACTGGTGAAGTGGCTCAGTGATTAAGAATGCTTATTGCTCATGCAGCAGGGGACCCTGATTTGGTTCCCAGCACCCACATGAGGCAGAACTGCCTGCGACTTCCACTCCAGGGAATCTGACATCCTCTTCTGCCTCCACTTGCACCCACATACATAAGTGATGGCACAGGAACAAAAGTTGAAGCCTTTTTTATTTAGTTTAAGACGTAAAATGTAAAATGAAATCTCAAATAAGCAATGCAAAAGGAGACAGAAAACCTAATTAAGAATATTCTCAGAGCCGGGTGGTGGTGGTGGTGCACACCTTTAGTCCCAGCACTTGGGAGGCAGAGACAAGCAAATCTCTGAGTTTCTGCGAGTTCGAGGACAGCCTCCAAAGCCACAGAGAAACCCTACCTCAAACGAGAGAGAGAGAGAGAGAGAGAGAGAGAGAGAGAGAGAGAGAGAGAGAGAGAGAGAGAGAGAGAGAGAGAATATGCTTTTAAATCCCAACACTCAGGAGACAGAGGCAGGAGTTTGAGGCCAGCCTGATCTACAAAGTGAGTTCCAGGACAGCTACACAAAAAAACCCTGTCGAGATGGGGGGGGGCGGAGAATGTCCTCAGGGGCCAGGCATGGTGGCCTTTAATCTTAGCACTCAGGAGGCAGAGGTAGGTGGATCTCTGAGAGTTCAAAGTCAGCCAGTGATATAGATAGAGACCCTTCTCAAAGCTAAAAAGAAGGGAAAAAAACACCAACAAAGAATATTTGGGTAGATTAGAGAAATGGCTGGATGGTTAAGAGTGCTTACAGTTTGGTTCTCAGGGTAAAATACTTACCAGGCACTCCTGAGAATCTGTATCCAGTTCCACAAAGTCCACATAAAGATGGCTACGGTAACTTCTGTAAACCTAGTGCTTTTATGGCAAAGTCAGAGGTGGAGACGGAAATCTCTGGAAGCTCGTAGGGTTTTATCAAACAAGGTTGAAAGTGAGGACCGATACCTGAGGTCCTCTTCCTACAACCCACCTAATACACACAACACTCACAGTAGTGCACGTGAATTGGCACACACATGTAAGAAGTATTTTTCCTTTGACTTAATGTTCTTTTCTCTTTCAGATCTAAAATGAACTCAACATTTTACATTCTGGTCCTGAAGATTGCCCTGCAAGTTTGAAATCTGGCCAGTCATAGACCTCAAGGAAAAGTTTTCACTATCTTGATTGTAATTTATTGAGGCAGACTTGATTCAATACTAAGATCTGCTTCTTTCAAAACTGATAATATCTTAAGTGATGTGTTAAGCCTACTTTGTTCATTTGATGTAATAGAACTCAACATCATGTAAGAAAAAAAAAAACTGCCTTTCCTACTTTGACCACTTCCAGTAAGTAAATGGATGTTTCGAATAAACCATTTGCCTTGTACTCATTATAAATTATGATTAAGCCCTCCTTTTGCATAGCTGTTGACTGTACAGTCTTTGTGTATATCCCAGTTGCCCAGAGATTTTGATACAAATGGAGACAGAAATCTGTTTTGTTGTTTTATTATATTTTGAGACAGAGTCTAACTTTGTATCTAAGGTTAGCTTGGAATTCTCT
Source organism: Cricetulus griseus (assembly GCF_003668045.3). NCBI lineage: Eukaryota > Metazoa > Chordata > Mammalia > Rodentia > Cricetidae > Cricetulus > Cricetulus griseus. The sequence continues at coordinate 94,319,845 of NC_048604.1, forward strand.
ATAGTTCTAGTGGACCTCAAACTTGCTATGATCCTCCTTTCTTGACCTCCTGGGTGCTGAGATTATATGTATGTACTACCACACCTGGCAGAAATCTATTTAAAGGCAAAAATGATAGGTCTGCTTTGCATATTTAATTATGTGGCTATTTTATACTAGTTTTGATAACATGTACGTTCTTTTCATGAATTGTTTTGCAGTCATCAACTTATTGGGGGAGGAAAGGCATCTCCAAAATGTTTTTAGAAGCTAGATTTTAATACCAATTTTGAATTAAGGTCAGTAGTTGCAGAAATTGAACACTAGGTGGTGCTCAGTTGTCTAAACATTACTATTTTAATTATTGAGATGATTTCTTTTCTCAACTAGTGTGAGTAGGAAATTCCCAAACAAAGAAAAAAAAATGTTTTACTCACATGCATAGAATATTTTTACCAAAAAGAAAGATTGTATTTGAGTGATGCTTTTCGGGAGTCTTACATAAGCTACAATTCCGAGTACTTTATAAAAGTATAAATTAATGCTTCTTAAGGCTTTCCCTAAACTGAGGGGGAAACAAACATAACTTTGATATAATGGAATGACCCTGCAATTGTGAGGTCCAGGCAGGAGGATCGGTGAGTTCAAAAAACAAGCTTAGTGAAAAGATGTTTTATTTCTGAATCTAAAAGCTGTAGCCATAAAAAAGAAATAGCATGCTGCAGAGAATATTATATACTCCGACTTTGCATTAGGGACAAGTTTATTATGTAGACAGTTTGAGGATGGGGGGGTCCCATTTTCTTTCTACAGGGAATTTAGGTTTGCTTTTATTTAGAAGTTATTGCAGTTAGAGCTGGGCTAGTCGGAATTCACTGTACACACTGAAAGCATGCAAGTTGAAAACTAAGATCCATCATGCGGCTTGTGGACCTTGTACTCTACTAGCATCAGAAAACTTTTCATTAAAGAGAAGGATTGCATATTACTTGGTTTCACAAACAAGATCTTTTCCAATCCCTTTCTTAACTATAACTTCATCTCAGGTTTTCCTACACAGCTTCAGAATCTGAGGTGCCACAACAACAGTAGAAGAGATGAAGTGACATAGTCTGTATTTCTTATTCTGAGGAGTTTCTCAGTGATTAACTAGGCAAAGTGTATCTGAGACCAAGGGCAGAAACTAGCCCTGAGGTATTCATCATCAGTAATTAGATCTTTGGACCTTAAAAGTGTTTCACCAGCTGGGTGTGGCATACACCTGTGATCCCAGCACAGGAGGAATTGTTGAATAGTGGCCAGGGCTAAATAAGACAATGTCTCAAAAATAAAAACCATTTTTACATAGGAGATACAGCCCAAAAGCTGGTTTTTTACTTCCTGTAACAGGATTTGAGGGTTTTTAGAAATTACACATAACCCTGTTTCCTGTACCTTTTCTTGCCTAAATAGTAGCATTAATGAGTGTTCTTGTATTGATAATCTGGAGTCATACTGGTTAAAAGTAGATGAATACAGTTGTCACTAGTATGCAAATACTACCTGGAAGAGTTCTTTGACATGTATTTGGAATGGGAATTGAATAGTTTAACTGATTCAGTTTTATTTCAAATAAGGAATGGAAGTGGTCTTCAAGGAAATTTTGTTTTTTTTTTAATTTTTGTTTTGACTTCTATAGTACAACTCTTTAAGTAGTACTCAGAAAGAAAAATAAAATGTTTGAAATCTAAGAATAATGCTATTTTGTTTTGTGGAGGGCGGGTTGTTTTTATTTTTTGAAATACCAATAGATATGGCTGACTTTGAACTTTCTGGTCTTCTGTCTTTACCTCCCAATTGCTGGGGTTACAGCTGTGTACAAACATACCCAAGTAGAAAAATGTCTTCCTGCTAAGATGGTGTAACAAGATAATGCTCATCAATTTGATAGTCTCACACCAAGCTCTTGGTCTGATTCCCCAACACTCCATAAACGAACCAGTTTGATAGGGTCGTGTTTTTCATGTAGTTTATTCCACATAGAGCATGAGCATGGTGTGTTGATAAAGTGACTGAGTAACCACACCAAACGTCTGTGTCAAAAGACTTGCCAAGATGTAGTCGTTTGCCTGTTGAATCTTTTTTAAACATCTTAAGAGAATACAACATATTCATGACAGAAATTTTTATATTTTATTTGGAAAACAGCCATTGGTTTATTCATCCCATGTATGGAATCATAACTATAAGTTGTTGCTTAGAAACTTTGTGACTTGTAATGTTATTTAATCTCAAATGTCTTAGTCAACTTTAAATTACTATGTTGAACAACATCTTTAATAGGTTGTCAGTGTTGACTGCAGAGTAGCTGAGTGATCAAATAGGTAAAAGCATGTTTTAAATAGCTAGATTTCTACTCAATTTGTATTCTGTACAGATTTAATGTTGTCCATGATAAACTGACTTTACAGTTTATAAAGAACCAGAATGAATCCAGCTCTGTATGTTAGCCTGCCTTTCATAAAGATTAAAAAGATTTGTATCAGTGCATGATATTCATCCTGCTCAGTAAGGATAAGTTTCATTTATATACTAGTAGGACTCCCATAGACTTTTACACACTACCTTCATGTTTGTGGTTTACCTTAAACCATCATTTCCCATCCTTGTTCAGGAAAGAACAAAATATTAAGTTAAAATATTAACTTAATATTTAAGTTATATTACAAGTATAAGTAAACACAGGCTGGACAATGGCACACCCCTTTAGTCCCAGCACTGGGAGGCAGAGACAGGTCTGTGAGTTCAAGGTCAGCCTGGTCTACAGAGCCAAGTTCCAGGACAGCCAGGGCTACACAGAGAAACCCTGTCTTGAAAAATCAAAATAAATCAAGTGTAAGCACTAGACTGAGCGATTGAGACACTGTACTAGACACCTACCAGTCTTTTGAGGACTGTACTAGATAGAGAAAATGAAAAACATGGGTTCTGGGGTCAGTTGCCCTGTACCCCAATACTCAGTCAACACTAACAAGTATCTACCACAACCTTTCCAGCTTTTCTCAGCTTCACAAGCCTGGCATGGGATATAGGGAGGATAACAACACCTACTATAGAATTATTGGAGGGTTAATAACATTCACATGTGTGACACACTTGGTGTCTGCTTTTCACGTAGAAACCCAGACCATGTTAAGACAGAAGATGCATGTCTTCTGTGTTCACTGTGTACCATATATTGCTTGCATTCCTTAATTACTATGATAAAAGGAACGTGTAGAATATATATTTGTGTTATGTGGACACTGCAGTTGCTACCACACCATCTTTATTTAATTTGGCTGGTGGGAGTCTCCCAAGTTGCTTGCAGCTATTTTCTGGAATTCTAACCACTCTATATTTCTTCAGAGAAAGTTTATAGTTACTAATAATGCTGGCTGTGATAATGTGTCATTTTTATGCTTTAATGAGTCCTTTTCCTATAGATTCCCATCATGTGGAACAATGTAAAGAAAACATATGCAAACTACAGCAATTAGAAAATAAAACAAGAAAACAACCCAAGAGTGTATATAATTGGTTCTTTTCCTACTAATGTTTTTAACTACTTAGATGTTAAAGATGATTCTTTTCTGAAATTTTCTAGGTTTTTTTGCAGCTTAAGTGTGATGGATTAGAAAAAGGTGCACTTTATCCATTTCCTTTTCAAAAATCTGATTTTGATTGTTTGAACTGAATGGATGCATTCTATTAATGCTCAGTAAAAACCTGTAGTGAAAAGGACATTTTCAACAGTAAACCAACTGTCCAGACTGATCTCAAATTACTGAAACAATAGTCAGTGGACCTTTTGTGCTATGCAGATATTTATATGAGAACCTAGATTTCTGGCCTGCCTGTTACCTTTTACTCTGGTCTTGTGGGGAGTGAGTCAGGAAAGAGGATCTCACTGTATATCCTAAGTGGACCCTGAATTCCCAACACTCCTGCCTCAGCCTCCAAGGCCATGGGATTACAGACACACACCACTCACCATCCCCAGCAAGAGGCCCAGACCAGAAAGTTACTGAATTTGAATGTAAACTCTTTTTTTTCCTTCCCTGCACAGATACTAACCAGGTATCTGGACTTGCTTCCCTACACATCAAGCAAGCAAGCAGATCTACAGTGTGTGCCAGCTGACTTCAGAGTCTGACACTGCCTGGAGATTGTCACATCCCACAGGCTGAATTTGTCCCCAAGGTTGTGCCCCACCTCACACAGGTGCAGAGTATACACACCAAGATTTTGACCATTTCTAACAATAGGCCATATAATTCAGGATCCTCAAACTACTTTTTGGCATTCAGAGGATTCTGGGAAACTTTATTATAAAGGTTACTGTTGTGATTTAAGAAAAGTGCATGAGAAAGATGCCATGAGACAGAGGGGTTTTTTATTTAATTTGGGAAAGGGATCATAAAAAGGGAAGGGGGGAACAGCCACAAGGGACAGGAAAAGAGGGGTAAGAGGAAGATGACAGGTGGGCAGGGCCCTTTTAAAAGGGAACATTGAATATGCACAGGTGGTGCTCTTAGTGGTTGCAGCTGAGGATGTATCCTGTCAGAACCCCAAGGACAAGCCTGAATACTAAGAGTTACTACAAAGGATTTTTAATTGCAGATGATATGATAGTCTACATAAGTGACCCAAAAAACTCTACCAGGGAACTCCTACAGCTGATAAACACTTTCAGCAAAGTAGCAGGATACAAAATTAACTCAAAAAATCAGTAGCCCTATTATATACAGATGATAAATCCAATGAGAAGGAAATCAGAGAAACATCACCCTTCACAATATCCACAAGCAACATAAAATATCTTGGGGGTAATGCTAACCAAAAAAGTGAAAGACCTGTACAGTAAGAACTTTGAGTCTTTAAGAAAGAAAGAAATGAAAGAAGATACCAGAAAATGGAAAGATCTCTCATGCTCTTAGATAGGTAGAATCAACATAGTAAAAATGGCAATCTTGCCAAAAGTAATCTACGGAGTCAACACAATCCCCATCAAAATTCCAACACAGTTCTTCACAGACTTTGAAAGAGCAATACTCAACTTTATATGGAAAAACAAAAAACCCAGGATAGCCAAAACAATGCTGTACAATAAAGGATCTTCTGGAGGCATCAACATCCCCGACTTCAAGCTCTATTATAAAGCAACAGTTCTGAAAACAGCTTGATATTGGCACAAAAATAGACAGATAGACCAATGGAATCAAATTGAAACCCCTGATGTTAACCCACTCACCTATGAACACCTTATTTTTTACAAAGATGCTAAATCTGTACAATGGAAGAAAGCATCTTCAACAAATGATGCTGGCACAACTGGATTCAGACATGCAGAAAATTGCAGATAGATCCACATCTGTCACCATGTAAAAAACTTAGGTGCAAATGGATCAAAGATCTCAGCATAAATCCAGCCACACTGAATCTTCTAGAAGAGAAAGTGGGAAATACCCTTGAACGAATTGGCACAGGAGACAGCTTCCTGAACATTACACCAGTAGCACAGACATTGAGATCTTCAATTAATCAATGGGACCTCCTGAAACTGAGAAGCTTCTGTAAGGCAAAGGGCACAGTAAGACAAAACGACAGCCCACAGAATGGGAAAAGATCTCCACCAACCCCACATCTGACAGAGGGCTGGTCTCCAAAATATACAATGAACTCAAGAAGCTAGCCACCAAAACACCAAACAATGAAATTAAAAAGTGTGGTGCAGAACTAAATAGAGAATTCTCAACAGAGGAATCTGAAATGGCTGAAAGACACTTAAAGTGCTCAAAATCCTTGACCATCAGAGAAATGCAACTCAAAACAACTCTGAGATACCACCTCACACCTGTCAGAATGGCTAAAATCAAAAACACCAATGACAATCTATGCTGGAGAGGATGTGGAGAAAAAGGAACACTCCTCCATTGCTGGTGGGAGTGTGAACTTGTAAAACCACTTTGGAAATCAGTATGGCGTTTGCTCAGAAAAATGGGAATCAGTCTACCTCAAGATCCAGCAATTCCTCTCTTGGGCATATACCCAAATAATGCACATTCATACAAGGACATGTGTTCAACCATGTTCATAGCAGCATTGTTTGTAATAGCCAGAACCTGGAAGCAACCTAGATGCCCTTCAACTGAAGAATGGATAGAGAAAATTTGGTACATTTATACAATGGAGTACTACTCAGCAGAAAAAAAGCAACGGAATCTTGAAATTCACAGGCAAATGGATGGAAATAGAAGAAACCATCCTGAGTGAAGTATGTAATCACTCATATATGAATTTTAGACATAGAGCAAAGAATTACCAGCCTACAATCCTCTTCACCAAAGAAACTAGGAAACATGAAGGACTCTAAGGGAAAAATGCATGGACCCCAGTAATGGAAAGGGGCATGAACTCCTGAACTAATTGGGAGCATGAGGGTAGGGGAGAGGGAACTGCCAGAATGAGAGGAGGAGGAGAGGAGAGGAGAGGAGGAAATAGAGGAGCAGAAATATTGAGTTGGGGGAAGAATAGAGAGCAGGATGAGAGATACTATATTAGAGGGAACCATTTTAGGTCTAAGGATAGATCTGGCACTAGGGAGATCTCCAGAGACCTACAAGGATGACACCAACTGACAATCCAGGCAATGGTGGAGAGGATAACCTAAACGCCCTTCTCCTAAAATGAGATTGATGACTACTTTTTATGCCATCCTAAAACCCTCATCCAGTGGCTGATGGAAGCAGAGGCAGATATACACTGAACTGAACTCTGGAACTTAGTTGCAGAGAGGGAAGAATGAAGATCGAAGGGGTCGGTACCAGGGTCATGAAACCCACAGGAACAGTTGACCTGAACAAGGAAGAGCACATCAACCCCAGATGCTGTCGGGGAGGCCAGTACAGGACTGATCCAGACCCCTGAACATGGATGTCAATGAGGAGGCCTCTGCACTCTAGGGGGTCCCTGGTAGTGGATTAGTATTTTTCCCTGGTGTAAGAAGGGACTTTGAAAGCCCATCCCACGTGAAGGGATGCACTCTTGGCCTGGACACATGGGGAAGGGCCTGGGATGATGTGGTGGAGTGAGGGCCCTACCCAGTCTGGGGAGGGAGGTTGGATGGAGTGGGGGTAGGTCGGGGTGGGGGAGGAGGGATGGGGGTTAGGGAAGGGAGAGGGAGAAGGGATTGATATGTGAAACAAGCTTGTTCCTAATTTGAACTAATAAAAAAATCAAAAAAAGACAAAGATGATTTTAAAGTTACCTGGTTTAAAAAAAAAAAAGAATGCCTGATAAGGCTGGACGGTGGTGGCACACACTTTTAATAACAGCACTGGTGGCAGAGGCAGTCGGATATCTGTAAATTCGGGACCAGCCTGGTATACAGAGCGAGTTCCAGGACAGCCAAGGCCAAGAGAAACTGTCTCGAAAAACCAAAATAATAATAATAAAAAAAGCTGTATTAAAAGAGTTGAATGGTGTAGGCACAGAGTTACCATGATCTACAGGAGCCACATCTGACTGGGGCTCTTGAACTAAACCTTGCTTGTCCTTTGGGATCATTATGGAGGCTCCTTATAACCCTGATGAGTCGTTGGCCATTGGTAAGGTGAAGCTGAAATCTGTCCTCCTAATACTGCTTTTGCATTTCCTGTGACTAGTTCCCATCCGGAAGCTACTTGGGTTGTCAGTCATCAATCAAGTCATTTATATCTTTAAATTGAGGGGTGTGTGTGTGTGTGTGTGTGTGTGTGTGTGTGTGTGTGTGTGTGTGTGTGTATGTGTGTGTCTGTTTTGTAAGGACTTGAGGTGCAAGGAAACAGTGAAAACCAGATAGATAAAATTTCACCGAAGTATTTACCAAAGCAAAGGTTTTATTTAAGAATGATGCAAGCTGGGTTAGAGAGATGACTCAGTTGTATAACAGAACACTGGCTGCTCTTCCAGAGGACCCGGGTTACATTAATTACCAATACCCACATGGCAGCTCACAATTATCTGCAAGCACTGATTCCAGAGGATGAATGTCCTCTTCTGGCGTCAGGCCCCAGGCATTCTCTGGGCGTACATAGAAGCTTGCAGGCAAAATTCTAAGACATAAATCTCTAGAAGAAAGAAAAGAATAATCCTAAGGCAAGGGAGAGAATTTAAGCATTTGCTGTGCAGGCATTCTGACCAGTGTTTAGATTCCCTATAAACCACAAAAAATGCTAGTGGGCATGGTGACCCTCCTGTGACTCCACCTTCATAAAATAGCTAACTGTGTCAAGAGTTCTGGGGTTCAGAGACCCTAACTCAATGAATACAGTGGAAGAGGGATCCAGAATGATTACCAACTTTGATTTCAGGCTTCTATATAATATAGCCACTACATAATACCATATGTATACACACACACACACACACACACACACACACACACACACACACACACACACACGCAAATGAAAAAAGGGAATGACCCTGGCTGGACCTGGTGATGCACTCCTATTTATATCCTAGCACTTAGGAGGCTGAAGCAGAAGGGACAGAATTTGAGGCCAGTCAGGACTATGTAGCAAGACTGGGAACAAAGGGAGGGGTGCATTAGCTCAGTTGCAGGAATTATAAGCATGCACCAGTACACCTGACATTCATTTTTTAAAAACTGATATAATAGCCTGTTAGTGGTAGTGCCCGCCTTTAATCCCAGCACATGAAGCAGAGGCAGGCAGATCTCTGTGAGTTCCAGACCAGCCTGGTCTACAAGAGCTAGTTCCAGGACTGTCTCCAAAGCTACATAGAAACCCTGTCTCAAAAAACCAAAAAGAAATTGATATACTACTTGAACATTATAAAATTCACTTGTTTAAACTGGGTGTTTGTGATGGTACTTACTTGTAATCCCAGCACTCTAGTGGCTGAAGGGAGAGTGCAGGCCAGATGAATTATGCAGTGAGATTTAGACTAGACTGAGACACATAGTGGAATCTTTAAAAAAAAAAAGTAACCCAAAGTATTACCAGAAATGGTGGCATCATGTCTATAAACTTAGAACTTGGGAGATGGCAGCAGAAGGTTTAGAAGTTCAAAGTAATCTTTGACTACGCAATAATGAGTTCAAAGCAAACCTAAGCCACCTGAAACTATACTTAAAGAAAACCATGAAATGCATTAATTAAAACCAAACTTCATATTTTAATGTGTGTATTTCAGTGGGTTTAGTGTCTGCACTCTCATGTGATTTTTTTTTCCTTTGAGACAGGATCTTACTATCCTAGGCTGACCTTGGACTCACTATTTAGAATAAGATGACTTCGAACTTGTGATCCTTTGGCTTCCACCTCCCAGATACTGGATTTCCAGGTGTGTGCCATCAATAATATCCTTTTTTTTTTCTGTGTCAGGAATCAAACTCAATGCTTCTTTGATACTAGACAAGCATTCTATCAACTGAGTTGCATCCTCAGTCTGAATTCCAGAACATTCTCGTCAGCCAGAAAGAAAACTTGTGCTCATTCTGCAGCCTTCTCTTTCCTTCCCTTCTATTCCCTTCCCCCTTCCAACCTCAGTGTAACTGGATAGTGAACCCAGAACATCCCACATAACCTAGGCAAGCACTGTATCACCGAGCTACATCCCCAGGCTTATTTTTGCTTTTTGCCATTCTGGGGATTGAACTTAGAACCTAGACTAGTACTGAACCACAGAGTTACATCTCCAGTCCCTGATACTGTTTTTCTTTTTCTTATTTTGAGACAAGGTCTTTCTAAATTGTGCAGGCAAATCTTGAATTTGTGATTCTTCTGCCTCCCAAGTAGCTAGGATTTCAGATCTGTGTCGGCAAGCCTGGGTCAGCTTTGTCTTCGGGTTATTATTGCTATAATGAAACACCATGATCAAAGCAAGTTGGTGATGAAAAGATTTATTGGGGTTATACTTGGACGTCACAGTCCATCATCAAAAGAAGTCAGGGCAGGAACTCAAACAGGGCAGGAACCTGGAGGCAGGAGCTGATGCAGTGGCCATGGTTACTGGTTTTCTCAGCGTGTTTTCTTATAGAACCCAGGACCACAAGCCCCGGATGGCACCATCCACAATGGGATGGGCTCCTCCTTCATCAATTACTTAATAAGAAAATGCTCTACAGGCTTGCATACAGCCTAATCTTATGGAGGCATTTTCTCAATTGGGGCTCCCTTCTCTCCAATGACACCAGTTTGTGTCAAGTTGACATAAAACTAGCCAGCACAAGCTTCATTCTTTTTCTTTTAAATTTTTACATGGGTATGGTGTGCGTGTATGTATTCATGTTTACATGCATGTGGGTGCATATTTGTGAGAGACTATGTGGGAGAAGCTGACCTCAGGCATCTTCCTGCATAGCTCTCTATTTACTGAGACAGGGTTCAGCTAGTTTAACCAGCCACCTTGCCTTGTGGTGTTCCTGTCTTCACCTCCAAAGCACGGTGATTACAGATGAGCCACCACACCTACCAGGCATTTGCATGTGTCCTGGGGATTAAAATCTCAGGCCCCATGTTTGTGTGGTAAGTGCTTTGTTCATTGAGCCTGTTATCCAGCTCCTCAGTCTTTCTTTCTTTCTTTCTTTCTTTCTTTCTTTCTTTCTGTCTTTTGTTTTTATCCTCTGTGTAACACAGAAAAACCCTGTCTCGAGAAAAGAAAAAGAGTTACTTTCTTTACCAGGCTGGGAATAAAAATCTCAAGGCTGAGGCCGGGCGTTGGTGGCACACGCTTTTAATCCCAGCACTCGGGAGGCAGAGGCTGGTTGATCTCTGTGAGTTCGAGGCCAGCCTGGTCTCCAGAGTGAGTGCCAGGATAGGCTCCAAAGCTAGACAGAGAAACCCTGTCTCGAAAAACCAAAAAAAAAAAAAAATCTCAAGGCTGGCCACCTTCCAACAGAAAAGTATGTATAAGGGTAATCACTTAGCAGGCCTCTGTAAACACCTGGAAGGCTTAGGCAGACCATGAATATAATATATATATATATATATATATATATATATATATATATCCTTCCTTTCTTCCTTTCTTTATCCCTCACCCCTCCAGGGTAGCCTTAAATTCTCTACTAGCCTAGGCTAACATCAAATTTAATAGTTCTTTTGCTTTAAGCTCCCAAATGTTGGGATTATAGGCATGAGCCAACATTAAAAATTAATGACTTTTGAGTCCGGTTGTGGTAGCCATGCCTTTAATCCCAGCACTTGGGAAGCAGAGGCAGGAAGATCTCTGTGATTTTGAGGCCAACCTGATCTACAGAGTGAGTTCCAGGACAGCCAGGGCTACACAGAGAAAACCTGTCTCAAAAAGTCAAAAGCCAACAAACAAACAAACAAACGAAAACAAAACCCCCAAAGAACTAATGACTTTTTTCAAACTGCTTTTTTCCTAATTAATTTCCCAATTATTTTTTGGCGACAGGGTAAAAGGGGCTGAAATATGATCCTACATGGACCACCACTTGAGGGTAATGACCTAAGCCCCAAATCAGGATACTCCTCCAGCCAAGTTTGACCAATCAACTAAACAGTTTTAGAACCTGACCCTATAAGGAAAAGGGTTTCAAAGCTACAGGATTCCGCTGTTACTGATCATATATGACTAAAGCTAGTCTTGCTGCCAACCCTCTCCAATCAATATGCACTTCATGTAACTGCTCCTGCATGCCCAAAAGAAACAGAGATACTTAGAACTCCCAAGCCCCCTTTAAAATGGCCTGCACATCTTTGTTCCAGGCTCACATCACCAATTTGTATGGATGATTGATCCCTGTATGCTGGTTATTTCTGCACAATAAGTGCTCTGTGTGTTTACATACTATTTGAGTCTGGGGTCTTCCTTCAGCAATCCTCCGACTCTTAGAAGGGGTGGGGTTCTCAATAAGTATCCATGGCTGGCCTGGAATTCACTATATAGATCAGACTGGCCTTGAACTCACAGAAATCCACTGTCTGAGCATCCTTATTGCTGAGATTAAGTCATAAACCACCATGCCTGGCCACCATGTTTTCTCTGTAGGAATTAAAGCTGGGGCCTATACATATCATACACTCACACACACTAGGTAAGCCCATCACAGAGCTATGTCTCCAGCCTCTTCAGTATGCTTTTGAAACCATAATAAAAGTGCATGGCTAGAGAAAAGGATGTGCTGCGTAAATAATACCCATAGCCTTCTTTGACCTCTACTTCTGAGGCAAGAATTAACACAAAGCAAACATGGTGGCTCACAACTGTAAACCCAGAATTTCAAAGGCTATGTCAGGAGGATTCCAAAGTCAGTCTGGGAAACATGGTGCAATATAGGGCAGCCCTACAAAGACCCTATGTCAAAAAAACAAACCAAACCAAACCAAAACAAACCAAAGAATTGACAAATGGGCTGGCAAGAAATCACAAAGCTCTAGACAGCAAAGGAAACAATTATCGGAAGGAAATCTTTGCCAGCTAATCATCTGGCAATCTCAAAAAACCCAAACCCAAAAGGAAAGAAAGAAAGAAAGAAAGAAAGAAAGAAAGAAAGAAAGAAAGAAAGAAAGGAGGTGGAGGGAGGGAGGAAGGGAGGGAGGGAGGGAGGGAGGGAGGGAGGGAGGGAGGGAGGGAGGGAGGGAGGAAAACAAAAATGGTGAGGCTATGGTGAAAGAGATCTCTTACACACAACGAATAGGAAAGTAAATTATTAAGAGACCACACCAGATGCTAGCAGTGGCTCTCCCAAAACTAAAAGTAGAACTTCCATATGACCCAGTTATACCATTCCTGTATACCCAAAGGATCAAACTCAGCATTCAGAGAAGATACTTGAACACTTTGTTTACTGTGGCACACTATTCATAATAACTTATAGAACTAGACTGGGTATACATCAGTGAATGGATATAGAAAAGGACACACACACACACACACACACACACACACACACACACACACACACACACAGTTGAGTCTAATTCAGCCAGAAAGAAGAAAAAGTCATGTTATTTGCTGGAGAATGTATGAAAATGGAGATCACTGTAATGAACAAAATAAGTCAGACTCAGAAAGAAAAATGTAGCCAGGCAAAGTAGTGGAAGTCTTGAATCCTACAATTCAGGAGGCTGAAGCAGTAGGATCAGGATGTCTTCCTTACATAGTGAGTTCAAGGCCAGCCTAGGCTACCTGAAACCCTTTCCTTTTCACCCCTAAAACAAACATACAAATAAACAAAAAAAACCCACAAATATAAGCCCTGCATGTTTTTTTTTTTTTATTTCTCTAATTCTAGCATTCAGGAGGTTAGGGCATCTGGCTTAATTGCTGTGAGAACTTGAGTTCGATAAAGTGAGTTCCACACAAGCCTGGGCTACAGAATGAGACTATCACTGGTCAGTGGCAGCACACACCTTTAATCCTAGCATTGGGAGGCGGAGGCAGGCAAATCTCTGAGTTCAAGACCAGCCTAGTCTATCTATATATGGAGTTCAAGACAGCCAGGGCTGTTTCACAGAAAAACCCTGTCTGAAAAGAAACAAAAAGAAAAAAACAAAAGCAGAACATAGAATGAGATGGTCTCAAAATAAGATAAATACAGAATATGCAGAATATAGATTTTAAAATTATAATTACATGCACACACATATATGACATGGAAATAGGAATTTGGGGGGAAGAGGAAAGGGTCTGGCAAGAGGGAGCAGGGGGACAAAAAAGGGTAATGGGAAGGGGAATATTCTCAGGATATGGTTGGGTGTGGTAACTTATGCCTCTAATTCCAGGACTATGAGAGGCTAAGGCAGGAAGATGGTCATAAGTTAGAGGCTAGCTCAGGTTACATAGTTCCAAGTCAGCTTGGGATATAATGCAAGGCCCTGTCTCAAAATCATGCCCCACCCCCCAAAGTATGTGCTAGACATATATGAAAAAAGGATAGTGAAACTCATTATTTTATAGGATGAATATATGGCAAGCAAATACAGAAATAGATGAACTGAACCCTGATTGTGGTAGTAGAATGGATCCTATGGCCCTATGGCATCTGCACACGTGGCACTGGCCCACATGGTGACAAACTAGCCATGAACTGTATCCAGAACTTCAGGGCTATTTTCATCCAGACATCCAGTGTAAACACGTATGTGCGCATAGTATGTGTGCAAGGTCTGAGAAGCTTTACGTGTATTTGTGCACTGGTGTGTGAAAACTTGTTTAAGCTGAGTGTGCTCACTGCATGTGCAAGATGCATGTCAACTCTAAGAAGAAATGTGTTGGGTCTGGTGAACCTGTGTGTGCGTGCGCGCGCACGCGTGCACGCGCACACATGCCCCATGTATGCTAAAAGGACTTGTGCGCACACAATTTGTGTGAACATTATAGTGAGCAGTGCACGTGCGCTTCCCCCACACGTCATGTGAGAACAGTGGCGCATTTCACACCAGCAAGAGAGTCAATCTGTGGGTGAGAACCCACGAGTGCACTACACGTGCTAATCCTGCACACGCGGGTGCACGCCCGCGCGCGCGCGCGCGCGGGCTGAGGAGTGACGCACATGCGGGTGCGCGAGGGTCCGGCGCAGGGAGCCCAGGCAGTGTGAGGACAGCCCGCAAGGTGGGAGGACGCGTGCGCATGCGGACACGCGCTGAGCCGGTGCGGCGCGGCGGGACCCACAGTGCGCCTGTGCAGCCCGAGCATCCCGATGGAGCGCAGTGGTGGTAACGGAGCCGGACTCCCCTCTGAAGGGGTCGTGAAGGGCCCCTCGCTGCTGCCCGCGAGGTCCACGGAAGCAAGCGCTGGGCGAGCTTCACAGTCCACCCCTCGGCCGCCAGGTAAGGCCCTGGGAGAGCCTGGGCAGGCCGGGGCTGAGGACCCCCGGGGGCGGGGCGGGCAATGGCGAGCCGCTCGCCCGGACGCCCTTTCTGAGGCCTAGGTCAACCTGACAAGGGGGCCTCAGGCCTCGTCCCTCTTAAGGCAGGTGGCGCGATCCCTCGGCCTCAGCGTGGGTGAGTGGGCGAGCTTGGGAAGGGAGGGGGTGGAGAGCGAGGAGCAAGTGTCTTTTCCCACAGTTGTTCCTGAGGTACGGCTCGGGGCCCGAGGGGGCTTCTGGGCTGCCAGCCCCGTGGGCACGGGGCCCCGCCGAGGTGTTGGGAAGGTGTGGGGGGGCTTGGCTAGCTCGCACGCTCCATCCTGACTAAAGCGCAGCGACCGGAAATCCACGGCCAGCCACCAAGGTGGCCCAGCTTTGCAGATTTTTGCCTCTCAGGGTTGGGAAAACTGTTGTGTCGCACCAGGGCAGCGGCGGGTCACGAAGAGGGTGGGCCGTGGCCTTTGCGACGACGACTCCCCCCCTCCCGCCCCGAAATCGCTGAGGTTAGTGGCTTCGCTACTGGGGCGTCTGGCCCAGCTGCGGCCCCCCATTACGTGGCAGCGTCGTGATTGAGTGGCCAAGCCCACGGGACTGCAGCTGAGAGCTGTGGGGGGGGGTGAGGGGATGCGGGTCCTCATCCTGTCTGCCCAAGGGGGGGCATCATAAGGACATTCGGAAGAACATGATGAGCTGGTCTCCCATCTTCTGGTTCTCGAGCTAACCTTCTGTGTGCTTGCAGGTGGTGCGGAGGTTTACGCAGCAAGGAAAAGGATCTCATTCTGATTTTCCTGGCGACAATTTTTTTTAAGTTAATAATGCAAACTGATTGTCTTTTTTATCTTTTATTGCAAAACAGAACACAAATCTCTGTATGGCTTAGGAATTGTCACATCATGGAGAAATACGAGGTGGAGAGGGAAGAGGAAAGACATCAAATGAAGTGGTGTTTAGGGTGTTTGTGTCTTCGTTTTGAGACTGGATCTTGCCATGTAGTTTATGTTGGTCTAGACTTAAGAGACCCTCCCAAGTCACCACGCCCAGCCTGCAGATGGTCCCTTAGTCACTTGACATAGCCTTTTTCTTGGCATAGAGGGGAGTACCTTATTGGATTTTCTGTTGCCTCATTCATAGAAGGGAAAGGAAAGGTAAAATTATTTTTAGTTTGTGTTATCATGCTTTTTATTAAATGAACAAATTAATAAAACATTATAGGATAATGATAATAAGTACCTTTTAAACAGATCCTTATGTTTTCATTCTTTTTATTGAGAAACTCAGGTCATATTTTGTAGAACCCAGGATCCACACACCAGGGCCAGCTCTCTGGCAAAGGGGACCTCATACAGTAAGATATTAGAAAGGGGATGTTGTTTTGAGTTACATTTTTATTTGCTAGGGAGTTGATATCATAGATTATTTAGATGTTTCCTGTAAGAAAATGGGCTGTATGGTTGGATTCCAGTTTATCTGGAATTTTTACTTGAAAGAATTTAAGGGGACAGTCACCCCCTCCCCCAATTGCTCTGTTACAGTGTGGGCACTAGTTTATTTTGGAATTTCTAAAATAACTCTAGGATTTAAATATATAGTCTACAATGAACATTTAGAGGTCTCCCCCTCCCCAGACAGGTTTCTCTGTGGCTTTGGAGGCTGTCCTGGAACTCGATCTTGTAGACCAGGTTGGTCTCGAACTCACAGAGATCCTCCTGCCTCTGCCTCCCAAGTGCTAGAATTAAAGGCATGCGCCACCAATGCCCAGCCATTTAAATTTTAACTTATATTTTTTAATGTACAAAGTAACGGATTCCATTATGACATTTTCATATATGTATATCATTGTAGTTTGCTCATGTTCTCCATGACCCTCCCTTGTCACCCTTCCACCTCACTGGTCACCCTTCATTCAGATATTCCCACTCTGTTTTCATGTCTTTCACATAGGTATTTTTGAATCTAGGTTCTACATTTGAGGAAAAACTTAATACTCTTCTTCCCTAAGGAGGGATTCTTTCCTTTCTGGTTCCTTTGTCCCCATCACCTTCCCTTTCCTCTTTCTTTCTGTGTAGCCTAGGCTGGCCTCAAATTGGTGGTGATAACTACTGCTTCAGTTCCCACAGTGTTAGGATTACAGGGAGGGCACTACACACAGCTTTCTGGGGGGGGTGATTCTCAATTATACTTATAGAACCATTTAATGAATGCTACTGATACTAAAGTTAGTTTTAAGGCTGAGAATATAGCTTAGTAGGTAGAGTGCTTGCCTGGTATGCTTAAGGGTAATTACTGAAAAGATAGATTTTTTAGTTGCTGCTCTATTCACAATAGCTAGGATATGAATCATCTTAGATGTTCATTAATGGATTAATGGAGCTAGGCATGGTGCATATTTTAAGCCTCATCTTTAGGAGGTAGAGGCAAGAGGTCAGTAGTTCAAGGACAGTCGTACTGGGTGGTGGTGGTGAATGCCTTTGGAAGGCAAAGGCAGGCAGATCTCTGAGTTAGAGGCCAGCCTGGTCTACAAAGTGAGTTTCAGGACAGCCAGGGCAAACAGAGAAATCGTCTCTTAAACAAATAAGCAAGCAAAGAAAAAACAGATCTTGTCTTTAAAATGGACCAAATAAGAAGATAAACCCTAGGTGAATAAAGAAAGTGTGGTGTATATACACAGTGGCATTTTATTGAGCTGTAAAGAAAAAAATGAAATAATATTTTCAGAAAAATGGATGGGTCTAGAAAGCATTACATTAAGTGAAGTAACCTGAACTCAGAAAGACAAGTACCACATTTCTCTAAGATCTGACCTTACATTTAAATTTTTACCTATGTGTATATGTGAATATGGGTAGAGGTCATGAACCTAGGATAGGGGACCATGAAAGGGGAAAAAAGTTAGGAAGAGAGGGAACAACAAAAAGGGTAATGTATGAGACATGAAGGCAGAATGGGAGCTAATGAAGGGAGGGAGAGGAAGGGAGCAGGAGGGGGCTCAGTAAAATAATATAGGAACTGGGAGATGGTTCAGAAATTAGGGGCTCATACTGCTCTTGCAAAAGACTGGAGTTCAGCTTGAGTAATACACAATTGCCTTTAACTCCTTCTCCAGGAGATCAGACACCCTCTTCTGGCCTTACTTGTTCACAAATCCCTACCTATACACATGACTAAAAATGCAAATAAAATATTTTTAGCCCACTATCCCCCAAAACTGTATGAAAATTCCATAATGAAACCTGTTATTTTGCATGCTAATTAGAAAAATAAAATAAATATAAGGTTACCAAAAGCTATGTTCATTCATTTACAATGAAAAATAATAGACATGTGAATTAAATAACTAAGTGCATCAAGGCTGGTGTGCTAAATTAGAATGGTTGGTGTATGCTGCAGTTACATGTGATATTAAGCTTTTTACTTTTGAGGCTGATGATGAGTCCATGTATTTAATCCTCACATCAGTCTTTTGTTGTTGTTGTTTGAGGCACCATCTCATGGTCTCATGCTGCTCTGGTTGGCCTCATACTCTCTAAGTGTGTGTGTGTGGGGGGTGGATTTTAAACATATAATCTTCCTACCTCCAAGTGCCAAGTAATGTGATTATAGACATATGCCACCACATCTGGTTCATGCAGCGCTGGGGATCAAACCCAGAGCTTCATTCATGTTAGGCAAGCATCTCAGCCCCTCAGAAAAATCTTGATGTTTTTTGGTGGTGGTGGTGGTGGTGGTGGTGGTGGTGGTGAGGATCAAATCTAGAACCTTATGTATGTTATGTCTATGTTCTACACCAATTTAAATTCCCCACCCCAGATAACTCTTAATTCTTTTTTTTTTTTCCGAGACACGGTTTCTCTATGTATTCCTGGCTTGTCCTAGAACTCACTCTGTACACCAGGGTGGTCTTGAACTCAAAGAGATCTGCCTGCCTCTCCCTCCCAAATGCAGGGATTAAAGGTGTGTGCCACCACTGCCCCGCTAATTTTTTTTTTTTTTTTTGGCTTTTCAAGACAGGGTTTCTCTGTGTAGCTTTGGAGTCTATCCTGGCACTCTCTCTGGAGACCAAGCTGGCCTCGAACTCACAGATATCTGCCTGCCTCTGCCTCCCGAGTGCTGGGATTAAAGGCGTGTACCACCAACGCCCGGCTGGTTTCCCAGCTATCAGTCTGGGATCCATGAGCTCCCCCTTGTTCAGGTCAGCTGTTTCTGTGGTTTTCTCCAGCCTGGTCTTGACTCCTTTGCTCATCACTCCTCCCTCTCTGCAACTGGATTCCAAGAGTTGAGCTCAGTGTTTGGCTGTGGGTGTCTGCTTCTGTTTCCATCAGCTACTGAATGAAGGCTGTAGGATGTCATTTAAGGTAGTCATCAATCGCATTATCAGAGAAGGGCATTTAAGGTAGCCTCTCCACTATTGCTTAGATTGTTAGTTGGACTTCTTATGTGGGATCCATTCCTAATGAGACATAAATTGTATTTTTAGAGACAAACTACTGTTCCTAAGTGTTCTTGGAGTCCTGTGGGTACTACAAAGACAGAGTGGTTTGAGATAATTTGAACTGAGACCATATGTCACATTGGCGTATTTGGGGTATGTGAATAGTTGAGTGGTTTTCCTGAACGTATTGTAGGACATGGCAAGGGAGTGCCTCTTTTTGTTCTCTGAGCAACAGGTTTTGCAACTGTTGAAATCCTGTGCTTATTTTACTTACCCACCAGTGATGCCTTCTAATCATTTTAGTTCTGATAATGAAATTACTCAGTATGCTTTTCTTTTTTTCTTTCTTTTTTTTGAGACAGGGTTTCTTTGTGGCTTTGGACCTGCCCTGGAACTCCATCTTGTAGACCAGGCTGGCCTCAAACTCACAGACATTCGCCTGCCTCAGCCTCCAGAGTGCTGGGACTAAAGGCATGCACCACCACTTCCTGGCCAGTATGCTTTTCTTAATGTTTATGATGTATACTCAGCATAGTGCCTGTGGTTTCAACTGGCTTAAATACCTTTAATGAACACATAAATCACAAGCTACTGTCCACTGTCATTTTAGGCTACATCGTCACCTAGGTCCTGTGTTCCTTTCAGCTTCAAGTGCCTCCTTCTCCCCTTTTCCTTCTGATACTAAATTCCTTTAGGTTCTTTCACCAGGAATTAATGAACTTCATTCTTTTTTGAGACAGGTTTCTTTGTGTAGCTCCGGCTGTCCTGGAACTGTGCTGTAGTCAGGCTGGCCTTGAACTCTCAGAGATCTGCTTGCCTTTGCCTCCTGAGTGCTGGGATTAAAGTAGTATGCCACCACTGCCCTGCCTGAACTTCATTCTTTTTTTTATAAGATTTTACTTATTTATTAGCTGGGCGTTGGTGGCGCACACCTTTAAGCCCAGCACTCGGGAGGCAGAGGCAGGTGGATCTCTGTGAGTTCAAGACCAATCTGGTCTACAAGAGCTAGTTCCAGGACAGCCTCCAAAGCCACAAAGAAACCCTGTCTCAAAAAACCAAAAAAAAAAAAAGATTTTGCTTATTATGTATACAGTCTTCTGCCTGCAGGCCAGCAGAGAGGACCAGATCTTATTCAAGGTAGTTGTGAGCCACCATGTGGTTGCTGGGAATTGAACTCAGGACCTCTGGAAGAACAGTCAGTGCTCTTAACCGCTGAGCCATCTCTCCAGCCCCCGAACTTCATTCTTAAAGAAAGATTTGTGTGTGCTCAAATGAAAATGTGTGCACAGGTGGGTGTACCTGTATGTATGTCCAGATGATAGGAGAAAGCATTGGGTATCATTTTCTGTCTACTTACTCCTTTGAGGAAGGATTTCCCCCTGAACCTAGGGCTTTCATTTTTTTTTTTTCAGCAAGAGTGGAAGTCAGCAAGCCCCATTAATCCTCCTATCTTTGACCCCTCATAACTGGGATTATCATGTACATGGAATACTCCTGGATTGTTATGTGGGTGTTGGGATCCAAACTATGGTCCTTATGTTGCATAGCAGTAAGTACTCTTATAGACTGAATATCTCTTCAGTCCTCGATTTCCTTCTGTCTGTGCCTGGGGTAATTCTGCCAGTGTTAGAGTGACTTTCCCATCCTCTAAATTAGTATTGACTCAGTGTCCACCGTTGTCAACAAACCTGAGAAGATTGAGGTCCACACCATCTTGGGGTATGTGATAGATCTTTCCTTATTTGTCACCTCGTATAATTATTTGATATTGCTAAACTTCAGTTTTCTCACTTTTATTTCATTTGGCAGTAAGGGAGATGATCTTACATTGTAAGCTTAGGCTGGCCTGGAACTTCAAGCAGTTCTCCTGCCTCAGCTTCCCAAGTGCTGGGATTACAGACAGCAGTAACCAAGTCCATCTTTTTTTTTTACCTTTTTTTTTTCCAAAGATTTATTATGTATACTGTTTCAGCTGCCATAAGAGGGCACCAGATCTCACTACAGGTGGTTGTGAACCACCATGTGGTTTCTGGGAATTGAAGTCAGGACCTCTGGAGAGCAGCCAGTGCTCTTAACCACTGAGCTATCTCCAGCTCCCTTTTTTTACCTTTTTTGTTGTTTGCTTTTGTTTTCTGACAGTCTCTCTTGTATAGGCCAGGCTGGCCTTTAACTCACTGCATTAGCTAAAGCTGAGCTTGAATTCCTGATCTTCCTGCCTTAACTTCCCAAGTGCTAGGATTAGAGGCATGTGTCACCATGCTTGGTTCTCAGCTTTTTGCTCGTTTTTAAGACTAGGTCTCATTCTGTAGTCCAAGTTCGCCTTGAATTTGTGGCAGTCATCCTGTCTTAGCCTTGTGAGCACTATGATTACAGGTATATGCCACCACCCCTGCTTATTACCTCAAATTTTAAATAATTTATGTGTATGAGAGTTTTGTCTATTTGCATATCTGTACACTACGTGCATACCTGGTGTTGTAGCCAGTAGTGAGAGTTGGAAATAGAGTTATAGACATTTGTGATCTATCTCTCCAGCCCTAGTTATCTCACCTTTGAAATAGACCTATGGACAAACATGAGAGGCAAAGCACTACCTTCAGGATGATGCAGCAAATATCCAGAAAGTCCTTGAGGTGATTAGCCATTATTAATTATGTACATCTTTCTACTAGGTCATTAGCTTAAGAACAAGTCTTAGGTCCTGGTTATAGGTGTCTCCATCAGTGTCTACACCTAGTGTAGAAGGTGGCTAGATGATTAACCTACCCTTCTTCAGAGTGTGTATGCACAGCAGGTCTGTAACAAACATTTGCCAGTTGTAGTAAACAAAAACAAGCTACATCAGGGTGAGTGCTCAGTGAATATTTGTTGGATTATAGAAGTGTGTTGCTAGAGAAGTTTGAAATAATGGAACTACAAGTCATGTGGTCTGAAGTCTGTTGTGTTTTTCCTGTATTCTCCAGGTAATTATTGTTTAACTAAATTAAATTATTTGTCCATTCTTGGAAAACCAAAACTCATGAAACCAAGTACTCTGAAATAAAAGGGTTTATTGATCCATTACTAATGGTAGCCAACAAGAAAGGAGTGTCTCTGGGGCAAGTTCCCTTAAACCATGAGCAGTAAGACTTGTAGGCAGTTGGGAAATTGTCTGATCTTAAAAAAAAATGCAGAGTAGAGCTGGAGAGATGGCTCAACAGTTAGGAGCAGACGTTGCTCTTTTAGAGGACTGTAATTCAGTTCCTAAAACCCATGTGAGGTGGTTTACAACCACCTGTACCTCCAGCTCCAAGAGATCTAATGCCATCTTCTAGGCTCTGAGGTGTCCACACAAAAAAAGAAAAGAAGGGTACTTTGCAAAGAAAAATTGGGAAAGGTGCAACTTACTCAAATTGAGTCTGTATTAATTGTTGCCTTATATTGGCTGACACTATAAGCAAAACTGCAGTGACTAAATTTGAGTTAATGTTCTTTTTTTTTTTTTTTTCGAGACAGGGTTTCTCTGTGTAGCTTTGGAGCCTATCCTGGCACTCGATCTGGAGACCAGGCTGGCCTCGAACTCATAGAGATCCGCCTGCCTCTGCCTCCCGAGTGCTGGGATTAAAGGCATACGCCACCAACACCCAGCTGAGTTAATGTTTTAACATGCATTTAATAATGTAAATTTTTTTCAATCTTACATTTGCTGTTTTGCTGAGGCTGGCTTCCAACTCTGATTCTCCTGCTTCCACCTCTCAAGTGCTGGGATTATGTGTTATGCTGTCATGCCTCAATGTAAATTTTTTTTTTATTTTTGACTACCACATCATCCCTCCTTTATATCTATTGTCCCTTTTGTAATTATAATTAAGATATCTCAGAACT
Source organism: Cricetulus griseus (assembly GCF_003668045.3). Taxonomy (NCBI): domain Eukaryota; kingdom Metazoa; phylum Chordata; class Mammalia; order Rodentia; family Cricetidae; genus Cricetulus; species Cricetulus griseus. The sequence goes on from NC_048604.1 coordinate 94,342,983, forward strand.
TGCCAGGCTGTGGTGGTGCATGTCTTTAATCCCAGCACTTGGGAGGCAGAGGCAGGAGGATCTCTCGGACCTCTGTGAGTTTGAGGCCAGCCTGATCTGCAGAACGAGTTCCAAGACAATGCCCAAAGCTACAGAGAAACCCTGTCTCAAAAAACAAAAAAGTATCTCAGAAATTTAGAAACGGGCGGGGGGGGGGTGGGATTTTTTAAGATAGGGTTTTTTGATGTCTTCTCATCTGCATGTTTTCCATCTCCATCCCTGGAGTAGGAGACTGTTGAGATATAAACTGGAAGTTCAGCAAATTCTCTAGGGAGTCTAATAGGATGGGGTTGGGTACTAAAGGCTGAAAAGTCCACCCCAAAATCAGCTTATCATCTGTTTTTTAAGAGCTTCTAGATTTTTAAAAAATACATTATTTTCAATTATGTGTCTCTATGTGTAGGGACATACATATGAGTGTTGGTGCCCATGAAAGGCAGAGGCATCACATGCCCCTGAAATTGAAGATAGAGGTAGTTTCAAGCTGCCTAATGTGGATGCTAGGAATATAACTCAGGTCCTCTACAAGAGCTATATGCTCTCTTAAACCTCTGAGCCATCTCTCCAGCCCATGTTCATCCTTTTTCAGAATTGTTTTTATCTGCTTATATTTATAATGTTCAGCATTGATTCCATGGCTTTGTCCATGCTAGGCAAGCACTCCACTGAGCTGTGTTTCCAGGCTTCAAAGTTGCTTAAAACTCAAGGCACACACCTTCAAGAGGCAGAGGCATTTCTGTTAGTTCCAGGCCAACCATGACCTTGTATCAAAAAAAAAGTTACTTCTTTGATTTTTCAGGACAGAGTTTCTCTGTGTAGCCCTGGCTGTCCTGGAACTCACTCTGTAGACCAGGCTGGCCCTGTACTCACAGAAATCCATGAGTTGGGTCATGAGGCTTGTGCAGCAATCACAAACCATTGAGAAACCTCACCAGCCCCAGAATTAGTTTTTTTCTTACCCCCGATTCCTCAAATCTAACATGCTCCCTTTTCAAAAGACCTGTGCTTCCCACATCTATATAGATCTAGTTCAGTACTATATAGTCGCATCTTAAAAAGTGTCTTTCTCTTGTTTTGTTTTGTTTTGTTTTGTTTTTAGACACAGTCTTATGTAGCCTAGGCTGGCCTTGGACTGTCTTTGTAGCTGAGGATGACTCTGAACTCCTCAACCTCCACAACTCCATCCATTAAGTGCTGGAATTACAGGTATGCACCACCATTGCTGGTTTCTCACAAAATTTTATGAGCTTCTATTAGTACAGAGATATTTTCCCCAATGATGATAAGGATTTCATTTTTGGAATTATAGCATAAATTTTATAATAAAAATGCTTAGAGTGAGAAAATTTCAGTTTAATAGAATTTTATAGTTTTCTAGGAATCAGCCCTTACCCTTTCCCTATGAACTTTTATTGTTGAGGATCTTTGAAGACAACCTTAATTGACTTTTTAGCCTTAGAAAGCGGAATTCTGTGTCACTGAGCATTGAGGCTCCTGCTGTGCCTCTGGGTCATCACTGTACTAGGATCACAAAAAATTCTCTGATACTAGTGTATCTCAAACTGACTGTAGTAAATATCTTAGGGTTTCTGTTGCTTCAACAAAACACCATGACCAAAAAGCAAGTTGGAGAGGAAAGGGTTTATTTGACTTATACTTCCACATCACAGTTCATCTCTGAAGGAAGTAAGGACAGGAACTCAAACTGGGCAGGAACCTGAGAGGAGCACTGCTTATTGGCATGCTCTTTATGGCTTGCTCAGCCTGCTTTCTTACAGACCCTAGGACCACCAGTCAAGGGATGTCCCAGTCAAGGGATGTCCCCACCCACCATGAGCTGGGCCCTTCTCCATTGATCACTACTTGAGAAAATGTCTTACAGCTGGATCTCATGGAGGCACTTCCTCAGCTGAGGCTCCTTCCTCTGATGACTCTAATTTTCGTCAAATTGACACACAAAACCAGCCAGTGCAGTAAAGAACCACATTTTTTGTTTTCTTTCTAATTTCCAATCTATTTTAAACCAGTTTTGTAGTAGAACACAGTAAAGAAGAGGTACTGGGGAAAAAGGATGAAAAACCCATGTTCCATAGTGAAATATTAAATACAAATATATCCGTGGATATGAAATTACTTTCAGAATGCTGTAAATGTTTTGTAATGTGTGTGTTTTCCTTCACTTTTCTTTTTTTTGGCTTTTTCCTTTTGTTTTTATTTTGATTTTTCAAGACAAAGTTTCTCTGTGTAGCTTTGGAGCCTGTCCTGGAACTTGCTCTGTAGACCAGGCTGGCCTCAAACTCACAGAGAGCCTCTGCCTCCCGAGTGCTCAGATTAAAGGCGTGCTGCACCGCCATCACCACCAGTACCTGGCTGTGAGCTTACAGGTTACATTTTATTGTGGACTGATAACGAATGAAAAGTAGGGAGACTGACATTGTTGAGAGGCCATATACCAAACATTTCATAAAAAGGTAAGGCATATAATAGAATTTTAGGTTCTATGCAGACATGGTTACGTTTTCAATTTTGAGTTAATAGTTATGGCTTCTTTAGCTGTATTTTAAAAGTAAAAAATAGTGTATTAGACTTATGTATTGTCAGAATGAATAGGAAGTGAAAACAAAAGTTAAAGAAAATACTGAACAACAGTGTAGGTCAGTGCCAGAAAATGCACATAAAGTACAGCCACGTTTGTAATCCTAAATTTTCTAGTAGCCATGTTAGAGACCAACTATATGTAAAATATAAGTTCAGCATACAAAATTGAGACAGTTTATCAAGTGACATTGTATATTTTATGCTCTTGGCACGTCTTCATTTGAACCGATCAGGCTTTGAGTGATCACTAGCTAACTGCAGCTATTGGCTACTGTCTTAGGCATCACTGTGACTCTAGACATCTTAGTCATGGCAAGTGGTCTAAATTGAGTCTTCTGGGTTCTAAGTATACCATTCTATTGAGTGTGATTACTGTGCTGTTGAGTATTGTTAAAGCTGTAATAGTCCATGTTATGGAAGCCACCTGCCAGTTCTGACAAGTTTATTAGGACAGATGCTTCAAAGTTGGGGACCATACTCTTGACTAGTCCCATTTTGGGTTCTGCTGTCCTTGTTCTGTGATCTAATGGAGTGTTGGCATTAGGCATAGAGGGTCTTAATGGAAAATGTCAATTATCTAGCATTTGTTTCAGGGCCTACAGGACAAGTCTCTGCCTGACCAAGCTGTCCATAGAGCATTTGGTTGGTCTTTAGATCTAAGACTTGAGTGCTGGTTTAATTAACAAATATGGTATGCCAATTTCAATGGTAGATATAGTAGATTAACTTCTCTGCTCTGTTATTATTTTGTCCCCACTCCCTTTCCCCCACCTCCACTTCCTATGTTTACTGCTGTAATTCATTATTTTTTTGTTTTTCAAGACAGGGTTTCTCTGTGGCTTTGGAGGCTGCCCTGGAACTAGCTCTTGTAGACCAAGGCTGGTCTCGAACTCACAGAGATCTGCCTGCCTCTGCCTCCCGAGTGCTGGGATTAAAGGCGTGCGCCACCACCACCCGGCTAACTGCTGTAATTCATAATCAGCAACTTTAATCTTTTCTGAGAGGGGCTATATAGGAATTAATAAATACAGAACAGAAAATTCCCTTGTAGCAAGAATCTTTCTCCAGGTACTCAAAGTCCTTTATTCGGCAGTACTTTATCCCTACTTCAAAACAGTATCTTAATGTTTGCCAATAACTTAGAAATTAAAAACTAGGTAAAATACACTACTCCTGTTGTGGTGGTTATTTTTTAAAACAATTTACACCCCAGTGGGATTACTATGTATTCTCTTCCTTCAGCACTTAGGTATGTGTTTTCAGTACCCTGTTGACTGGAAAGGGAAACAGCATTGTGTTAGGGGTAGTAGCTTCTTAAAGTGTTTTTGATGGATTTTTGTTTTTTTTTTTTACCTCATTAATTGTATGTGTTCAGTTTGCTTGAGCACCAGTCAGGGGTGACAATCGATAGTGAAATATTATGACAGACTTCTGTGGAAGTGTTCTTTGCATTTGGGTAATTCTCCACCATTGGAGTCATGTGCATGAACAAAATTTAGTGGTGTTCATTTCATTAGCTAGATAACCAACATCATTTAAAAGTTTTAATTATGACTTCAGAAGGAAAGCAATTTTTTAAAAAAGCTAATTCTAATTGTAGTTTTCATCTGCAAAATATATTCTTGTTCTTTCTTCCCCTCCTCACCCACTTAAATTTCCACTTCACTTGATTTTATTTTCATTAGCCACAAGTTTTTTCTAAAGAGCAATTGCTACTTATTAATGGTCCATTGATTTCTGCATATCCCTACATAGTCTTCTGGTATGAGATTAATGCTTTTTATAGAACAAATGAAAGAAGTATACTCCTTCACATTGATTTCTTAGTTGTCTTTTAGTTTCTTGTATGTAGTTTTACTTAAGGGGGCTGAATGCCTTTCTGCTGAGGAGTAGTAAATGTCCTTTGTGGTAACTAATTTTGTCTTGACTACTGAAAGTTAAAGAATTCTGTCCTCTTTGTGAGGTTAAAAATTATTTCAGAGTGAGTGCCCTCTTACCAGTCCAGCAGGTTAGACATACAGGGTACAGTGCTTTCCAATAGAATTATATACGAAGATGGAAATGTTCTAAATCTAAACTGTTCCAAATGGTAGTTACCAACCCCATGTGGCTACTGAGTACTGAGGAACTGAATTTGTGATTGCATGTAATTAAGAACACATTTCTGTAACTCTATTATAATGGTTTCCATATCAGACTGTGCCATAACTCAATGTTGATTCCCTTTGCTTGATTAGGATTAGGCATGAAGAATGCATTCCAGATCTGAAACAAGTTACCTTCAGACCCATCCAGGTTTCTCCTGTACAAGTTCTCATTTTTGTTAACTGTCATTTAATCATTCTCAGGAATATAACTTACAGCTTCTCTTGTTCATAATCAGGTCTATAAGGTGATGACAATTATAAAAGTAGTAGGTAAGACTTTTTGTTTCCTGATGGATCTGAGATACCAGTAGTCAGGCAGCACCTCTCTAGACTAGTTGTTAGCTTATCAAGTTGACATCACTGAAGAGTAAAGACAAAAGCTAAAGTCTTTAAAAACTTGGCAGAGAAAACAATATACTTAAAAGGTATTTTATAAAGCCATTAGAATTTTGGTGAACTTCGGGGAGAACTTCTCTAGGAAAAGGTTGGCAAGAATAGGTAGTGGGAAGCTGGATCATGAGTATAGGTCAGTGAATCCCATGGCTGGACATGAAGTTGGTAAGGGCATTTGGGGCAGCTTAATTAGTTGTGCTCCCTGTTCTATAGGATGCTCATGGTAAAATATGTCTCAACTCTTGTTCCAGATTGCTTCTCATAAACTGGCTTCAGGCATTGGCCCATATAACTTAGTTTCTCACATGACAGTACTTCATGAAGTCTTACTGGTGCTTTCCAGCTCTGTGATCCTTCATAACCAGCTCAGTAGGCAGAGGGAAAGATGTATCTGATTTTCATTTTTGTTGATGGGCTTACTAGTCACATAGGTTTGGAGATCCCCTTCTCCCATAGGTGTCAAGCACATACTTCTCCCTCATCCTTTATGATCCCCTTGTCTGTGGCCAGTGCCTTTGGTTAGACTTGTCATTCAGGACCAGATGAGTATTAAAAGAGCATTATGGGTTCCTGTATCCAAATAACCTTCTTTAAAATGACTCCATCATGTTACTTTCTGGATTTTACCTCCTTTGATGTCAGCCTAGCATTTCCTAGAGAATATTGTCTAAATTGCTTGTGATAGTTTCCAGGCTTGTTGAGATAGAGCTGCACTTACCCTGTAGCCTCTGTCTCTGACTGGTGACCTTAGTATCAGCACACTTTACACCCATTTAAACATTACTGACAATTGCATGCTCTTCCCTTTGTCTAGAATTAGCTTCTTCTCTATATCTGTTTTCCTTATTTTTGTCTATCCTGTCCATGTTTCAGTATTTGACTTGCACTTTACTTCCTCCCCAAAGCTTTCTGTGACCACACATACTTTTGGTGGTTTCCTTTTTTCTTTCTTTTCTCCCATTTTCCATTATAGTGATGGTTATTCTAATACAGTTAAATAATTTGCAAACAAAATTGGGCTTAGCATTTGAAGTTGAGCTTTATAATTCCTAAGTATATAGTCTAATGAATTTTTATGTATACACTCATGTAACCAATGCCTAGATTAAGAAATTAAATATTTTCATTCCCCACAAAGCTTCCAACTGCCTCTTTCTTTCTTTCTTTTTTTTTGGTTTCGTTTTTCTAGACAGGGTTTGTCTGTCTAGCTTTGGAGCCTGTCCTGGAACTCACATTATAGACCAGGCTGGCCTTGAACTCACAGAGATCCACCTGGCTCTGCCTCCCAAGTGCTGGGACTAAAGGCGTGCACCACCACCATCCAGCCTACTGCCTCTTTCTTTCTTTGTTTTTTTTTTGTTTGTTTATTTTATTTTTTAAAAGATTTTATTTATTATGTATACAACATTCTGCTTCCATGTATATCTGCACACCAGAAGAGGGCACCAGATCTCATAAAGGATGGTTGTGAGCCACTATGTGGTTGCTGGGAATTGAACTCAGGATCTCTGGAAGAGCAGTCGGCACTCTTAACCTCTGAGCCATCTCTCCAGCCTTTGTTTGTTTATTTTTCTAGACAGGGTTTCTCTGTGTCTTTGGAGGCTGTCCTGGAACTAGTTCTTGTAGACCGGGCTGGTCTTGAACTCACAGAGTACTGGGACTAAAGGTGTGCACCACCACTGCCCAGCCCCTACTGCCTCTTTCTAATCAGCAATCCACAAAGTTAACACTGTTTTTACCATCTTTTTACTACAGATTGCTTTTAAAGTTTCTTAAAATAGATTGATACAGTATTATTTTTCAAATTACTTGATTGTAAAGAACTTGAAAATCATCATGCAGCTAGGTTAACATGGACACACAAAAACTTTCTTAGAACCAAAGTCTAAGCTCTCTAAGTGAAAGTCTATACAGTTAGAATAGCCACTTGGAAGCCATGGAACTTCATTTTGGACTTTACACATTGACTATGCATTACATTTTCATTGTGATAAAACATGGCATCAAATTTCCCATTTCATCACTTTGTAGGTAGAGACAGAAGGATCAGGAGTTTAAGGCCAGCCTGGGCTACATGAGACCCTGTTCTCCACTCCCATCCCCAAGAAAAAACAAACAAGAATTTTTGTCATTTCAACTATTTTTAAGTATATGCTTCAGTAGCATTAAAAACATTTATATCGCTGGGCGGTGGTGCATGCCTGTACTCCCAGCACTTGGGAGGCAGAGACAGGTGGATCTCTGTGAGTTTGAGACCAGCCTGGTCTATAAGAGCTAGTTCCAGGACAGGCTCCAAAGCAATACAGAGAAACCCTGTCTTGAAAAACCAAACAAACAAAAAACCCAAAAAAACATTTACCAGTTTAATCACCACCAGTATACATCTCCAGAAGGATATATTTTGTAGAGAATTACTCATTTTTCTTTAAACTTAATATATGTATCTAGGTTAAACCTGTGCTATATAACTACCAGTGGCTCATTTCTTTATATTTCTGAGTAGTACATCATGTAAATTATAATTTTTTCTGTCCATTTTCTTATAGATAGTTGAATTGTTTCATTCATTCATTCATTCTTTTTTAAATAAGGGATTTCTATCTAACCATAGTTGTCCCAAAAATCACTATGTAAACCAGTCTATCCTCAACCTTGCAGCAGTCCTCCTGATTCTTCTGAGTGTTGAGATTAGAGGGGCATAACACCATATATGTTTCTTTGATTCATTTTATTTATTTATTTATCTTTGTTTGTTTGTTGGGGCTTTTGAGAGGTGTATTTACAAACCAACAAAAATTAATAAAAACCTTCACATGTGGAGGTCAGAGGTTGATGGTGGCTGTCTTGATCACTCTGTATCTTTATTTTCTTTGAAGCAAGTCAGTGAACCTAAAACCCATTGATTCAGCAATACTGGCTGGCCAGTGAGCTTTAGGGGTCCCCCATTATTTAGCAGTCCCTATTATTTCAGGTATTAGGGCTACAGGCACATGCCATTGTACCAAACTTTTTTTTTCCCACATGGGTTCTTGGGATGCAGACACAGGTCCTCAAGTTTGTTCAGCAGGCATTTTACTGACTGAGACATCTCTACAGCCTCTGGGGGAGCACTTCCATTACATAAGGTAACATTCATAGGTTCTGAGGACTACAATGTAGATACCAGGTCAACAGCATTATTTTGCTAACATGTGGCTGAACTGTTTTTTATTTCAATGAGAGTTCTAATTTTTCCACACCTCTGTCAAAGACCTCAGTCTTTTTCATTGTAAGCATTCTGGTTGAGATAGAACACATCCAGTGATAGCTTTACTGTAATTTATCTGTGTTGCCCTATGAATGTTTGTGTACTTATTTATACCTTTGCCAAATTGAGTGTTGCTTCATGAGGTAGGGTATATACTAGCTGATTTAATAAATGCCCCTTAGATTCTAAAATCTCACTCAGAGTAGTTTTCAGCAGAGCAGAGAAACAGAGATGAAGATGTAAGGGAAAACCCATGCTTACAGTCCTATATGCCTCAGATCTGGATCTAAAGTAGGTGGGGTTTCTCCCAAAAATAAAAATAGGACTAGATCAAAGAGACTTGCCTCTTGTTTCTGCATGCTTGTTGTCTTTCCCAAGATAGTTAATCTATAAGTGAGTAATGCCCTAGAAGGAGGTTTGGGCCTTATCGCCCAGGGGTGTTGGTTGGAAATGACTTCACTATATATGTAAATGAGAGGAAAATGCAATTCTGGCAAGCTTCTGGGGAACCTCCTGATTTTGGATCATTTGCAGAGACACAAGTTTTCCTTTTTCTGGGACTCCACTTATGTTGAAACATACTCAATCTTACTTGCTGAGGAAAGAATTGAAAGTAAGTAGTATTTTCTAGATCTGGAGAAATGTTATATGTGAAGACTTAAAACCTGCCTTGGAAAATTGAAGCTGAAATGTTTGAGGAAGTTGAAGTCAGAATGGAAATGATTACAGATGCCCCTGGACTCAAGGTAGTTGTGGGTACAATGTCTTGACATTAGACATTAGAATTGGGATCAGTAGAAGAAAAAAGACTGGCAGGGTTGTGGTTTCCTCTGGGAGTATTCTGATGCATGTAACACTTTTCTGTTTTACTTCCTAGTCTATTTTGCTGGGTACACACCTGGTTTTATAAGAGCTTTAGGGTTATAGGGCCTTAGTGTTATCTTGCCAGGCTATAGCAGTGTTGCTTCATCTTGCTGTTACTTTGACCTCTGGGGATGGGGGTGGGAGAGAGAGAGGGGGGGGGAGGGATATGTCTTTTACCAAAACATGTCTGTTTTATATTTGGAAAAAAAGGGAGTTGTTCTTTGGAGGCAAGTATTATCTCAGGGTAGGAATTACTGTCACAGGCCTGTGCCAGACTTACAGGTTTCTGTTTAAAGACAGTGCCACCAGCTTTAGTGATTTAAATTGTATGTGTGATTCACAGACCAATCTGAAGCAAGCCAGCCATGCCAGAATGAAGGTATGCTGTAGCCAGTTGTATGGCCAATATACTTACCAGAAGGACACAGACAGGCTGAACAGAACTGTGGCCATGTGTTTATGGAGCCTACATGACTTCTTAGATGTTTATTCTTTGTGCTATATCTGAGTTATAGAGGTCAAGTAACTGCATTTATGATCAGAACTCTAGGATTTGGGACAATGCTCTTTCCTCTCTATCATCTTAGACCAGAGAGGCTGAGACTGGTTTTCCTCTGTGAACTCAGGTCTAGAAGGACTCTTGAAGGAATGTAGGATGAGTTGTCTTTTTAATCAATTATGAGGTTTTGCCCCTTTCCGGGATAGATAATAGATCTCATATCCTGGGTCAGGAAGTTCTTTATACTATGACAATTTTCTCTTTGTTTGGTATGACCTTTGGAGGCAGAAACAAGCAGATGGCATTATTTTTGACAAACTTCTTTTTTCCACAAACACAACATATGACAAAATTCTCCCTTTTTGCCCTTTTTGTATTTTCGGAGACAGGGTTTCTCTGTGTAGCTTCAGAGCCTGTCATGGAACTAGCTCTTTTAGACCAGGCTGGTCTCCAACTCACAGAGATCTGCCTGCCTCTGCCTCCCAAGTGCTGGGATTAAAGGTGTGTGCAATCTCCACTCAGCTAATTAGGGTTTCTATTGCCATGTTGAAAGACCATGACCAAAAGCAAGTTAGGGAGGAAAGGGTTTATTTGGCTTACACTTCCACATTGTAGTCCTTCTGAAGGATGTCAGGATAGGAACTCAAGCAGGGCTGGAATGTGGAGTCAGGAGCTGATGCAGAGGCCTTGGAAGGGTGCTGTTTACTGGCTCATGGCTTGCTCAGTTTGCTTTCTTACAGAACCCAGGTCCATTAGCTTAGGGATGGCACTATTCACAATGGGCTGAGCCCTCCCCCATCAATCACTAATTAAGAAAATGCCTTCCAGACCAATCTTGTTGAGGCATTTCTCAACTGAGGTTTCCTCCTTTTATATAACTCTAGCTTGTGTCAAGTTGACATAAAACTAGCCAGGGCAATCAATGACTTGTCAGTTTGACACACAAACATATCACTGTTAAGTCATAACCTTTCTGTTCTTATTCTTACCCAAGGTTACATATTAATACCAACAATGAAATATAAGCATGCAAAAATTTAAGTCCTACCGTCTTTATCATAGGCAGATAAGGGGAAGAAAACCCATGCATCTGTTAACTTCAATGAAGATAGACGGAAATTTATTTTACAAAAGGACAGTTTTCCACTTATTTCTGTCTGTGGTTCCTTTAATTAATCACTTTAAAATAAGCCAGAGAAGCTAGGTGTGTTGTTGCATACCTGTAATCCTATCACTCAGGAGGTTGAGGCAGGAGTATTGCTATGATTCCAAGGCCAGTGTAGGCTACATAGTTAGAGACCAGGTTGTAATATAAGGTGAGAGCTTGGTTAGAAGCATAATAAACCCAAGGGCTAGGGAGATGGCACAGTTAAGAGCACTCACTTCTCTTTCAGAAAACAGGTTTGCTTCTCAGTACCCACATGGTGGCCTAAAAAGTATGTAACTTGGGCCTGGAGAGATGGCTCAGTGATTAAGAGCACTGACTGTTCTTCCAGAGGTCCTGAGTTCAATTCCCTGCAACCACATGGTGGCTCACAACTACCTTGAATGAGATCTGGTGCCCTTTGCTGGCATGCAGGCAGAAGACTGTATAGACTGTATACATAATAAATAAATACAATATTTTTAATGTTTTTTTGGGGGGGTTCGAGACAGGGTTTCTCTGTGTAGTTTTGGAGCCTATCCTGGAAGTCGCTCTGGAGACCAGGCTGGCCTCGAACTCACAGAGATCCGCCTGCCTCTGCCTCCCGAGTGCTGGGATTAAAGGCATGGGCCACCAACGCCTAGCCTAAAATCTTTTTTTTTTTTTTGGTTTTTTTTTTCGAGACAGGGTTTCTCTGTGGCTTTGGAGGCTGCCCTGGAACTAGCTTTTGTAGACCAGGCCGGTCTCAAACTCACAGAGATCCACCTGTCTCTGCCTCCCAAGTGCTGGGATTAAAGGCGTGCGCCACCAATGCCCAGATCAGCCTAAAATCTTTTTAAAAAGTATGTAACTCCAATTCCAGGGAGCCCCATGCTCTCTTCTGGCCTCTGTGGGCACCAGGCACTCACATAATGCATACATATATCTAGGCAGGTTTGCTTCTCAGTACCCTAGGCAAACATTCATATAGTTAATAAATAAATGCCAAAGAACTCTTTGGGGCTCTCATATTCTGAGATCCCACAATATCAAGTGTGGCATTCTTAGAGCTAAGAATGCTAATTTTAAATTGCTTTTTACTATAATAATATTAACTACCATTTTTCCATCTAAGGATACAGTTCAGTGGTGTTAAGTATATCACCATGTTGTTTAACCATCAACACTATTTCCAGAACATTTTCAACATTGCCAATAGACGCTCCATAATCATTATATTCAGCAGTAACACCCCATTTCCCTTCTCTCTGGCCCTTTATAACTGTTGTTCTATCTTCTGTCTCTATGTGCTTGCCTATTCTAGATCCCTCATATCAATGGAATTAAACAAAATTTGCCCTCTGGTGGCTTATTTCTCTCAGCATAATGTCTTCATGATTTAACTATGTCATAGCATGCATTGGAATTTCACTCCTTTTTAAGCCTGAATAATTCATGGCCTTTTTACCCATCTTTCAATGGACCCTTGAGTTGCTTTTCCCTTTTTGCCATCATGAAAAATGCTGCTTTGAACATAGTAATGAAAATATGGAGTTCCTGATTCCAGTTCATCTGATAATATACTGAAGAGTAGAATTCCTGAGTCATATGGTGATTCTGTATAGTTTAGTCCTAAGTATTGAATAGCTGCAAATTATTTTATTCACTACCCAGTGATTTATAGCTTCTTAGGACTGCAAAGCGAGAAGAGAATCTTTTCCTTTTTTCTTCTCTTTTTTTCTTTCATGAGAAGAGAATCTTGATGGTGGCCTGGGTATCAGGAGGGGAGCATTCAGGATTAGTACAAAAACTCTTTTACAAAAAAAGGTATTTGTACCAAAATTTTTGAAATTGATACAATCTTTAGTAAGAATACACTGCCCACCATGAGGCTTTTAGAAAACTTAAAAAGAATACACTGCCCACCATGAGGCTTTTAGAAAACTTAAAAGTTTAGAATGGCTCCCTTGCTACCTGACATATTTTCAGCCACTCTTGAGACTTTCTTTTATGGAACAGGCTGTTGCAAAGAATCTCACAAATGGGTCAGAGTCCCCAGCAGTGCTCTGGAAGCCTGGTGTAGACTCTCCTTCACATGGTGTTTGCTTTGTCTCATGACTTTATTTGCCTCCCCCCACCCCGTCCGTCTGTCTGTCTGTCTGTCTGTCTGTCTGTCTGTCTGTCTGTCTGTCTCCCTTCCTCCCTCCCTCCCTCCCTCCCTCCCTCCTTCCCTCCTTCCCTCCTCCCTCCCTGTCCCTCCCTCCCTCCCTCTCTCCCCTCTCTCTCTCTCTCTCTCTCTCTCTCTCTCTGTGTGTGTGTGTGTGTGTGTGTGTGTGTGTGTGTGTTGCTGTGTTGCAAAGAATTGAACCCAGGGACTTGTGCTTTCCAGGTTGATACTCTGCCATTAAGTCACATTCAAACTACCCCCTTCTTGGTTCTGATCCCAAATTCTACAGCTACTTGTATTTTCTCTTCTTCTTCATTTTTTTGTTTTTTTGTTTTTGTTTTTTTCTTTTTGGCTTTTTTTGTTTTTTGGTTTTTTTGAGACAGGGTTTCTCTGTAGGTTTGGAGACTTCCTGGAACTCTCTTTTGAAGACCAGGCTAGCGTTGAACTCCCAGAGATCTGTCTGCCTCTGCCTCTTGAGTGCTGGGATTAAAGGCATGCACCACCTCCGCCCGGCGCTACTTGTATTTTCAAACATAAAGCAGGTTGTTGAAAATAAATGTCTTAGCAGGCGTTGGTGGCTCACACCTTTAATCCCAGCATTCAGGAGGCAGAGGCAGGCGGATCTCTGAGTTTGAGGCCAGCCTGGTCTCCAGAGCGACTTCCAGGATAGGCTCCAAAGCTACATAGAGAAACCCTGTCTCAAAATACAAAAAAGAAAAGAAAAGAAAAGAAAAGAAATGTCTTAAATATTTGAGTTTCAGATTCAGTGTTATGCATTGGAGCAAAGAATAAACCTTAATTTTGTTAATCTGTCCCATTCATACAGAAAGAGTACTTTCGTTTCTCTATGTTCTCATCTTATAGTTATGGTTTTAATAGTTTGTGTCTTGATCACTGTTTTATCGTGTTTTGGGTCATTTGCCCTTTTATGTTTTTTCATGTTGGGGTAGTGCTGAGATATAGAGTCTTGCTATGAAGGGTAGCTTGGAACTTACTGTGTAGACAATGCCAGCTTCAGATGTGTAGTAGTCTCCGTTTCTTTGTCTCCTGAGTGTTGGGATTACATATGTGAGCCCCCATACCTAGATTGTTTCTTCTGTTTGTGCTGGAGATAGAACCCAGGACCTTGCACAATTAAGGCAAGCATTCTACCACTGAGTTATATTATATCCTTGTTCTCTTTCTTTTTTAAAGACACTGTAAAATCACCCATTTAAAGTATACAATAGTTTTTATCATATTCAAAGTTCTATAAACACTGCCATAATAAATTCTACAACATTTCATGACCCTCAAAAGAAACTCTGCACTCATCAATACTTCCCTATCTCCCCTCAGTCTTCACCCCTAGACAGCCTATCACCAGCCTACCCTGTCTTGTTATATTTTTTGCACCCCCTGCCTTTCCTGTTTCCTTTATTCTTTCATTCTCACTTGACATTATCTGGGTTATCTAAGTCCTTCTTAAATAATTCCTAAATTGGATGAATTTAGAAATAGCTACACAAATTCATCCAACCCCCACACAACCCCCTCCCAGCATGGGGACACCTTTAATCTCAGCACTAGGGAGGCAGAGACAGAACACTGAGTTTTGGGCCAACTTGGTTTATATAGTGAGTTGCAGGGCAACTAGAGTTACATGTTAAGACCCTGTCTACACAGAGAGGGAGGAAATGAATTCAGCCCCCCAAAGTAATGATGGACAACACAGCACAGTTGAACCCTGCTGTCCTTGTAAGTCACATTTTATCACTATGAAGCTGGCTTTTCACTGGCTGGTCTAAAGGGATTACAAAGATAGGTCAGTGAAAATTGGAGCCAAAAGTTGATCTATGATATGGTCTCATGTAAGTGAGAGAGTGAGTGAGTGAGTTCTGTGACAGAAATTCCCTTTCTTCAAAAAGTAACATCTCCAGATGTGTAAATTTTGGTACTTTATCCCCACAACAGAACCAATATATAGTAGCAACTACTATATATTCAAAAATCTGCAAATATTAATATCTAGCAGAGTACTGTTATTGAGTGATAAAATATTGGTTCACTATAACTTTTTGCTTGTTTTCGTAGCCAAATTTACTTGGTTTAGGTCATGGTTCTTTTTTTTTTCTACTTATGTGATCTTGACCCAAATTGCTTCATCTCTACAGAAACCTCCTGTGTCCTTATATGGATGGGAGGAGTAATGAATCTAACTCTGTGAGGTTCTTTTAAGATGTAAATAAGATGGTACATGATAAGCATTTAACACAGCACCTGACACAGAGTTAATTACTCAGTGAATGTTACTCGTCATTAAAAAGCTGTTGCATTACTTTTCCCGAGGAAATGAACAGAGAAAGCTCCACCTCAGATAGAGCAATGACAAAGAAATGATTCCATCTCTATCCATCTTTGTAAATCAGTTTTATTGGGGTTCCTGTTCTTACAGGAACATGGGTGACTGGGGGAGCTACATCTTAAAAATTCCCACCCCAGAATGAATTACTGCTCAAAAAGTTTTATGGAGGTGTTAGTTACCTGCAGACTTTACAGGCAGGTAAGAGTTTCCTTTCTTCCAGCAATTGTTTACTGCTTATGTACTCCCCAGGAGGGACCTTCTGAGTCTTGCTTCTTATGAGTTTCCTGAGCTCCCCTGCTCCTTTCAGGAGGGAATTTTTTAGTCTGTCAATCAGTGTAAGGGGAGGGGGAGGGGAAGGAGGAAGGGGCAGGTGGGCGGGCAGGCTGCACTTTTGAAACCAACTCTAGTGATCTACTTCTTCCAACAAAGTAACACCTAATCCTTCTCAAACAGTTCTACCAACTAGGGACCAGGTATTCAAACATATGATCCTGTGGAGAATATTCTTCTTTTTTTTTTTTTGGTTTTTCAAGACAGGGTTTCTCTGTGTAGCTTTGGAGCTACTTGTAAAGCGAGTGCTTTACTGACTGAGCAACCCACCCCCAACCTCTCATGATTTTTTAAAAATACTTTATTTGAACGATAAACAGTAAATATTTTAAAATTGTTTTTATTTTATGTATATTAGTGTTTTGCCTGAAGTTATGTAAGTGTACTCTACATGTGTGCCTAATGCCCATGGAAGCCAGAAAAGGGCACCCGATCCCTCCATAAATAGAGTTACTGACAGTTGTGAGCTGCCACGTAAGTACTGAGAATTGAGCCCAGGTTCTCTGGAAGAGCAGAAAGTACTCTTAAGCACTGATCATTTTTCTAGCCCATGGTGATGTTTTAGGTAAGTTTATAATACTGTGTTGGGCCACATTTGCAGTTATCCTTGGCCACATGAAACCTGCATTCTGCAGTTTGAAACTGCTTTGTAGAAAATTTGTTAGTGAGAATGACGTATGTAGTCATCTACTATTACTGTATAGTGGGACCATCTGTTCCTTTGCATTCTGTAGTATTTGATTTCTAAAACTGGGTACACTGGTGTTTGATGCACATAAGTTTATAATTGTTATTATCTTCTGAATAAATTGTTCTTTTTAATTAAAAATATTTATTTTTGTTTTATGTGTATGGTGTTTGCCTGTATATGTCTTTGTACCATGTGCATGCGATGCCTGCAGAGGCCAGAAGAGGGCATCAGATCCTCTAGGTCAGTGATTCTCTACCTTGCTAATGCTACAACCCTTGAATACAGTTCTTCATGAAATAAAGTTATTTCATTGCTGCTTCATAACTGTAATTTTGTTACTGTTATGAATAGTAGTGTAAATATCTGATAATGGAACCCCTGTGGGGCTTGCATTTCACAGGTTGAGAACCACTGCCCTAGGTGATTGTTAACTGCCTTATAGGTGGTAGGAATCAAACTGGCATATTTACTCCTCTTCCCCTCTTCAGCTCCCCTCAGACACCCCAACATATCCTCTCCTCCCTTCATGTTCTCTCTTTTTAAAAAATATATAACCAGAAAAGCATGTTAAGGTAGATTCTTGGATATCTATATATGTGAATACTTTTCTTCTTCCTCCACCTCTCTGTCTCTGTCTCTTTGTCTCTCTTTTGATGAGACAGGGTCTGGTTGGCCTATTGGTTTCAAACTTGTGCCACAGCCTTCCCAGTGTTGGCATTATAGGCATGTGTCCTTATCTCTTTATTTACCTTTTTCATGGTGTCTTTTAAAAATATATATTTGTGGTTATGTATTATGAGTATATGCACCCATGTATATGGATGTGCATGCCTTTGGGTGTGCTCAAAGGTCAGAGGAGGGAGTCGTGTCTTCTGTCACTCCACCTCTTCTTTTGAGGCTGGGTCTTTTCCTGAACCCAAGACTCATTTTCTTGGTTAGGCTGAAAACCATCAATTCCTTGAGATACTTGTGTTTCTGCTTCCCTTTAAACTGAGGTTGCAGACATATGGGGGACACATAGCTTGCTACATAGATGATGGAATCTGAACTCTGGTCTTCATGTTTGTTCAGCAAGTACTCTTAACCACTGAGCCAACTTTTCCAGCACCTATTGGTATCTAGAAGAGCAGAAGACATTTTGAGGCGGTCTGGGGAAATGACTCAGTGGTTAGGAGTGCTTGCTGCTCTTCCAGAGGACTCCTGATTGGTTCCCAGAACCAGTGTTGAGCAGCTCACAAAAACCTGTAACAGCTTTGAGGGATCTGATGTGCTCGTCTGGCCTCCATGAGTATACACCTACAGGTACATGTCCACTTGAATAATATTTTTAAAAATCTTAGAAAAAAATTTTGATTGTGACTAATATTTTTATAGATGGTTGAGCTTTCTATGTTTTAAGACATCTTTGGATATAAGCACAAAAAAGATTTTCTTCATTTTTCCCTTTTGTTGTTCTAGAAGTTTTAGAATTTTATGTTTTATGTTAAGGTCCATTTTCAGTTAATTTTTATACATTACACAAGGTTTGTGTTAAGTTCTATTTTTTGTATCTTTAATTTTAAATTTTACTCTTTGAAAAATTCCACACATAATGTATTTTGATCATATGTGCTCTTTATTCCTCTTGCACCCCACACCCTAGATCCCCTCCAAATTTTATGTCCCTTTATTTTCTTTTTTCTTTTTTTTTTACAGCCCACTGAGTACAGTTAGTGATGCCCCCACATACATGGGTATAGGGCCATCATTGGAGCATGACAAACTACCAGGTCGTCACACTGTGAAGAAAACTGACTTTCCTAACCCACCATCATCAACTGCCAGTAGTTCTTCAGTTAGGGGTGGGGCCTAGTGAGCCCCTTTTCCTCTATGGTGGACAGTTGATTGGCTTGCTGTTGTACAGGCAACTATAGCTAGCTGATGAGACTTAATGGAGACAGCTTCCCTGTCATATCCAGATGATACTATTTTGCAGTAGTCTTTTCTGTCCTCTGGCTCATACAGTTTTGCTTTCTTTTTGAAAGATTTATTTTTGTAAGTAAACGTGTTTTGCCTACATGTATGTCTACATTCAAAGTGTGTATCTGTTGCCAGCAGAGGCCAGAAGAGACTGTTGGATCCCCTGAGACCAGAGTTACAGACTTGTGAGGCACCATCTAGGTACTAGGAATTGAATCTGGGTCCTCTGGAAAAGTAGTCAGTGCTCTTAATCTCTGAGTCATACTTTCCATCCCCTCTTAGCATCTTTCTGCCACCTCTTCTGCAGTGCTCCATAGGCCTTGGGTGAGTATGATACAAATGTCTCATTTAAGGCTGAGCACTCCACAGTCACTTACTTTCTGCACTTTGACCAGTTGTAAGTGTCTGTGGGTGTGGGGAACTAAAATCGGGTCAGTTGCAACAGGACCAAGAGCTCTTAACCACTGAGCCATCTCTCTTGCCACCATATTAAAGAGTTTAATTGGAGGTACTCTAAACAGTAGATAATGACTCTTCCAGAAGCCATAGTTCATTTAAAAAAAAAGTCTCAGTACTAGAAATGGGATAAACCTTTCTTGGAGTTGAAGGTTCATTTTTTTACATGTCTGTTCAGTTTGTTAAAACATCATCTGCTGAAAAAGAAAAACAATATGTTGCTTTTCTATTGAATCCCTTAATGTTGTTACCAAGTATCCAATTTCTCATATTTGTATGTGTTTATTTCTGGATTCTCCATCTTGTTCTTTGAATCTACTTATTATTATGTCAGTACCATAGTGTCTTAATTATAGGAATACATTTGCATCCATACATAGTGGTGCTAGGGATGGAGCCCAGAGCCAGGCAGGAGTTGTACTATTGAGTTAAACGCCTAGAACTTAAAATAAATTGTTTTTGGTTTTGGAGTTCAGGGCATTGTACTCAGGAGTTTGCACACATATGCAAATGCTTTACCACTGAGCTACATCCTCAGTCCTCTTTTCATTGTTTTTCTTTATTATTATATTCTAGAACAATCATATTTTACATACCAATCCCAGTTCCCTCTCCCTCCTGTCTTCCCACTCCCCCAACTTCTCCCCATCCCCTCCACTCCTCAGAGAGGGTAAGGCTCCCCATGGGGAATGAACAAAGCCTGTATCTAGGCTGAGCAAGGTATCCCTCCAAAGAGAATGGGGCTCCAAAAAGCCAGTTATTGCACTAGGGATAAATACTGATTCACTTGCTGTGTTCACTATTCATTTTGAGACGGTCCTCCTTAATTTGCTCAGGCTGTCCTTGGACTCACTCTGTAGCCCAGGCAGGCTTTGAATTAGCAATTCTGCCTCAGCCTCCCAAGTAGCTGAGATGAATTACCAGCAGCATCAGGCCCAGCATGGCCTTGTATTTTTAAAAATAAGTATCTATAAAGGTTCTCATGGTCATGCCCATTTAGGAAACAGTGAATTAGATTTTTTCTGAGAACATTTCCAACAGTGCCAATCTTTTGTTTTGTTTTTTGAGATGGGGTTTCTCTGTGTAGCTTTGGCTCTCCTAGAACTCACTATGTAGACCATAGTGGCCTCCAACTCACAGAAATCAGCCTGCCTCTGCCTCCAAAATGCTGGGATTAAAAGCATGTGTCACCACGCCCAGCTTCAACAATGCCAATCTTAAGTGTATGTTCTCAAGAGCTTACCTTCAATTTGTGCCCTAGTTCCTTTTCTTTTTTTTAGATTTTATTTATTTATTATGTATACAACATTCTGCTTCCATGTATATCTGCACATCAGATCTCATAATGGATGGTTGTGAGCCACCATGTGGTTGCTGGGAATTGAACTCAGGACCTCTGGAAGAGCAGTCAGTGCTCTTAACCTCTGAACCATCTCTCCAGCCCCCAAGCTCCTAGTTCCTTTTCATAATAAGATTCCCCCATAACGGGGTTATCATCATTATTTGGAGAATTGTTGAAAGATTCAGACTCTCAGAATCTTTCTCTAACTTATTGAATAGATTGTGCATCATTCACAATAAGATTCCTAGGAGATTCCCTTCAAATTTGTAAATCATTGCCTTTGATATCATTCATCTAAAGCATGAACTCTCCAATTCTTTGGACCTTTAATTTCTCAACAATTAGAAATAATATTACAGGGCTCCAAAGCTACACAGAGAAACCCTGTCTCAAAAAACCAAAAAAAAAAAAGAAATAATTTTACAATGTATATACCTGTATAACTGAAACAGGTTTACATTGTTTTGTTTTCTTTTTAATTTTGTGTGTGGGTGTTTTGTCAGTGTGTATATTTGTGTACCACATGTGTATAGTGACTGCAGGGTCTAGAAGAGGGCATAAGATCCCCTGGAATTACAGGTGATTATAGCCCACCATGTGGTTGCTGGGAACCAAATACTGGTCCTTTGAAAAAACAGTCAATGCTCTTGACCCCTGAGCTCTGAAAAAGGTTTTTATAAAATGGCACCTAGCTTCCCTGTCTCTATACTTGCTTTTGTATTCATTTTTCATTTTTCTTTCTAGTCTCTTCGTTCTTGCCTTTCTCCCCTCTGATTTATATACTTTTCTTTACTCAGTTTTAGTGAACACTGTGACATTTTACACAGTCACAAGTTGTTATTTCTGTGATCAAATTTTAGAACATTTCCATCACTGTAAAAGAAAGCATTCCCTTTGTCCTGTTAGTGTAAATCTGTTTGCATAATCTCAGATGGAACCGGCCATAGATATGCTCATACTCTGCTAAAAGAAACTCATTTGTTAGGCCAATATCCTATTTGATACAAGTTATTATGATATTTCGTATAACATTATTATATACTTACAGAAGCTTTAACATGCAGAAATTCATTGTTGAATTTGTAAGTTAAAAGAATCTTGCCTTCAGCCCTAGGAAGTGGAGGGCCCATCAATCCAGCCACAGCTGCTGCCTACCCACCTGCCCCCTTTAGGCATATTCTGACCCCTCCATCAGCAGCCACATTCTCAGATCCTTCATCATCACCTGCAGCAGGATGGCCAGACGGGCAGTGGGCAACATAGCCAGACCAGCTTCATCCCGCAGAAGCCCCAGACCAACAAGTCTGCCTACAACAGCTACAGCTGGGGGGCCAACTGAGGCCCTGACCCTCTTCTCCCGGTCCCATCTTCTGAGAGGGCTTCTCAGCCTGGAAACTATGGAAACAGCATCAAAGAGAGAAAAGAATGTGGAGTGATTCCGCTGCTCCACACCCCCAGCGGCCCATCCCACACCTCAGCTTCATGTCTGTCCCATTCCTATACCATCCCACCCTGTTGTATGTATTATAGGATTTGTATTTTCTCCCCGCCCCCTTTTCCTCTTTGCATTCAAGATTATGAAACTATGCTGTGGGCCCTGCCTTTCCTTCACTTCTTCCTATTCACCCTGGTGGTGTATGGGTGAGGTGGGGAGGTGAACCCCCGCCCCCAAATATATATCAGCCCAACAGCCCTAAGTCTCCTCCTTTATTATTAGGAATACCAAACAACACAGAAACAAATGGCGTCATAAATATGAACAGCATTGTCATATGAAAAAAAAATCTTTATCTTAAACTCTCAAGTTGATTGTATATTTTTAGTTGAAAAGGCTTTTTCCCATCATATTACTGTAATACCACTGTCAAATAATTGTGTGTGTGTGTGTGTGTGTGTGTGTGTGTGTGTGTGTGTGTGTGTGTGTGTGTGTGTGTTTCTGGACTCTCCATTCTGTTCTTTGGATGTGTTTGTCCTTATTCCAGAATATGGTGTCTTGATTACAGGAACACATATGCATGCATGTAAATACATACACACGCACTGCTGTGCTCTTTTGTTAAGACTTAAATTATGATATTTTTCAGAGAAATGATGATTTTAAGTATTTTTGTTCACTGATAGCTACATGTATGTGAAATAATGCAGTTTTGAGAATATGTTATGGATTTTTGTAAATATGGAATGCATTTCTTTGTTCAACCCATGATACTAAAATAAGACCTTGACTTTCATCTCTAGGCAATTTCTCTCTCCCAGCCTGTTATTCTGGAGTTAGGCTGCCCAAAATTAAATCCTAACAGTTGCTATTTACCAGTTACATGAACTCAGAAAAATTTCCTCACTGAGAAATTGGGACAATGATAACACTTGCTTATGTCATAGATTTGTTGGTAAAAATAAAATGAATTAAAGATGTAAATCATTTAGGATGGATATTGGCACAGTAGTTGTTGGTTGTCATCATTATTATCTGAATTGGTTATTCATAAAGTCTCCCATTAAGCTGTTTTCTAAGCTTCTCAAACTCCTTAACAAATAAATCTAACTCATCACCCTCTCCCCAGGTCTCCTGAGGCTACTACTTTCTTTTTTCTTTTTTCTTTTTTCTTTTTTTGTTTTTTGTTTTTTCGAGACAGGGTTTGTCAGTGTAGCTTTGGAGCCTATACTGGCACTTGCTCTGGAGACCAGGCTGGCCTCTAACTCACAGAGATCTTCCTGCCTCTGCCTCCCGAGTGCTGCTGAGGCTACTTCTTGTTTCCACAAATGGCACCAACCACACTTTTGTCAGTTCTCCATACATAAAACCTCAGCTGGCCCTATTCAGCCACCTATTTGTGTAGCACCTACCTCCATGCTAGCTAGCATTCATCCTTTCCTTCACATTCATACAAACTATTGTCTTGATTATTCAATCACTGTGTAGCTGAAATGGGCTGGGGTTTTGTGTGACTCACAGAAGGTCAGGATTTGCTGTAGGGTAGATTCTAAATGTGTAAAAGTCAGGATAAGGAAAGAATAATGAGGAAAGGGCTCTGAGAGGGACCATTACACATGGTAGCTCTCGTCCCACATTCTAGAAATGTTTTTATATAAATTCCATTTGGCTATCTTTCTGTATAGAGCTAAGGTCTTAAAATTATTGCAACTGAATATCTTATTACTGGATTGATAGTTACCCACAGAAAACCTCCAGCAACTATTTCACCCATATACCTGATCTTTTATCTTTGTCTTTTATCGTTTATCTTTTTTTCTGTTTATGGTATGTGTAGAACCATCAAACCATAGCCTTAGCAGAGAACTCTAGTTTTTACATATTAGATTGATACTATGCTGGGTTGGAGAGATGAATCAACAGCTAAGAGTACCGTCTGCTTTTTCAGAGGACCTGGGTTCAATTTCCAACACCTACATAGCAGCTCACAGCTGTCTGTAACTCTAGTTCCAAAGGATCCAACACCCTCACACAGATACCATGCTCTATGAAAGCCCCCATGCTGTATTCATGAGCAAAACCTTGTGTTACCCTGGGAACACAGATGAAATTCCTGTTTTTATATAAAAAAACATTATAATTGTGAGGTGACCTATATTTTTAACTAGTTCTTTATTTTAAAAATGTCCAAAGGGATTGGGCGTTGGTGGTGCATGGCCTTTAAGCCCAGCACTCGGGAGGCAGAGGCAGGTGGATCTTTGTGAGTTCGAGGCCAGCCTGGTCTACAGAGTGAGTTCCAGGACAGGCTCCAAAGCAATACAGAGAAACCCTGTCTCAAAAAAACAAACAAACAAAAAAAGAAAATAGAAGTGTATGTAGTAACTTTTTATGTCAGTTCAATTTTAAAGTAATGTAGCAAGTCTAAAACCTCTCACTGTGATAGGCTAACATGCTTAAATAGCAACAGAATATGGTCCTTTGAAGACAGTTTTAGTAGATTAAAAAAAGGTTTAATTTGAAAATGCATGGGGCTAGAAAGATGGCTCAGTGGTTAAGAATACTGGCTGCTCTTCCAGAGTCCTAAGTTCAATTCCCAGCAACCTCATGGTTCATAACCATCTGTAATGGGGTCTGATACCTTCTTCTGGACTGCAAGCATACATGCAGGCAGCACCCATACATAAAATACATAATTTTTTAAAGAAAATGCACACATAATTAGTTTTTACCTTCTGTAATAAAAACAAGGAAAGAAATACAGCTATAATCCTTAAGGCACCTATGCTTAGGCATAATTGCAGTGCACAGGAATGTTTTTCTCATGTGTTGTTTTGAATGGCAAGGCCTTTCTGGTAGAGCACCCAAAAGAGAATATTTGTAAACCTTGAGACTTTACCTCTGAAGGGCTCATTGTGGGTTTTTTTTTGAGAAAATTTTCCCACAAACACACACTAGTTTTCACATTTGTCTTTGTCTTGTCAGAATCATAATCTGTAGTCACTATTTTGAAATAAAATGGCTACTGGCAATAGTAAATGAAACTTTAAGATTCATGCTTCTTTTTATTTTTCTAAAGAGGAATTTAGTGAGAAAAGCATGGCATACTAGAGGGAGAGGAGTAGAAAAGAGGTTAATTTTATCAACAAGCTGCACTGCTGTTCAAAATGCCAGATGTATTGTTCCTGGATGGCATTGAGGAGGACACACATTGTGCACTGTTCTTGTATTATTTTTTTTTAAAAAAAGAAAACATATTTGTGTCAAGAATCTGTTTCTACCTTAGGACCTCCAAGTACCCTTGATTTTTTAAAAGAATTACATTAGGGCTGGGCTGAGGATGCCAGACAAAAAGATCTGTAGGCTTGAAATGGCACTAATACTGCTGGACATGCTATTCAGAGAGAAATGTACCAGGGATTGTGACTCTCAAAATTATTCTTAACATGTTTTCAAATTGTTTACAATTTCAGGAATATGTTTTAATGCATGCTATGGAACAAACTCAGATCATCAGGCTTGCACAGCAAGTGCTGTTACCTACCACACTATCTTGCTTATGCCCCCTTTACTTTAACAAGTAAAGGTTCTTCTTGGAACAGAAGCCAGGAAAAAGCAGGCCTGAGCACCGCACTGATGACTTAGGTTATATTTCAGTAGCCTAGTCAGTGTCCCCTTTACTCTATAGAATAATCAGGGCCATCTCAATATAGGACTGCCATTGCTGTTAGCAAGAGGACTGGGCAGGTTCAAATGAATAGGTGTTTTATATAGGATGTTCTAAGTTATTCAGCAGGGCATTGAATTCAGATCTCATGCCTAGTCAGGTTGCAGAGGAAGAGTCAGTAAAATAATATAACAATGCTGTCATCAAGGAAGGAGCCTGAAAGTGTCTGGTAGCCCTGTAACAAGCAAGGATAGGGAGGTACTGGGAGCAACTGGTAGCATGTCATTGTGCAGAAACACTAGGGACAGGAAGTTCTTTGGTTTCTCAGTTCACCTGACTGTTGGGAATTGGGATCTTAGGGGCAGCTGGGCCAGGAGTGTCATGTAGATTGGCCAGAAGGGTTTCTCTTGATCTTCTGGAACCCTTTATACATTGTATTAGTTAAGGTCTATTGCTGTGATGGAACACCGTGATCAAAAGTAACTTAGGGAGGGAAGGGTTTGTTTCACTTCCATTTCCATATTACAGTTTATCTTCAAAGGAAGTCAGAGCAGGAACCTGGAGACAGGTTATGAAGCACGTGCTATGGGGGAGTATTGTTTATTGGATTGCTCAGCCTGCTTTTTTAAACACCCAGGACTACCTGCTAGGGGTGACACCACCCAAAATGGACTAGACCCTCCTATATCAATCACTGATTAAGGAAATGCACTCACAGGCTTGCCTACAGGCCAGTCTTACGAAGGCATTTTCTCGATTGTGATTTCTTCTCAAACATGTCTAGGTTTGTGTCAAGTTGACAAATAACCAATAGCACACACATCTTTCACTAATGTCATCATTAAAGACATGTTACCCTAAAGAGAAATCAAACAACAGTACTTATAATTGGAATGTCATGAGCTATTGCTCTATCAACTTTAACCTGCTGGAATATGCTCATAATTGCAAAGAGATGTTTAACATCTTATTTTGCTTGGTTTCTGAAAAAAATAAAAAAACAAGGACTCACCCACCCTGCATCACCATGTCTAGCCCTCTTTCTAGAAGTCTAAGGCTTCTGTGTGTTTTATCTAAGAATGTTTAGTTAGGAGCTTACATATTTACATGACACAGCCCTCACCATGAGCACCTAATGCCCTTGGTATGTAAACCCAGAAATAGCTTGTATTTGCTATTGAAGGAAAATACTGACACTTTGTATCTCTTTTGCCTCTCCCTTTTTTCCTTTCCTCCCCTTCTCTTTCTGCCAGTTAATGTCCTTAATGATCTCATGAGTGGTGTGTGATCTCCCTGATACAGAAACCAATATCTACTTGCTTTAAAGTCCCTATTCCCAGGTACTATACACAACATTTTTAAAAATTTTTATTTTATTTTATTTTATTAGTTCAAATTAGGAACAAGCTTGCTTCAGATGTCAATCCCTTCTCCCTCTCCTTCCCCTTCCCCACAACATCCCACCTGCCCCTAGCCATCCCCCTCCACTCCCCAGGCAGGGTAAGGCCCTCAAAAGGGGCTCCTCAAAGTCTACCACATCATCCTGGCCCAGACCTAGGCCCTTCCCCATGTGTCCAGGTCAAGAGAGCATCCCTTCACATGGGATGGGCTCTCAAAATCCCTTCTTTTTTTTAAGACCTTACATATTTAATACACTGTGTTACCCCTGTACAAATGGAAAAAATTAAGTTCAACATTTCTAGACCAATATGGCTGTTAATTTTTGTACAATGCCAACTCAACACGTATACCCAACTTTTTTTTCTGTGCAATTACTGGGTGGTAGGGTGGGAGGCCTCATTCTGTCTGTATTATTGGCGCTCTGTATCACGTGAGAGTAGGTAGTCACTTCAAAGCTTCATGCGTCAGAGCTTCTCTTACTTCCAAAGCATCTGAAGCCAAATACAGAAAACAACCCTGTGCATCTTGTCCATGATAGAAACCTCTATACTTGATGTGCTGTCCGTGGTCACTCAAACGGTAGTACTAGTATCATTTGCCTGCTTTTGTGTGTATGATTACTCTCCAGTAGGAGAGGTAGAGTCTGAATTCTTTTTTTTTTTTTTTTTGAGACTGAAAGGATCACCTTTTTGTCTCTGTCTGATTGTCTTAACCAAGTGATATCTTCCTCATATGCTTCCATTTGTGATGTCAGATGCCAATAGATTATATGAATGGGGCAATTTGATTTTGCATTTTTAGCCTTCCAAATCTGAAAACCCAGTAAGTCTATTTTTTTCTATGAAAGCATCCACAGTCAGAGATTTTGTTATAGCAACAGAAAATGGGCTAGTATGCCTGTATTCCTTTTTGCATCTTTAGTGTTCACTAAAAAACAATCGATACCTGTTAATCTCCTGTTCTTGCCCTTTGGACTTGATTCTATTTATTGCAGCCATTGGATCTCTGCTGTGCTGCTGAGCTTCTTGGCTCTCTCTCACATTTCTTCTTTGGGTAAAGGACAGATAGTGGGTATCCCCAGACTATAATTAGTTGAAAAAGGTTAGGTGGCTTGGTAGTCTGGGGACAACTCAACTAAATATAACAGTCTCACCACTGGAAGGCTCTCCTGGCAACAAGAGATGGCTAGTTCAAACTCTGTATCCTCCATTACTAGGAGTCTTCACTAGGGGTCACTCTCATAGTTTCTAGGAAGTTCCCACTGCAGTAGGCTTCCAAGAGTCTGAATTCTTATGGGTGAGTAACAGACTCATAGAAAAAAATCTGTAGTGATCAGATGTGCAGAGGACATGGAAGCATGAGGTCTGTGTGTCTACCACACAGTGAAGAAAGCTGGAAGGACAGACTTCAGCACCCAATCACCAGTTTACCTTAGGAAGCCCTACTTTTAGCTGTGGAGATTTCACATAAGTAGCAGATCATACTATGAATAGTGTACACTGTGCATATTAGCTTCTCACATCTTATCTTCTGAAATCTTCAGTGAAATCAAGTCTTTTTTCCATGAATATTTGTCTGTCTGGAGACAGGCTGTCATGTAATTGACACTGGCTTCAAATTTGCCATGTAGGTGAAGATGAGCTTGAGCTTCAGATCCTCCTACCTCCTACCTCTACTGGGATTGCAGGCATATGCCACCACATTCTGTCGCCTTGCTTTCCAGGAGCCTTGAAATTCCAGCCCATCTCTGGGCTCTTGGAAAGATGATTTCAGTTCTTATGCTTATACCTCATGTTTTCTGTATTGTAGACACTGCCATTGACATATGAATCTCCCTACTTCTTTATAGGGCCACAGTAAAGCTTGGAATATCTCAGGTATTCTTTTGGTTGATCTTTGTAGCTTTGACAAATAAAATACAGACTATTGCTCAGCACTAAATTTGTTTTCTATTTGTTGCTGCAGAATTTTGAAAGTTATATATTATATAAACAGCAGTGTATAGATTTTAAGTGTACCAACCAATGAGTTTTGGCAAATAGGTCCATTACTTTGGCCCAAGACCCCCTTATAAGCATAGTAGTCCTTCTCAGCCTTCTAGGCCCTAAGACAGGAAGCAGAAGTTTTAAGACACAATGAGTATTATGCTAGAGGCTTGGGACAAACTGACTACATTGCTAATTTGAAAGCTAAGTTTTAAGCTCAAAGACTATCAGGAGCTAGTTCTCAAGTGAAGCAGCATGCATTTTGGTAAGATAATAGTTACTTTACTGAGGCACACCAATGCTTTCCAAATATTGATATAGCCAAGTACTTTGGATTACATTATCATTTAAAGGCCATATTTATACAAGGGTGGTGATAACTCTTTTTTTCTTTTGGATTTTTTGAGACAGAGTTTCTCTGTGTAACTTTGTAGACCAGGCTGGCCTCGAACTCACAGAGATCAGCTTGCCTCGGCCTCTGGAGTGCTGGGATTAAAGGTGTGTGTCACCACCCCTGGCTAACTTTTTTCATATGGGAAGAAAGCTAGTTGGTCTTTCTTCTGTGTTTGCAGATTAGCTGTTCATGGATCAGAAATGCCTCTGCCTCCCGAGTGCTGGGATTAAAGGCATGTACCATGACACCTGGCTGGCCTGCTTCATTCAAAATATGAATTTATTGAATCATCCTTGAAGTATTTTTGAGGGTGGTATTGATTTCTCCTCACTATTGCAAAGAATTTAAGCCAATTCAGAAGATTGTAACAGGTGAGAAGTGGGTTATGAGAACAATAACTAAATAAAAATATGGTCTTCAGGGACTAGAGAGATGGCTTAATCTTTAAAAGCACATACTACTGTTATAGAGAACCAAGTTCCTTTCCCAGAACCCACATATGGTGTCCTATAACTGCCTGTAACTTCAGCTCCATGGGATCCAACACCTTCTGGAATCTGTGCATCTGTTCACATATGATGTATGCTCAGCAGACACATGAACACATAAATCAAAATAAGAATTTTTTAAAATATGGTCTCTGGACCAGCATGGCTCACTTGGACACTTTTAGAACTGTAAATACTCATGTCGTTTGACCCAGACCTGCTAAGTCAGTAACTTTTGGTTGTGAAGCCCAGCAATACACTGTTTTGTTTTAAAGTGTTGGAGAGCAAGCGCTGGGCTTTGACAAGTACTCTACCATTGAGCTACATACCCAGCCCTTGTTTTTGTTTATTGTTTTTGAGGCAGAGTAAGTCTGTGCAGCCTAGGCTGACCTCAGACCTACCATCTTCCTGCCTCTGTCTTCCAGTGCTGGAATTACAGGCCTGTACAACCATGCTGGGCTTACAATCTGTTTTTTAAATAAGACTTCAAGGGTTTTTATAAGTGGTAAAACTCAGGAATAATTATAGTAGAATCCCCCACTCTCTAGAAAATTATTAGGAGGTTACTAAATTATTATAAGAAGTATATTTTACTGAGGTACATAATTCAAGTAGATATTGATTTACTCTACTCTGGTCAGAGAGAATATGGGTATAACCTTGCAATTCTGAGCTATTTCCTGCTTAGATATTTATTTTTAAAATGAAATATCCTAGGGATGAGTATGTAATCCAATAGTAGAATGCATACCTAGTATACAGAAGGCCCTGGGCTTGATCCCCAGCAAAACACACACGCACATGCGCGCGTGCGTGTGCGCGTGCGCGTGCACACACACACACATACACACACGCGCGCACACATGCGCACGATAATAATTAACCATTAATAATTATTACATGGAACTAAAAATCACAAATAAATACTAGAAATCCCATATGATAGCCAAAGCAATAATATTCAGTAGCCAAAAGAGGTTTACAGCAATTAATGCTTTGTTGGTCATGAGAAAAGAGATGAACTCCTAACCTGCAGCCTTTGCCCATTCCTCTAGCTCCCAGTATGTGCATGTTTGTTCTGGCACACATATACACAGACTCTATATCTTCCACAAGTCTCTCATAACCTCCCCCCCAGAAGTTCCTAGCAAGAATTCTTCTGGTAGCAATTTAACATAGTTCCCAACTCCCTTGCCTCCAAAATACCATTACCTTTTCTCTTCCACTCTCTAATCCCCATAGAATTTGCTCCATTTCCATTGTCCACCTTACTCACTTCTTGAAGTCCTGAAATTCTTTCTACCTGAATTATGCATTTATGTAACCAGAACCCAAGAACTTGCATATTCCAGATTAAAAGACTGTATTAGGAAGTCAAGAAGGTAAGGGCATAACATAACTCTTTTCAAGTATAGCAAAGGATGCAACATACTCATTTGTCTGACTCAACAGAGCCCTTTCCTCTGAAATTTCATGGTTTTGAAATTTTGAAAGTGCCAATAACATGCTAAATTGATTTCTCAGCATTTTCTTTTTTGTGTGAATTGTACATGGGTCTGATTAAGCTCTGAGTTTAATACTGGTAAGGATTATTTACTGATCTTCATAGTGACTCTAATGCACTTGGATTTTGCTTTGAAAAAATGTTGTAGTTGCTAGAAAGAAAAAGAAAGTTATGTTATTTCTTGCTGTTGTCTTTCATCATGATCCACTGCACTAAAGCAGTTAGTTATCCTAAAGTATTGAGGGAATTGAAATTTATCTCTGTGCTGTAAGAAATTGTAACAAAAAGTTTAGTGACTTTATAAAATGGCTTATTCTTTGGAGCAGTTAAATGAAAACTGTGAGCTAGGAATATGTGATATTTCTTTTTTTGGAAGTTGGGTTTTGAGATAGGGTTTCTCTATGTAGCTTTGGAACCTGTCCTGGAACTCAATCTGTAGACCAGGCTGGCCTCAAACTCACAGAGATTTGCCTGCTTCTGCCTCCCAAGTGCTGAGATTAAAGGCGTGCACCACCAACGCCTGGCAATATGTGATATTTCTGAATGCAAGTAATATATCTGGGTTGAGAATGTAGCTCAGTGGTAGAGTTGCTTGGCTAGCACATGTGAGGTCCTAGATTCAGTTCACAGCATCAGACCCTCACCAAAGCCAATATACTGTCCTCAGTAATGAAAAAGTCTAGGTTTGGTCAAATTAATTAAGTTTATACAATATTGAAGTTCTGTGAAATTTCAGGAATTAACTTTTTTCCTCACATATATTCACATATGCCATTACCCAGTCTGAATTTTCCACCTTCTGCCCCTCGCTGATAGGTCTCTCATCTCACTTCCCTGCTCCCAGGAGAATATCAGACACTAGAAGAAATCATACTTGATTGAGTGTCAGAATAAAAGGATTTAGAATCCTCCCACATCTTCTATGATACTGGTTGGGTTACTTGCCTTTTAAGAGTTTCCATTTATTTAATATGGAACTATAACTTCCCTTAAAATGATAGGTGCTAGTTAGGAAGTTCCCTACATGTATCATTTCATGTAATCATGACAACACATTTATTATTGCTGGCAATTTCTTAATCCCCTTTTGAATTTAGGTCTACTTGAATGTCATGGGCAGGACTTGAACTCATAATCTTCCTGCTTCTTAATTCCCAAGTGCTGGGATTACAGGCATGTACCACCACACTAACAAACAGAAGCTGACATAATTATTTTAATATGTATTTAATGTATATGTGTTTGTATATGCATGTGAGTGCTTGCACACATTCCACGGTACATATGTAAAAGTCAGAGGACGACTTACAGGTGTGGGTTCTTTTTTTTGTACATGTTAACTAGTTTATTATATGGCCTGGCAGAGTAGGGAGACTAAGAGAGAAGAGGAACAGGGGTAATGGCTGACCACCATAGCCAGTCACCATAGAGAGGCAGAGAGAGTGCGTAGGTGAGAGAGAGAGTAGAGAGGAAGCAGAGAGGGAGTAGAGAGGAAGCAGAGAGAGTGAAGCAGGAAAGTTGGAGCTTTTAAAGGGAAGACTTGCATGCGCACTGAGGTTCCACGCATTCCCAGAGTCCTCATGTGTGGCAGGTGATGTGGTGATGACATAGCATGTTTTCTTGTGTGTGCCCTGCAGGGGGCAGGGTCTGTCTCTTAAAGAAGTAGAGCCGCCGATCAGCGTCAAAGCCTGAACCTTTCATTCCCACCTCTACTTATTATTTTTAAAAGGTGGGGTGTTAGACATGGCAGGTTAAGGAATAAGGGCGTCAAATTCTCAAGACTGCTTCCTGCTGACGTGGGGGATGTTGACCATCTTTGGGGGACCCGAGAAGGTTGGGGTGCTGCCATGTCCTGGCGTAGCTGGTTGTTTCATTGCAGTCCAGGCTATACAGAACTCCCTGACACCTCTTAGACCTGTTTGTTTGGATCCAGTTCAGCTCCCTGGAACTTACAAGGATCCTTAGAGTTTGTGGAAACATAAGTATTAGACACATTAGCAGCATATTTATGTTAGAAGCAACTTGGTTGAAAGCATTACCATTTTAAAATTGACATTTTTTTAGGACAATGAAAAACATCTTAATCTCGACCTAGTAGTTATGATCCTATAGTGGTATTGTAGAACTGACTATGAACAGTAGAATGAAAATTAGAGAAATCAGGAACATATTTCATTCTTTTTAATGTCTCAACTCACTTTATCATCACTTAAGCCTTTTTATCCTCAGACCTTAATAACTTTAATTCATACACCCTACATTTTTACCATCTTAGACCTTCCATTCTCAGACCTTCATAAACTTGCATTTATCCACCGTGTTAGACCTTTCCATCCTCAGATCTTTGTAACTACATTCTCAGACCTTCATAATTTCCATTTATCCACCATGTAAGACCTTTCCATCCTCAGATCTTCATAACTACATTCTCAGACCTTCATAACTTCCATTTATCCACCATGTTAGACCTTTCCATCCTCAGACCTTCATACATCTTATGCTTTCCTATCTTCACATAGATAACCCTAAAATACCTGTTCTTGGAATCTGTTTTGCTTTAAGCTGGCAAGACTACCAGTTGTCAAAAGCATCAGAGTTCTTGAGAAGGATAAGATTTTACCTGAATCAATGATTAAAGAATAACAGAGACTTGCCAGCAGTCTGCATGGACAGCCACCCCCAAGGTCCTCCATCCATAGTAGTGGGCTGCAGGACATTTGCCTTCTTGCTGATAGCATGTGACCTGTGGATTACAGACTATAGGAAGACTCGCCTACCGTTGGCCCAAGCAAAGCAGGGAAAGTCGATTCCACTGTCATCTTCTCCAAGGTCTGGAGTACCTTGTAGCAGTTGAGGTGAAGGGCAGGGTTGCTCACTGACTAGCGTTGTCACTGACTCGAGGTGATGTTTCTTCGGTGCCCATCAGTCTTCTTGGAGGAAATGGGGTAAAGCCAGCAGCTGGCCTATCTCTCTGTTATAAAAAGCTTTTTAACAAAACATTGTAAATTTCATATTCTCTAGATCTCTGAGCATTTGAGGGCTGTCTGTTTAGTATCTTAGCAGTTAAAAGTTTGCCTTTAGTTAGAGAAAAATTCCTTTTTGTAATAAAAGCTGTACCTTTGTAAACGGCTTACAGGATGGACTGAGTGGTATAAATATTTTGTTAGTTTGAAATAGACCTTTGTGATTTTAAACTTTCATCATCATTTAAAGACACATGAGTTAGATTTAAGTTGTATAGACTTAGCTTATACTTTAAGTATAGTTAAATTAGACCTTTATGACTTTAAATGTTTACCATCATTTAAAGATACATAGCAATTTCGAAATATGAGACTTAGCACAGTTTAATTTAAGTTGCATATAGAGCTAGATAAGTATAAAGTTAAATTACAGGTACAGAGACAAGCAGGACTGGATAACAGTAAAGGGGGACTAGAATGCAATCTCTGATCTGTACATTGTAGCAAACAGACAGGAGATTTAAAGGGACAGAGTAGACTTAAACAGAGGGCCCTGGAAAGGCACAGTATTTAGTAAACAAGCCATGAACAACAGAGCCAGTGAAAGAAGAAATCACAGACAAAAAATAAAATAAAATAAAAAGCAGAAAGATCTGGCAGAAATCAAAAATCTGGCAGACAGTGCTCGCTTCGGCAGCACATATACTAAAATTGGAACGATACAGAGAAGATTAGCAGTCTGCATGGACAGCCATGCATGGACAGCCATGCGCAAGGATGACATGCAAATTCGTGAAGCATTCCATATTAAAAAAAATATTGCAAACAGGTTTGCTGGCATAGGCCGGTGGAGTGGGCGTGTCTACAGGTAGGTCACATGACCAAAATGGAGGGCCCCCCCCCAGGTTAGCCCACATGGCCAAGATGGCGGCGACGGTAAGCTGCTTTTTTTGTTTGTTTACCTGCTTGTTGGCTGCAACTAGAAAGGTTCCTCTATGCATTTCCCATGGGTGAGGCAAGTGGAAAACCGGCAAAAAGCTCCTCTCCGGATGCATGTCTTCATGTGGGAGTTGCCAGGGGCCTAGCCCCGAAGGGGACACAGCTGTCCCCAAAACTGAAAAAGGAACCAGCGGTCTGAACTGAAAAAGCAAAAAAGCACCGCTCCTGGAGCGGGATCCCATGCCTGACCCTCAAGAAATGCATCCAACAAGTGAAAGAAGAAATAAAAAGCAAGATGTCTGGTGGCAGTGCTTGCCTGTGCAAGTCACTGAACTGAGTGGGCAGGCCTAAGCTAGGTCACGTGGTTAAGATGGCACATGACCAAGATGGTGGCCCCCAGGTTAGCCCACATGGCCGAGATGGCGACCCCCGTAAGCACATTCTCAATTGCCAGAAGAAGTTTTTCTCCATGAAGTCAAACCTCATTCGTGTGGAAAAATGAAAACCAGCAAACAAAAAACTCTCAGAGCGTCTCAAGGAGACATTGCCAACCAAGAAGAAACACGGTCAGAGATAGAACAAACAAGAATGAGGGACATTCCAAGGTGAAAGAAATTTCCCACTGGGAGGCAGAACTCCGCTCATTTACCTACTCGCTGGCAGTAACCGAAAGATCCCGTAAAATATATTTCCCGTGGGCAAGGCCAAAATTGGCACAGATTGCTTTGTCTGAGAGCACGCAGTAGAAAGCCCGAAAGAGGCTCAGCAGTCCGTAACCAAAAAAATGTACCCAGTAGACCAAAAGGCAGTGAACTCCAAAATGCAGTGCTGGGTGTGCCCCATGGAAAAAGTTATGGGTATCTTACCGGATTGCAGTGAACAGGCAGATGAGTTCCAGAGATCCTTAGTTGGAAAAGCTGCGAGTTGAAGTGTACAGAGTTCCAGAATCTCAGGCTGCTGCAGGTAGGAGGAAGTGTCAGAAAAAGCTGAGATGGACGTGGGTTATGAGTTCAGATTTTAGGATCCCCAAAATTTCCCGTGCCCCTGGCAGGACAAGTTAGAGAGAAAGCCTATCCCGCCAGCAAGCTGCAACAGAATTTACAGAGAGAGCCTAAACCAAGTCGGGCGCCAATGTTATGTTTTTATTTAAAAAGAGGAAAAGAGAAAGATGCAAGGTGAGACATGTTAACTAGTTTATTATATGGCCTGGCAGAGTAGGGAGACTAAGAGAGAACAGGAACAGGGGTAATGGCTGACCGCCATAGCCAGTCGCCATAGAGAGGCAGAGAGGGTGTGTAGGTGAGAGAGAGAGAGTAGAGAGGAAGCAGAGAGCTAGGTGTGAGTTCTTGCCTCCCACCTTGTTGATGTAGGGTCTGTTTTGTTTCTGCTGCTGGACTGCATACTCCAGATTATCTGGGCTCATGAACTTCTGGGCAACTCTTCTGTCTCTGCCTCCCATCTTGACATAGGAATGCAGAGATTACAGATGAAAACTGCTACATTGTTTTCTGTTTTTGTTTTTTATGTGAGCTCATATCTATAATTCCAGCACTCTAGAGGTAGAGGCACAATGATCATCAAAATTTAAGGTTATCCTTGACTACACAGTGAGTCTGAAGCCAATTTGTGCTACATGAGATTTTGTTTCAAAAGGAAGGAAGAGAAACCTTAAACTTGTTAGTTGTCCTTTACAATGTTTCCCATTCCCTTTATTCCTTTTTTATGGCTTTAGCTAGTCAATCTGCATCCTTTGGAGCCTTAACATATTGCTGTATTATAGTCATTACTATTTTTTGAGACAGCATTTTATTATGTAACCTTGGCTGGCTTGGAATTCACTATGTGGACCAGGCTGGCCTCTAACTCTCAGAGATCCATCTGCCTTTGCCTCCCAAGTGTTGGGATTATGTCACCATGCTTGGGCCTGTCATTATTACTATCATCATCATAATCATCATGATCATCATCTATTCTATTAGTTCATTTTTGCCACTATATTGAAACACTAGACACAGGCTACTTTCTAAATAAAAAAACATTTTTGGCTCATGGTTCTGGAGACAAATAATCAAGGAGCCGCATATAGTAATAATCTTTCTGGTAGTATATCAAGATGGCCAGAACTTGATGGAGCAAGAGACAGGGAGCACATGTGTATGTTTCTTATACAAAGTCACAGAGTCAGGCAGGTATCGGTGTTGCACACCTTTAGTCCCAGCACTCTGGAGGCAGAGGCTGGCGGATCTCTGTGAGTTCCAGGCCAGCCTGGTCTACAGAACAAGTTGCAGGACAGGCTCTAAAGCAATACAGAGAAACCCTGTCTTGAAAAACCAAAAAGAGTCACAGAGTCTAATATTTGGGACTCCACTAAATTGATCTTAATCAAATCCTTATCACCTCATGAAGACCCCAACTCTTAAAATAATTGGGTTTAATTTACACAGTTGTGTGTATGTGTGTATTGTATGAATGTGTGCACATGTGTGTGCTTATGCACTCTCCTATGTGTTCATACATGGAAGCCAGAGGACCTCAGAATGGAGTTTTACTTTAGATATGAGAAGCCTTGGGGCACACTGAAACCAATCCAAATCATTGTACCTCTTTGTCCTATGAATTGTGTTTCTGTGCTTCCATGGGAAGTTTCCACAGGTCTGTCAATCAAAGACAAAGGGCCATGATCATTTACTGTCAATTGGTGTCATTTGTGGGGGCTGCTCTACTGGGAGCCATGGTGGGAGCATTTTTCAAGACATGAAGACTCTGAGAAATCAACATGAACCCTCACTAGATTGATTCCGGCTGTGAGGTACATGGTCAAGGGCCAGTGTCCATGAGCAGGTAAGGCTATACAGTGCAGGGTAGTGTTCCACACTACAGTAGATTAGCAGTAGATGCTTGGAAAGTGCTGCTTGTTTGCTTATAATATGTCATTTGACTGGCCTTTTGCTTCTGCTACTGTGTAATAGAATGTCTCAGAACTGAGCAGTGTGTGATGCTGCTTTCTTTCTCAGAATTTTGTGCATTTTCTAGGTTACTGGCTAGTTTTAAGTGTGAAGCTGACACAAGCTAGAATCATCTGAGAGGAGGGAACCTTGATTCCGTAAGATTTGGCTGTAAGAAGGCCTGTGGGGTATTTTCTTAATATTTGATGGAGAAGGGTCCAGCCTATTGTGAGTGGTACCAGTCCTGGGCTTGTAACCCTGCATTCTATAAGAAAGTAGTCTGAGCAGACCCTATCCCAAAGGACACGATAGACTCTGATGACACCCTATGGAAGGCCTCACCCTTCAGGGGGAGCAGAAAGGATATATGATAGGTAGGGTTTTAGTTGGGGAGGGTTTTAGGGGAGGTGGGGAGGGAGAGGGAATTGGGATTGACATGTAAAACAATCTTGTTTCTAATTTAAAAAAAGAAAGTAGGCTGAGCAAGTCAGTAAGCAGCACCCCTTCATGGCCTCTGCCTCCAGGATCCTGCCAGGCTTGAGTTCCTATTCTGACTTCTTTCTTTTTTTTCTATCCTGACTTCTTTCAATGATGCACAGTGATACTGAAGTATAAACATAATAAGCCTTTCATTCTTGACTTGTTTTTTTTGATCATGGTGTTTTATCACAGTAGTAGAAACACTAACTAATACACTGGGCTTAGCTTGGTTGTTTTTCTCAATTGGGATTTCTCCTGGGAGGGCAGCAGTGACAGGACTGGGGCAGTAGGTAGTACCTGTTTGCTCTAACTTTCAGCAAGACCTGTGGATTGGCCTTTTCACAATGTTAGGGGAGTTCCTAAGAAGGTAGTGTTCTAATACTCCCCCTCCCTTTTAAATATAGGAAACTGAAGCTCCCACAGCTTGAATAAGATGTTAGGCCACAGGGGCCACAGTAGTGATCATCCTTGTCCAGGTATTGCCACAGGATAGTAGGAAGTAAGAAAACATGTCTTAGTACCCACATTGGATCTGACATACAGTAGATATTCAGTAATCCTTCATGAGCTGTGTAGTCACTTTGTATAACACAATGTACTTTGTATAACACAATGCAGCCTTCAAAGGTGAAGGCTACAAGAGGAAATAGGATACAGTTTCTGTCCTTAAGAAGCATGTATCCTGTAGTTCAAGTCCCTGTGCTCATCCCCCAGCACAAAAATCATAAACGAAACTTCTGTCCTGTCCAATAAACTGAAAAGGGAGACAGTGAGAGGGAACCATGGAGGTAGAGCTTCCTGTGCTTGAGAACGTCTGAAAAGAGTGCTGGTCCTGGGGTTTGTTGTTGTTGTCTTGCCCAGCAAGCATAGGGCCCTGGGTTTAATTCCCAGCATAACAAAAGATACTTGGCCAGGTCTATAATTCAAGCTATTCGGGAAGCTGAAGCAGGAGAATTACATGTCCAAGGCCTTCCTGGGCAACTTAGTAAGACTCTGTATTAAAATAAAAAGTTATTTGTTAAAAAGGCTGGGGATTTAGGTCAATGATAGCATGATCTGGCATGCATAAAATGCTCTGAGTTCAGTTCCCAGTACCACAAATAAATACATTTTTTAAAGACTGAGGGAAGGCTACCAATGCATAGTAAAGAGGGCAAATGGCTATGAGGATTACAACATTGTGGCCCTGAAGGGCCTGAAACTTGCTATGTACAAGCTCAAAGAGATCCACTTGCCTCTGCCTGCTGAATGCTGAGATTAAAGACTTTGTAACACTTTACCCAGCAAGTTGGTTGTTTTTAAGGACACTTGGGATACAGAGTTAGGATGCTCAACAAATAGGAGATTTACATCAATGGAACATAATATTTATGACCATTTATTCTTCATCTTTAAGTGCTTCTGATCTATATTGTGCTGGGAGCTCAGAGATGACAGCTTACATGACAAGGGTACAATAAACAGATTCTGTCTTGTGATCATAGCATGCATGAGGGACGTACTGGAGTAAGTGACTGAAAACTCTGTAAATTTACTTGATATCCCATCTGCAAGGCTCTTGGGTCACAGGCAGGGCTCTAGAATTGGTTTAAAACAGTGGTTCTATGCTAGGAGCTTGTTAGAAACCGACTGTCTCCCTTTTCATCCCAGTCCATTGAAACTCAGGAAAGCAAGCAGCATTCTGCTTTTATAACCCCTAACCTAGAGAACTGTTGGCTAGGATGCACATGAGAATCTGGTGTGGAACTTGTTTTTTTTTGTTGTTGTTGTTGTTGTTTTTGTTTTGTTTTCGTTTCTTGAGACAGGGTTTCTCTGTATTGTTTTGGAGCCTGTCCTGGAACTAGCTCTGTAGACCAGGCTGGCCTGGAATTCACAGAGATCTGCCTGCCTCTGTCTCCGAGTGCTGGGATTAAAGGCATGCACCACCAATGCCTGGCAAGTATATTATTTCTTTAGAAAGTGTTTCCTGCCAGGCATTGGTGGAGCACAGCACTCAGAAGGCAGAGGCAGGCAGATCTCTGTGAGTTCGAGGCCAGTCTGGTCTCCAGAGCGAGTATCAGGATAGGCTCCAAAGCTACACAGAGAAACCCTGTCTCAAAAAAAAAAAAAAAAAAAAAAAGAAAGAAAGTGTTTCCTGACATTGGTGTTCATGATGTTCTCCTATGATTCCTCTGGCTTAACTTTTTATTAGTACATCTGATCAAGTCCATAGACATTTCATTTGGTTTTTGTCTCTCCTTACCTTGGGATGCATCTAGAGGTCTCTTGTCAGCCTCTGGAGGTTTATCAGTAGTCAAAAGGTAGAAGCTGGAAATGAGTTATTTAACTTTTCTTTAAATGGGTTGTTCTTGAAATGTTTGTACCATTAAATAGGAGAGACATATGCTGCAAGGAATAAGGGGGGTTGGGACCATACGTGTCTTAAACCAGTGTTATAGTTACTGTTCTGTTACTGTGAAGAGACACCATGACCAAGGCAACTCATAAAGTAATTGGGAACTTGCTTACAGTTTCAGAGAATTAGTACATGATCATATCATGGTGTGAAACTGTCAAGCATGACACTGAAGCAGTAGCTGAGAGCATTATATCTGGATCCACAGGCAGCGGGATGGAGGGAGGGAGAGAGGAAGGGAGGGAGGGAGGGAGAGACAGACAGACAGACAGACAGACAGACAGACAGACAGACAGACAGACACTGGGCCTAGTGTGGGATTTTGAAACCTCAAAGCCCACTCCTAGTGGCAAGCCTCCAGCAAGGCCACACCTCCTCCAACAAGGCAACACCTTCTAATCTTTCCCAAACAGTTCTAAATGGAACCAAACATTCAAATATATGTGCCTATGGGGGCCTGTCTCACTCAAACCACCACATCTAGTGAAATTTCAATCCTGATTGAACTCCCATATTCTTTTCTTTATTTGACCCAGAGTCACTAAACTTGAGGGAAGAGAATCACAGGTGTGAGCTGCCAGGTATCTCCACCATTCCTGTACAGTAGAGTAGCAATCCAATATGCCTATGGAGTGCCTAATGTGTGCTATGTGACTTAGCTATGTACTAAGAACTGAACTCATACTTGTTTGTTATGGGTATCAGAGATTGGACCCAGGGCCTTGCACATGCTAGGCAATCATTTTACCAATGAGTTATTCCCACAACTAAACTGTATTTAATTTGGATTAATTTATATTTAAATAGTTATGTGTAGTTCATGGCTGCCAAATGGATAGCAACAGAGATTCCAGGTTACCCATGTTAGGCTGTTTGTTATTGGTGAGGCAAAGCTGAATTGTTTGCTTCAGCCAGCAGGAACCCAAATTGTTCCCAGAGTCCTATGGCTTTCACCCATTCTCCACCCAGCATCAGTTTCTAAGATATTTCCAAACCATCTGTCTGAGAAAGAAACAAATAATACTCATGCCTTTACTTCTTAAGGACTGAGATTAAAGGCATTTGCTACCACCATGCCTGGTTGCAGTTGATCCATAGTAACTGCTTGATTGTCACCTCTATTATAATGAAGCTGCTGAGTGACCATGACCCTGACCATAAACATTTTCTGGAAGAGAAATTTGTGTCTCTTATATATGCGCACAAGAGGGCAGCTTGAGACCTTTCATGTCCATGGAAAAGCCTTGTAAAGCCTCCAGGCGTTGTGGGCAGTTTCAGCTTTTTGACCCTTTTTTTCTTTCTTTTATTTTTCTAATTTAAGAACATTTTGATAAGTCCCCAGACTTTCCTCAGATGTAAAGCAGACCTGTTACCATAAAGGCTTGGATCCAGCTTAGGTAGGCACTTTGGTATGGGTGCTGGTGGCTCATTTGACTAGGCTTCCTGGGATTTTTTTAATACATAGCTTCTCAGACAGAACAAATTCATACTAGTGGAACTTGAGGTAGAGTCTAAAACCTAAAAGTGTTTTAAGATAAGAAAGATCTCCCGTTTTCTTCTTACTCCTCTAACACTAAGTTCATGGCTTCCTTACAGGACTGTGTATGTATGTGTCTTGTAGACACTGAGTAAGAGGTGGTAGTTGGAACTGGGAAAACCTAGAGCTATCCAGTTATATGTATAGGTCTGAAGGCTGCCAGGGAGGCCAAGTTACAGAGATATGTACAGGAAAGAAGGATGAAGTAAGGGACTTCACCAGCTGTATGGGAGCATGGGGTATCATGTATCTTGGAGTCTTAAAGGTGGGTGAGGTTAAAAAGATGGCAGTGTTGACAGTGGTAGAAGAAGAGGCAGGCAATGTAAGCTAGAAGATGTGGGGGTACTGAGGTCAAATTGGAAAGAGTTGTGAGGAGCCTGGAATGAGTTAGATTTGGGTCTTTAAATCCATGATGATACTCATATTATTGGTAGTCACATAATAACTGACTAGTAACTGACTAAAAACATGGATAATATCACTTGTCACCAAGGCTTTATTTTTCTAGTACTTGTCTCTTGAACTTTAATATCCCTAATACATAATTTACACCGCAAAACTAAACATATGTTTATTTGGAAACATATGTTATGTTTAATTTGTCATTTCATTCCTCATCTGTATCTCCAGTACCTACACTGTAGGCCTGGCTTCTCTGACCCTGCCTTGGATAGCAAATAGAAGAATCACTAGAAGGAGTACAGATTTCTATGGCAAGATAACATACTATGAAGTTGGTATGTTCCCAGAGAAGAAGGGCCCAGGCATTGGGAATGTGGTTGCATTAAAAATAAAGCTTGTTTCTCCAGAGTGGTATGTTTAAGCTGTATATAGCTAATTTTCATGAACAATCAGTAGTAACCAATTACAATAAATGATTCTAAACTTAAAAGTCCTTATTTATTTAATCTTGAGTTTAGAAAGCCCTTTAGGGCCTTGTAGGGAATAGATGGGGATATGGAGATGCAGGGATAATTTCCTGGACATTTTTGGGTAGCTGTTGTTTCATTTTATTTGCTACAGATATTTGCATGGTAAATACATAGCATATTATATTCATTCTTTTAGTTCTGAGATGCTAATATTGACATCAAAGCAAACTTGGAAGAACTAAAATTAAACTTGAGGGTTACATTTTACAATGCTCCTCTGAGGTGCTTATATGTATTTACCACAATTGACTTATTTCAGAAAATTAAATCTTTTTCTATGTGCATAATAATTGATATCTAAAATCATGTCCACCATTTGGTTTTTCATCTCCCCTAAATTATTCTGCCCTGGACCTACAAGCCAGGTTAGAGTAGGACTAGTGAGCTTCTCTGTACACTGCTAGGTTTCTGTGTCACTTAATTGCGTTTCTGACCTCTCCAGGGTTAGGCCTTGGGACAAGAATTAACTAAAGGGCTTTTGTCAGCACTACTACATCACTCATTGGCAAACATACGTGGAAACCATGACTGCTGCCCCTGAGTTGTTGGGACTGGCTGAGAACGTGTGATGGGAAGTGAGTTCCTTGAAATGAGTTGGTGGCAGTGGATAATACATGTGTATATCCATGCTCAGGGGCATATACACAACCATCTCTAGCACTCAGTATCTATTAATAAAACACTGAAAGTAATGTTTTCTGTCTTATAGGCATGGATGGATTTTTAAAATCAGATGAGAGACAAAGATTAGCCAAAGAGAGACGAGAAGAAAGAGAAAAATGTCTGGGTAAGTTGTGTACTTTGGCTGTTGAAGTCCAAGAAAGTAGAAATGAGGTAGTGTCATTTCTAAGGTCCTTAGAAATCTGTGAATGAATGGGAAGAGAACTAAGACTTGGTAGATAAGTCTAGAGAATTGAGGGTGAACTCACACAGTGACTGGCAATGGTCACAAACACT
Source organism: Cricetulus griseus (assembly GCF_003668045.3). NCBI lineage: Eukaryota > Metazoa > Chordata > Mammalia > Rodentia > Cricetidae > Cricetulus > Cricetulus griseus. Next base: position 94,387,201 of record NC_048604.1, read on the forward strand.
GTATAATTCTCTGAACAGTTCATTTACTCACCAAATATGGGACCTCCACTATGCCGTAGGCAGTGTTCTTGGAGCTGTGGACCACACTTGCTTCCACTGGGGCTTGAGAGATAGCTTAGCAGTTAAAAGCACAGACTGCTTTTCCAGAGAACACAGGCTTGATTCCCAGCACACACATGTCAGCTCACAACTGTCTGTAACTCCAGTCCTGGGGGTCCAATGCCCTCTTCTGGTCTGGTTGGCACTGCATACCCATGGTGCACATTCATACATGCAGGCAAAACACTCACACAGAAAACACAACAAAATAATTGCTTCCTCTGATCTGAGGAAAGACCTGATGTCCTCAGGTATCTACTATGTATGCTCACCTTCTCTTTTGGGTATCTAGAAGGGCCACCCTCAAGAGAACTGAGAAAACAGACACTCATTTTTTGCATTACAACAGTATGCCCAGTTGAGAAAGGCTTTTATTTTTTAATGTATTGTTGGCTATAGATACCACCATTGAGTCATATGAGGCAGGTAGATGATAATTTCCCCCATTGAATTAAAGTGAACAAGAAGCTTTTAGATTCTTGTTTGGCCTCCTGGGCAGTTCAGGCACTACCTCCTCCAGGGAACCTTTCCCTAGCCTGGCTAAGTAGAGGTAAGGGCTTCTTAGTAAATGGCTTGATGGGAAGACCAGGCTTTGTTATCTTAATGCTTTGCCCAGATCACTGTGCATGCTCATTTAACATGTTTTTGATTGAATATACCCTCAAACTATCATTATTATAGCCACTGTATCACTTAGCTGTGGTATACAAGTTTGGTTTAATGATAGCAATAATAGTCATAACTCCTATGTGTGGAAACATTACTTTGTGTTTTACATGCATTGTATCATTTTCTACACCAAATTGTTGTTACTGTCTCTGTGTAACTCAGAAGGAAACCAAGGCAGAGAGATAACATAGTTGGCATGCCCCACACCACTTAACTAGTGGCAGAGATAACAGAACACTTCATCTCAATCACTGCATCCTAGGCTTTCACAAGATTATTGTTTCTGTGTTCATGGTCTTAATCCAACCTGCATAAGGAGCTCTTGGAGTGACACTTATGCTTCTATTCCACAGCTGCCCGGGAACAACAGATCTTAGAGAAACAGAAAAGAGCCAAGCTTCAGTATGAAAAACAAATTGAGGAGCGATGGAGAAAACTTGAGGAGCAGCGTCAGCGGGAGGATCAGAAGAGGGCTGCAGTGGAAGAGAAGAGGAAGCAGAAGCTCCGAGAGGAAGAGGTGAGGTCCTGGGAGCCTCCTACCCCAGCTAACTCAGCCACTCACATAGGGCAAAAGTGTTAAGAGCATTTGGTGTACTGCCCAAATATGGGCTATGAGAAAGACCCACTCCCAAATCTTGCCTGATGACGTACCATGCCACCTTTCAGCACCACAATACAATGAGTTAGTGGACTTAGCACTGGCAGAGTTGCAAAGAGACTTAGCCATTCAGTTCAGGCTTGTTGTATAACCCAGGGCAAAATGTTTGCTTTCTCTGGGCTCTGGTTTTCTTGTCTCTGCCCTGAGGGTTTGGATTTGATTGTTTACAAGGCTTCTTTCAAGCATAAGCTTTTCTGACTAAATTAAGACACAGGGGCTTGTGACTTAGGTTTGAGTGATAGAAAACTAAGTGTTACAGCCGGGAGAAGGTCTATTCTTCCAAAACAGACCAAGGCCAACAAATATAATAAGATGATACTGTTATTTACTGCTTGAAAAGTATTGTTTGAATACAAAGATACTAATGTATTTAAATTTTAATGTAGCTCCTTGCTTTAATTATCCTTTCCAGTTACCTTTTTAAAAAGAAATGGAATGCAGTTATCCCTATGAAGTCCATTATTACTAAACTTTGGAAGTATATTTAGGAAGCATATTTGAGTTATAGATTTTCTTAACAAGTATATTTTAAGGATGTAATCATACTCTTGTATCAGGCAATCATTTTTTATTCATAAAGTATAATGACTCATCTTTTAGTATGAACAATGTAACAACAGTTTGTCAATTTCCAACACTATAGAATACATAAACTTTTATTATAAATTTAGTGTTTTTTAAATCTCTGAATTCTTATCACTATATATTCACTTCTCTTTTTATAATAAAATATAATAAGATACAATAAAAACAAATACATCAGAGTTGGACAAGACAAGCAAACAGAAGGAAAAGAGCCCAAGAGAAAGCACAAGAATCAGAGACCCACTCATTTGAGCATTCAGGAATTCCATGAAAACACTAAACTGGAAGCCATATTATATACATAGTGGATCTGGTTCAGACCTGTGCAGGGCCTGTGCTTGCTGCTTCAGTCTCTGTGAGTTTATATGAGCTTGTTGATTTAGAGGGCCTTGTTTTCTTGGTGTCTGCCATCCTCTCTGACTCTTATACTTTCCACCTTCTCTTCTCTGGGGTTCCCTAAGCCCTGAGGTGGGGAGGACCTCATATAGGGTTAAATATTCCAAGGTCTCTCATTCTCTGCATAATGTCTGGCTATGGGTCTCTATATTTCTTCCCATCTGCTGCAGGAGGAAGCATCTCTGATGATGGCTGAGCAAGGCACTGATCTATGGGTATAGCAGATTGTCATTAGGAGTAATTTTATTGTTTTGTTTTTAGAACAGTATTATTTGGTTTTCCCCTAGGTCCCTAGACTGTCTAGTCTCAGGTTCTTGGTCACCCAAGGAGTATGGGTTCTATCTTGAAATAGTGGACCATTCCACACATGTGGAATGGGCCATAAATCAAATCAGGTATTGGTTGGTTACTCCCACAAGTTCTGTGTCACCATTGCCCTAGTATATTATGCAAGCAAGATACCCTTGTAGGTGTCAATGGGTTAGTGGCTAGCTTGGCCTTGAAGTTTCTCTTTTGGTAGCATGCAAAGTATCTTTCTGTATCAAGAACTTAGTGGTAAAGGCTCTTATGTAGGTACCAGCTCAACCTCTCCCTGTTTAATGATTTGTGTATCTTCAGCAATGGGACCTTGCTGTCAGTTTGTGGATAGCAACCTATAGTCTTGGCAACAGACTTGTAAAGGCCAATGTGACTCCTTTGGCCAACAGCTCAATTAGTTGTAACCCAGTTCCAGTATTGGAAGCTTCATTTGGTGACCAGAGATGTCTAGTTGGGTGTTTGGCAATTTCATTTAGATCACCTTCATATATGCATATATGTTAGAACACTTCTACTGTATTAGGTTTCCTTGTGACCCTTCACATGCCCCTTAATTTTAGCTCTCTCTCCCATATTCCCTCCCTCATCCCCCTCTCCCCTCCTGCTCCCTACTTGATCCTCCTATTACAGCCCACCCGTCTGCCCATAATTATCTAATCTGTTCCCCTTTCCTAATGAGATTTATCTGTATCCCCTAGTCACTTACTCTGTACCTATTCTCTGGGTTCTATGGATTGTAGTTTGGTTATCATTGATGTAATGACTATTATCTACATATAAGTGAATTTATACCATATTTGTGTTTCTGGGTCTGGGATACCTCACTCAGAATGATTTTTTTCTAGTTCTATCCATTTACCCATGAATTTCATGATTTCATTTTTGAACTGCTGAGAAATAGTCCATTGTGTAAATGTACCACATTTTCTTTATTTATTCTTCTGTTGAGGGACATCTAGGTTGTTTCCAGTTTCTGGCTGTTAAGAAGAGAGCAACAATGAACATGGTTGAGCAAGTATCTTTGTGGTAGGATGAAACATCCTTTGGGTATATGCCCAGTAGTGGTTTAGTTGGATCTTGAGGCATATCAATTCCCAACTTTCTGAAGAACCACCATATTGTTTTCCATGGTGGTTGTACTAGTTTGTACTCCCACCATCAATGGAGGAGTGCTTCTCTTGCTCCACATCCTTTCCAGCATGAGCTGTCACTTGTTTTATTGATCTTAGCTATTCTGATGGATATAAGATGGAATCTCAAGTAGTTTTGGCTTGCATTTTCCTGATGGCTAAGTATGTTAAACATTTCTTTAAGTGCTTCTCAAGCATTTGAGTTTACTCTATTGAAAGTTCTCTTTTTCGATCTGCACTTCATTTTTTAATTTGGGTTAATTGTCTTCTTGATATCTAGTTTTTGAGGTTTTTTTATACATTGAATATGATCTTCTATCAGATTTGTAGGTAAAAATAGTTTCCCATTCTGTAGGCTGCTACTTTAAATAACAGTGTTGTTTGCCATGCAGAAGCTTTTCAGTTTTATGAGGTCCATTTATTTATTTATTTATTTATTTATTTATTTATTTATATTTCCAAACCACAGTTTCCCTACTTCCTCTCCTCCCAAGTCCCTTCACCCGCCCCAACCCATCTATTCCTCCTCCATTTTTCTTCAGAAAAGGGAAAACCTCCCCTGGATATCAATCAGACATGGTATTTCAAGTTGCAGTGAGACTAGGCACCTCATACCCTATAAAGGCTAGAGCAGCCCAATAGGCAGAAAGAATCCAAAAGCAGGCAACAGAGTCAGAGACAGACCCTACTCCCACTGTTAGGAGTCCTACAAGAACACCAAGTTACATAATTGTAATATATATGACAGAGGGCCTAGGTCAATCCCCATGGCTCCCTGGTTGTTGGTTACATCTCTGTGAGCCCTTATGTGCCCTGGTTGGTTGATTCTGTCCTTTCAAGATCTTTTAGAGTTGTGATGGGGATTTAATTGAATTGCTATATTGCTTTTGGAAGGATGGCTGTTTTTACTGTATTTTTCTATATTAATCCTACTGATCCATGAGTATGGGAGGTCTTTCCATCTTCTGATATATTCAGTTCCTTTTTTTTCAGTGACTTGAAGTTTGTATCATACAAGTCTTTCGATTGTTTGAGTTACCCCAAGATTTGAGGATATTGTGAAAGGTGTTTTCCTAATGTCTGTTTACTGGTTTGTTTTATTTTTTGAATTAATTTTGTATCCAGCTACTTTGCTGAACATGTTTATCAGCTGTAGGAGTTTCCTGGTAGAATTTTTAGGTTATACTATTATATCATCTTCAAATAAAGATACTTTGACTTCTTCCTTTCTAATTTGTGTATCCCTGATCTCCTTAAGTTGTCCTATTGTTCTAGCTAATACTTCAAGTACTATACTGAATAGCTATGGAGAGAGTGGACAGCCTTGTCTTGTTCCAGATTTTGGTGGAATTGCTTTGAGTTTCTCTCCATTTAGTTTGATGTTGGCTATTGGGTTATTGTATATTCCATTTATTATGTTTAGGTATGTTCTTTGTGTTTCTGATATCTCCAAGACTTTTATCATGAAGAGGTGTTCAATTTTTTTTCCAAGGCTTTTTCAGCATCTAATGAGATGATCATGTGTTTTTTGTGTTTCAGTTTGTCTATATGGTAGATTACATTTATAGATTTATATATATTGAACTATCCCTGCATCTCTGAGATGAAGTCTACTTGATCATGGTGGATGATTTTTTGATGTGTTCCTGGATTTACTTTGCAAGTATTTTTTTGGGAAATATGGTATCTTATAAAGAAAATTGATTTGCAATACTCTTTCTTTGTTGGGTTTTTGGGTCTTTATGTGGTTTGGGTGTCAGGGTAACTGTGACATCATAAAACAAATTGGGCAGTGTTCCTCCTGTTTCTATTTTGTGGAATAATCTGAGGAGTATTGACATTAACTCTTTTTTTTTTAAGTCTGGCATTTCTATGCTAAATCCATCTGTCCCTCGGCTTTTTTTTTTCTTTTCTTTTTTGTTGGGAGACTTTTAATTCTGCTTTTATTTCACCAGGGTTTATAGGCTTATTTAAGTTGCTTATCTGACCTTTTCTTAAAATTTTATTTCTTTTTAAAAATTTTTATTTATTCTATGTATCTTTAATAATCTCATAATGGAAGCTGCAGTGTGACGCACTGAGTCATGCAGTAAACCCCTTTGTCCATATATCTTTACTTGCAGGTGTTCATTGCAAAGAGTCATTGGTCTGGTTCGAACCTCTGGTTTCTACTACACTATTGATGCTGTGACCTAGCTAGGGCTTCTCTTGGCTATCCCATTGTTGCTCTGTGTTGTGGAGATCCTGCAGCTTTGGTTCTATGGGTCAGGTCCCTTCATGTGCTCCAGCAGATCATAGATGGGGTGGATGATGGGGTGGGCCAAGTTATAACCCTGGGTTTGGGCCTGGGCAGCTGTAGGCAAATGGGGACAACTCTCCAACTCTTACAACTCCAGGGCTGGCTCACCCACACCTGTGCTAACAGGGTTGGCTCTCCCACTCTTATGACCACAGGGCCAGCTCTCCCCCTTCCCCTGGCCTTAGGTATCGATGGGCAGGAGGGAGGGCATCATTCCCCTACCCATGCCACCACAAGAAAGATGGGTAATGGGGACAGCTCTCCTGTGCTCACAGTTTTGGGGTTGCTTACCCATACCTGCACCAACAAGGTCGTCTCTATTGTGATGCCCTGGCAAGGTTCAGGGCCTGCTCTCCTGAGTATTATAGCTGGTAGGGGCTAGGGCAGCTCTTCCACTCTTTTGATCACAGGACTGGCTCTCCTACCTGCCCCAGGCATTGATGTGGGGGCATCTTTCCCCCATGCTTATCTGATCTTGATTTAACTTTGGTAAGTGGCATGTATCAAGAAAATTATTCATTTCTTTTAGATTTTCCAATTTGGTAGAATTCAGATTTTAAAAATATATCCTTATAACCTATTCCCTATGGTAAGATGCCTTGCTCAGCCTTGATGCAGTGGGGAGGAGCTTGGTTCTGCCTCAACTTGATGTGCCATGCTTTGTTGACACCCATGGGAAGCCTTACCCTTTCTGAGGTGGGAATGGGAGGAGAAGAGGGAGTGGACATTTTGGTTGGTATGTAAAATAAAATTTAAAATTTAATAAAAAAGATTTTGATAGGTAAAATGATAAATAGGCACACATGATTGGAATTGCTGAAGATTATAACTAATAGCCATTTTAAAAACCAGTTTATATTTATATTTCAACATAAGTAAATGATAGATTATGTGAATTTCCTTTACCATGGGCTCTGTTTTTCAATTATGAAATTCTATCGTTCTAATTCTCAGCAAAAATCAATCATCTACCCCAATTGTGTTCTACTTTTTTAGATTACTGCTCATGAAATAATAGCATATAAATTGTTTTATTTATTGTATACCTAGCCTGTAAAATATGTTATTTGCTGTTCATTTGCCAGTGTATTCTTCTTTTATTAAAAACATTTTTCATACAGTATATTCTGATAGCTTCTCTCCCTAAACTCTTCCCAGATCCTCCCTGGCTCCCCCAACCCAATGATAGGCCTCCCTCTCCTCCTCTCTCTCTTTCTCTCTCCCTCTCTCTTCCTCCCTCCCTCCCTCTTTCTCTCTCTAGAAAGCAGGCAAACAAAAGATCAAGCAAACTGGAATATAATAAGCAAGAAACTCAAAACCAAAGAGAAAGCATAAGATACACATCACCTCGCATGCATGCATGCATACACACACACACACACACACACACCACTATAAAAATACAAAATCAGAAACCATCTTCTTAAATTTAAAGATCCTTTAAAGTCAAAGAAGAAATTATGATATTATTTTAATCTTATTTTGTGGCTTTTATTACTAAAATTCAAGTTTGCTTTTATAGTAAAAGTTGTTGAATTTTAATTTTAATATTTTAATGTCCTTCCTATACTTTCCCCAAAGTATGTGGTGGTTTAAATGAGATACGTCCCTCATAGGTTCTGGTTTTGAACACTTTAGAATTGTAGACTTGCTGGAGGATGTATGTCAATGGGAGTCTTTGAGATCTTAAAACCACACCCTATTTCCTACTTGGCACCGTGCTTGCTTTAGAAGATGTGCACTCTTACCTTTGTACTCTTGCCACCATAAAATAAACTTTCTTCTCTAAAAAAGTCCTTATGATTGTCTGATTTCCTCAGTGTCTGTTATATCCTGTTTCATTTCTATTTTTTTTTAAATTGGATATTCTCTCTGCCTTTTAGTTAATTTGGATAAGGGTTTGTCAGTCTTGAAAAACAACTCTTTGTTTCATTGATTCTTTGTATTGTTTGTTTGTTTCTATTTTATTGATTTCAGCCATGATTTTGATTATTTCTTGCTGTCTACTCCTTTTGGGTGTGATTCCTTCTTTTGTTCTAGAGCTTTCATGTGTGGTATTAAGTTACTATTATGAGCCTGGCAGTGGTGGTGTACTGCTTTAATCCCAGCACTTGGGAAGCAGAGGCAGGTGAACGTCGGTGAGTTTGAGGTCAGCCTGGTATACAAAGTGAGTTCCAAGACAGCCAGGACACAGAGAAACCCTGTCTCGAAAATTTTTTAAAAAATTAACTATTATGAGATCTATTTTTTTTAATGTAGACACTTAGTGCTATGAACTTGCCTCTTAGAACTGCCTTCATTCTGTCCCATAAGTTTGGGTATTCTGTGTTTTCATTTTCATTATATTCTAAAAATGTCTTTGATTTCTTTATTTATTTCTGTCTTGACCCAGTTTTCATTCAACAGTGAGTGATTCAGTTTCTATGAGTTTGTAAATTTTTTGTTATTGTTTATGTTGTTATTGATAATCAGCTTTAATCTATGGTGCTGTGATAGGATGCAGAGAGTTATTTCAGTTTTCTTGTATCTGTTGTGGCTTGCTTTGTTTCCAATTATGTGGTTGATTTTAGATAAAGTTTCACTAGTTACAGAGAAGAAGGTATATTCTTTTATGTTCAGATGAAATGTTTTGTAAATATTTGTTAGGTCCACTTGGTTTATAACATCTGTAACCTCCAGCATTTCTGTTTAGTTTTTGTTTGGATGACCTGTCTGTTGGTGAGAGTGGGTATTGAAGTCACCTACCCTCGGTGTGTGAGGGTCAATATATGACTTAAGCAGTAGATCAAGGGGCCAGTATTGGCAAAAGATAACCAAAGTTCTTAACACAAAGGAGATTAATTTGCCCCAGAGGGACAAAGGGCAGGGAATAAGAGACAAAGATGATAGAGAATGAGAAGTGGGGAGAACGGGAAGGGATATTTGTCTGGGGGTGCTGGGGGAAGGGAGGGGTCGGGGGACTGACGGACAGACAAAAAAAAAAAGACTACCTCTGGATAGAAAGGAGACATGGCAGTTTATAAAGGTAGAAGGGGAATTCCTGTGTTAGGATGAGGTTTTGAATTTTGATTGTGCATGTTAATTAGGTGAGCCAAAGGGGGCTTTTGATTGCTGGACTTTGGTAGTCAGCCTCAGGAGAAGGAAGTGGCCAAATAAGGGAATATACCTTGCTGGCTAGCTTTAGGAATGTAATATTTACGGTTTCTAGCAAGGCAGAGGGAATGGCCTGCCAGAGCTTTGTTTGCTATGCTTGGGCTGGCTAGAGTCCCTTCAGTAGAAGTGTTTCTTTTATGAACCGGAGTGTCCTTGTTTTTTTGGTGAATAGATGTTAAGAATTGCAGTATCCTTTTGGTGGATTTTTTCTTTAATGAATATTTAGTACCTTCCCCATCTCTTCTGTTTAGTTTTGGTTTGACGTCTATTTTACCAGATATTAAAATGACTAAACCAAAATGGATGGAACTCGAAGAAACCATTCTGAGTGAGGTAACCCAATCACAAAAAGACAAACATGTACTCACTCATATGTGGACCTGCTTTATGATACATAGTATCATAAAGCATAGTAGTGATCATGCTTTATCAGAGCTGTTTTTAATGATGTTGCACAGAATGGTTTCCTTCCAGATGATGATTGAGAAGCTAATTTAAAAAAAGTGGTGCCAGGTACCACAAGGGTAACAGAACTGTGCTGTTTTTCTGGGATTTTGTTTTTTTACTTTTTTTTTAATGGAGAGTGCTGGATGTCTCTACAATTTTGTTTAAATGACTGCAGAACCTGGAAAAGCTGTTGCTGCTATTGATGCATAACATACTGCCATTATTGGTCTTTTATATAAATATAAATATATATATATACATAAAAAAATAAGTTAGTCATTGTTGGCTTTTTTAATTTGTACTGGAACATTCTTTTACTTTGTTTTAAGTGTATGTTTCTCAAGTAAACAATTTAGGTATTTTTCCATACCTTTTTCTTTCTGATGTAGACTTCAGGTTAGTTAATATTATACTGCATCTGGTAATGTATTCTGTGTTTGAAGCCTAGTGACTTTTCATTTTGATGTTCTTGTGATTTCATATGCTGTATTCTCCAAGCAATAAAATTCTGATGTATTTTATAAAATAAATAAATAAATAAATTTCAATAAAAAAAGAAAAGAAGAAAAAAATGACTAAACCAGCTTCTTTCTTAGGTCCATTTGCTAGAAATGTCTTTTGTTCATCCCTTTACCCTGAGGTAATCTGTAGGTCTGGACTTGTAGATAGATATTGTTTAATTTTGATTTTATCCTGGAATGTCTTATTTTCTCCATCTATGGTGATTGAAAGTTTTGATGGGTATAGTATTCTGTGTTGGCCACTGTGGTTTCTTAAAAGTCTATAGGACTTATGTCCAGCACCTTCTGGCTTTAAGAGCCCCCATTGAGAAGTCAGGTGCAATTCTAATAGGTTTTCCTTTATATGTTACTTGGTCTTTTTCCCTTGTAGTTTTTAATATTCTTTTTTTCCTGTGCATTTAGTGTTTTGATTGTTATGTGCTAAGGGGACTTTCTTTTCTGGTCCAATCTATTTGGTATTTTGTATGCTTCTGGTACTTTGATAGGCATCTCCTTCTTTAGGTTAGGGAAATTTTCTTCTGAGTTTGTTGAAAATATTTTCTGTGCCTTTGACCTGGGTTTTTTCTTCTTCTTCCATTCTTCTTATGATAAGAACATTTTTTAAATAAATTTTTATTTAAAATAGAAAAGATTTTTTACATGTCAATCCCAGTTCCTGCTCCCTCCCTTCCTCCCCTGCTCCCACCAACCCCCTGCCCCATCCCCTTTCTGCTCCCCAGGGAGGGTGAGGCCTTCCATGGGGGATCATCAAAGTCTGTCATATCATTTGGAGCAGGGCCTAGGCCCTCCCCTCTCCCCCTGTGTGTCTAGGCTGAGAGAGCATCCCTATATGTGGAATGGGCTCCCAAAGTCCATTCGTACACTAGTGATAAATAGTGTTCCACTGCCAGAGGCCCCATAGAGTACCCAGGCCTACTAACTGATACCCACGTTCAGGGGTCCTGGTTCAGTTTCATGCTGGTTCCCCAGCTGTGAGACTGGGGTCCATGAACTTCCACTTGCTCAGGTCAGCTGTTTCTGTGGATTTCCCCAGCATGGCCCTGACCCTTTTGCTCATCCCTCCTCCTTCTCTACAACTGGATTCCAGGAGTTCGGCTCAGTACTTGGTTGTGAATCTCTGCTTCTGCTTCCATCAACTACTAGATGAAGGTTTTATGATGGCATTTAAGGTAGTCATCAGTCTCATTATAGGGGATCCTTCCTCCATTCTTATTATTCTTAGTTTTGGTATCTTAATAATGTCCCAGATTTTCTGGATGTGCCAGAATTTTTTATCTAACATTTTCTTGGACAAATGTTTATTTCTTCTACCATGTTTTCTTTTTTGATTTATAGTTTATCACTTCGTTTATTCCCATTCCACAGTATATGGAGAGCATTCTCTCCTGACATGGAATATTCTTAGGATATAATATTGTTAATTAATCTACCATGTTTTCAATGCCTGAGATTGTCTCTTCCATCTCTTGTATTCTGTCAATGAGGCTTACTTCTGAGGTTCCTATTCAAGTTCCTTGTAGTGTGTTGTTTTACTATTTTGGCTCTTTAGTCTCTTTGGACTTTTTGGGAGGCCCACAACACAGCTCCCAAATAAATCACACACAGTGGCCTTAGCTTGGCTTGTTTCTTGCCAGCTTTTCTTAATGTGAATTATCTCTGTTGTACCCAAACCTGAACCCCCAAATCACCAAGAGACCCGATCTGATGCAAAAGCAAATAGTCTCTAATTAATTAATGAGTTAACTGTATTAACTCGGGTCCTCCACCCTTCCGACACAGTGGATAGAGTAAGAAGGACCCGGATATATTCGGGCAGGGAATATATTGGGGTAGAGCAAGGGGAGTGTCCAGGGGTCCGCTGGTTGCATAACAGCAGTCTCAGGATTGGTGCACCTCTGAGCTGGGAGACTGGTTCTGTGTTGATTGATCAACTGCAACTGCAGGAATGTTGCTATGCCTGGAGGCCCACCCAGGGCTGTTGATATGCTTTGTACTCCACTGTTACTGTAAAGCACATCCAGAGCCCGCCAGCTAACTTCTGATTGGTTCCTTGCCAAATGGAGAGTGGTTTATTCCCAATAATAAGGGAAGTTCGGGAATTCAGTACATGCTGCTGATTCAGAGGCCTTTGTCTTGCTGGGTCTTATCTGCAGCCTGTCATGGCTGCTAAAGCAGGGGGCTGGGTGAGGGTCTGGTCCCTTCAATCCCATCTATCTTTGGCCTGGGGCTTTTATCTTTCTCTATTCCTGTATACAATTTCTCTCCTTCTTACTCCATGTCTGGCCCCTGAAGTCTCCTCCTTTCTCTCTCCTTCCCTGATCCTCAGGTCTTTTTCTCCCAGATTTTTCCTCATATTCATCCTCTCTGCCTGCCAACCCCACCTATTCCTCTCTCCTGCCTCGCTATTGGCAATTCAGCTCTTTATCAGACCATCAGGTGTTTTAGACAGGCACAGTAACACAGCTTCACAGAGTTAAACAAATGCAACATAAAAGTAATACACCTTAAAATAATATTCCCCAACAGTTCCTACATTTTTCCTTTCCAAATTACCTCCAGTTTGGGTTTTCCTTATTGATTCTGTTTCCACTTTCACGTCTTAAACTGTTTTATTCTTATCTCTCCACTGTTTATTTGTGTTTTCATAGATTTCATTTCCTCTTTAAGGATCTCTAATGTATTCATACTGGTTGTTTTGAAATTCTTGTCTTATGCTTCAGCTATATTGCATTTCTTAGGGTCTGCTGTGATAGGGTTGCTGGGCTCTAGTGAAGACATATGATTGTGTTTTTATGCTGGTGTCTAGACATTTAGAATTGAGATGATTGTAAATCTAGGTGTTGACATTTGGTCTTGTCTTTGTTGGGTGGTTTTTTTTTTGTGCCTGGTTTCTATTGCCCTTTTTGGTTCTTAGGAGAGAGTTGTGGCTGTGTGTTGCCTGGTAGGAAATTCTTCTGGGATCTTGATAGGGTGTGACCTCTGGGAGTTTCAGGTAAAATGTATTTCTGAGGATTGGGAGCTCACACTTAGGAATGGGGATGGGCGGGGACAGTACCTGTAGGGGCCTACAGGAGGGAAGAAAAGTGTGTTCTATAAGGATCTGCTAAGTTCACTGGGAATGGGGGCAGAGAGTGAGGAAAGATCACAGCACATCTGCTACAGAGACGGGGATGAGACTTGGGGATTGGACTTGGAGGAATAGAGGAAGAAGATCTGAAGTTAACCAACCTGGTGAGAGTGACTTGTCAGTTCCCAGGGAGTGCATGCTGGAGGTGGGGGCTGGGATAAAAAACAATGATTAAAGGGAGGGAAACTAGGAGGGGAAGATCTTTGTGGTCCACTGGATATGGGGGCCTTTTGGAAGGGAGACTGCAGCAGAGCTGGGGATGAAACTAGAGGATTGGATTTGGAAGAGCAAATGGAGTGGTGAAGATCTCTAGTCAGCCTACCTGCTTCCCTAGCCAGAGTCCACTTTCACTTTCATTTAATTTTAAAGAGGACATATGAACATTGACCATGGACTGAACCACATATATTGAGATGCACCTTTGCCTGTAAAGTGACATCTATTTATGGTGATTTATTTGTTTTTCTTAGCAGGTAAAGGTCTAAGCAAGGCTGCTCCCTGTAGTTCACTGTTGCTGGCTTCAGTCTGCTGTGGCCTTTTCTGCTCTCATTTTATGCCTCATTCATATCACTAAGCAACTGGCAACTAGAACAAGTCATATAACCCCCTCCCACCTCTGTTTTCTCAGACCCAAACAAAGTTACAGGGACTAAAGAAGGTGACTTGTATAAGTACCCAGAAAGTACCTAGTACAGAGTAATCACTAGAAATGTGAGACTCTCCAGTTATTTCAGCTGACTTTGGTGGAGGCAAGGTCGAGATAGAGCTCCAGAATACATGAAACATTCTATGTACTATTAAAAAAGTAAGCCACATTAAAATAGAAACTGAAGGCTCAGAATTTCAAGTTTATTCTTGGTTTCATAGACAGTTTGAGACTAACCCAGACTTTATAAGACCATGTTTCAATAAAATATTTAAAATATTCTGGATAAAAATCCAAAAAAGAAAACAAAACAAATTCACATAGGCCTGGTTGTACAGGTCTGTAATCCTAGCTATTTAGGAGACTAGGACAAATGTGTATGCCTAGGTTCAATCCTCAATATTGGCAGGAGGAGCCAGTGTATAAGAAGCTGTTTGGGTAACCTAAGATAGATTTATCCATTCTTAGCCTGTATGTTTTTCATGAGTCACTGGACTTACCCATTTTCTTCCTTTCCCATCCTCCATTCCTTGATGACTTAGAATTTGTCCCCTTTCTCCCTGACCTTCCTATTTTAATTCTTGACATCCTTCTGGATTGCTGATTCAAGAGAAAGCTTGTAACTAATTCTTCCAGAAAGGAACACTATGAAGTGTCAGCTTAGATGCTTCTCATGCTTCAGCACATCCTGCAGTGTCACAGGGGTCCACTTTGGAGGCAATTCCAGTGCATAATTTTCCTTTATAGAACATCACTTAATGTTGTCAGTCAGTCTCATACTCCTTGTTGATGAGGAGGTATTATGTTAGATAGTTGGTCTTGATACAGCTTAACCTTTAGTAGTTTAACTTCTGGATGTTTTCTGGTTCTGTGATTTATTTTACCCACAATGTTGTAGAGGATATAACCTGACCTATTGTCAGCATGAATGCAACCTGAAATTACTTTTCTCTTCTTCCTTGGATTTACGTGGCACAGCTTCAGCAGGTTGTGTAGCAGAAGCTTGTCTTTGTCACCTGCTCCCACCCTCAGGGACTCAGGAGATCCAGGTGTAGCTTAGGGATTTTCCACACATAGACTAACCAGTTAACCACATCAGGGTTAGTATACTGCTGATACAAAAACTTAGTGTTTTCATGAGTGATCTTTAGGGCAGTGGGATTCTTCACTGTGGAAGATCTCAAAGGGAAGCCTTCTGTGATCAACTCTGTGGTTCTTAGAGAGGGCTGTTAAATGTTCAACACCTGGCTCTAGAATCTTAATTTTTCCCTCAGTACCGCATTTAAGTTCTTTCAGTCATGTTCTGTCTCTGTCAACCAAGAAAACACTTCAGTGGAAAGATTATCCATCTGATATAGGCCATTTTGCTTCTCTAGCCTATTGGAAAGTGTTGCAGGAGTCTTACCTCTCTGGGTCTGATATTTAGAAGATCATAAGTCTGTCAGCTCCTCTCTTCCATGCAGCCCTTCCCTGTTTCATATTCCTTTGATGGCCATGATACTGTTCAAATCTTATGTGTCACAATGCAAAAGTGGGTGATCTCAGTATCCCTTAGTACAACACTAGGGCTTTAAGAATGGTCAGAACCAAATTTCAGAAATTACCCTGAAGTGAAACCACAAATGATTCATATACATCAAGACCAGATCAGCTGGCATGACATTCCATTTTCTATAAGGCAAAACCAATACCCTGACTCTTGGAGGTCTTGAGAATTGGCAGGAATGTAGCAGTGACATCAGTTGTCCTATGGAGGGCGCCATGTCCACTATTCATTTGAGAACCTGTCCTTAAACAAACTAATTTGCTTGGTAGAAGCCACCTTCACTTCCTGTGGCATCCCATATGCCACATACCTTCATAACTAAGCTGTTAGAACAAGTTCTTGGAAGTTTTGGTGGACAATTCAGTTTGCTTACCTAATCTTCATTCAGTGTAGCTTCTTGACTAATTGCCCTTGTAAGGTGGGATTTAGAGAAAGAACAACTCTGTTCCTTGTTTGTGTGAAACAAATAACTAAGAAAATCTTCTTTCAAAGAGTAGCTTCAAGTTAGGTTGACACATCTAAACTCACACTGTTATTGCTTAGTAGCTAATTTGTTTGTTTGTAGAGAGGAGCCCTCCTGTGAAGCCTGAGTGGACCACTGGGTGATTGTCTTTACAGTGCCACCCATGAACACATACAGTAAAAGCAGTAGGAAAGGTATAGCACTTGCTCTTTGTCTCTGTCTCTCTCCCCTTCCCTCCTTTCCCCTCCCCTCCTCCTTCCCCTTCTCCTCCCCCCTCCCTCACCTAACTACCAGGCAACAGTGTCTAGATCATTCTGTACTAGAGGACTTTTCTTGACATTTTTTACTAATTTTAATTTTAGTTAACATGGAACTTATGGGTTTCATTTTCACACTGCTTATATGTATGTGTGTGTGTATGTATATATATATATATATAATATATATATATGTGTGTGTGTGTGTGTGTGTGTGTGTGTGTGTGTGTGTGTGTGTGTCTTGGTCATATTTATTTCCTCACTACCTTTCCCTACTCCTACTTCCCCAATAGACCTTTTTCTAATTTCATGTTGCATATATGTATGTATGTATGTATGTATGTATTATGAATGTGCATGTGTGTAATTTAATACAAATTCCACATCTGAAAGAAGTGTGATATTTTTTATTTATTTTCCCACATCATCCTCTGTTGTTCCCCCATCTCTTTTTATAATTATTCTTTCCCTTCATTCCCCTTCTACTTTTATGTCTTGTATATTTATGTATATATGTATTTATATTTAAATCTACTTTTTGTGGGGTTTTTTTGTTTTGTTTTGTTTTTCAAGACAGGGTTTCTCTGTGGCTTTGGAGGCTGTCCTGGAACTAGCTCTTGTAGACCAGGCTGGTCTTGAACTCACAGAGATCCACCTGCCTCTGCCTCCCGAGTGCTGGGATTAAAGGTGTGCGCCACCAACACCCGGCTTTTAAATCTAGTTTTTATGTATGAGAAAAATGTGTCTTTCTGAGACTGTCTTGTTTTGCTTATCATGATCTTTTGTTCTAGCAATTTTCCTACAAGTGACATAATTCCATTCTTCATTATTACCCAATAAAACTCCACTGTGGGAGCTGGAAAGATCGCTCAGTGGTTAAGAGCACTAGCTGCTCTTGCAGAGGACTCAAATTAGATTCCTAGCACTTATATATATTCTCAACCATATGGGCACCAGGTACACATACAGTGTTCTTCTGTACCTTCAGGCAAAATACTTACACATATAAAATAAAATCTTTGAAAAGTCCATTTGTATATAAATACCACAGTTGCTTTTGTCATCACTTGCCTTTTAATTTAACTTTTAAGTTGCATATAAATTAATGGGTTTCATTATGACACTTTATAAAAATACTTTGTTTTGATTTTTATTTATGTGTATGTGGGGAGTAGTGCATGCATCTGACCTGTGAAGACCAGAAATGTTTCCAGATTCTCCTGGAGCTGGAGTTATAGGCAGTTGTGAGCCACCTGACATAGATACTGGGAACCAAACCTGGATCTTCTGCAAAGCAGATCATACTCTAATAAAACACTGAGCCATCTCTGTGGATGCATTATGGCACTTTTTTGCTCTAGTTCCTTTCTTTCTCCCAACTGCCATATTATCTTGATCTATTCATCTATTAATAGATATCTAGGGTGGTTGACTATCTTGGCTATTGTAAATATTGCAGCTGTAAACATGGATATGCAAGTATCCCTGTGTTGTGCTAACTAGAGTCCTCCAGGTATGTGTGCACTAGTGATAAAACTGGGTCATTCATACAGTTGTAGTTTCATTTTTTTTTGAGGAATTTTCATTCTAACTTCCATGGTGGCTATACCCATTTTCATTTCTGGTAACAGTATAAAAGGGGATCCTTTCCCCAACATCCTTGCCAGAATTTGTTATAATTTTGTTTTTGGAGACAGGGTTTCTCTGTGTGGCTCTGGGGCCTGTTCTGGAACTAGCTCTGTAGACCAGGCTGGCCTGGAACTCACAGAGATCAGCCTGCCTCTTCAGTCCCAAATGCCTGGTGTAATTGGTTTTCTTAATGATAGCCAATCCTTCTATGATAAGATAGAATTACAATGAAGATTCAGTTGACATTTCCCTAATGACTAAGGATATTGAATATTTTACAAATATTTATTGGCCATTTCAATTTTTTTGAGAATTGTCTGTTTAATTCATTTGCCTGTTAATTAATTGGATAATTGGGGTGATGGGTTGTTTAAGTTTAGTAGTTCTTTATATATTCTTGATATTAAGCCCCTGTCAGATGTATAGTCTTTGAAGATTGTCTCCCATTTTGTAAGCAGTCTCTTCACTCTGAGAATTGTTTCCTTTGCTCTGAAGAAAGTTTTCAGTTTGCTAAGATATCATTTATCATTTTTGTGATTGTTTTAATGAGCCACTGGAGTCCTTTCTGGAAAATCCTTGCCTATTCCTAAATCTTGAAGTAGTTTCATTAGGTTTTCCTCTAGAAGTTTCAGTTTGGGGTTTTAAGTTGCGATCTTTGATCCATTTTTAACTTTTATAAAAAAGATTTTATTTATTTATTATGTATACAACATTCTGCTTCCATGTATATCTGTACACCAGAAGAGGGCACCAGATCTCATAACGGATGGTTGTGAGCCACCATGTGGTTGCTGGGAATTGAACTCAGGACCTCTGGAAGAGCAGTCGGTGCTCTTAACCTCTGAACAATCTCTCCAGCCCCATTTTTAACTTTTTTTGTGCAGAGTGAAAGCTAGGATCTAGTTTCATTCTTCTATGTGTAAACATACAATTTTCCCAAATGCTCTAGTGAATTTTTTATCCAGCTTGGCCAGTTCAGTGGTCACTATTGGTCACAGTTTTCCAGATTGGTCTAGTCATCTAATCAGCCAGAACTAAAGAGGTCAAGGGTTAAGATTCCCTTCTTCCACTCCTTTCTTCTTATAAGCCCACACTGTAGAACATACTGAAGGGACAAGAATATGCCTTGCCCTTCACCAACCTCTGTTGGTTACCAGTGATACTCAGGAGAACTACAGCTTAGTAGGCACTATGAAGTTCTAGTGTTTATGAATACTGTTTTTCTAGTGTTAGTAAATTTTATTTCCCTTGCTTTCTCATGCTCAATCTTTTATCTGTAAATAGTGGTTCCAAGAGTGAGGTCCTTAGTAGGACCTATTAGTTAGAAGCAGTCATAATTGTAAATTCTTGAGCTAGCTGTAATTCATTGTTTGTTTAACATGCACAAGGCCTTGAGTTGTAATCCTCAGTACTGCCAGAAATAAATATAAGAAGATACTACCCTCAGATTACTGAGAAATCCTAGGAATAATTCCCAAGTCCTTCATGGGGTTTTGATGCTTCCACACTGAAGTTTGAAAGCAACTGTTCTAAACTGTCTTATTAATCTTCTTTTGAATTCAGATTCATTTAGCACTTATTAAAGCCTTAAACACCTCAGGTACTAGATATAGCCATTTACCTTATATGACATGGTGATGTAAGTGATATTATCTTCATTTTATAGGTGAGGAAATCGAAGCCCAGAAATGTAAAATGGTTAGAGGGGTAAAGCATGGA
The DNA here is from genome assembly GCF_003668045.3 of Cricetulus griseus. NCBI lineage: Eukaryota > Metazoa > Chordata > Mammalia > Rodentia > Cricetidae > Cricetulus > Cricetulus griseus. Next base: position 94,406,863 of record NC_048604.1, read on the forward strand.
CACAAATCTACTCAAAGTCCAAAAGAATAAGCTTCTGGTGTTGTAATCTGGAGCAGCTCAAAAAATTGAGGATGGTCAGCATGAATAGATTGTCTAAAGGTTTTATTGCCTAAGTTTTTCAGGGATATGTCTGGCTCTAGAAGAGAAGCAGTCGTTTATAATTCTGCCTCCTAAATAGCTGTTCAGTGATAAGGCTGGCTTTAGAGGTCTTTGTTCTGACTGTGCACCTTAATAGATTAGTGACCTTCTTATGAGGTCCTTCTGACATGTAGAAAGAAAATCTACCAAAACTCATCCTGAACTAAATTTATTCTAGGGCAAAATATTTAAAACAAATTACGCTGCTAGTTAAATACTTATTGTTAAATTTGTATAATGAAATACTATTTAGTCTTCGTCTTGGGTAGCCATATTTCACTCATCAGGTGGTAAAGTTCTGTTCCCTTCTACTTCCAGTTTTTATCTGGAAGAACACTAGTGTTCATCATCAGAGCTTAATGGCCCAAGCTCATCAGGATAGGACATCCAAGAAATGCACACTCATGATTGGAGAGTGCCTGACTCCAAACTAGAACACTGATGCTTAAGTCATGATTACTCAGTTTTTGCTGTCCTACATAAATTAATTTTTCTTGCTTGTTTTTATTAAGCCACAAAAGTCCTAGATATGTATTTGGAATCTAATAGAGGGTTAGTCTAGTCCAAGAACACTGTAATGTAATGAACAGCCTTACCTCAGGCTTCTCTGTAGAGGCAAGGATAGGAGCTAGTATTTGCATTGTCATTGAGCTAGTGGGGGTGCAGAATTAAAACACCTTTGCTTCGCTGTCAAGAACAAGTTTATGAAAGAAACACTTTGGTTAATATGGGTAATTTGATAAACCCTCCTTTTAAGAGAGAAGCCTGGTAACTGTTTTTATTTTCTAGTTAAAATTACTTAGTACCTGCTACCACCCCACCTACAGACATACGCCTAACTGTGGCAAGGCATTGAGTATTTTTGTAGTCAGAAGTTTCTGTACCCTTGTCAAATCTTGGTCTGTGGAATATTATCTTAAGAGTAATATGAGAAGAAAAGCATTACAATGTAGAAAAGGAGTTCAAAGATGGAAATGGGGCTTAATAAAATATGTTTCAAAGTCAAATGCTGTCCTCAAAAGCTATATACAAGGTTGAAAATTAAAATTATACTTCAACTTAAATTTTCTCAAGTTTTCAATTAGAAAGGCTATATTTGATATTGGGACCGAATTTCAGTTCTCTTAATCAGATTTGAGACAGGCTTCAAAGAGTTAATGCATATTAAGCATTATTCATAAGCAAATCAAGAGCTGGCATAGCAACAGCTTCTCCCCAGGGAGGAGAGGAGAGAGGACAGGACAGGACACAGTGTTCACAGTCTGTGGTTGGAGAAGCCAGCAGTAGCCTAGCTGTATTGTTTACTCTCCACCCACCAGAAGGCACTGGTGTAGTGAAGAGAGCACATGTGTCTGGGTTTAGGATGCTGAGCACAGAAAGCCCCATTTGGTGACTCATCCAGAGCACTAAGGCATTAGTGCAGTATTAGTGCAGTACAGCTGAGTGGTTGATATTGTTATCTGTTGATATTCTATGCTATCTGATTTTTGGGATTTGGGCAGGAACGCCTGGAAGCGATGATGCGCCGGTCCCTGGAGCGTACACAGCAGCTAGAGCTGAAAAAGAAGTGTTCATGGGCAGGATCACCAGCTTCAGGGCCTGGAGGACGTGATGGTGAGTCTAATGCTATCTCTGCATTGCAGGGCCCCTATGGGGAGATCACGGACATGACTGGATGGCTGCAGGATTTGGAAGATGCTGTGCACGGCTTTACAGGCACCTTTTCAGATGCTTAAACTGCCATGCGTCCTGTGTGTGTATGCATTTCTCATAAAGGGAGTTGTCATTCTTCTTGCTATCAGATAGCTGAAGCATGAATACTGGGCTTTGGGAAAGAGCAAAAGAAAAGCAAAGGAAACAAATACAGAGCCTTATAGCTGAACTAAGCATGCAGATACAAAAATAATTTCATTTCAGGAGAGGGAAATGGCAGGAGGCACAGTCACAGCCCTAGATGTGACTGGAAAAGGCACAGCAATTACTCTCAAAGAAGGGCTGGGCATTTTCCTTCTTCATTATGATTTTTTGTTGCTCTTTTGATTTCATTTTAAAGCAATTTATTTACTTCATTATCCAATTCATAATCATCTTTAAATTTTCAAATGCCTAAATGTATGGATTATTACTAATATCAGGATGACTTTTTCCTCTTTTCAGTGTCATAGTATGTTTCAGTGATCTCAGTATTCTGTTAAGCAGGAGTTGTGTACTAACTCTTTTTGAGAGCAGATATTTAAATTACCATCTCTTGACTTTTACATCTTGTTCTATTAATCATTAGGCAGTGAATACACCTTTTCTTTATTCTTTTGAGAAGGCAATAACTAATTTATTACTTTTCTAATTCTTTATTAAAAACTAAAGTGCAACAACAAATTGGAACTTTTTCTTTTACCTCTCTTTGCTCTGATTTTTTCTGTGTAGGTGAATCAGAAAATACCCCACCCCTTCCTCTAACTTTAGCAGCCAGCACCCTCCCTTCGGACACAGGGACCACTACAGCTGCTGCCGAGTCCACCAACGGTATACCCGAGCATCACCATACCATAGTGTTTTGTGATAACTGTTCTGATCACCCTCCTCCATCACTGTGTCTGTCTCAAGTACTTTCACAATTGATTTCTTAATCTGACCTGTCATGACTTTTTCTCTAGATCTGTGAATGACATGCTCATATGTTTTTGTTCTTAGAGCTGCATGCCTTATATCTTAGTGTCCTGGAGACATTTCATCCTCAGCTCACTAACTTCTGCCTTAAAAAAACTCTCATCAGTATTGGACTTTTGTGCATTTAGACATTTAACAGTCTCATTGGTCATCTTGTTTTAGGTAGCAAGTAGCAAGACACTTTCATTACTTTAGTGAATGACCAGAAATCACACAAATTTCTAAGTAGAATACTTGAGCTTGGTTAATGTGACAGATTTCTGGTAGTGGTAGGGAATTTATCAGTACTAACATGGAGAATTCACATAATTAGACAACTTGGCTTTGTACCTAACTCTATCTCTGTCTAAAAGGCTGTCTGTTTTAGAAACATGGAGAAATCTTAAGAGCAAAACTTAGTTTGCATTTAGTAATGACTTTAGAAATACTGTAAATTTTAATGATAAACTGAAAATGAGAAATAGAAGGGATGTGATATTTATCAGCAATATAGAGAGGCATATTATTTGTAGAAATAAATATCTTTGATTTTTGACTTTCCTCTGACACAGAATAACATTGGTAGTGTTAAGTATCACAGATTTTGCTTCATGGGTTGAGATTTGGTCTCCCCCCCCCTGGAAAGGTGAGAAAAGAGTATTACTACACCTAAGGCGAGTAATAAGGTGAGGTGAGTGACTCAGACATAAAATTTATGGGAATGCCAAAAATATCAAGATTAGATAATATTTTAATGCTGTATTTTAAAAAACTTAAACCATAGAACAATCCATGTTAAACAAAATAATCTCTCTTCCTCCCCTACTTCCCTGGGGAACCCCTGGTGTTACCTATGCTAAGCAAGCACACCAACACTGAGCAACATCCCTGACACAAGTATTGAATTTCTAGACACTGTGACAAACCATATCAGAGCCTGAGGCAAAGGGGGAAAAGTGTACAGATATATACATGGTTTTATAATTTCTAGTGGTTGCTTATTTTTCCAGAAATTTAAAGTAATTAAAATCAAACAGTGAGTGTTAAAATTTAAAACATTATTTCAAGTATTTTATGTATCCTCAATTAAAATATGTTATATTTTGATTTTAGCTTAGTTAAAATGATTTAAGATTGCCACTTGGTGGGCGGAAATTGCCATATAAAAGGAATTCTCTCATTTGAAAACATAAGTTAAATTTTGGAAATATTAGGAGTTAGCTTTCTCATCAGTAATGCATACATAATTTTACATTTGCCTTGTGTTGTAGCATAGCTTCACAGGCACTGTTAGCACTTTTCTGTTGCTTGTAATGATTTAACTTAGAAGCTAATCTAAAACATTGATTGGAACATGAGAACAAATAGAGGGTCAAATGTTTAAATCCTTACTGTATTGTTAAAGCATTTGCAAAGAGCCATTTTGATGGTATCTCTTAAAAATAGGAAAATCAGCAACTGCTGAAGCTAGTGCTACTTTAAACACAACTCCTTGCAATACAAATTACATTCTTTTTCCAACCTGAGCCTCAAATAACCTCCAGGAAAAGTTATGTTTCAGCACATATAGTTTTAGTCAAGGTATTAGATATTTCTAGGAACAGTTGTCCCTGGGTCTAGCTAGGTTAGTTTTGTTTTTGTTTGATGCAGATATATTTAAAAATCCAGACGCAAAAAGCCCAAGGTGGGATTAATATCATTTTAGCTGAGTATCTGAGTGAGTTTGAACATTTAAAGAGAAAAGCACAGTGAAGAAATTGCAAACCAGTGGCTGTTGTAGCATGGATGTTTCCAGATTAAGATAATGGAAGCAGTGTGCTATGCTGCAACGGAGCACCACTGAATGTGTGTGGATGAGGACAGGAAGGACACTTTGAGATTTGTATTCACAGGCTACAGTGATATGAAAACCAATGTCTTTAATGCATTTCTCTGCAGCATGTGACAAACTTTCAACATCAACCATGAATTTGCCAAAGCAGACGGAGCCTCCTATGAGTAAACGCCTGTCTTCATCCACCGCGGCAATATCTTATTCCCCAGACCGAGGCAAGTGAATGGGTAGACCTTGTCTCTCCAGTTTGCTTCTTTCTGGTGTGAATGTCTTAATAGTGCCCTTTGTGAAAGCCTCCTCTCAAGCCTTCTGCAAATAATACCACTGTCTTAACCTCTAGGGTCTGGCTAACAAGACTTTAGAAAGTGGTATTGTTCTGTAAACAAAGGTCATTGTTGATTGATAGGAATTTATAGTCTCCCAATCTGCAAGAACCTATTCCACAGAGCATGGAGGAAGGTTGCTTTGTTTTGTTTTTAAAGCACTTGCTGGGTCAGTGATGTAATATAATTGATTAGCCAGAAAGAGCAGAATTGATTAGTGTTATCTGGGGGATTTGATATTATGGAAAAAAAATGGGACTCTGAAGTCATTCATGGTTTGTAGGTCTATCTAGCTTATAAATGAAAACAGAAGTACAGTAATAATGAGAACTTTTTTCATTTATTTTACATACCAACCACAGTTTCCCCTCCCTTCTCTCTTCCCATTCCCTCCCCCCACCTCCCATCTCCCCCGCCTACCATTCCTCCTTTGTTCAGAAAGGCTCAGGCCTCCCATGGGAGCCAACAAAGCTTGGCATATCAAGTTGAGGCAGGACCAAACTCCTCTCCTTGCATCAAGGCTGGGTGAGGCATCCCAGCAGGGGGAAATATGTTCCAAAAAGCCAGCTCATATACCAGGGACAGATCTTATTCCACTGCTAGTATCTCCACAATCAGACAAAGCTACACAACTGTCACCCTCATGCAGAGGGCCTAGGTCAGTCCCATGCAGGCTCCCTAACTGTTGGTCCAGGGTCCATGTGCTCCCAAGAGCTCAGGTCAACTGTGTCTGTGGGTTCCCCTGTCATGACCTTGACACATACCCCCCTCTGCATTTGCTTTCATCAGGTACTGGATGAAGGCTCTCTGATGACGATTAGGGTATTTACCAATATGATTACAGGGGAAGGCCAGTTCAGGCACCCTCTCTAATATTGCAAGGAGTCTTAGCTGGGGTCATCCTTGTGGATTCCTGGGAATTGCCCTGGTACCAGGTTTCTCCCTAACCCCCAAATGGCCCCCTCTATCAAGATATCTCTTTCATTGCTCTCCCCCTCAGTTCTGCCCCCAGCTCAACCAACCTGATCCCTCGTGTTCCCATCCACCTATCCCCTGCCTTCCACCCCTTCCTGCTCCCAGTTTACCCAGGATATCTCATCTATTTCTCCTTCCCGAGGAAATCCATGCAGAGGACCCCCTTTTATTTTTCCATTTTTTATTTGAATTAGAAATAAGCTTGTATTACTTGTCAATCCCAGTTCCCTCTCCCCTCCTCCCCTACCAGCTCCCCAAAGGACCCCTTTTTTTAAAAAGGAAAAGCATGAATGACCTTTTAGGCAGCGTTTTGATTTGGAATAGATAGATAGATAGATAGATAGATAGACAGACAGACAGACAGACAGACAGACAGACAGACATAACCATTTCCAGAACCTGAGTAGATGTAACAGCATCTGTGTTCTAATGGAGGCTCAGAAGAGTTGTTGGAGGCCTGAATTTTTTCTTTTTATTGTGCATAGGTTAAGAAAGAGAGGGCTTTTCTTATGTAACATGCATATCCTAAAGCACTGAAGAAAGTCAGGTACTGGAAGACTATTAAGGTTGTCAGATCATCACCAAGGGGATGATCCAGAGGAGGTTTGTGACTTGGAAGAGGATGGTGGGCCTTCCTCATTGTCATTCACTGGCATTGACTTTTCCCTCCATTCCAGAGGTATGATGTGTATAGCAGAGTCCCCATAAGTGTCATAATGCTGCTGATTTTTTGGTGCCCATTCATGGTAACCTCTAGAAACATGGAAGGAAGGAAGGGTTTGAAAATACATAACACTTTTAACTCTATGACTATTCCTCTAGTGAACATATTCCATATTTTCTCAAATTCATTACTTTACATTGATGAACATGCAAACATAAACATGCTGTATCATGGTTGACAACTAAATTATCTGCTTGTGTGTTCTAAATTGAAAATCTTCAGTCTCCATACCATTTACTAAATAGATATCCAAACAATATCCATTGTCATATATCATATCCTCAAACCAAAACATTTTAGTTAATAGATTTTATTTTTCCTTTTCATTTTTTGAGTTTTTTGTTGTTTTGGCATAGATTTTTCAGGCAGGATCTCATTCTATACTCCAGACTGACCTTGAACTCCTGATATTACTACCTCCCAAATGCTAGGTATAAATCATCACATCCAATGGTCACTGAATTTTGGATCATGAATCCTACCTACTGTCTTTCATTAAAGCTGATAATCAGTTGGCTATTATTTTTCTACTGTTTGTATAATTTTGCCCTTAAAAAAATTCAGAAGATAGGAAAGTGTTTATTTTTGTACTGTTACAGGATGACACTTTTCATTTTAAAACATTAGTGTTTTAAAATATTTATTTATATATTTTTAAATTTTTTAATTGAAAATAGATTCTTCTCTCATATAATACATCCTGACCACAGTTTCCCCTCCCTCCACTCCTCCACGCTCCTACTGACCTCCCCCTCCTTGAGATCCATTCTCCCTCTGTTTCTTAAGAAAAGAGCAGGTCTTCAATAAAGTCTAAAATGAGGTTTTGTAGTCTTTCTCTTTTTTGTAGATGTAATCTTTCTTTTTCTAGTGTTAGATATACTTACTGAGTAAGTGAGTCCATATAACTTTTGGAAGGGAGTTAATTCTCTTAACTAATAGAGGTCACTGTGCTTGTTTTTTTTTGTTTGTTTGTTTTGTCTTGCTTTATTTTGTTTTTGAGACAGATCTTTACTGTGTAGCTCAGGCTAGCATCAAACTCAGGATTCTCCTGCTTCAGTCCCCAAATGCTGTGATTATAGGTTATGTACCATTACATATAGCTCAGGTCACTGTAATATTGTGTTAAATTAATTCTAGTGCCACAAGAGAATGAATGAACTTTCCTAAGCTCTTAAGTGATGTCTTACTTTTTTGATTTTACTAGGAAAAACTCCAAAGCCATCCTTTGTTAGAATTATTTTTATTTCCACATTTGTTCTGCCATCATGTTAAATGCCACCATGCACTATCTTGTTTAAACATTTTCTTTAACTTTAATTCTGCTTCTTAAAAATTTTAATTTAATTCTGTCCCTCAGCTCATCGCATGCACCTTTGTTCCATGGAAACCTTTCTTGTTTCAAGAATGCTGACACCCACACAGGCTTCTTTAGCCAGAAACAGAAGTACATACATGTTCTCAGAGCAGGCCAGTGACTGAGGTAAAAGAAGCCAAGCTGTGAAGTCAAAGAAAATGCCTGAAACAGTTTTTATCAGCCTTGGATTCATTCTTGAATTTTTGCATTTTGCTTCTCATTTTCTGGCTTTGTGAAATGCTTTCAATGGTTAATAGCATTTTCTGCTTGACAGTATTTTGCTATTGCTGTTTGTTTTAAAACTGAATAATATATAGGTGAGTAAATTATGCTATGACTGGTGACATGTGAATCAGGTAGAAAATCAACTTGGTGGGCTATAGAAGTTAGTAGACTTTTCTTAGATCATTTAGAAAAGTAGCATATAGATCTTACAGCTGCTCTACCACTCATTATTGCTCATATATAAAATGGGAGTTTTTGTTTTTTATTTATTGTAATGAAAGCTAAGTATGGTCATGAAAGCTTGTAATGCCAGTTACTTAGGAGGCCAAAGTGGGAAGATCATAAGTTTAAGGCCAGTCTGGGTAACATAGCAAGAGCATGTTTCAAAAATTTAATATTTAATGTTAAATTATCATGAGGATTAAATGAGATCATAGTATTAATAAGATAGCACACTGGTTGGCACAGAGTAAGAGCCCAAAGAATGTTTAGAGCCTTGCTACTTAAAAACGTGATCCATGGATCAGCAATGGGAACTTTGTAGAAAGGCCAGCTCTGAGATCCTCCCTAACCTGCACATTAAAGTCTGACAAACACTGGCCTTCCTTCACAAAATATGATTATATCATGATGTCAAGATTTAGGGCAAGCATTTTCTTCATTTGCAGATGAGCAGCACAATGTCCACATAAGGTTGACTCTGGTCTTCATTCCCAACATAGTATGTTTGGTGAAAATGACATCAAGTTACATAGGATCTATTCTTATTGCTTGTTTCTTTGGGGTGGGGTAGGGACAAAAATCTCATGTAGTCCAGGCTGATCTCAAACTTGCTATATAGTTGAAGCTGGCCTTGAACTCCTGATCCTTCTGCCTCCATCTCCCAAGTGTTGAGATTGCCAGTATGTGTCACTATGTCTGGCTATAAAACCTCTTAAGTGGTTAGGATATGTTTTACAAAGAAAGGTTAGTGACTGCTTAATGGGTAAAAGGTTTCATTTGGGAGCCTTAAAATTATTTGGAGTTATAGTTATGATTGTGGCTATGATTGTGAATATACTAAAAAACAACACTGAACTGGACATTTAAAGGGGGAATTATATATGCCGATTCTACCTCAACAACATCCCCCCAAATTCTTAGCAAGTATGAAGTACCCTCATTTTGAGAAAGAGAAATGTTTCAGGGGTCTCTAAGACTAAGCCCAGGTTTGATGATTTGCTCAAAAGATTCAGCATACATATATATTCACCTCTTTTATTTATTATGATGAAAGGGTATACATAAAAATCCAAAAAGGGGAAAACAACTAGGGACAAAAAGTCTAGGAAAGACAAGGCACAAGCTTCCAGAGTTTCTCCAGTATAGTCACTGAGGATGTGTTTCATGGAGTTAAGACAATGATTAACTGCCAACCAGGGAAGCTTTTTTTAAGTTTATTTATTATACAGTGTTCTGCCTGCATGTATGCCTGCAGGCCAGAAGAGAGCACTAGATCTTATGATAAATGGTTATGAGCCACCATGTGGTTGCTGGGAACTGAACTCAGTACCTCTGGAAGAGCAGCCAGTGCTCTTAACCTCTGAGCCACCTCTCCAGCCCCCAGGGAAGCTTGTTGATGCTGAATTTTTACAGGGTTCTAACCATGTGAACTCCTTGCCCAGTGAAAGTAGATATTTGGATTGTTTTTTACATACAGTTAAGACATAATAAATTATACACCACTAATGGTGGGAACCTTGATCAAGTCAAATTCCCAGGTATTATTGTTCAGATACCCACTTTAGGAGCTGGTCTTTCCAAGAACAGCAGCCTAATCTTAACACTGTCTTCTGAATAGTCTATACCCTTGACTCATTGCCATGGAGTCTTCAACCAATAGGATCCATACAGAAGATGAAGCAGGCCTGTTGCATTGATCTTACTTGTAACCTTTTGGTAACCTGGGCTTAGAAATAGAATAAAATCCTATTAACCTTAAAGGTATGTCTTAGCCAGATTGCTTCCTGGTCCCTTCTGAATATTTTTCATCTGGCCCAAGCACAGCTCTGGCCAGTAAGTAGAAGTTTACCTGACCAACTTCCATGTCTGAGGCAATGTTATGACATTAAGGGCACATACTAGAAGTAGTACCATTCTCGAGGGCTCATGGGTTCCTATGGAAAACAAGAAGCTAAGAACTTCAGGGCACTTGAAGCAGAAGATTCATTATCAAGAAACACCCCCAATGTGACCTCGCACTTTTGTGCCTCTCACCGTGCCCCAGAGTGCTTAGTACAGTGGGAGTAATTCATTTCAGTCTGTGATTCCAGAGGTAGTGCCTGAGGCTACCAGTTCCAAAGCCCCCTTCTGCTGGTGGTACTGGCTCATCTTCCTGATAAGTGTAGATAGTATATTAATGTGCTCTATTGGAATTATATCAAAATTGCCCCACCACAGCTTACTGAGTCATACACTTATGTGCAGTCTGGACTCAGAAATCTGTGCTCATAGCAGCTTACACGGGCATTATGGGAAGCTTCTTCTGGAAGAAAGAACTTCCACGAGCAATTCTGGAAAACAGATTGCAGATATCTTTGTGATAGTGTCCTCCATGCCACTACAAGCTGAGTTTTGTTTGTATTCTATTCATCAGTCAAAACATTTTTATGAGTGGGAGAGGAAGAGGAGAAGAAAATAAAGAAATATTTAATTCAGCTTAATCAGAATGATACACCATGTTTAGGGATAATTCAAAGTAAAATACTAAATTTTCAAAGAACTTAAAAGTAGGTTTATGTAACTTCCTATTTTTTTAGCTTAGTCATTTATCCAGTGACCAGTGTAAAAACAATCATTCTGTTTTCTTGGGACAGCTACCTGGAAGAAAGTTTACCTTAGGTGTGTGTACTAGGAAAAGGTAAATTAAGTAGAGTCAGGCCCTAAGTCCATTGTTATAAACCACAGCTACTTTAAAAAAAATTGAACAGAAAACAGCAATGATGCATCTTGACAACCTTTCCCAGACTGTTGCTTTACAAGAACATACCCAGGCTCTGCATCAGAATTATAGCTCTGAAGAACAGCTTGGATTTTTTGGCTGGTGCCATCAGAGACCTGTCCCATGGACATTTATATATAACTGAGGTAGTCCAGCAGTATTCAGAATGTTTCGTTTCACAGTTTAGACACCAAATGAGGGATGTGTTTACAGTAGTCTCTAATTGAATTTTAAAACTCTAAAGTATCCCTCTTCTCGAAGTTGATTCTTTTCAGTCTCTATTCCTAGACAAAAATCATAGTAAAAACTCACTAGTTTGAAACTTGTTCTGGTTTCAGTACTCAGTTCCAATCAACCTACTGATGACAAAACCAAGAAAAGGTTGTCTTTTTCCCATTTCCATTGAAGGGGAAAACAAAAACCACTCTCTGACTGTGATTCTTAACCTCAATTTAGGTAGCTTGTCCAAAAGTAGCCAAGAAATCCCCTGAAGCAGCACTCTTGGAGTTTCAGTAGTTATCTTCAAATTCTGTAGGTAATTTTCACCTCTCACAACATCTAGCTGTTTCATATGATAGCCAACAACTCCATAGGTATACAAGTACCACAGGTTCACTCCTCCATCACCCTTTTTCCAAACATTTTTACTTCATTTTTGTGAATTGGAGTCATTGTAGCAATTCTACCTCTGATGTAACTGTTTCTGCCCCCACCCCAACACCAAGGTTTTGTGATGCATTAGTAGAACTCAGAGGACTCATAGGTGATGGCTATGATTTATTATAATAGCAAGATACACAACCAAGTTAACAAAGGGAAGAGTGTATGAGAACTACAGAGGAAAACAGGTATAAGTTTCTAAGGATCTCCTATAACAGTCATACAGGATATGCTTCATATAACATATGACTGTACATATAAATTGTTGTCTACTGAAGAAGCACTCTAAAGATTCAGTGCCTTGGGCTTTTATTAGGAACTAGTCATGTGGGCAATCTTTACTAAGCAAACACTCAAACTTCACACACTTAGAATGTATTATTTGTACAAATGGGTTTTTAGCACTCATAAGTGAATGATACAAACCATCCTAAAATCTAAGCTCCTAGATACTAGCCAAAGAGCAATCTTGTAAGCAAACCCACAAAGGCAGTAGTCAGGACTTCTGTGTTCTTCCTGTGTAAGGAAACTGAGTCTTAGAGTCAGTAAGTACCCTGCCCATGGTAATCCTGCAGTAAAGTCTGCTTAGCTCCAAAGTACACTTTTAACCCCTCAAATGAACTTGACTCTTGAATCTTGGGAGTCATATAAGATGAAATCTATTCTGTATACAGTAGAAAAAGCATATTTCAAAAATGTGGATTACACATTACATTTTTAAAGAAATATTTTCTTTTCAACCTCTGATTCTCCTGCCCTTTCCATCTGTGTTTCCTGTATTTTCTGGCTATTATGCTGTAACTCTCTAGTATTCCATGCCTGTCCTCATGTAGCTCTTGGCAGCCCTCTCAAATCTTCATACAAGTCCTCTCCAACCCGGACCACTGAGAGAAAGAAGGGTACACCTACATCTGGCATGGGAGATGCTGGGAAGGGAGTCGTGGCAGGAGCAGAGTCTTCTCAGGTAGGTTTAAATGCTCTCTCTCACTCTTTCTGTACTGTAATTTGTCTGACAGTGTGATTGTTCCTACCATTGACCTGGGGTCTCAGTTTCTGTCAGTCTTCAGGGACTGTTTAAAGGATACATTTGGTTTAAGTTTTTTTTAAATCAAACTTTGGGAAATTATCAAACATTTGCATCCCCCTGAATCTTAATGTCTTGTATCAGATTACTAATAATATTGTTTGGATAATACAGCCTTTCTTTCAGAGGACACAAGTCAGAAGGAGTATTTTAGGGGTCTTCTCTGCTTCCTCAAGGCTCCTCCTCTAGGAGTCTTGCCTCTGGACATAACTAAAACTGAGGTTCTAGGTCAACATTCACTCACAACAGCCTTTGAATGTGTTTTTAAATCATGTTTTATTTGAATTAGAAACAAGATTGTATTACATGACAATCCCAGTTCCCTCCCTTCTCCCTCCCATCCTGCCCTACCACCCATCCAACTAAAGCCCTACCTATCACATATCCTTTCTTCTATTCTTCCCCTGACTCAACCTTTCTGCAACCCTCATGATCTCTGCATCCTTCCTCTTCTTCCCTTCTCATCCTTGTAGCTCCCTCACCGCTCCTCCCATGCTCTCAATTTGATCAGGGGATCTCGACCCTTTCCCCTTTTCCAGGGGACCATGCATGTCTCTCTTAGGGTCCTCCTTGTTTACTAGATTCTCTGGCAGTGTGGATTGTAGGCTGGTAATCCTTTACTCTATGTCTAAAATCCACATATGAGTGACTACATATCATGTTTGTCTTTTTGTGATTGGGTTACCTCTTGAAGAATGGTTTCTTCGAGTTCCATCCATTTTCCTGCAAATTTCAAGATTCCATTGTTTTTCTTCTGCTGAGTAGTACTCCATTGTGTAAATGTATCACATTTTCTCTATCCATTCTTTGGTATAGGGGCATCCAGGTTGTTTCCAGTTTCTGGCTATTACAAATAGTGCTGTTATGAACATCGTTGAACAGATGTCCTTGTTGTAATGAAATGTGCTTCTTTTGGGTATATGCCTAAGAGTGGAATTGCTGGATCTTGTGGTAGACTGATTCCCATTTCCTTGAGGAGGCGCCATACTGATTTCCAAAGTGGCTGTACAAGTTGGCACTCCCACCAGCAGTGGAGAAGTGTTCCCCTTTCTCCACATCCTCTCCAGCATAAACCATCCTTGGTGTTTTTGATTTTGGCCATTCTGACAGGAGTAAGATGGTATCTCAGAGTTGTTTTGATTTCCATTTCCCTGATGGCTAAGGAAGTTGAACACTTTCTTATGTGTCTTTCAGACACTTTAGATTCCTCCATTGAGAATTGTCTATTTAGTTCTGTACCCTACTTTTTAATTGGATTGTTTGGTGTTTTGGAGACTAGCTTCTTTAGTTCTTTGTATATTTTGGAGATCAGCCCTCTGTCAGATGTGGGGTTGGTGAATATCTTTTCCCAGTCTGTGGGCTGGCGTTTTGCCTTGTTGACTGTGTCCTTTGCCTTACAGAAGCTTCTCAGTTTCAGGAGGTACCATTTATCAATTGTTGATTTCAATGTCTATGCTACTGGTGTAATGTTCAGGAAGCAGTCTCCTGTACCAATTAATTCAAGGGTATTTCCCACTTTGTCTTCTAATAGGGTTAGTGTGGCTGGGTTTATGTTGAGGTCTTTGATCCATTTTGACTTAAGTTTTGTGCATGGTGATAGGCTTGGGTCTATCTGTAGTCTTCTACATGTCCGCAATCCAGTTACGCCAGCACCATTTGTTGAAGATGTTCTCTTTGTTCCAGCATATAAATTTGGATTGTTTGTCAAAACTCAGGTGTTCGTAGGTGTCTGGGTTAATATCAGGGTTTTCAACTATATTCCATTGGTCTACCTGTCTATTTTTGTGCCAACACCAAGCTGTTTTCAGGACTATAGCTCTGTAATAGAGATTGAAGACAGGGATGGTGATGCCTCCATATTGTACAGGGTAGTTTTGGCTATCCTGGGTCTTTTGTTTCTCAATATAAAGTTGAGAATTGTTCTTTCAAGGTCTGTGAAGAATTGTGTTGGGATTTTGATGGGGATTGCACTGAATCTGTAGATTGCTTTTGGCAAGATTGCCATTTTTACTTTGTTGATCCTACCTATCCAAGAGCATGGGATATCTTTCCATTTTCTGGTATCTTCTTTAATTTCTTTTTTTAGAGACTCAAAATTCTTATGGTACAGGTCTTTAACATTTTTGGGTAGTGTTACCCCAAGATATTTTATGTTGTATGTGGCAATTGTAAAAGGTGATGTTTCTCTGATTTCTTTCTCCACCAATGTGTCATCCGTATATAGTAGGGCTACAGATTTTTTTGAGTTAATCTTGCATCCTGCCACTTTGCTGAAGGTGTGTATCAGCTGTAGGAGTTCCCTGGTAGAGTTTTTTGGGTCACTTATGTAGACTATCATATCATCTGTAAATAGTGAGAGTTTGGCTACTTCCTTTCTGATGTGTATTCCCTTGTATTCTTTTGTTGCTCTAGCTAGAACTTCAAGGACAATATTGAAGAGGTATGGAGAGAGTGGATAGACTTGTCTTGTCCATGATTTTAGAGGAATTGCATTGATTTTCTCTCCATTTAATTTTATGTCAGCTGTTGCTGTATATTGCTTTTATTATGTTGAGGTATGTTCCTGTTATCCCTGATTTCTCCAAGACCTTTATCATGAAGGGGTGTTGGATTTTGTCAAAGGCTTTTTCAGCATCTAATGAGATGATTGTGTGTTTTTTTTCCTCAGTCTGTTTATATGGTGGATTACATTGATGGATTTTTGTATGTTGAACCATCCTTGTATCCCTGGGATGAAGCCTACTTGATCGTGGTGGATGATTTCTCTGATGTGTTCTTGGATTCGATTTGCCAGTATTTTATTGAGAATTTTTGCATCAATATTCATGAGGGATATTGGTCTGTAGTTCTCTTTCTTAGTTGTGTCTTTGTGTGGCTTGGGTATCAAGGTTATTGAAGCCTCATAAAAAGAGATTGGCAATGACCCTTCTGCTTCTATTGTGTGGAATACTTTGAGGAGAAGTGGTATTAGCTGTACCTTGAATTTCTGGTAGAATTCTGCACTGAAGCCATCTCACCCTGGGCTTTTTTGTTTGGGAGACTTTTGATGACTGTTTCTATTTCATTGGGGTTATGGGTCTATTTAAGTTGTTTATCTGTTCTTGACTTAATATTGGTAAGTGAAATCTGTCCAGAAAATTGTCCATTTCCTTTAGATTTTTGAATTTTGAGGAATATAGGTTTTTGAAGTATGGCCTGATGATTCTCTGTAAATTCTCTGTGTCTGTTGTTATGTCCCCCTTTTCATTCCTGATTTTATTAATTTGCATGTTCACTCTCTGCTGTTTGGTAAGTTTGGATAAAGGTTTGTGTATCTTGTTGATTTTCTCGAAGAACCAACTCTTCGTTATATTGATTCTTTGTATTGTTCTCAATTTGATTATTTCCTGGTGTCTGCTCCTCCACGGTGTTGAATTTATTTTTTTATGTCATATGGACACTGTTGGTAAAAAGGGCCATTAAGCAGGTACCCTCAATTCTATGTATTTATTTAGAAATTATATATGCCATACTCATTTGTGTTGCCGTTTGCTGCATAGAAAAGTACCCAAAAGTGCCTTGGCAGTTTAAATAAAAACAAATATGTCTTCACTCATAGGTTTCTTGGGTCTGAAACTCAGGAGGCAGAGGCAAGTGGATTGCTGTGAGTTCGAGACCAGCCTGGTCTACAAGAACTAGTTCCAGGACAGCCTCCAAAGCCACAGAGAAACCCTGCCTTGAAAAACCAAAAAAATTATGTTAAAACTACCATATTACTATTGAACATTTTAAATTTTATTTATTATTTGAAGTCTTGGATAGCAAGTCCAGGAATTTACATGTTACACAGTCCACCACTTATCTTACATCCTTAGCTCTGTTAAATACTTTGTAATAGCATATATTCTTTTCAAATTCATGGTTGCCCTGAGATAGGAGCTAGTGTTTATGACTCTTAGATTTTCTGTAAAGTGGATTATTTGTGGAAGAAGGTTGCCATTTGTGGGGGCTAAATGAGGACTTGTTACAGGAAAGTGTAGTAAGGAAAGAGGGTAAAGCTCTTTCTATAGGCCAGTCCATAATGCCCTTTTCCATCTACTAAGGCAGGTCAGGGGAAAAATAGAGAGAAATTTATGTTTTGCACTCTGCATTATACCATGTATGCCTCAGAGTTTACAATTAAGCATCGTGGATATTAAAATCACTTTCTTCTGGTAAAGGTTTTATAATAAGTGTATATTTTATATTTATTTGAATTTAATGTTTTAAGTTATTTTATTTTTTGAGATTATAATTACATAATTTCCACCTTCCCTTTCCTTCCTACAGATCGAGAAAGTGAAGAAGGGACGAGTGACAACTTCTGTTTCCACTGGGGGTCTTGGGTCCCCACTGAGAAGATGTGAGCCTCCTGAAGCCATTTCTAAGAGGTCATCTTCTCCTGTGAAATCCAAGTAAGCATATCTTCCCTTGCCAGAACTCTGATGGTTGACAGTCGATTTAATTTAGTTTGGTTTGGTTCCATCCAACACTGTGGCTTCTGTTCTGCCAAAAGCATGACCAACAAGAAGGGGTGAGCAGGACAGATGTCTGCCTTTGGGGTATGTGTTTACACACTTATGTATCTTCTGGATAAATGATGGACCATTTGTAAGTTTGTTGCTTGGTAACATATATAGGGCTCATATTTGCCAAAATGATATGGTCAGCATTTTCTCTTTAGGTCCTTCAATTCAATTTTTGTCTTCTTTATTTCCCCTGGCATTATCCTTTCTCTTTTGATTGTACTATGTCTAGTTCTGGATTGAAGTGACTGCATTGTGCATAGGCACCTGCTTACCATCTCCTTTCCTACTCATCTTACTGTCTCACTGTTTGTCTCTTTAACAGATAACTGGTGGTTAGCAATTCTGGTTTGGAGACAGAGTCTCATATAACCAAGGATGTCTTTGACCTGATCTTTCTACCTCTGCTTCTACAATGTTGGGATAATAGGTATATGTTACCACATAGCCCAACATTTTTTTCAGATTTTTTAAAATTTAAATTAGAAACAAACTTGTTTTACATGTCAGTCCCAGTTCCTTCCTCCTTCCCTCCTCCCCTGCCCCCCCACCAACCCCCCATCCCATCCTCTTTCTGCTCCCCAGGGAGGTTGAATCCTTCCATGGGGATCTTCAAAGTCTGTCATATCCTTTGGAATAGGGCCTAGGCCCTTCCCCCGTGTGTCTAGGCTGAGAGAGTATCCCTCTATGTGGAGAGGGCTCCCAAAGTCCATTCATATGCTAGGGATAAATACTGATCCACTACCAGAGGCCCCATAGATTACAAAGGCCTCCTCAGTGACACCCACATTCAGGAGGTCTGGTTTCTCAGCTATCTGTCTGGGATCCTTGAGGTCCCCCTAGTTCAGGTCAGCTGTTTCTGTGGATTTCTCCAGCCTGGTCTTGACCCCTTTGCTCATCACTCTTCCCTCTCTGCAACTGGAATAGCCCAACATTTTAAAATAAAATATGTTTTATTAGGGATGGATAAACTCAACAAGGACAATGTAAATGAAAATCAAATTTGTGATCACTGTCCTAAGTTACTAAAAGATTTTTTTTTTTTTTTTGGTTTTTGGAGACAGGGTTTCTCTGTGTAGCTTTGGAGCCTATCCTGGCACTCGCTCTGGAGACCAGGCTGGCCTTGAACTCATAGAGATCCACCTGACTCTGCCACCCATGTGCTGGGATTAAAGCTTTGAAATATGGAGCATTTTAGATTTCAGAACTTCCTATTAAGAATGATTAACCTAAAAGTAAGCAAAGAAAATAAAACATAAAACAGAGCCAGGCGTTGGTGGCGCACGCCTTTAATCCCAGCACTTGGTAGGCAGAGGCAGGCAGATCTCTGTGAGTTCGAGACCAGCCTGGTCTACAAGAGCTAGTTCCAGGACAGCCTCGAAAGCCACAGAGAAACCCTGTCTCGAAAAAAAAAAAAAACCAAAAAAGAAAAAAAAACATAAAACAGATAGAAAAGAATGCTTAACTATTGTGAAAGAGCTGAGAGGTCTAAATAGAGGAAGAATGGATGAGGGCAATAGACAGTAGGTGGGGGAAGGGAATGGGAAGAGAGGAGGGAGGGGAAACTGGTATGTAAAATAAATGAAAAAATTAACAACTGTTGAGAGGTCTAAAGAGAAGCAAGTGTTTCTTGGTTTTACCTTTTTAAATTAATTAATTCATTCTCTCCTACATTACACCTTACCACAGGTTCCCCTCCCTCATATCTACTCCTTCTTTTCCCTTAAGAAAAGAGCAGACCTCCCAAGGATGTCAACAAAACAAGCATGGCATAACAAGTTATAATGAGATTAGGCACACCCCTTGTGTTAAGGTTAGATGAGGCAACCCAGTAGGAGGGCAAGGGTCTGAAAGGGAGGCAAAAGAGTCAGAGACAGCTCCTGTTCCCACTGTTAGGAGTCCCATAAGAACATCAAATTACACAACTATGCCATATATACAGAGGACCTAGGTCAAGCATATACAGGCTCCCTGATTGTCAGCTTAGTTTCTGGGAGCTCCTATGAGCCCTACTTAGTTGATTCTGTGGACCATTTCTTCTGGGGTCCTTGACCCCTCTGGCTCCTACAATCCTTCTTCCCCCTCTTCCATTGGATTCCTCAAGTTCCCTCAACCTAATATTTGGCTGTAGGTCTCTGCATCTGCTCCCAGCAGTTGCTGGATGAAGTCTCACTGATAAAATTTGGGCTAGACTCTGGTCTATGAGTATCATTAGTAACAGAGTATCATTAGGAATCATTTCATTGATTTGTTTTGCCAGTTGTATTTGATTCTATCATAGGTCTTGGGCTATCCAGTCTCTAGTTCCTGGCCATCCAGGCAGTGTCAGGCATGGGCTCCCTCTCATGGCATAGGTTTCAAGTTGTACCAGTTATGAGTTGGCCCTTTCCACAAGTTCTGTGCCACCTTTACCCTTGCAGACAGGACAGATTGTAGGTCAAAGGTTTTGTGGCTGGATTGGTGTCCCAGTCCCACTGCTGGAAGCCTTTTCTGGTTAGAGGAGACAACCAGTTCAGGCTCCCTATCCCCTATTGCTAAGAATCTTTGCTAGGGTCACCCTCATAGATTCCATGGAGTTTCCATTGCACTAGGTTTCTACCTCACCCCTGAAATGCTCCCAGTACTGAAAAACAGATATTTTGGTGGCACACATCTATAATCATAGTGTTTGGGTGGTAAGAGAGAAGGATCACATAAATTCTAGGCCAGCCTGAGCCAGCATAGGCTACATATTGAAAGCCCTCTCCCCAAATAAATAAAAATAAAATTCCCAGAAAGATAGGCTTCCATTGGATGAAAATTAGTGACTGAATCACGGTGCTTATGGACTGGTCTAGAAAATAATGGGAGCTCACATGTGTTGAACATAAATTATTTAAGAAAATTCAGCCAAACTATACAGTAATGAAAAACATTGGTCATGACTGCCTACAACCACATGGGTGGATCTCAGGAATGTTAAAATGAGTGGAAAAAGCAAGTTAAAGAGGAATGTCAATAATACATTCCACTTATTTTTAGTTCCTAGATATACTACCTAAACAATGTTCTTCAGAATTAAATATGGGTAAAATGAGTTTTCATGAAAATGATATGGCAGACATAAAATTCAGGATGATACTGGCATTTTTGAATGAGGGAAAAGGGGGATCAGACAAGGAAGGGCCACACAGGATTTTTCAAAGTCACGTTAGTGATGTGGCTTTTGCTTATTTTTTTATTGAGCTATACATTTTTCTCTACTTTCCTTCCCTTCTCCCTCTCCCATTCCACCCTCCACACTCCCAGTTTACTCAGAAGATCTTGTCTTTTCCCCTTCCTAGGCAGATCCATGTATGTCTCTCTTGGGGTCTTCTTTGTTATATAGGTTCTCTGGGGTTGTGGCCTGTAGGCTGGTTGGCCTTTGCTTTATGTCTAATATCCATCGATGAGTGAGTACATAGTATATTTGTCTTTCTGGGTCTAGGTTACCTCACTCAGCATGTTGCTCTTTAGTTCTGTCCATTTGCTTGCAAATTTCAAGATGTCATTGTTGCTGTTTTTTTGTTTGTTTGTTTGGTTTGATTTTAACTATGGAGTAGTACTCCATTAAATGTACCACATTTTCTTTAATCATTACTCTGATGAGGGGCATCTAGGTTGTTTCCAGGTTCTGGCTATTATGAATAATGCTGCTATGAACATAGTTGAGCAAATGATTTTGTGGTGTGAGTGTATCCTTTGGGTATATGCACAAAAGTGGTATTGCTGGCTGTTGAGATAGATTGATTCCCAATTTTCTGAGAAACTGCCGTACTGATTTCCAAAGTGGCTGTACAAGTTTGCACTCCCACCAGCAATGGAAGACTGTTCCTCTGTCTCCATATCCTCTCCAGCATGGTGTTTTTGATCTTGGCCATTCTGACAGGTGTAAGATGGTATCTCAGAGTTGTTTTGATTTGCATTTCCCTGATGGCTAAGGATGTTGAACATTTCTCTAAGTGTCTTTTGGCCATTTAAGATTCTTCTGATGAGAATCCTGTTTAGTTCTATACCCCATTTTTTATTGGGTTATTTGGTGTTTTGGTGACTAGCGTCTTGAGTTTCTTATATATTTTGGAAATCAACCCTCTGTCAGATGAAGACCTTTTCCCATTCTGTAGGCTGCCATTTTGTCTTGTTTACTGTGTCCTTTGCCTTACAGAAGCTTCTCAGTTTCAGGAGGTCCCATTTATTCGTTGTTGCTCTCAGTGTCTGTGCTACTGGTGTTATGTTTAGGAAGTCGTCTCCTTTGCCAGTGTGTTCAACGAGACTTCTGACTTTCTCTTCTATCAGGTTCAGTGTGGTTGGTTTTATGTTAAGGTCTTTGATTCATTTGGCCTTGTGTTTTGTGCATGGTGATAGATAGGGATCTATTTGTAATCTTCTACACGTCAGCATCCAGTTATGCCAGCACCATTTTTGAAAATACTTTCTTTTTTCAATTTTATAATTTTAGCTTCTTTGTCAAAAATCAGTTGTTCATAGGTGTGCACGGGTCTACAATTTGATTTCATTGGTCTACCTGTCTGTATTTATGCTAATACCAAGCTGATTTTATTACTATAACTCTATAGTAGAGTTTGAAGACAGGGGTGGTGATGCCTCCATAAGTTCCTTTATTGTTCAGGATTGTTTTAGCTATTCTGGGTTTTTTGTTCTTACATATGAAATTGAGTATTGTTTTTCAAGGTCTGTGAAGAATTTTGCTGAGATTTTGATGGGTATTGCATTGAATCTGTAGACTGCTTTTGATAGGATTGACATTTTCATGATGTTGATCCTACCTATCCAAGAGCATGGTTGATCTTTCCATTTTCTGATATCTTCAATTTCTTTCTTCAAAGACTTAAAGTTCTTGTCATACAGGCCTTTCACTTGTTTGGTTAGAGTTACCCCAAGATATTTTATATTTGTGGCTATTATAAAGGGTGATGTTTCTCTGATTTCTTTCTCAGCCTGCTTATCTTCTGTATATAGAAGGGCTACTAGTATTTTTTTAGTTAATGTTCATGATTTTAGTGGAATTGATCTGAGTTTCTCTCTGTTTAATTTGATGTTTTGTCAACTTGCTTATATTGCTCTTATTATGTTTAGGTATGTTCCTTGTAACCCTGATCTCTTCAAGTCCTTTATTATGAAAAAAGATATTGGATTTTGTTGAAGGCTTTTTCAGCATCTAATGAGATAAGCATGTTTTTTTCTCTTTCAGTTTGTTTATATGGTGGATTACATGGATGGATTTTCATATGTTGAACCATCCCTGCATCTCTGGGATGAAGCCTACTTGATCATGATGGATAATTTTTCTGATGTGTTTTTGGATTCGGTTTGCCAGTATTTTATTGAGTAGTTTTGCATTGATGTTCATAAGGGAGATTAGTCTAAAGTACTTTCTTTGTTGAATCTTTGTGTGGTTTAGGTATAAGGGTTACTGTAGCTCATAAAAGGAGTTTGGCAATGTTCCTTCTGTTTTTGTTGTTGTTGTTGTTTTGGTTTTTTGAAGACAGGTTGTCTCTTTTGAAGACAGGTGTAGTTTTGGAGCCTGTCCTGGAACTAGCTCTGTAGACCAGGCTGGCCCCAAACTCACAGAGATCTATCTGCCTGCCTCTGCCTCCTTAGTGTTGTGATTAAAGGCAAGTGCCACCAACACATGGCTGTTCCTTCTGTTTCTATTGTGTGGAACAATTTGAGGAGTATTGGAGTTAGCTTTTCTTTTCAATTCTGCCCTGAAGCCATCTTGTTCTGGGCTTTTTTTTTTTTTTTTTTTTTTTTTTTTTGGTTGGAAAACTTTTAATGACTGCTTCTATTTCCTTATGGGCTATAGGTCTATTTAAATTGTTTATTTGGTCTTGATTTAATTTTGGTATGTGGAACCTATACAGAAAACTGTGTAAAAATATGGAACACTTCACAGATTTGAGAGTCATCCTTGGGCAAGGGCCATGCCAATCTTCTCTGTATTGTTCCAATTTTTTTATGAACCATGTGCTGCCAAAGTGAGCACCATGATGTAACATTAAAAGCACACTAAAAATGATTAGCTTTGAGAGGGGGTCTTGTTACCCTTTTTGAATTTGGATCCCAAATTTCAGGCTACTCATGTGACCTCCTTGATCTCAGGTAAATCAAGCCACAGTTAGATAGTTATGTATACTACTAGCATTACTCTTTTAAGTGGTTGTTTCTTTTCATTGTTTGTATTGTCAGATATGTCTCTGAGTTCCAAAAGACTTGGCTTCAGCTACACTCTAAAAGTAGTATATGGAACATAGATGAAATCTAGAGAGAAGAAATCAAGTGTGGCCAAAACTGTGTTTCACTAGCCCGTTTCTGCTTCTGAATCTTAATATACTACTTACGCTTCCAGTTCTGTGTAAAATATTCTAAGTTGGTTTTGGTCATTATGATAGTGATGTGGACTGTCTTTGTTTCTTTTTGCCTAGCAGGAGCTTAACATGTCTCTGTTTTTAGTACATTCATATTGCTTAAGGAAAAAAATACTTCACATGGTAAGAGTTACTCAAGCTTTTCGAATATTTCCATAGACTTTACAAGTCCATGACCTAAAAATCTGAAATATAAAACTTTTTGAGTGCCAGCATGAAGCTCTTTGGTCTCTTAACTTATCCTTAGTCTTCCTTTTTTCATGATCTTCACTTATAAGCTAGTTCATTTGAGGGCTGGCCTTTGATTTAGGTTGGTTTGGTATTTAATTGAGGTTAGATTCAGATCCTGCATTTGGACAGAAACCCTATGGCAGAGGTGTTGAATCCTTGCTAGTATCTTTATACCATAGTGTTAGTTTGTGTGGTAAGGTAGTATACATAGGTTTTCTTTTTCTCTCTGAAAAGTAATAAATTTTAGACTGTTGGCTGAGTTCTCCTAGCCTGTCTCCTAGCCAGGATGTAGATTGTGTTCATACTTGGCCTTAAATAGCATTGAAGAAAATAAAACTAGATTCCAGGAGTATGTGTGGTGATTCCTTTGTGGTCCCACTTTGCAGTCCATTCATGTTCAGAAGTGTGAAGCTGTCTCCAGAGAGTTATTCTTGCCATTGTACTTACAGAGGTGTTTGTTACTATCTTTTTGCTATTCATGCAACTTAACAAAGCTATATAATCCTGTTGTATGCTACAAGAAGGCCTCCTTCAAGCATACTTTTTAAATTCCCTATTACACTATTATTGAACCTGAAAATTAAAGTAGCAAACTAAAACTAAATACTAAAAAAAAAATATCAATACTTGGGTGCCATTCCCTGTGGGAAAAGTCACTTAGGCTCTCAGTACTGGTTTTCTTATAAAATTTGTGGCTAATAGCAGATTCCTGCCTACATCACTGACAATTAAATTGGCTTTGAATAAGTAGGTATGGAGATAACTTTAAAATAAAGCTCTACAAAAAGAATGATGACTTCTTCCAATTAATTTATGTTTAATTTCTTTCTTTAGCTAAAGTACATATATCTGAAAACTAAAAAAAATTAGTATTGCCAGGTTTCCCTTGGCTTGCAGTACTATGAGTCAACCTGTCTAGAACCATGGAACCTGCCAGACCAACTGTGTCTTGTTTAAGATGTGCTCCTCTTGCATAGTGGCCAGCAGGATGCTAAATCCATATAAGCATATATAGAGGCAAGATGTCTTCGAATTTCTATATAATTGAGAACTCTCTCTCTGTCTCTCTGTCTTTCTCTCTCTCTCTCTCTCTCTCTCTCTCTCTCTCTCTCTCTCTCTCTCTCTCTCTCTCTCTCTCTCTGTGTGTGTGTGTGTGTGTGTGTGTGTGTGTGTGTGTGTGTGTGTGTGTGTGTTAGCATATTCTCTTTGTTAATGGGGGTTGGGATGGGGAACTATAAACAGCCTTCTTGAATTTTATCCCACATAACCTATTCTCACTTCACAAGTAGAAGGGTGGTTGTTTGTTTATTTTTAATGTGTAGTCATGAGTGCTTGATCCAGTTTTACTTATAACAGAACCTTATAGTCAGTGGTGTGATGTTAACTTCCATATGACCATTATGGATCTGACAAACTATAGACTTCTGCCAGATAGAGATAGAGAATGTGACCTCATCTTTGCATCAGTGAGCCATTTAATGCAGACAAGAATGTCATGTTGGCATTCTGATGGTAACTTTATCGCTGCTAAGCTTGGGACCAGTTCAGGCTTTGTATTAGTTACTTTTCTCATAATTATGGCAAAATAACTGGCAAAAGCAACTTAAGGAAAGGTTGATTTTGGTCCACAATTTGAAGGTACAGTCTATCATGGTGGTGAAGCAGTTGGTTACATTGCATCCATAGTCAGGAAGCAGAGAGATAATTGCTAGTACTCAGCTCCTCATTTTCTCCTTTTTGTTCAGTACCCCACGTCATTGATAGTGCCATCTATATTAAGAGTGGGTTTTTTGACAGGTGGTGGTGGTACACACCTTTAATCCAGCACTTGGGAGGCAGAGGCAGGTTTATCTCTGAGTTCAAAGCCAGCTGGGTTTACAGAGTGAATTCCAGGACACCCAGAGCTATACAGAGAAGCCCTGTTTTTTTTTTTTTTTTTTAAAGAGTGGGGTTTCCCCTTTCAATTAAAATTTTTTTGAAACATCCTCATCATCATACCCAGAGGTACATTTTTATGTTGATTCTAAATCTAATCAAGTTGACAATAAATATTAATCATCACAGACTTTCCCATTTCTCACAGTCCAGTTGTAGGGATCCCTGCTAGTTAGAGTAGTGTTTGCAGAAAACATCTATGTATTCATTCATGGGCACAGGTACCTGTGTACTGAAGGCCCCTGAGGCAGGACTCATCACTTTTCATACTACTTAGAGAATCCCAGTGTAAAGGCTCCCTGCAGGTCAAGAGAACTCCCTGTAGCAAGAGAACTACAATGATCAGGTTGTTTATGTCCAACTCCTTGCTTAGTCTCACTGATTAGAAAACTCTTATCTTACTCCCTGGGGAGTCAGATGAGTGCAAGGAAAAAAATAGACAGTTTTGCCAGTTTTCCATTACTAAAAATGACTCCTTAATGAATCAAGGTAGAGATGTCTATAGGAGGAGAAAATGTTTCTGTCCATCCACCATATCATTTTTTTTTTACTGTGACTTCTCCCATCTAATCTGATATCCACCCCTTTGCCTTTACTCTTGTTGGACTGAAGGCATCCATGACACCCGCATAATGTTCTGGGGAGCAAGTAATATGTGTTGATTGTGGTAGAACATTAGACCAAATCTCTCTCAGTTACTCTCACTTGTTATGACAAACATGTAGTGCTTTACAGCTCTGAAAAATGTGTACCTCAGAAGGCCATTGTCACCTTGAGAAAGCAGACAGAGGCTTTCCAAGGTGGAGGACAAATGAGGATCTGCCTGTTTAATAATGTACTTACAGTCCTTAGTGACGGCACAGAAAAACACGTGGCTAGACTTTCTGCTATGTTTATATATATTCTATGAACTAAAACATAAGTTTTGTAGCTTCTAGAAAAACAGTGCACAGTTACAGCACTGTCAACATGAGAGAACAAAAATAAAGCATGTTTTCCCATTACAGTTTGTCTTAGTTAGGCTATGATAAAACACCAAGACCAAAACAACTTTGGTAGGAAGGGGTTTATTTTGATTATACTTAGACTTCACAGTCCATCACTGAGAGAAGTTGGGGCAGGAACCTGGAAGCAGGAGCTGATACAGAGGACATAGAGGGATGCTGCTTAATGTCTTGCTCATCATGACTTGCATATCACAGGGATGGCACACCCACAGTGAGTTAGGGCATCACACAGCAATCATAAATCAAGAAAATGCCTCAGAGGCTTGTCCTTGGCCAATCTAGTAGGGACATTTTCTCAATTGAGATTCCTTCTTCCTGGCAGGGCATTGGTGGCACACGCCTTTACTCCCAGCACTCAGGAAGCAGAGGCAGGCGGATCTCTGTGAGTTCGAGGCCAGCCTGGTTTACAGAGCGAGTTCCAGACAGGCTCCAAAGCAATATAGAGATTCCTTCTTCCCAAATGACCCTATCTCGTGTCAGGTTGACATAAAACTAACCAATACAAGTTTATCATCCTGATTTTGGTTCATATTACTATTTTTGAGGCATCATCATCTCAAAAATTCTCCTGCCTCATCCTCCTAAATCTTAGGATTTCCCACAGACTAGCCCAGCAAGGTATGGTAGTCCCTAGGATTAGGGTCCTCGAAGACTAGGTGGGTAAGGATTCGGCAGTGACAAACAGAAACAAACACAGAGGCAGTTTGAATCTGAGTGTATTTTTCAGTTCTCAAACAAGGCTTTTTTATAGAGATATTTTCTTAGGGGATTTTTTTTTAAAGCAAACCCAAACATATGACATTATTGTTACTTGGCACAGTGACGCAGAAATCCAAAACATAAAATCATCCAGGGTTAACCATATATTTCTTAAATCAAATTAATAAATTTTTATCATCAGTTATTGTTTAACATCTATTACCTAGTTCTTGTGAGTTTTTGAAATATTGAGCTATTTTAACTATTTAAACTCTTTTTTATTAAAAGCTTTCTTTACCAGAAACTTAAGCCCACTCTCAATGACACATGTACAGCCATATGAAATTTTATTGTTGGGAAGGTTTTTACTATTTGTACTTATGTGAATGATGTGAATGATTTGGAAAGCTCTGTTTTTTTCCGGAGATGAGGTCATGGCCAGTGCCCCCATCTCAGGGGATGGGTTATTTTTTTATCTATTTCTTTGGTTTAAAATGACAGCATAGGTTTTTAGGGACATTTTGTTAATATGAAAAAGGAATAGAAGAACAAACAGAAATTGCCATGAGAATCACAGCCCAATATTTTTCTCTGGCCGAGAGTTTCACCAGTTCCAGGAGACCTCCATCTTTTGAAGTTAACACCTCAGTCTGTGAAACTTGTCACACAGAATCTACTGGATTTGATGTGACAGAGATTACCAGAACACACTACTGCATTTTATCCTGGTTCATTCTTATCTAAGAGGATCATTTAGATTTTTATTTTGTTATCTGTTAAAACATCACCAATATCCAGTAGCCATTGAGTGTTTATATTTTGATAAATCTAAAGAGAACATACTAGGATCTCAGTGAGATCTCTCAATGGATAAAGGTGATATCCACCAAAGCTGAAAACCTGAGTTTGATCCCTGGTACCCACATTTTGTAAGAAGAGAACTGACTGACTCCTACAAGAATTTCTGTGACCTACACACACACACACACACACACACACACACACCACACACACACAGAGAGAGAGAGAGAGAGAGAGAGAGAGAGAGAGAGAGAGAGAGAGAGAGAATGAAAATTTTAAAAGCATCTAGGATTGAGCCAGGCATAGTGGAGCATGCCTGTAATTCCAGTACTTGAGAAGTAGAGGTGGGAAGAATGAGAGTTCAAGGTCATCCTTAGCTACACAGTGAGTTTGAGGCCAGCTGATACTACATGAGACCCTCTCTCAAAACAATGAAACAAAATAAAAAAGAGCAGGGAACATGAAAGAATTCTGCTTACTTAAATAAACCATACATAAAAGGACAAATATACGATTCCACTCATGAGTAAGATTCCTGAAATAAACAAGTTCACAGAAACAGAAAGTAGAAGAGAATAATGGTTACCAGGGACTGAGAGAATGGGTGATTGTTTAATGGAAATGGATGGCAGCAATTGTTAAATAACAGTATGGATGTACCTATTGTTATACAGCTGTACCTTAAAAGATGGTTATGATGGGCTGGGTGTTGGCTCACAGTTGTAATCCTAGCACATGGGAAGCTAAGGCAGGAAGATCTGAAGTTCAAGACCAGTGTGCTATACATAGTAAGTTGAGGGCCAGCCTGGGCTATGTGCTACCTTTTGTAATGTTGTGTTATATGTCTTTTCACAGTTTTAATACATGGAGCTATCTCCAGAGCTTCGGTTCCAAATGGTTGTTCTAACTGTATAGAAATTAATTAAGTTATATAGTCTTTCAGTCTGATTAATTTTGGTATGTGTTTTTTTTCTGATAATAAAGCTTAAAATAAATAAATAAATAAAATGAAGCAAGCTTGTGTATTGCTATATGTTGAAACCGAATCCGACTCTAGTGTTTACCTAAAAAGAGGATATAGGGAAATGCCTAATAATCTATCTTACCTTGTTTTGTATTATAATAACAAAATGCTTGAATCTTGGTGTTTCATAAAAAAGATTTGTTTTGGATCATAATTTTTGGAGGCATAGTAGTTGAAGAACATAGTACCTGCGTTTGTTTAGCTTCCAGTGAGGTACTCATGCTGCATGGTAGAAAAGAAGAAAAGTAGGCATATATGAAAGGGCATGTCTGTGTAAGACAGGAAAGGCTGGTCCACATTCTAACCTATCCTTATAGTAAATAATCCAGTCCCAGAAAGTATAGCTTGAGGCCTGTGAGCTGATTCATTGCATAAAAACATTTGCGACACAAGTCTGGAAACTGGAGTTTTGATGCCAGGAGTCCACATAAAGATGGAAGGAGTGAACTGACTCCACAAAATTGTCCTCTGTCCTCTGTCCTCTCACCTCACATGTGCACTGTGGCATGGACAGACACACACACACACACACACACACACACACTTTACATGACTAATCATATCCAAACCATGTTATCATCTTAAACATTGTCACAAACAAAAATGAATTTAGGACATGTTATTACCAGCTGGATTTCTTACAATATATCTCTTTCTTCCAGGACCATCTTATAGATATCATGTTTTGGGGGGGGATGACTTTGGGGGTATATATTAAGCCCTATATTTGTTTCTATAGAAGAATGCAGTTATTCAGTTTCTTGGAACAAAATTTACCAAGAGTTTTATGGTCAACTTCAGTGTATTTTATGCCTTATTTTGGTTTTCCAGGACAACTTCAAAAGCATACCCACAGTCTCCAAAGACAGTGAAGCCCCCATATATAGGGTCTCCTGTGAAGTATCGCTTTCCTCCCATTCCCAGTGAAGAAACAATCAAGAAGAAGGCAGAGAAGGAGAAGAGCAATAAGGAAAAGGAAGGTGTCACTGGTCTGCAAACCACTGGCCTACCCAGAGAAGAAACCCTAGAGAAGCACATGATTGACAAATATGCTACTGAGAAGTATGTAGCTGATAAGCATGCCACTGAGAAGCATTCTGCCACAGGAGGGAAGGCTGAGCACAGTGCAGGTAAACCTATATTGATGTTGCCAGTTGGCCTTGGCCTTCCCCTCATTGTTCTTCCTCTGTCCTGATCTATATGTCATTCTCTCATGTTTCGGGGAGAAGGGGTTTCCCCCTAGGACAGCTTCATCCCCTTGTACTGTTTCCTCTGGTTTTCTCATCATCTTCTCATCCTCCTTTCTTTCTGAGGAGACCTAGGCTTTGACTCTGCTTATGACTGTGGAACCTCATAGGAGTGCAAAGATGGGCCACATACAGTCTATATGCACACTTCTGCACAACAGAGCACTAGCCTGACATGTAGTGTTGTGGAACTTGCCTGTAGCTCTGTCCTCCACTGTTTCCTGCCCCTACTGAGACATAAACACACCCAGGGTCACAGGTATCCCATTGTAGCTTCTTCTGCTTAGTGATTAATTATAACACTGTTTTGCAGTGTTTGTCATCACTACACCGAGTTAAATAGTTTTGTGTCCACTTCTATATGAGTGGAATCATTGCGTTCATTTCCCCTGATGTTTTTATTTTGCTACTACTTGTCTGTCTGCCTCAGGAAAACCCACAGCAGGCACCACTGATGCAGGGGAGGCTGCAAAGATCCTAGCTGAAAAGAGACGTAAGGCTCGGCTACAGAAGGAACAAGAGGAGCACGAACGACTGGAGAAGGAAGAACAAGAGAGGTATACAGGAACGCAGACTTGTTTGATCCAATGTAAAGATGGGGTTGGAAAGATTGGCTTGCCTTTCTATTTTTTGTGTTGCCAAAACCTAGACAGAAGTATAGGAATCAAGATTATGTGGACTTCACAAAGCTATATGTCATTAACGATGACAGAACTTTGCTCTTTTCTGAGGACCTAGAAACTCACATTTCCAGGATCTAACTGTTACAGGTACCTTCCTTTCCTTTCTTGGATAAGGAGACAAATTTAAAGGCAACTCTAGTGGAGCTATGAGGAGAGTTTAAACTTGATGATAGATTGAGTCTCCCTGGAAAGACAGAAGATTCTGGATATAGAGATGTTGACTCTGCTTTCTAGATGATCCTAACTCATGCTCTAAAGTCAGGGAGGGAAAAGAATTTGTCAGAGTCCCATAGATAAGAAGGTAGAGAGAAGGCCCAACCCCCTAGCTCATGAGAATGAGGCATGTGAAAAGCCACTCCTAGAGCAAGACAAAGGATATCATTGCAGTGGTTTCTAAATGTTGGAGAGTATCTAAAAGAAGTGTTCACGGAACATGGTGAAAATATCCTGGCCCTAATCTCATTCTACTTTAGCATTCTACTTCAGCAATTCATCAATGTTTGAAAGCCACTGTGGCAATAATACCAGGACACTTTGATGTGATACAGGCAGTCCTGCTTTTTCTGATCGTTGTGTTCAGAAAGGAAACAAACACATGGTTAAAGGACAAGGTCAATTTTATCCCTACAAGGAGAAAAGATGCTCTTGGGATGATCACAGGGTACTATCTGGTACCATTTAAGGAATGAGACAGGAAGCAAGCAGTGCTGTAGCACTTGAATGCCAGCACCGAATTTAAGATAACAAATAAAATAGTCTTTATTAATCCTGTAAAATCTTTGTGGTTTCTTTTTTATCCATTTTCTTTCAAGACAGGGTTTCTCTGTATAGCCTGGCTATCCTGAAATTCCCTCGGTAGACCAGGCTGCCTTTGAGCTCAGAAATCCACTTGCCTCCTAAGTGTATGCCAACACTGCCTGGAGTGTAGTTTCTGATTAAATGTTTTGTTTTGTTTTGTTTTGTTTTGTTTTGTTTACAGTTGGGGGATAGGTCCCTTCAAATTCTGAACATCTCTGAACATTTCTTACTCCAGCTTTTTTTAATCAATATCTACATGTTTTGTTATTGTTGGATGGTGTATTCAGGCTGGTTTGGGTGGGCTGAAAGCTATGTGAAGGGGAAGTAATAGGTAATGTAATCATGGGATTTAAAATGATAGGCTTGGGGCTGGAGAGATGGCTCAGAGGTTAAGAGCACCGACTGCTCTTCTAGAGGTCCTGAGTTCAATTCCCAGCAACCACATGGTGACTCACAACCATCTGTAATGAGATCTGGTGCCCTCTTCTGGTGTGCAGATATACATGGAACCAGAATGTTGTATACATAATAAATAAAAGCATTTTAAAAAATAAAAAATAAAATGATAGGCTTGGTAAAGGTAGCCACAGAAATAAACACCCCCTGAGCAGGTGAGTGATATGATTGTTGCTGTGTACCTAAAAAAGGAAAGTTATTTACCTTCCAGATACTTTGTTCTCTCTCATTTCCTTCACAGTCCAGCTACAGAAAGAATTGATTACATTCCTGTATTTATTTTCCCAACTCATACCGTTCACACTTCCATACACCATCCTTTCATTACCAGATTCTTAATTTGATGCTTCATTTCGCCCTGTAGAGCTTATCCTTGCTTTTCTTGTCTCTCCTGCATCTTACCTGTTAAGTCCCCTTAAATATTGTCTGGACTCCAACCCCTTAGTCCTTGACCAGCTCTTAGTTTGACAAGTCCTCCCTAGACACAGTGTTGCTGGCTATTGTTCCTGTCATACTTCTAATTTCCTCTGGCTTCAGAATATTTATGGATGACAGTTCGTACAGTGGTGTGTTAAGTGAACTTGTTCTCATCTCCCTGATTTCATTTTCCATTTACCCTGTGTTTATCACCTGTTTTTGAAGCTAAGTGTAGCTTTGTTTGTTTCTATACTTTCTGGAACATACTAAAGACTCCTGAATCTGTGCTTATGCTCTGAATTTAATCTAAAGCTGAATTGTCTTACACCATAGTGCCTACATATATGTAACTGTAAATTGAGGAAATTTCATTTCCTTAGCCTTATAGGATACATATCATTGTTTATAGCCACACATGGCTAGTAGTTACCAGGATAAACAACATAATTTTATAAATCATTTCCTTGTCTAAGAAAGTTCTGTTGGCTAGAATTTTCTATAAGGGAAAACATATATTTCCAAGTATATATTTTTAGTGTGTCCCATATTTACATCAAATTCAGCATCTTGAAGTTATAAATTAGTATACATCACTCATTGCTTTTTCATTTCATGCACTCCATACCATCCCAAAGTTAGACATCTCAGAGCTGCTTTCAACATTTCCATTGCCCTTCACATTACATCAATTGTTAGGTAAGTCTTCATTGGCTCTCATATTAGCATTTCTATTCTCTCCATGCTCCACCAGCACCAGATAGGTGAGCTAGACTGTGTCTGTTGAATCTTGACTGAGTGTTCCAGAGCTTGTCCACTGTTTGTGCTGTTTCCAGAGTGACTTTAATTAAATAAATGTGTTTGTCCTTGCTAATGAGTCTTGATTACAGGATTTATCCAAACCTGCCAACAAGTCTTCCATGGACTGTCTTCTCCTTGCTCCTCTGTCTTTTTTCTCTCTAGGCCAGCCTGCATCCCTCTGCAGTACACTCTAGTATGCAGCTCCACCCCACAAAAGCCTTGCTTGCGCTATGCCTCCACATGAACTCATGCTCCTTGCACATCATGTATCTTTCTTTCTCAGGTCAAGTCACTTCAGTGGCCTTTCTGGACCTGTACAGGGGAGGGAGCTGATCTTCTCCCTCTTTGAGCTTGGCTTCTAGCTGACTAATATAGCTTCATTTGTCCACAGGCTGTCTCCCTTTTCTAGTTAATACTTTAAAAGGCCAGAGAACAGTCATGGATCACTGTTGCTTGGTGCTCAGTGAAGAGGAAGAAGCTCAAGTAAAAGGCCATCAGTGACAGCAGTGGGTTAAGTGGACTCAAGGGCTAAAATTGCATGGTGAAGGCAAAAGAAACGGGAGTATACAGAGTTACACAAGTAAAAAGAAAGGGACAGATTTGGAAAGGGTGTTAAGGTTCGATTTGAAGTATTTAAGAGGATGGCATACCCAATAAGAGCATAGAAAAGAAAAAAATCAGTCTGAAAAGCTAAAAAATTAACCATCTGATTTTATATGAACATAGTTGCCTGCAGAACACACTGGTAGTTGGAAATAAAACAGAAGCCTGTGGCCTAGGTAAAACTGAAATAAATACACTTAACCCCAAATCAGTTTTCCTCTCTCTTGCCAGAAGGTGAAGCTTTGTTAGTGCCACATGTGAGGTGAGAAAGGAAAGTACCAGACAGCCTGGGGCTGGAACACAGCAGACATATCTTGGAATAGGACCATCCTCACATCTGTTTTGTTTAGTTTCAATAGTTAAAGTCACAGAAATGTGACTACCAGCTGAGAAATTGTAGCAAAAATAAAGATATTTGTGCTAAACTCTGGAAAGCCCAGTTATTGTCACCAGCTATTGAGGGAAACACTGTCCAAATCATGGTTCTGGGAGACTCCCATTAAAGAAAGGGCTGAGTAGGTGTTTTGGCAACTAGGCCCTAAGAGAGTAAAAAGCTGGTCCAGTTCCAGATGGCTGTGATACCAGAGCTCTCAGAAGCCCACATAGCAGTCACAGCCTCTGGACTTGGGGATGGTCCAAGATATACAATGAGATTCTTAGAGTTGGGGCAAGCAACTTGATATCCTAGATCCAGACTGGAGGAGATATTTACACAGCCTGGCAAACAGGAGAACTTCCTGGGATTACAAAATAGATTACATGGCTGTTAGGGGCCCATAGCAAAGAATATTTGAAGAATGATCAGGCCACAAAGCCAGCCTGAAGTCATTGTCTAAATAAGAGCACAGGCCTGAAACTACAGGCAGAAGTCTATAGTGATGTTCATACCTGGCTTCTGGCTGGCTAAGTCTCTAGGTAGCAGGTGGTTTGGGTGCAAGCTAGGGCAGACACTGGCCTTCCAATGTATAGCAACAAGGTAAGGTAGAGGTAGGAGGGAGACAGGACAGTACCACCTCATGTGGCCAGATGCTATAAGAGGGCCTCAAGAGGGAAGAAAATTCAGTGTTGTCAGGCTAATGCAAAACATATTGAGGTTTAAGAAAGACTATATTTGACTTGGGGCTTAGTCAATAAACAGATTTTTGGAGATAAATTATTAAGAAGATGGGCATAAAGACATGAACCATCCTAAAAGAGGTAAGAGGGTAGTCATAAGCAGAAGGCAGGTGGGAGAGAATTTAAGAAGGTGGATTGGGATGCCTGAGACCTGAGTATTTTTGTAGCCCACGAAAAGTTGTATATAGAATGGCAAAACTGGCATAGGAATGAGTGGGAACTAGCAAAAGAAGTAAGAGCAATGGGAAGGGGTTGGAATTAATTGCACAAGTGATAGTAGCATTCTACTACCTTCTACCACATTCTACTACAGTACTTTACATATTAGTCAGAACGAGCAGGGAATTTTCTCGGTCATAACACAGTGAATGAATGAGTGGTTTAAGAAACAAGATGAAGTGGCCCCAATTTTCTCTGTAAAGTAGTTGTAATACTGTCTATAATGGTGATAAAGGTTGACAAAAAGTGATTATCCATATAGAATCCAAAGAAAGACTAAAAAATCAGTTGATACTAAGGAACACAAGATCAATCAGTTTGTGCCTTTCTCTAGTCAGTCTGGGAATCCAGGGAAGGGCATGAGTGATCCTAAGGACCACCCAGTCTGGGAATCAGGAAACACAGTAGCATCTGTCATCACAGGAATGCTCAGGTAGGGACCAGAGACATCAGGGGAGATCCTGAGGGAAAGAAGGTAGAAGTTGTTTGTACAGTGCTCACCAGGGAAGCTCACCAAAGAGGCAGAAGTATGGGTTCAGATCAGATCAAAGATTGATGATAAAGATGAAGCTTTTTAAATGAAAACTTAAAACACATGAATAATGAACAGTGAAACCCATATATTCATCCACAAGAGTAAACAATTCCAGACCCAGCACATCACTGGTGTGGGCAAACTATGACAATGAGCGAATTAAGAGAGTGTGTGAAGTGTTAGAAATTGAGAGATGGGGGCCATTATACGAAGAGTCTCACCCAGTTGCCAATGACCAAGACAAGGGATATCCTTAACGACTGAATGATAACACTTTCTGTTTGGTAAGGAAGGAGGACCGGGCTTGGATGGGTATGATAACAAGGATCAGGAGGATGACAGAACTACTCACAGGTTTGGTGAACTCTAGAAAAAGATTAGTAAAAGACAAAAGTTTTCTACTATACAAAGAAACTAGCATGTAGAGGTAGCTTATTGACAGTGACAAATGTGGTGCGTTTGGGTGGCCTGTGGTAGAGGGCTGGTGGGAAAGGATGAAATTGCTCTTAAAGGGAGAAGGTTCATACCTGAAAATTGTGAAATACTTAATTTCACACGGGAAGCCAGACTTTTGGTGCTAGCTTTGAACTACTTTCAAGGGAAGTAAAGTGGATGTAAGAGAGAATCTTCTCAGTAAGGAAATGGAATTTTCATGGATGCACTGAGGAAAGGATAAGCAGAGGCTGGTAGGGATGTGGGAAGGAATTTATGTTTTTAGTGACAATGAAGTTTAAGGAGATTTTGAATCATAAGGATGTTACTATAACACTCTGTCTCGCTTGCTTGCTCTTGTGCTCTCTCCTCTCTTTCTTTCTCTCTCTCTCTCTCTCTCTCTCTCTCTCTCTCTCTCTCTCTCTCTCTCTCTCTCCCTCTGTGTGTGTGTGTGTGTGTGTGTGTGAGAGAGAGAGAGAGAAAGAGAGAGAGAGGGGGGGGGCTGAGCTTTACCTGCTGTGGTTAGCACATGGTCTGTTGGTGCTTTGCCTGTGGGGTGTGTCGTCCCCTAACAGTGTTTTTGTTCTCAAAAGACTGGAAAAAGAGGAATTGAAAAGAAAGGCAGAAGAGGAAAGGCTGCGCCTAGAGGAAGCCCGTAAGCAAGAAGAGGAAAAGAAGCAACAGGAAGAAGAAAAAAGAAAGGCAGAAGAGGAGGCAAAACAGAAGGCTGAAGAGGAGCTGCTGTCAAAAGAAAAGCAAGAAAAGGAAAAACAAGAAAAAGCCATGATTGAAAAGCAGGTACAGTCTGAGGTCTCAGACTTTTTCTTGTTTTTCAATGGCTTTACTTAATATTGGACAAAATTTGTTCAATTTGAATGACACATAGTAATAACTTGAAGTTTGTTTTTTTTTTTTACCAAACACCCTGTTCTGGTTATTAACATAACTTATGTGGAATAAAGTGAAGTTATTAATGTGTGCCATGTGAGCTTGGATTTCTCTACTGGAGGTAGATATTGGAATAAGAATTTGGGTGCCACTGGTTTATTCGGAAGAAAAATCCCACGGAGCTGGTATGGTAATAAAGTCAGTATAAGTATATTGATGAATATAGCTCAGTGCCTTTTTTACCTCTAAGGCTAAAGCTCAGGAGGAGTGAGGGAACTGGACAATTCACTTACTAACACTACTCTTTATTGTGGAATACTGCTCCTTGTGGGAATTAACTTCTGGGATTGTCTGCAAATGTGCACATTTCCTGGCCTGTCCACAAACACGGGGACCTTCATCATGTGTGAAAACTATCTTTTTGTTTATTTGTTTCTTTCAGAAAGAAGCAGCAGAAGCAAAGGGACAGGAGGCAACTAAACAGATGCGTTTAGGAAGAGAAAAGATTTTGCTGCAGATTGAACAAGAACGACTGGAGAGGAAGAAGGTAAGAGTTGAGGGATCAGGAGGATGTAAGAACCAGGAAGCGAATCCAATCTATGTCTTTATTATTTTTTTGTCATCATGTTCTATTGGTTACTGAGAAAGTAGTGATTAGAAAACTTCATTAGTGGGCTGGGGATATAGCCCAATGGTAAGAGTGCTTGTTGATCACATATAAGTTCATTTGTTCAACAACCCTCAGCCCTAAAATCAATCGAGTTCTTTTTATGATTTTGAATTTCCCCATCTCACCTTTCATTTCTGTCAGTTTTATTACACACACATACACACACACACACACACACACACACACACACACACACACACACACACACACACACACAGAGTATTAAAGCCCTATGTTATTTGCATATACATATCAGATAGTTACATTTTCTTTTTGCATTGACAGTTTGATTATGAAATTCCTGTTTTAGTTCTCTCTTTTTTTTTTCTCAAAGTGTTGGC
Source organism: Cricetulus griseus (assembly GCF_003668045.3). Classification (NCBI taxonomy): domain Eukaryota; kingdom Metazoa; phylum Chordata; class Mammalia; order Rodentia; family Cricetidae; genus Cricetulus; species Cricetulus griseus. Next base: position 94,445,657 of record NC_048604.1, read on the forward strand.
TGTCCTAGAACTGGCTCTATAGATGAGGCTAGCCTCAAACTTAAAAATCTGCTTGTCGCCGGGCCTTGGTGGCACACACCTTTAATCCCAGCTCTCGGGAGGCAGAGGCAGGTGGATCTCTGTGAGTTGGAGACCAGCCTGGTCTACAAGAGCTAGTTCCAGGACAGCCTCCAAAGCCACAGAGAAACCCTGTCTCGAAAAACCAAATGAAAAAAAAAAAACTGCTTGTCTCTGCCTCCTGAGTGTTGGGACTAAAGGCATGTGCCAACACGCCCAGTGTTGGTTCTAATAATATTCCTTAAAATTTCCTTTGGCAGCCTTTTTATGATTAATGTCTTGATGGTAAATCTTTTTCCATATTTTCTTTGAACATGTGTGTTTATGATTGTCCTTTGTAAACAACATATAGTCAGGACTTGCTATGTGAATCTAATTTAACAGTTTTTGTCTTTCAATTGAATGATTTATTACTTTTAAACTTAATGTACTTACATATCAAGTTGAGTTAAGGAGACTGACTATGAAGACCTGTTTTTGTGCTGTCCTAGGCCCAATGTGGGCTTTATATTGCTGTTGATCTAGGAGCTAAGAGATCTGTGACACTTCCTGAGTTACTACTGTTCAACTTAGCTTTCTATAGCAGTCCCCTTGAATGGCAAATGGTAAGTTTTTTATTTAAAGAGAGGGAGAAAGCTGATATACAAACTATATGTTAATTCTAGATCTGTATTAGGAGCCAGCTTTTTAAAAAATTAATTCTTAATTTGCTTAATTCTTAAAATATTTTTATTCTCTTATATCTCCCACACAGAGAATAGATGAAATCATGAAGAGAACAAGGAAGAGTGATGCATCTCTAGAAGTGAAGGTAGGAATTCAGATAACCATTATGTCGGTGGAGAAGAACAGCAGAATATGTTTAGTGACATTGAAGGTTTGAGACAAATGCCTAGAAAAAGTAGACTTTTCCTGTTCTGTTCAAGGCAAGGATCAGGAAGGAACTGAGACCTTAAAGGAAAGAGGAATTTCAGAGATTCCCTCAGAGCATTGGGGTGGTAATACAAGGAAAGACAGAGTAGTTTGAAGTGACTTAATTATTAAGAGAAATAGAGCATCAAAAATCACTTCCTGCTCTGTCACAGAGGGTTCTGAATACTCCCTGGTGCTTTTTTATAAAGGTTTTTTTTTTCTGTATAATGTCAATCTTTCAAACTTCATCACCTTCCTAATTTCTTCTCCAGTTACTGCCATTGACTTGTTTTTTAACTTTTGTTTCCTTTCTATAGTTATTTTTATTGGCTACTTTTTTGTTTTTTCTTCCTTTCCCCACTCTTTCCTAATCATCCACCTTCTGTTTATTTCTAGAAGGAAGACCCCAAAGTGGAGATTGAGCCTCTGGCAGATGTGGAAAATAAGACAAAACCAGTTGTCCCCAACAAAATAGGTAAGTGTGAAGTCTGGTGTTTGGTTCCTTTAGGTGATGAGGACTAGTGAACCTTTCTGCTGGGGCTGGGGGTCAGGGTAGTGCATCTAGGTCCCAAGGAAGTGGCTGCTGGCAGTTTTGTTTGCTGAGACATCTTTCCAGTATAAGTGCTATTGGCTCCATTTGGGAAGCCACTGCCGTCCTCACCTGCTTTAATAACTGATTGGTTCAGGATGCTTTCAAGGGACCTTGACTGTATATCAGGTATTACTAAGACCTGGATTATCTCTTGAACTGAGGCCCTGCAGACACTGATAATGAGATGATATTCTCTTCTCCTTTGTGAAGCTGATTGAATGGAGTTATTGATGCTTCTTTCCACAAACAAAACAAAACAACAAAACCATTGTATTACTGGTGTAAGAAAGGATGAAAAATAATTGCCTTGTTATATGTTCCCTGCCACTTTATCAAATTTGAAATTTTTTATTCATCTGAAGACTTTGTGTTCTTGTACAGAAATCAATGGACTGAACATCTGCCAGGAAGTAAATAGTTCAGAGCGTGCTGCTCCAGAAACCTTTCCCCAAGACATTTTCTCTAATGGCCTTAAACCAGTTGTGCCACCTGTTCATCTAGAGGGCCTTGATGGGAAATCAAACAGTCTTGATGATTCAACTGAAGAAGTTCAGTCTATGGATGTGAGGTATGTTCATTTATTTTGCATTTAATTTTGGTCTCTTTGCCCATCACTGGCAATTGCTCCATCTTTTTCCATCCTTTTCATTTCTTTTAGTTTTTTTTTTTACAATATACCTTTTTTATTTTATCCCTTCACCCATATCCCCCATCCATAATGAAATCACCCCGAAAGCAGGTTTTGTTGATACAGGAAAGCAGTTACTGGTGTAATATAAGTGTCTTGAGTTTGGCATCCTAGAAGCAGAATGTTTTTGTGGCATATGATTTACAGGAGGACAACTGTGGAGGGAGGGAAGGCACTAAGCAAAAATGTCTTCTCAATCTCCTGGAAGATTTGCAGGCTGGTTTTCCACCAGGGCATCATTTTTATCACTTTATATAGTGATATATATTGGTCATTCAGTGTGGGCATGTTGGATGATGCAGGAGTAATTGTGGCCATAGTGGCTCCTGTCAGTTAAAAGAAATTGTCAATAGAAAGGCTAGCTGTGAATCTTTGGCTAGCTAGCCCTCTGAAGCTGGGAAGTAGGTTCACCTGCAAGTAAAGGAGGTGTAGCCTAACCACAAATGGGGTCTCCTGTATCCACGGTCTCACATTTAAGTAAACTTTTAAGTTAATGCTGAGAATGGTTGCAGATGCTTGTAATCCAAACACTCTGGAGGCAAAGACAGGAGAACCAACAGGTCAACAGCAGCCTGTGCTGAATAGCAAGGTTCTACCACAGAATGATAATGGGGGGCAAGTTTGTTATTAAAGACCCAATAAAAGGACTAATTTGTTCTCAGTTACTAAAACCTAAGATATTTTTAAACTGGTATGTTTGCCAAATGGCAAATAAATCTGAGATAAAAAGAGATAATTTTCTTGTGATTGAGGTAGAGGTGTTGGAGTAAAGGGTGACTCTTCAAGTCAGAAGAGTAGGGCAGTATTTTATAGAAGTTCTACCAGAACTCCTACCTGTTAAGAGATTATCCTTTTTTCATCAACCATGAACCCTCTGCTTTATTTGGGTAGATATGAGCAGCCTGTGACACACAGTGATAATTGATATCCCATTCATCCACATTGGGTTTTAACCAAATACATGAAAATCTAAGCTCCAACAGCCCTATCACCAGCATAGAAAATCCTGTATAGACTGATAGTGAGGCTCCCCACCAACCGTCAGCTGGATATCCCCACACCTCCCAACACCACCTCACAACCTTCCCCTGACTGGTGCCACTCTGTTCCCAACGGAGTAAAACTGAAGCAGTCATAATGGTTAACACACCGATATGGAGCCAAGTGAGGTTTATTTTATGTTTTGAGATTTTCAGGGGGTAAGACATGGCACCATTAGCCAGGATTCATAAAAGTGAATGGGATTTATACACTGAATTCTCCTTTAGAGAGAGGTGTCTAGTGGAGCCACATGTAAGCTTATGGTGGCATTCTCTTACTCGTGCTCTTTATTGTCATTAATGCTGGTAGCAGTGGGTTTTTCATTTAGCTCAGACTGGCCTCAAAAGTCACTATTTACCTCACAGTGACCTTGAACTTTTAATTCTCCTAACTAATGATATTTTATGCATGTGCCAACATGCCAGATTTTCTCTGTGTTCTTGAGGAGTTGAAATGAGGGGAATGGTGGGGAAAGGTGTAGGTGGGGCTAGATGTTTCTACTTAATAAGGCAGCTTGCCCAGATACTCAAAGCTGCCAGGTCAGTTACTGTTCCTTAGCTTGGCTCAGGTGTGAGAGAAGTGGATCCTTTGAGCTTACACAAATCTACTGGTTTTTCTAGATTCTTCTCTAAGATCTCATGAGGTAAGAAGAGCCTGGCATCAGCCTTACTTTAGATGTTAAGATTCTTTCTGAGAAAGGCCCTTAATTCCTAACCTGCTAGTCTTCTGGACCTGGATATGCTCCTTTGCTAGACCTATAGAAGATAGCAGCAGTGAAATTCCTCTCAACTCTAGGGAAAGAAAATAACAAAAAAGCAAGCCTCATCTGGGTACATCTAGATAAATCAGGGTGAATTGGAAGCCTAGTTTTAGAAAAGAGGCAGTGGGTAATATTGGGTCTGTAGTTGTCTAGGGTGACAGCGGGATCCATGTTCCCATTTCCCAATCTTAACTAAGTACATGCTTTATGTGGCCCTGCATCAACTCTTCTCAGCATAGTTACTTCACATCTCAAAGGAGTGGTGGGAGGAAATAACTCTTCTTTCCATGTTACAGGGGGGATGAAACTGAGGCCAGGAACAGGAAAAGCAGCTCACCATAGACAACATTGCTGGAAGGGCAGCACCAGAAGGATCCAGTGTAAATTAGGGCCCTTTTCAGTTCACTTTGGACTTTTGGCCCTTACTTGCTCTTGCAATATCCCAGCTAAAAGCTCTGGGAGGGCATTGCTTCTCTGTAGTAATGTGGTGGTGCCTGTAGGTTTTTTTTTTTTCTTTCAGCCCTCAGGTACTGGGCTCTATTTTTCACTGCCCTGCTGGTCTACTTTCCTTGTTCTCATCTATACGGACCTTGTGTCTACCAGCTTCCCAGATGTGAAGTCACTTGTTGTTTTCTTAACTCATCTTTTCCATAAGAGCAGTATAGCAAAACCACACAAAACGAGGAAGTACATTAACACATCATGTTTCATTCTCATGTTCTCTCTCCTCTCTGTCTCTCATTCTGTGTCTCCCTCATATCTTCTAGTCCTGTTTCCAAAGAAGAGCTTATCTCCATCCCAGAATTTTCACCAGTGAGTGAAATGATTCCTGGGATGTCTCTGGACCAAAATGGAACTGGTAATGCACGGGCGCTTCAGGATATTTTAGATTTTACTGGACCCCCCATGTTCCCCAAGAAATCCAGTGAAAATCTCAGCCTTGATGACTGTAACAAAAACCTCATCGAAGGATTTAACAGTCCTGGGCAAGAAACTACTCTGAACACCTTCTGTTGACAGACACCATTCCTTTAATGAAAGGTACAGTTTTTTAATGATACTCTAAATCTATAATTTCCCAGCTGAGATTTGTAAACATTGGATAAATGCCACCTAGCCTCTTAGACAACTGATTTTATATGAAAATTACAAACATGAATATTTATTGCCAGACACACATAGTGAGGATTTTAAGTAATTTCTTTATATTCTAAGTGAGTCTCTAATGTAGTATACTACTCATGTTGTTGTTGAGAAGGTTTGATGGCCAATCTATTTCAGGGAGAATCTTTTTTAGAGCCCAGGAATGAGTGCTGAGGGTAGTTCTACCAAAGTGAACCTCTCTTCTTAGTTTTCTTTTTTTAAAGATTTATTTATTTATTTATTTATTTATTTATTTATTATGTATACAGTCTTTTGCCTGCAGGCCAGCAGAGGGCACCAGATTTCATTCAAGGTGGTTGTGAGCCACCATGTGGTTGCTGGGAATTGAACTCAGGGCCTCTTAACCGCTGAGCCATCTCTCCAGCCCCTCCTCTTAGTTTTCTTAAGTGACTTCCTATACTCTACCTATAATCACTCATACAGACTGAGTGATGAGCCAAATGGTCGGCTGTTTTATTGACCTATTCTGGATTCTTCCAAGCAGACATCTGTTTTGGGATCACAGTTGAGGTGGGAGAGGAAAGAACTTTATTTTTGTGTCCTGAAGGTTTTCCCCCACCACTGAGCTTTTTGTTGTTGTTGTTGTTCACCAAAGAGCTTTTGTCTCACTGGCATTCTGATGCTCACTCTTGCTTGATTGCTCAGTCTCTTTTTGGCCCCTAGAGGTTTTTCATTTTCTCTCTTCCTCCCTCTCCCTCATGTATTTTACATGCTAAGCTCATATTCTACTACTGAACAACACCAGTCACTCTTATGTGACAGTTTTTAATCAGTTATATGCATTTCACAGTTGTGTACACTTAGATTTCACATTTGATTTACTTCAGTTTAGGAGTTTTTTTTTTAATTGTGTGTGTGCATACACACAGGAGTGAAGGCCTTGGAGGCCAGAGGTATCATGTTCCCCCTGGATCTGAAGTTACAGGCAGTTGCAAACCTGCTGTCATGAGTAACGGTAATCAAATTCAGGTCCTGTGCAATAGCACTAAGCACTCTTAATCATTGAGCCATCTCTCCAGCTCCTGGGACGTGTATTTGAACAATGCAAACATAATTAGGATCTATAATCACATTCTTGGAGAAGTACATAATTCTGATTGCTCCTGACATTTTATTTTAATTTTTTGTGTATGGTGCCTGCTTGTGTGTGCACAGATGTCCTCATCTATTACTCTCCACCTTATTCCTCTGAGACAGGGTCTGTCACTAAACCTGCAGCTCACCCCCCCCTTTTTTGGTTAGGCTATCTGAACAATAAGTTTCAGCAATCCTCCTGCTCCACCCCTAACCCACTCTGTGATTACAGATGCCCATGGCCATGTACATCTTCTATGTGTGTGTTGTGCGTCTGTACTCATACTGATGCTGACAGAACAAGCACTTTTACCTACTAAGTCTTCTTCCCAGCCCTCCCACCATTATAGATTCTTAAAAAGTTTTTAGGCTCTCAGAATTTCATCACTTTATTTTTTATGGTGCTGAATTCTAACAAAAATTTGTTGCCTAAACTGGTTTAGTCTAGTTTTTTTTAAATAAAATACAGTAATAGAGTGGGAAGGCCACAAAGTTATATTCTGTGTGCTTATTTCCACCTGACCTCAGTCCTTGCTTATAGAGTCTGTAGTCTAGACAGTGAGCTCTAGAACTTCCTTCAGTCAGTTCTCTGCAAAGTCCCTGGAGCCCTTTGACACAGGAGAAGAAACACATGACAAGCCACTTTTAGTATTTTGAGAGAAGATCTCACATAGACTAGACTGAACTCACTATGTAGACTAGAATGATATTGAACTTCTGAAAGAGTGGCTACTTTCTTGAACACTGAAAACACGAATTCACCTGAGAATTCTGTATCCTTGACAGTTACATGGTTTAATATTCATTAAGAGGTTTCTTTTGTTGTTACTATACCTTGATTTAATTAACTTCCATCCAATTCACTTACCTTACTATCCAATAAATGCATTATGCACAGCAGGTTCAAGGCTTCTAATATTTTCCCATATCCTAGCTAAAAGAAATGGCCAAAAGAAAAAAAAACAATCTTGACTGAATCACTTCATTGACATTGCTTATGCATTCTAATGAGCTTTAGACTAGTTCCCAAATCCTTCTAAACCAAAGGTGGCTTATTGCTTGCCACAGTACTTGAAACATTAAACACTTTAAGGTTTGGATGTAAGGATAATCTTGATGGCTTGGAATATATCCCATTCTTTCCTACCTCATCCTTCCTGAAACTGTGCACTAGCCCTACTTCCTCAGTGAAGAACTGTTCTTCGTTCAAGGGCAGACAATCTCAAAACATCTCCCATATGAGGAACATTTGACCATACTAAAAGAATGATTCTGTAAAAACTGCTACTCTATTTCTGTTGAGAAATAGTGTATTAGCCAAAGAAGAGTGCAAAATACTTGGTTTCTGCCTTAATTTTACCTGGTTTTGCTTTTGAATTGACACAGGTGATGTTTGGATTACCCATGAAGCTGTCGGAGTTAAATCTGAGCTGCTGGCCACTTGAAGAAGCTTCTTTCGCCCTTAACCGCTGGATTCCAAATTACTAGATCAGAATGTAACTGTATTCCTAGGTAGTTTGGCAAACACTGGCCTTCTCTTGGTAGAAACCTTGAGATTTTTGCCTTGTTGGGCTTTAGCAAAGTTTCATTTTATGGTTCTATTTATGAGCTTCAGCTGCTGCTAGAGCACTTCCTTGTCCTTCTCTAATATCATAACCTTTGTGATGCTGGCTGGGAACCTCACTTTAGGACACTTGCATTCCCAGAGTTGGAAAACATAAACATTTAGATGTCTCTTCCTATAAAAATCTTCTATTTATCCACACTCTAGTTAAACATGTACTCAACCTGGGCTGCTTATATACTTGTCTTTTTTGGTGGGAGAGAAATCTAGCCATTTTCTCCCCGTCTCGGGTTTCTGTTATTTTATTTTTATTATTAAGCTTCATCACCTGCAGAGCATTATCCCACATTACTTTTTTGGGCGTTAAAGAAATGTTTGATTGAATAAATAATTAAACAGTGGCAATTATTTCTTTCCCCTCATGCATATTCTCCTTATGCATACTTGGGCAATTGAATCTAGCAAGGACCCTTTCATGTCATACCTTTAAAATCTCCAAATTGTCAGCCCAAAACCACTGAATGGCTTTTCAACTGAATGAATCGAGTCTCCTGCAGGTGGTTGTTTTCATGGTTTTGCTATTGTTTTTCTATTGGATCTTGGATGTTTCTTTTGTTTGGTCCTATGTTTGCTTAACTGTAATGAAAGAGTCACAGTGCTTTGAAAGGGGGCCCCAAGTTGGTCCCAGTATGTCACTTTAATAGACTTTAACATTAAAAAGTCTAAATAAGGAAAAATGACACTAGAATGTATAACTCCATACATTTTATGCCATATAATGCTATATTTAAAATTTTCATTTCTTGTGGTGAAATATAGCTTTACTATTAAATGACCTTTTCTTTGGAACTTTTTGTTTTGACTTGTATCTTATAGCTTTTGAAAATATGGTTAATTCTGAGGTTTACAAATAGGAGATATAAACAAATCTCAGTAGTGATCTTGTTCTGTACTTTTAAAGCTGGCACTGTTTAAGAATGTATTAGTCTCAAAAGCTATGTATGTTTATGTGATATAGTCTAAATAAAATGCATACCTCTAAGAATATTGTGTTATTGACATTGGTGAACATCAAAGTATATATATCTTTTATGACAAGCACACAGATGATAGCATGGTCTGACATCCAAAAAATAGCTGTCCTTTTTTCTTAAAGCTTTATTTTGCTAAGTGTCTGTTTCATTAAGCTCCATTGTACTTCACAGCACCATTGTAATCACATGATGCCTCATTTGCATGATGTGTACATTCTGTTTAATGTTAAATACATTTTCATTGAAGAGTCTGATAACTTGCTGGTGTTTTGTTTCTGTACATTCAGTAAAGAAACTCACTGAAACCAACTCAGATTTTTAAAACCTGAAACCAGGTAGAGAAAAAAGGCCAATTGATTTCTTCGTAGGTGTTCTTTCTCTGTCAAATTCATTAACAATTCCTCAGTTGTCAGTGCCAAGTGGAGCCCAATGCAGTTTCGGTGATGGCCTGTCCCTAGAACATGATGAACATCAGAGAATGGTTAGGTTGCTGTACTTTCATACAAGCAGTGATGAAAGCAGTTGTTAGCTAAGTGAAGAAATAGCTAATTGTGGTATAATTGATGAGAATTTGACATAGCAGTTTGGCATTCCGATGATTGTAATGGTTCTTACTTTCAAGGATGTGGAAACACAGACCTGAATTTTTTGTATTTGTGGTGTGATTTTTCCTGGGGAGACATGAACAAGTGTCTGGTTACTCAAGATAAGCACTGACAATGACAGACACCCAAGTCTTTCTTGGTGAATGAATGAGTTTATTAGGGTTCCTTCAGATGTATGGGTGAGAGGTTATTTACAGGCACACAGAAGAATGAAAGGTAAGTATATAACATAAAAAAACTACCCCAGCATGGTGATGACTCTCAAAAATGCAATCCCTAGAGTTTTAGAATGTTCTTACAAGTCAGTTGCAGACAGGTTAGCCATCAGGAGACTGCTCTCACCAGCAATTGTTTACTGTTTGTATAACTTTGTGAATCTTGTAGTCTGATACTTTTGTTTACATCATCCAGCTTATAAGTCTCCTCTCCATGAAGGGAAGCTCTGCTATGAGGCTGACAGTGGTGACCAGTCATTCCTAAGAATAATTGTTAGTTTGTGAATATTCTACTTGTTTTCATGGTGTATATACATGTTTCCTATTAAATGCTTTTAGAAATCAAATTTAGAAATAATACAAAAATAAATCCGCTTTTAAGTATATACACTTTATTTTGGGCAGAGCACAAGGCAACTCCAATATTCACTTTTCAGCATTATTCAGGAGTCCTGATCACAAAAGACAGTGATAATTTTTTAGAAATAATAGAAACAAGAAGCCTTTGCTATAAACTTCCACCCAAGAACCCTGGAAGGAACAACTGAATAATAATAAATGATTAAGAAAAATTCAATAGTTTGGTTTTTATGTGTTAGAATTTTTAAGGATCCCTGTAAATCCCATAAAATTCCTAGAAATAGATACCTCTTGAGAACTTATTTGGACGTTCTACCAGAGAAGCACAGCTGGTCTATACCCTGCTTTATACCTGTTCTCTATCAGGGAAAGTCATTATCGTCAGTCATCCAAGCATGAAGCTTAAGGAGGGAGAAACATGGACTAGTGAGAGAGGAACAGGGTACCTGCCTAGGCAGCTAGATCAGCTGAATCAACCCTGAGGGTCATCAGGATGATAGATGTTACAATCCGATGGCCCACATATCCAAGGAATAGCTTTCTGAAGCTTGACCAAGGAATGTTAGGATAGATGGAATATCTGTGCATGTGAAGATGATCAATTTTGGGAGGGGGTACTCGAATTTTGGCCTTTCAGAGGGATTTCTTTTGGACAAAACTAGAATTGTAGAGTTTATGTAAGAAAACAAAATTAAGAAACTTAGCCAGGGATTGGTGGTACACCTTTAATCCCAGCACTCGGGTGGCAGAGGCAGGTGGATCTCTGTGAGTTCAAAGCCAGCCTGGTCTAAAACACTACACCACACACACACACACACACACACACACACACACACACACACACACAAACCCTGTCTCAAAAAAACAAAGAAAGAAACTTAAGTGAGATTTCTCCCAGAAAAATTTAAAATGCATAAAACTTTTGTCACTTAAAACAGTATAGTCTGGGGCTGGAGAGATGGCTCAGCGGTTAAGAGCACTGACTGCTCTTCCAGAGGGCCTGAGTTCAATTTCCAGCAACTACATGGTGGCTCACAACCACCATGAATGAGATCTGGTGCCCTCTGCTGGCATACGGACAGAAGACTGTATACGTAATAAATAAATAAATAAATCTTTTTTTTTTAAGTGCTCTAAAAAAAAAAAAAACAGTATAGTCTCATAGAGAATTTAGAATAGCATTGGAAATAGTGGAAGCCAGCATGACTGAAGGTACATTTGCATTTAATATTGTATGAATCTGGTAGTTGCTCATTCATACCTGTACAAAAGTAATAGGTGACTTAGTGCTTCCAGAGGGTCAACTAAGTTTAGGTTCTAGAATGGAGTAGGAGGAGAGCCTAGAAGTTACAGTGAAGAGATGAAAAAGCAGCATCTAAGATGTGGATCCCAGTTGTCGTTTAATGCTTAGTGGAACAAAATTTAGGTACAAAGTTTGTAGGCCTCTTCTGACGATCCTGATGCCTATTGCTCTCGGATGTGCTGTATCAAGCAAGTGGGGCACAAAAGTTCACTCTGCTTTAGGATTCTGTGTTAATATGCTGTAATGACACGCAGCATGAACTAAGATTTGTTGTTCAATGTGGTGGTAAGATTTGTTCATGCTGTGAGCTAGATATAAGATGGTAACTTCCCCCCAAAGGTAGCATTCAGCAGAGCTGACAGTTTTTTGTTGTTGTTGTTGTTTAGTTTGGTTTTGTTTTTTTGTTTTGTTTTGGTTTGGTTTTGGTTTTTCAAGACGGGGTTTCTCTGTAGTTTTGGAGCCTGTCCTGGAACTCATTCAGTAGACCAGGCTGTCATTGAAGTCACAGAGATCCCGCCTGTCACTGCCTTCCAAGTGCTAGGGTTAAAGGTGTGCACCACCACCACCCAGCTAGGCAAAGCTGACCAGGGCACCAGTAGCACTTTTTCCCTGTTTTTGATGGCAAGTAGGGAGTCCTAGTTCTGAGTATGCTTAGTTACAAAGGGACTTCTGCCTTCTCCCTGAAACCTTTTATTAAGAAACTGAGCTGAGCATCATGGCACATACCTTTTTTTTTTTTTTTTTTTGAGCCAGGCTTTCTCTGTGGCTTTGGAGGCGGTCCTGAAACTAGCTCTTGCAGACTAGGCTGGTCCCAAACTCAAAGACATCCTCCTGCCTCTGCCTCCCAAGTTCTGGAACTAAAAGCATGTGCCACCACCACCCGGCCATGGCACATACTTTTCATCCCAGCATTTAGGAAGCAGAGGCAGTGAGATCTCTTCAGTTGAGAGCTAGCGTGGTCTGTGTAGCTTCAAGACAACCAGGATTTTCTTATGTAGAGAAACTGGATCTCAAAAGAAAAACACAAATAATTTTTAAAAAATCTTGATATAGAGTTGGCATACTATAAAACTCATGCTTTTAACATATACTATCAGAGCTGGTAATATACCTCTGTGATAGGGTACTTGCCTAACATACATGAGTTTCTAGCTGTAATTCCCAGCACTAGGACGGGGAAAAAAAAAAAAAAAAACAATGGTCTCTATTCCAATGTTTTGCTACGTTTGTTACTAATTGTTATACATTATCATTTGTGTGCTTTGGGTGGGGGGGGTACTTTGTTTTAAAACAGGGTCTCATGTGACCAATGCTGGCCTTGAATTCATTGTATAGCCAAAGATCCTCGGCCTTCTGCCTCCAGCTCCCAAGGGCTAGGATTACAGCTTTGAGTATGCCTTTTCAAGGGTTTTCTTAACCATGTTGCACAGCCTGACTTTTAATCATTAGGTCATGTCCTCTTTGTACCTGGAAGCAGGACAGTGGACTTGAAAATAGTGCTCTCTACAGCAGCCATTTTTTCAACATGAAAATTAGGGTGACGGTTATATAACTTAAGGTGGGCCATATTGTGGAGGTCCACATTTTTTAAAAAACATGGTCTTACATGCTAATTGGTGTCACATATCGGGTGCTCAATATGGGCTTCTATGGTAATAAGAAACAAAGATTAGAGGAAATTGACTTCAGATTCTTCAAAAATCCTGAGCCTTTGGAGATAAGGCTTTTAACAATGACCATGGTCTCAAATATGTAAGGTGACCTACAGTGTAAAGGATTGCTCCTATTAGTTAACCACTAAAGAGAGAAAGTGCTGCCCACCTGCCAACTTCCAGGTCAGATGTAAGGCAATTGGGAGTTCAAACTGTAAAGAAATAATATACTGCCAAGGCCCAGGAAGCCATCTTGCTAAAGACAGAAAGAGTAAGAGCTAAGCAAACATCTTCATGTATGACACATACAGAATTTGCTCCCATTCCCCACTTTTTTTATGTGTATGGGAGTTTTGCCTGCATATGTATCTGTCTGTGCACTGTGTTCATGTGGTGCCCATGGAAGCCAGATGAGAGCATTGTATACCCTGGGATTGGAATTATAGATGTTTCTGAGCAGCAAGTTGGTTTCTGGGAATTGAGTTTGTGACTTCTGGAAGAGCAGTATTCATAACTGCTGAACCATCAATCTAGTTATGAAAATAAATTTTAAACAAATTATTCATAAGGTAAGTACAGACCACAAAGATCAAAAGTAGTATTCTGTCTCTGTGTGTACATGTTTGTGTGTGTGGATGCACATGTGTGTTTGGGTATGTGTATGTAGAGGCCAGAAGTCAATATTGGATGTCTTCTTCGGTCTCTTTCCAACTTATTTTTTGAGGTGAGGATCTCATTAAATCTGTAGCTCAAATATTTGGTTAGACTTGTAGAGATCCACCTGTCTCTGCATCTCCAGCTAATGGAATGCTGCACCCAGATCTTTATATGAGTGCTGGGGATCAAACTCAGGTCCACATGCTTGCATGAAAGCACTTTATTAGTAAAGCTATTTCTTCAGGCCCAGCATGCCCTGTTGAAACTCCATTTGCACATTGTTCTGTTTTATTCCGAGACAGGGTTTCTCTGTGTAAGTTTGGAGCCTGTCCTGGATCTCACTCTATAGTCTAAGCTGGACTTAAACTCACAGAGATCCGGCTGCCTCTGCCTCCTCAGTGCTGGGATCAAAGGTGTGTGCCACCAACATCTGGCCATTTGCATATTTGTTTTTTAACAAGGTGGTCTCGAAAAAACACAAACAAAAAAAAGCAAGGATCTGCTGTGCCTCAAAAGATGTAAATTGTGTGATAGACTGTATATTATTGGTTAGAAGCCAAGTGCCAGTACCCGGACTAGCTATTTAATTACAGATGGAAAGTTGAAGATGTTTTTGTTCAGGAAAAAAGAAGATGCCAAAGGTTATACAATTTGTCCCTATAGGACAATGAAAAATTGGTCTCTAAATTTGCAAACTTTTTCTTATTAGTTCAAATTAGGAACAAGATTGCTTCACATCGGGCATTGGTGGCACAAACCTTTAACCAGGCACTCGGGAGGCAGAGGCAGGTGGATCTCTGTGAGTTGGAGACCAGCCTGGTCTACAAGAGCTAGTTCCAGGACAGCCTCCAAAGCCACAGAGAAACCCTGTCTCGAAAAAATCAAAAAAAAAAAAAGGATTGCTTCACATGTCAATCCCTTATTCCTCTCCCTCCCCTCCCCCAACCTCCACTAGCCTCCCACCATATACCCCCTCTTCCCAGGGAGGGTAGGGTCCTCCATGGGGGCTCCACAAAATCCACCACCTCATCCTGGGCCGGGCATAGGCCCTCCCCCATGTGTCCAGACCTTGAGTGCATCCCTTTACGGGGGATGGGCTCTCAAAGTCCCTTCTTACACCAGGGGAAAATACTGATGCACTACCAGGGGCTCCATAGAGTGTCAAGGCCTCCTCATTAACATCCACTTTCAGGGGTCTGGATCAGTCCCATGCTGGCCTCCCAGACAGCAGTCTGGGGTTCATGTGCCCCCCCTTGTTCAGGTCAGCAGTTTCTATGGGTTTCACCAGCCTGGTCCCGACCCCTTTGATCTTCATTCTTCCCTCTCTGCAACTGGGTTCCAGAGTTCAGTTCAGTGTATAGCTGTGGGTGTCTGCCTCTGCTTCCATCAGCCACTAGATGAGGGGTCTAGGATGGCATATAAAGTAGTCATCAGTCTCATTACAGGGGAAGGGCATTTAGGGTAGCCTCTCCACCATTGCCTAGATTGTCAGTTGGTGTCATCCTTGGAGATCTCTGGAAATCTCCCTAGTGCCTGATCTCCCCTCGGACCTATAAAGGCTCCCTCTGTTATGGTATTTCTCATCCTGCTCTCCTCTATTCTTTCCCCAACTCAACCTTTCTGCTCCTCCATTTCCTCCTCTCCCCTCCTCTTCTCCCCCTTTCATTCTGCCAGCTCCCTCTCCCCGACCCTCATGCTCCCAATTAGCTCAGGATATCCTTCCCCTTCCCCTTCCCCTTCTCCGGGGTCCATGCATTTTTCTCTTAGAGTCCTTCTTGTTTCCTAGTTCCTTTGGCAATAAGGATTGTAAGCTGGTAATCCTTTGCTCTGTGTCTAAAATTCATAGATGAGTGAGTACATACCATGTTTGTCTCTTTGTGACTGGATTACCTCACTCAGGATGGTTTCTTCTAGTTCCATCCATTTGCCTGCAAATTTCAAGATTCCATTGCTTTTTTCCATTGAGTAATACTCCATTGTGTAAATGCACTGCATTTTCTCTATCCATTCTTCAGTTGAGGGGCATCTAGGTTGCTTCCAGGTTCTGGCTATTACAAACAACGCTGCTATGAACATGGTTGAATATATGTCTTTGTTGCATGAATGTGCATTTTTGGGTATATGCCCAAGACAGGAATTGCTGGATCTTGAGGTAGACTGATTCCTGTTTACCTGAGCAAATGCCATACTGTTATCCAAAGTGGTCTTACAAGTTTGCACTCCCACCAACAATGGAGTTCCTTTTTCTCCACATCCTCTCCAGCATAGACTGTCATTGGTGTTTTTTATTTTAGCCATTCTGGCTGGTATAAGATGGTATCTCAGAGTTGTTTTGAGTTGAATTTCTCTGATGGCTAAGGATTTTGAGCACTTTCTTAAGTGTCTATCAGCCATTTTAGATTCCTCTATTGAGAATTCTCTATTTAGTTCTGTGCCCCACTTCTTAATTTCATTGTTTGGTGTTTTGGTGGCTAGCTTCTTGAGTTCATTGTATATTTTGGAAATCAGCCCTCTGTCAGATGTGGGGTTGGTGAAGATCTTTTCCCATTCTGTGGACTGTCGTTTTGTCTTACTGACTGTGTCCTTTGCCTTACAGAAACTTCTCAGTTTCAGGAGGTCTCATTTAATTGTAGATTTCAATGTCTGTGCTACTGGTGTTATGTTCAGGAAGTGGTCTCCTGTACAAATTCATTCAAGGGCATCTCCCACTTTCTCTTCTAGAAGGTTCAGTGTGGCTGGATTTATGTTGAGATCTATGATCCATTTGCACTTAAGTTTTGTGCATGGTGACAGATGTGGGTCTATCTGCAATCTTCTGCATGTCGGAATCCAGTTGTGCCAGCACCATTTTTTGTTGAAGATGCTATCTTTTTTCCATTATATAGATTTAGCTTCTTTGTCAAAAATCAGGTGTTCATAGGTGTGTAGGTTAATATCAGGGTTTTCATTTCGATTACATTGGTCTACCTGTCTATTTTTGTGCCAATACCAAGCTGTTTTCAGGACTATGGATCTATAATAGAGCTTGAAGTCAGAGATGGTGATGCCTCCAGAAATTCCTTTATTGTACAGGGTTATTTTGGATATCCTGGGTTTTTTGTTTTTCCATACAAAGTTGAGTATTTTTGTTTCAAGGTCTGTGAAGAACTGTGTTGGGATTTTGATGGGGATTGCGCTGAATCTGTAGATTGCTTTCGGCAAGATTGCAATTTTTACTATGTTGATCCAACCTATCCAAGAGCATGGGAAATCTTTCCATTTTCTGATATCTTCTTTAATTTCTTTCTTTCTTTTTCTTTTTTTTTTGGGGGGGGGGTTTCAAGACACGGTTTCTCTGTGTATCTTTGGTGCCTATCCTGGAGACCAGGCTGGCCTCAAACTCACGGAGATCCATCTGCCTCTGCCTCCCAAGTGTGCACCACCAAGCCCAGCTAATTTCTTTCTTTAAAGACTCAAAGTTCTTAATGTACAGGTCTTTCACTTTTTTGGTTAGTGTTACCCCAAGATATTTTATGTTGCTTGTGGATATTGTGAAAGGCGACGTTTCTCTGATTTCTTTCTCATTGCATTTACCATCTGTATATAATAGGGCTACTGATTTTTTTGAGTTAATTTTATATCCTGCTACCTTGCTGAAGGTGTTTATCAGCTGTAGGAGTTTCCTGATAGAGTTTTTCCGGTCACTTGTGTAGACTATCATGTCGTCTGCAAATAGTGAAAGTTTGACTTCTTCCTTTCCAATTTGTATCCACTTGATCCCTTTTTGTTGTCTTATTGCTCTACCTAGAACTTCAAGTACAATATTGAAGAGATATGGAGAGAGTAGACAGCATTGTCTTGTCCTTGATTTTAGAGGAATCACTTTTAGTTTCTCTCCATTTAGTTTGATGTTGGCTGTTGGTTTGCTGTGTATTGCTTTTATCATGTTTAGATATGTTCCTGTCATTCCTGTTCTCTCCAAGATCTTTATCATGAAGGGATGTTGGATTTTGTCAAAGGCTTTTTCAGCGTCTAGTGAGATGATCATGTGGTTTTTCTTTTTCAGTTTGTTTATATTGTGGATTACATTGATGGATTTTCGTTTGTTGAACCATTCTTACATCCCTGGGATTAAGACTACTTGATCTTGGTGGATGATTTTTCTGATGTGTTCTTGGATTTCATTTGCCAATATTTTGAGTATTTTTGCATCGATGTTCATGACAGATATTGGTCTGTAGTTCTCTTTTTTAGTTGTATCTTTGTGTAGCTTGGGTATCAAAGTAATTGTAGCCAAATAAAAAGAGTTTGGCAATGACCCTTCTGCTTCTATTGTGTGGAACAATTTGAGGAGTACTGGTATTAGTTGTTCCTTAAATTTCTGGTAGAATTCTGCACTGAAGCCATCTGGCCCTGGTCTTTTTTTGTTTGGGAGACTTTTGATGACTGCTTTTATTTCATTAGGGGTTATAGGTCGATTTAAACTGCTTATCTGTTCTTGATTTAATTTTGGTAAGTGATATCTATCCAGAAAATTGTCCATTCCCTTTAGATTTTCGAATTTTGTGGAGTACAGGTTTTCAAAGTATGACCTGATGATTCTCTGGATTTCCTCAGTGTCTGTTATTATATCTCCCTTTTCATTTTTGTTACTGTTCTCTCTCTCTGCCTTTTGGTTAGTTTGGATAGAGGTTTGTCTGTCTTGTTGATCTTCTCAAAGAACAAACTCTTTGTTTCATTTATTCTTTTAATGTTTTCCTAGTTTCTACTTTATTGATTTCAGCCCTCAGTTTGATTATTTCCTGGCATCTACTCCTGCTTGGTGAGTTTGTTTCTTTTTGTTCTAAAGTTTTCAGTTGTTCTATCAATTCTCTAGTGTGACTATTCTCCAGTTTCTTCATGTGGGTACTTAGTGCTATGAACTTTCCTCTTATCACTGCTTCCAGGGTGTCCCATAAGTTTGGGTATGTTGTGTCTTCATTCTCATTGAATTCTAGGAAGTCTTTAGTTTCTTTTTATTTCTTCCTTGACCCAGGAATGGTGCAATTGGGTGTTACTCAATTTCCATGTGTTTGTAGGCTTTCTGCAATTTGTATTGTTGTTGAATTCTAACTTTAAAGCATGGTAGTCTGGTAAAATATAGGGGTTATTTCAATTTTTTTGTATCTGTGGAGGTTTGCTATGTTGTCAAGTATGTGGTCAATTTAGACAAGGTTCCATGTGGCGCTGAGAAGAAGGTATATTCTTTTGTGTTTGGATGGAAAGTTCTATAGATATCTGTTAAACCCAATTGGGTCATAACTTCTGTTAGATCCTTTGTTTCTTTGTTAAGTTTCTGTTTGGTGGTCCTGTCTAGTGGTGAAAGCAGAGTGTTGAAGTCTCCTACTATAAGTGTGTGAGGTTTTATGTGTGGTTTGAGCTTTAGTAATGTTTCTTTTACAAATGTGGGTGCCTTTGTATTTGGGGCATAGATGTTCAGAATTGAGACTTCATCTTGATGGACTTTCCTTTGATGAGTATGAAATGCCCTTCTTTATCTCTTTTGATTGATTTTAATTTGAAGTCTGATTTCTTAGATATTAGGATTGCTACACCAGCTTGTTTCTTGGAATATCTTTTCCCAACCCTTTACTCTGAGGTTACACCTGTCTTTGAAGTTGAGGTGTGTTTTTTGTATACAGCAGAAGAATGGATTCTGTCTTTGTATCCATTCTGTTAGCCTGTATCTTTTTATGGGCAGGTTAAGACCATTAACATTGAGGGATATTAATATCCATTGATTGTTGGTTTTTGTTTGTTTTGGATTTATTGGTGGTGGGATTTCGCCCTCCTGTTTCTTTTCGTGTTTGGTAAAGTTGGATTATTTATTGCCTATGTTTTTGTGAGTGTAGTTATCTTCGTTGGGTTGGAGTTTTCCTTCCAGAACTTTCTGTAGGGCTGTATTTGTGGATATGTATTATTTAAATCTGATTTCGTCATGGAATATCCTTTTTGCTCCATCTATGTTGATTGAAAGGTTTGCTTGGTACAGTAATCTGGGTTGGCATCCATGTTCCCTTAGTGTTTGTAGGACATCTATCCAGGACCTTCTGGCTTTCAAAGTTTCCATTGAGAAGTCAGGTGTAATACTGATACGTCTGCCTTTATATGTTACTTGGCCACTTTCCTTTGCTGCTCTTAATATTTTCTCTTTATTCTGTAGGTTAAGTGTTTTGATTATTATGTGTCAAGGGGACTTCTTTTTGTGGTCCAGTTTTTTTGGTGTTCTGTAAGCTTCTTGTACTTTCGTAGGCATGTCTTTCTGTAGGTTGAGGAAGTTGTCTTCTATGATTTTGTTGAATATGTTTTCTGTATCTTTGAGCTGTATTTCTTCACCTTCTTCTATACCAATTATTCTTAGGTTCAGCCTTTTCACAGTGCCCCATATTTCCTGGATATTTCCTGTTAGGGATTTGTTGGACTTGAGATTTTCTTTGGTCGCTGACTGTATATCTTCTAGGGAGTCTTCATCAACTGAGATTCTCTCTTCTATCTTTTATATTCTATTGGTTATACTCACATCCTTAGTTCCTGATCATTTATCCAGCCTTTCTATTTCCAGCATCCCCTCATTCTGTGTTTTCTTTATTGTTTCTATTTCAGCTTTCATGCCTTGAACTGTTTTGAGTGCTTCCTTCACTTGTTTGGTTGTTTTTTCTTTAGATTCTTTAAGAGATTTGTTTATTTCTTGAATTTTTTGATTTGTCTTTTCCTCCATTTCATGTAAATTTTTCCTAGTTTTTTTCTTCTATATCTTTAAGGGATTTTCTTGTTTCTTCTTTAAAGGTCTTGAGTATGTTCATAAAGTAGATTTTTAGGTCCGTTTCTTCTGCCTCTGTGTTGTGCTTTTCAGATCTTGCTGGTGTGGAATCCCTAGATTCTGCTGGTGTCATATTGGTCTTTCTGTTGTTGAGTGTGTTCTTATTCTGTCTTCTTTCCATCTCTTATTCCATTGGGTGCAGGTGGGGTCTCTGTATCTCCTCTTGTCACCCAGTGGTGTGTGTGAACCAAAACTTCAATGTCTGCGGCTCTGGATGGCCTTGCCTTTCCCGGTAGTCTCCTCACTCCTGGGTCAGGGCAGCAGAGCGGGAAGGAAGAATGAAGTGTAGCCTTCCTGTTGGGGAGGGTGTAACAATAAGTCTTTCCACCAAGCCGCCTGAGCCCTGCTGCCACATGGGTGCTTTCTGCCAGGCTGCCCAGGTTCTGCCCGCTGCTGCGTTATGGTCCCAAGTAACACACAGAGACTTATATTAAGTACAAATGCTTCTTGGCCAATGACTAGGATTTCTCATCTGCTAGTTCATTCTTAATTATCATAAATCTATGTATTTTATAAGTCTCATAAGACACTAGCGGAAGCATCCTATCTTCCTGGGCTCACATGGTGACTCTGCACTTTCTCCTCCCTTTCCCAGAATCCTCCTTGACTCCTAGTCCCACCTATCTTGTTTTCCTATTGGCCAACAGTACTTTATTTATCAACCAATAAGACAATCATATACACAGAAGGATCTCCCTCATCAGGCAGGTCCACTCTATGCCAGACACAGGCCCAGAGAGTTCCTGGAGGGGGGTTTATGGCGGGAGTTTGTCAGGAGTCAGGCAGGAGCAGAGGGTACACTCACCTCAGTAGAGGTCAGGGCTGCGGAGGGGGCTAAGTTTGTAATCTTATTCCAACATGCAATTCTGTGCTCCCTCCTTCCCTCCCTCCCTCCTCCCTCCTCCCTCCCCCCTCCCTCCCTCCCTCCCTCCCTCTCTCCTTCCCTTCCTCAGTCATTTTCCCCCCTGTCTCTCCCCCTCCCCTCCCCCTCTCTCCTACATTTTTAGACAGGATCTCTCTATTGCATAGCTCTGGAGAGATGTGTAGACCAGACTGGCTTCAAACTCAAAGAGATCCACTTGCTTCTGTCTCCTGAGTGTTGGGACTAAAGGTGGTGTGCCACCACACCCAGTTTACATGCTCGAATATTTTTGAATCTCTTTCTTTGTGCTGCTCCCACCTGTGTTGTCTGTGTGTGCCACAGGACAATCTCTGATATATTTTCAGGTTCTAGCTTTTTTTTTTTTGAGACAAGGAAGTAATCAAGTAGGCTATGGTGTGGCCAGGAGCTCCAAGGACCTGCCTATTGCTGCTTCCTCAGCAGTGGGATTACAAGCACACACCATCATATCGGGCTATTTTTCTTAACATTCATCTTGCAAGTCCTCAGTCTGGCCCAGCAAGCCCTTGGCAACTGAGCTAACTTGCCAGCTCCTGAAATTTTTAAATAGGCTTTTTGTGTTTGTTTGTTTGTTTTGAGACAGGATTTCTCTGTGTAACAGCCCTGGCTTGTCCTGGAACTCACTCTGTAGACCAGGCTGGTCTCAAACTCACAGAGATCCACTTACCTCTGCCTCATGAGTACTGGGATTAGAGGCATGCCTTTGCCCCAGCCTTACATAGGCATTTTATTAGTTACTTTTCTATTGCTGTGGCCAAATAACTAACAAGAAACATATGGGAGGAAAATTTATTTTGGCTCATAGTTTAAGATGATACTGTCTATCATGGTAGGGAAAGCATGGTAGCAGAAGCTGAGGTGGCTGGTACCAATGAGTCCACATTGACAAAATAGGTGAATGCTTGTGCTCAGTTTGAGGGAGAGTTAGAGGAACTTAAGCAAATCAAAACTACAAGGATGAGTCCCTTTAAGAGGGGAATTGCTGGGACTTGAGAAATATCACAATGTTTAAGTACATTCACTGCTCTTGCACAGGACTGTGGTTTGATTATCAGCTCACAACCATGGGTAACTCCAGTTCCAGGGGATCCAACTCCCTCCTTTGACACATACATGCATGAAGACAAAACACTCACACAAATAAATAAAAAATGGGGAATGGGGTGAATTATATATTTTTTTAATCTCTTGGGGCTGGAAAGATGACTCGTTGATAAAGAACACTTGCTGAACTTCTAGAAGACCAGGGTTTGATTCCCAGCACCCATATCAAGCAGCTTGCATCCCTCTGTAGCTCCAGTTCCAAGGGATTCAATGCCCTCTTCTGGACTACCTTGGTACCAGACACAAATGTACATAGATATAAATGTATGTAAACACATATGCACATACATTTTTTAAAGGGCTAGTGTTTTGGGTGTGGCACACACCTTTAATCCTTGAATTATAGGCCAGGCAGGTCTACATAGCCTATACCTGCCTAAAGCTAGATAATGTAAATGGTACAGCTCTGAGAGAAAAGGTATCCTGGCAGTCAGGAGCCAAGAAATACTACAAAATCACAGTGCACAACAAACCTCACACAAGAGAGGGAGAGACACAAGAGGGTGGCTGCCTCTGCTCAGGAGAGAAGCAGTATGGAATTGAGCAGGAGACATGCTTTATGTAGGGGTTTCATGGGGGGCTTTCCAGGGTGGCCTGGAATAGTGGGATTTTGTGGCCTGATCTTGGGCCAAGCTCAGAAATTGGTGGGATTCTGTGGCCTGATCTTGGGTCAGCTCAGGATTGTGGGACTCTGTGGCATAATCTGGGACTTTTTTTCTCTGTAGGGTGGAACTTGGCTGCCTGAATCTTTTTTTTCCATTACAGGGGCTTTGGAGCCTGCCTTGGAACTAGCTCTTGTAGACCAGGCTGGCCTCAAACTCACAGATTTGCCTGCCTCTGCCTTCCCAGTGCTGAGATTAAAGGCCTGTGCCACCATCGCCCAACTGGCTGCCTGCATCTTGATGGCTGGCTGTTAGAGTAGCCTGGCAGGAGAGTTTGCTACTGTTTTAATTTCAAATGGTGGGAAGAAAAAGGCGCTCAAAGGAAGACACAGATATCTGGCAGAACCAATCAAGGAGAAATGAAGGAGTCAAGAAAGGCATGGGCCCCAAATCCTACAAAACACCTAGCCTCTCTAGCCCACTTGGAGGACTTCCAGCTCTGGGGACCTACCATCCTAATAGGACTGGGAGGAAGGCTCAGCCATTAAAAGCATTGGCTGCTCTTCTAGAGGTCCCCACTTTGATCCCCAGCACCCATATTGCATCTCACAATTAATTATCTCCCCAGCCATGACTGACTTAGCACCAGCACCATCCAACAGGAATGGATGAATCACATATTGTTTTTGACTTGTTGGTAGGAGGCCTAGAAGAGAGGAGCACTAACCTTTGCATTGTACTGTTATAAAATGTACCATAATGCCAACTATGTTCTCTTTCCCTACCAGTATACAGGATAACATAGGGTACGAAATTAATATGTGGTTGATCTAGGAATGGTAGTACACATCTGTGACCTCCACTTGTCAGGAGACAGAGGTAGAGACATCTTGAGTTCAAAACCAGCCTGGATTCCACAATGTATTGTTTACCCCCATGTAATTTGTCAGTCAGATAAAACTCTAGCAACCTTGCTGACTTTTTAATCCATTTAGGGGTTGTGCTAGGGAACAAAAGCAGGCATTGTTTATGACAGGAAAATTTGTATGAACTGAGTCTATCAAAAAAAAAAACCATTCGAAGTTTCTGAGGGACACTGAAAAAGTTAAAGGAATAGAAAGCTTTAAATGCAATAAAAGTAAGATTAGAAACTCACATAGTAATTTCTTTTCACTCTGCATTGATGTAAGTTGTCTGTATAAATTTTTATGATTTGTTTTTATTATTTTAAATTATGTGTGTGGGTATAGGTGCCCTCAGAGACAAGAGGCATCAGATCCCCTAGAGCTGGAGTTAGAGGCTATTGTGAGCTTCCAGACATGGGTGCTGGGAATTGAACTTGGGGCCCCTGAAAGAGCAGTATGTGTTCTTAACTGCTAAGCCATCTCTCCTGCCCTCACATATCAATTTTTATTTGAAAAACTAAAAATCTGTAACTGTCAGAATGAGGGCCACGCTACTACATACATTAAATTACAAAAGAGTTCATTAGAAATAATTTATAAGGCCAGATTTTATTTGCAAATTTGTTCTCCATCTCTCTAGGAAATTAGACATACAGGCAAGGATTCATAACAAACAAACAAAAACCTGAACCCTAAGCTTACCAACAAACATTTTCTTGCAAACAAAACAAATAATTTTTTGCCTGTGCTCTGCATTGCCCAAGCTATTACAGAAGCAAGATTGGGGCTTGGTGAGCGGTTCTGTCAGTAAAGCAATTGCTTGCAAGCACAAGCACCTGAGTTTGGACTCCAGAATCCAACTAAAAATAAGAGGAATAATGATGCATCCTTGTAATTCCAGCACTCGGGAGGCAGAGACAAGAGAATCCTTTGTCTAGCCCATTTGATGAGCTCCAGGCTAATAAAAATTTAATAAAACAAAAAACACTGTTTTACAGGAGAGAAATGATGTTCTTGAAAATGGATGATCCCTGAGATTTTCCTCCAGCCTCTGAACATGCACCTATACAAATATGCATATGAGTAAACACATGTAAGCACACACACACTCACACACACACACACACACACACACACACACACACACACACACACACGAAAAGCCTACCCAGGTGGTGCATAACTGTAATCTCAGCATCGGACTGTGGAGGTACAAGGATCAATAATTGAAGGGCAGCTTGGGATACATGAAATCTTCTGTCAAATAAACATCAACAAAAAGATAAAGGAGAATGTCCATGAGAACAATGTTTGTATTATGGGACAGAAGAAAGGGTAGAGAAATCAGCGCCAGCTCAACATTAACAGTTAACAGAAAACACATGTGGTTCTTTCAGTCGGGGATATAAACGCTGATGTTAATACTGAAAGCACATTCAACACAACCCAAAATAGAGCACACACAAAAACTCTTTGGGAATTTAGGCCAGCAGTGTTTTCAAGGGAGCTATCTGCCCTACTTCATTTTTCCGCTCCTATCAGCCTTTAAAAAAAGAAAGCCACATAGAAGGGCAGCAGCCATATATGTCAGGCCCACCTATTAATTTTCTTCAGACTCTGTCTCTCTCTAGCAAGAGATATAGATGATGAGTACTTTGCCTAAGCCTAGTCAAAACATGAATTAATTGCTCTTATTTTTTTCTGTTTTAAGTATTACTAGTCATAATTTTCTAGAGGAACAGAAGTGTGTGTGTGTGTGTGTGTGTGTGTGTGTGTGTGTGTGTGTGTGTGTGTGTGTGTTGTTGTTGTTGTTGTTGTTGTTGTATAGCATTTTCATGCTAATGGAAACTCTCCTTCCAGGAGAAAGAGGAGACCCATGATACCCATGGTATTAAAAAAAAAAAAACCAGCATTTGCAAGCCTGGAAAAATGAACTTGCAAACTGAAAGTAGCAAGATTCACCAGGCCCCTTCTCCAGCGGTATCCAAGTGGTAAACAAGTGCTGGGGAGGAGACTGACAAGCCAAGCTGCCTAGAGAATGCTGTGTGGCCTAGAGGATGTTTCTGCCACCTGTCCAGCTGCCTGCAAGCTGTGCAGACAGCTCCAGGTTGTCAATTGCCTGGTCTGTAACCCATGCTCTGGTGACTTTTTAAGATACTGCTGCTTTTAAGTCATATATTGCTCCTGCAGGTCACCCTGTACCCACACTCCTGTTAGCAACCATGAGAAAAACTCATTGCTTCACCAAGTTTGACTTTAGTAAAATGTTTACTTTGGTCTGTTGTGGGTTCTCTATCTAGGGTGAATGGGGGTGTGTGTATGGTGTGAGAGGAAAAGTCTTTCACATCAGACACACACACACACACACACACACACACACACACACACACACACACCCCTACCAAAAGGATTTGTTAGCTTAGGTCCCACAATTAGATGACAGATAATCCAAATAATGCCAGTCTGCCCCCCTGCAGAAGCAGAAACCTGTTAGCTACTCAGTCTAAGAAGTGGGAAGCCTCAGCCAGGCGGTGGTGACACATGCGTTTAAGCCCAGCACTCGGGAGGCAGAGACAGGCAGATCTCTGTGGGTTTGAGACCAGCCTGGTCTACAAGAGCTAGTTCCAGGACAGCCTCCAAAGCCACAGGGAAACCCTGTCTCGAAAAAACAAACAAACTAACAAACAAAAAGAAGTGTGAAGCCTCAGAACAAAAGGGACCAATGATTGTGTACCAGTTCCTTAGCATCTGTGTGGGTAAGTGTTGAAAAGCTGAGGATACTAGAGTCTAATGGTCGCAGGCAATGGCATGGGGATTAGATATCTGCTGAAGTATGGAGCTTACACACTCCCGCTGGGCACCTTCTTTTCCCCACCTTTATTCCATGTGAGCCCCAGGCTTATTTGGATGTTGCCACCCACATTCAGAACAGGTACTTTCCCCCTCAGTTGCTGTCCTACATGTCAATCACCTCTTACAACACCCCCACAGATACACCCAAAAGTGTGTCTTAATAGTCTCCTAGGCATCTCAATGTAGTCAGGTTGACAGTCAGATCATGACAAATAATTTTTAAGCTACCTTGACTTTCATCAAGCTTCTACATTTATCCACTGCTTTACAGGGAATAGAAATGGTAGGAACTGGTGCTTCAACCTGAGTGTATATCAGACTCCCATAGAGGCTCTGCTTCTTAGACCCTACTTCCAGAGTTTCTCATTTGGTAGCTTTGCATTCATTCATGTTTTTTATTTATTTCTTTTTATTGTGGTGCTGGGAATTGAATCCAGAGCTTTGTGCATGTTAGGCAAGTGCTCTGCTGCCTAGCTATGCCCCTAGACTACTGAGTCATTATCTTTAAAGAAAGCTTTAAGATACAGTGGGGATGGGCTGGAGATGTAATATAACACTAGAGTGATGTTACTGATGCAGGAGAAGCCCTTGTTTGAAGAAAAAAGAAAAGGTATGCCAGGCGTTGGTGGCACATGCCTTTAATCCCAGCAATCGGGAGGCAGAGGCAGGCGGATCTCTGTGAGTTCGAGACCACCCTGGTCTACAAGAGGGAGTTCCAGGATAGGCTCCAAAGCTACACAGAGAAACCCTGTCTCAAAAAAAAAAGAAAAGGTATAGTGAATGGTTGTTACCTTGCTTTTTACTTCTGCTATGACACCCATAATATCTCACACAGGGTTGATTCCTTCAGTTTGAGTCCCAGGCAAAAGATCCAAAGCTGACCTGAAATTGTTGTGCATGTAACTGAGCAACATCTGTTGGTACAAGTAACGCACCAAAATGCTGGGATTGTTATTTTAGCAGAACTTACTATGCAAATTCCTTATACTAAGCACACATAGTATTCTGTAACAGTGTGTGTCCTCATGAAATCCAAAGAAATTAATGGGAAAAAGCAATAATATTCCATTTCAATAATATTCTGTGTGTATGTGCATATGCACTGTTCATATATACAGCAAGAACTACATTGGCACATGCAAACTGTTTTGTTTTGTTTTGAGACAAGGTCTCATGTAGTCCAGACTTGCCTCAAACTTGCTATGTAGCTGAGAGTGACCATCAACTCCTCACAAATGCTGGCATCACAAGGCCAAGCCCTCATGCTTAACACCAGGAGCCAATTGTTTATCTACTTTCTCCTTGGAAATAGACAGAAAATAGAGCCAAGAGCCATCTGCTTGTCTTGACAAAAGTCACCTTTTCAGAGATGAGTCTAAAAATGATACACACAGAACATATATATATATATATATATATATATATATATATATGAAATACACACAGAAATAGTCGAAGAGAAAGAAAAATATTTCTTTTTGTTGTGCTTTGTTTTGTTTTGTTTATTTGTTTGAGACAGGATCTCATTTTGTACCTGGAATTCACTATGTAGACCAGGCTGGTCTCAAACTCACAGAGATCCACCTGCTTTTGCCTCTGAGTGCTGGGATTTAAGTTGTGTGCCACCATGCTCAGCTTACTTACATCTTCTAACCAAACAGAAAAGGGAATATTCATTGTTAAATTGCAAACATTTCTGTACATTTAGAGCAATGAATACCAGATAGCCAGAGATGAAAGAGGTTAAGCACCAGCCTGATCACCTGTAGGAGCATAAATGACTCAAAAGCAGCGGTATCTTAAAAAGCCCACCACAACGTGAATGACAGACCAGGAAACTGACAGGCAGCTGGACAGATGCCAGAAACATCCTCTGGATGTTCTTCTGTTTCTCTTATTGGCTGATGAGTCCAGTAGCCAAGCAGGAAGTATAGGCAAGGCTACCAGACTAGGAGAATGCTGGGTAGAGTTAAGAGAGGGAAGCCACCAGAGGAGACAGCATGTCCATGTCGCCGAGGAAGGAATTACAGGCCCAGACCCTTCTTTGGTAAGATAAGACCATGTGAAAATACTTAGATTAATAGAAATGGGTTAATAACTAAGAGAGAGCTAGCCAATAAGAAGCCTGAGCCATCCATCAACAGTTTAATAATTAATATAAGTCTCTGTGTGTTTATTTGGAGGCTAAATGGCTGTGGGACAAGGCAGAACAGAAACCTCCATCTTCTCTGGGCCGCCCAGGATTCTCTAGGGTTCTAGTGGCGTGGACACAGGAGAACTGGCCCTCATCTGATGGGGGCAGTCCCAGTAGAGGCCCAGACTGTGCAGCTAAGCTAATACCCAGGCCCACATCCAGGGTTTTGAGTTGGCCTACCCTAACATCTACCCCACCTATGACCTGCTAGAGCACATTAAGGGACCGGTCCTGTCAAACTATAGCCACATAATCTCCATGACTCAGGGCAACAGCAGAATATCCCAGAGAAGTTTCAGTGAGGGTCCAGTATTGGGGTGTACCAGAAGCCAATGTTAAACCTAAAATCCAGAGCCTGAGTCACCACCACAAGACCAACTCTGATGTAAAAATGAAGAGGCTTTATTTGAGAGTTAACTTGGGTCTCTCCATCCGTATGAAGAGGTAGCAGTGACCGAGGCAGCAGGACTACAGCAGCAGCAGCAACAAGATCAGAGCAGTGGAGACCTAGAGCAGTAAGGGAAGGGATATTTGTAGTAGCTACATAGGAGGGATGGTATTAGGATTCAGGCATTATGCTGGCCTGCCCCCATTACCTGACAGGATTACGTAGGCAGTATCCTAGCCAAGGCAAGGTTCTATGTCTGCTATGTCACTATGTAGCCTGCACACAGGTGCAAAGGTCCCTTTAAGAGGTAAACTGCCCACTTCCACTCTCTCCTTCTGTACCTCTGAAGGGACAGACAGGAATTCTGTCTCTCACTTCTCCTTCTCTTCCCTCTCTCTCCCCCTCTCCCTTCCTTTTCTCTATTCCCTTTCATTTCCTCCAATAAGACTTCCCACTTAAGGTCTGTCTGCTTGGTGCATTTGTCCCTTGCCTACCACAGGGTCCACCAAGGTCACACTCATGCCCTATTATAACATTGGTGCACATGACACTCTGGTTCTCCTAGCATTTTATCCTGCCCACCATCAGTCTAAGGAACACCAGGATCCTGGAACCCTGAAACTGGCTCACTTTTCCAACTCTCTTTTCGCTGGAAATCTACACCCAACAACAGCTACAATTTTGAGTAAACCACCCCTCCAGCCGCTGCCTTTAGGGATGCAACTGGTCTGAAGAAGACTGAGAATTTGTTTCTCAACTGTGGTTTCTCACCTTTTGGCCCCCCACTCTAAAAGGCTCCAGTACTGGGTGGCCACAGTTCTCGGACTCAAAAGCCCTGACCCCTGATTGTGTCCTCCATGGACCACAAAAATCAGCCTGTGCCTCTCATAACTGATCCTCCTCTGACTTTCGGAGGGAGGTTAGGCATTGGATCTTATCTCACTTACAGAAATGGGCCTAACCCCACTTCCAAATGGTCACTTAATGGCACTCCATATCCCTGTATTTCATGGGACTTTTACAACTTCTGCCAGCAATACTGTGGTTGGAAAGTTGTATCTTACTGCCCCAAGCTCTGTATGGTTTTTTTTCCTTCTAGTTTCCTTTCCTTGTCTGTCTGCCTCATCTAGCTGTGCTGAGACCTCTTCTGCCCACCAAAGTTTCATTCCACTGGCTCCCACCTTAGCTAAGCCTGTCTCAGGGCAGGATCCTCCCTTCACCTGGGAACATCCTATTTCAATAGCCATCTCATGCAAGTGTTCAAAATATCTCGATCTTCTTTTAATTTACTCGACTCCTGTTTAAGAAATATACATGTGGGGGCAGTGGTGGCACATGCCTTTAATCCCAGAACTTGGGAGGCAGAGGCACTTGGATCTCTTTGAGTTCGAGTCCAGCCTGGTCTATACCGAGTTCCAGGATAGCCAGGATGGTTACACAGAAAAACCCTGTCTCAAAAAAAAAAAAAGAAATATACATGTGTATGAATGTGAGCTAGCTCTAACTCTGTGTGTATGTGTATAACTTTCAAATTAAACTGTGCTGTGTACATGTAGCTACTGTTTTAAAAAACATGTAAGCTAGCTTTAACTATGTATGTGTATCTCCTTCTAGGCTAAGGAAGTAATAAGTCACAATTGTAAATTAGTATATGTTCTTATATGGCTATAAAAATTTTATTTTTATATTGGTATGGTTTTTTTTTTTTGGTATTTCCAGACAGGGTTTCTCTGTAGCTTTGGAGGCTGTCTTAGAACTTACTCAGTAGACCAGGCTGACCTCGAACTCACAGAGATCTACCTGCCTCTGTCTCCTCAGTGCTGGGATTAAAGGTGTGTACCACCACTGCCCAGCCTGGTATGTATTTTTAAATGATGCTAAAAATTTAAGGTTATAAAGATGTATTCAGATTAACAAAAGCTAACCTAAAGATTTACACTTAAGTACTTACATATTTGCCAAGGTTTCAACACCAAACCTCTACAAAATTTAAATAAGTAACAACATATGTTTAATACCCACAGAATGGGTATCTTGATTTCTTTCCTGAGCTCATTAAAAGGTCTCAACAGTAAAGGAGCATCAATTCAAAATCATTACTTTTAAGGCTAAACCTGACAAAAATGTAATTTAAAGTCTTAATCTAAGGAAAGCTGCAAACCTATTGTAGACTGTTAAAGGATACAAGTCAAGAGTCATCTTATAAATGATCAAGCTCTTTAATTATGGTCATGCTAAGTATTGATGCAATTAATTACAGGGATAAAACCTTACTTAGCCATCTACGTGCTTAAGACAAGTAACTAAACACAAAGACAAACTTTGTCAGCTGAGTTGTATTAAGTAGACAGACAGCCCTCAAATGCTCAGAGATCTAGAGAATATGGCATTTAAAATGTTTTATTAAAATGCTTTTCACATCAGAGAGATATGCCACCTGCTGGCACTACCCTACTTCTTCCAAAAGACTGGCAGGCACTGAAGAAACTCTACTCACAAACATGGCTTCGCTAGCCACTGAGAAAATCTGCCTTTCACCTCAACTGCTGCAATGGACTCTTCAGACTGTGGACAACAGGACACTGAAGAACCAACTGCCACTCGTTGCCAAGGCCAACTGTAGGCGGGTCTTCCTAAAAAAAAAAAAAAAAAAAAAAAAAAAAAAAAAAAAAAAAAAAAGATCCTAATCCACAGGATCTTCTTGAAGCCTGGCAGGCCCACCATAATAGCAGAAGGCAAATGTGACCCCTAAAGGCTCTGTCCTCAAAAACTGTGGAGGACTCTAGAAGTGGCTGTCCATGCGGCCAGCTAGTAAGTCTCTGTTGTTCTTTAATCATTAATTCAGGTAAAATTCAAGGTTTCTCTGTGTAGTTGTGTAGCTTTGTAGACCAGGCTGTCCTGAACTCACAGAGATCCACCTGCCTCTACCTCCTGAGTGCTGGGATCAAAGGTGTGCACCACCACTGCCCAAGTTCATAGTCTGAACATTAATTAACAAAGTTCTTATAAGCTTTTAATCCAACTCTGACAGATTACTAAATACCAGACTATTCCTCTATACCATAACTGCAAACTCAAGATTAAGGTGCTTTTCATTGTGCTAAAAACATCTGTCAGTTTTCCATATGAAAAGAAGAGTGTTAATGCTTTCAAACAAAATAATTTCTGACATGAGGACACTGCTGTTTCTACAATACAAATTTTAGTACAGGTTATAAACAGTGGAAATGGTAATGTGTCTAAAACTTATGTTTTCACAAACTCAAATTATTCTTATAAATTTCAGGAAGTCAATTTAGATTCAGCTCAAACAGGTCAAATGCACTCCAGATAGGTACTGTCAATAAACAGCCCAAGCCCCGCCCCCCACCCCACCTTTCTCTGGTCCTGACACTATCCCCTTCAATCACCAGAACCTAATAATTTTTTTTCCCTAAACCTAACCTTGTCCTCTGCTCTGCCAACATCTTGCCATGTCTAAGAGGTGCCAGAGAGCTCCACACAGCCTGGACCACAATGAAACAACCAGCTACCCCAGGACATGGCAGCACTCTAGCTTTCTCAGGTTCCCCAAAGATGGCCGATGCCCCCCTGGTCAGCAGGAAGTAGTTTCAAGAACTTGATGCCCCCATTCCCTAACCTGCCACTCCTAACTCCTCACCTTTTAATAATAAACAAAGGTGGGAATGTTAGGATTCAGGCATTATGCTGACCTGTCTCCTATCACCTGGCAGAATGCACTCAGGCAGTACCCTAGCCAGCCCAGGGTTCCATGGCTAATATGTCACTATGTAGCCTGCACACAGTTACCTAGGTCCCTTTAAGAAGCAAACCTCACACTTCCACTTTCTCCTGCTATTCCTCTGAAGGGGCAGACAGGACTTTTCCTGTCTCTCTTTTCCTCTCTTTCTCTTCTCTCCCTCTCCCTTCCCTTTCTCCACTCCCTTCCTTTTTCCCCCAATAAAACTTCCCACTTAAGATCTGCCTGTATGGTATGTTTGTCCCTTGTCCACCATGGGATCCACCAAGGTCACCCTTTCGCCCTATTATAACAAAGGGGGTTTGCGGAATTCCAAACCTGCATAGATACAGACTTGGGATTGGCTGAAGCCCTCCAAAACTGCATGGTTACAGAGGTGAGGTTGGCTCAGGCCCTGAAGGGGGAATTGCAACATTCCCGTCTCAGCCAGAGGGCACCTGGAGTTGTTTACTTGCTTCTGATTGGCTGTTCCCAGGTGTTGCTCGTTTCTGATTGGTCCCTCCATTGGGTCAGGGGCAAGTTATGCCTTGGTAACTGGAAGAGGCTGCCTCCAGCTAAGGTCAGGGGGATACCTCTAGGCCTGGGGTTACTACTTCCCTAGGCCGGAAAGTTCACAATTCTAGGCTGGAGGTCACTACTTTACTGCTCAGGGATTGGCTGGTTTTGTGTCAGGGGCAGAGATGGCTCCAGTTCCAGAGCCAAACTGTGTTTCTTTATATGGTTCTTTTTAGCTTTTAGGCTCCAATTTTAGGACCTGGGCAAATTTCTTTTACAGGTTCCGATTCTAGGGGTAAAGTGTGTTCTTTTGGCATCAGTTTCAGAGTTGGGGTATTAGTCCCTGGCGCTAGGTTTAGGGATAACGTGCCTCTTCCTCTGGCTCCTGCCCCAAATCTGTTTTACTGGGTTGAGGGTCAGGGCCGAGCCATTCAGGAAGAGTGTAGAGGCTAAGGATCAGAGATTTGCTGGGGCCTGGGCCTCTCACCAATGTCTTGTTGCGGTGAAAATTTGCTATTTGAGCAAAAGGGTATATACTGCATGACACAACGCAGCTCCAAAGGCCACTATGACAAATGAATATGAGATAGGGAGACAGGAAAGACAACGTAGTGAAGTTATTTCTTTTTAATTTTAATTTTATTTTTTTGGGGGGGAGGCTACAAGTGTGGAGGGCAGACATGGGAAGACCAGGAAATGAGTGGGATTGGGGTGCGTAATGTGAAATTCCCAAAGAATCAATAAAAATTATGTTAATATAAAAAAGGAGAGAAAGGAGGAAAAGAGAATAGATAAAAGAAAGCAGACACAGAGGGGCTGGTATTTACTGTGGCCTTTAACCTTTCTGGAAAGTTCAGAAGTTCCAAGGAGAAGCTTCATTTAAGGCTATGAAAATGGTTAAAAGTTAGGTGACTGAGCGGGCAGTGGTGGCGCACGCCTTTAGTACCAGCACTCGGGAGACAGAGGCAGATGGATCTCTGAGTTCAAGACCAGCCTGGTCTACAGAACGAGTTCTAGGACAGATAGGGCTACACAGTAAAACCCTATCTTAAAGAACACTAGAAGAAAAAAGAAGTTAGGTGACTGGTTAGAAATTAGAAGGTGAGCCGGCGTTGGTGGCACCCGCCTTTAATCCTCGGGAGGCAGAGGCAGGTGGATCTTTGTGAGTTGGAGACCAGCCTGGTCTACAAGAGCTAGTTCCAGGACAGCCTCCAAAGCCACAGAGAAACCCTGTCTCGAAAAACCAAAAAACAAAAAAAAAAAAAAAAAGAAAAGAAAGAAATTAGAAGGTGGGAATGGAGGCCAAGAAGAAGCAGGCTCCGGTGAATTGATTCTGGAAGGGCTTTAGCCAAGTAAAGAGCTGGAAGTGCTTGTCTGCTACCTGAGCCGCTTGGTGCGAGATCTGCACACAAGGCAAGG
The DNA here is from genome assembly GCF_003668045.3 of Cricetulus griseus. NCBI lineage: Eukaryota > Metazoa > Chordata > Mammalia > Rodentia > Cricetidae > Cricetulus > Cricetulus griseus. The sequence continues at coordinate 94,480,794 of NC_048604.1, forward strand.
GACCAAGTTGAGGGCCGACCTCGAGGCCGCCATCCTCAACTCCAAGAGCCCAGTAAGTTCCTCCAGCTTAAGGGAGACGAGGGGACATTTTAGCCTCTCAGGGAACCGAGGTGAGAACAGCCAGCAAAGGGCACTAGAGCACCCTCCGGGCAGCCTGGGCGGGGCCTCGAAGCCCGGCCTTCTCCATGAGAGCGGGTTTGGCGGGAGGCGGACACGGTGGGCGGGGCCAGAATGGGGGTGGGGCCAGACCATTCCGGAAGGAAGTGGTTCCGGGTCTCCTGGATTCGCGGGGGCGGTCGGGTGCTGTTGGAGTCGGAGGCGGGAGCTGCGTGAGGGGCGAGGCCTGGAGGGAGCTGAGGCGGCTGCGGTGGTGAAGGTTTTGGCGACCGCGACGGCTATGGTGACGACTTCCCTGCGCGGTGAGCGGTCCGGGGAGCAGGCTGAGCGAGGAGGCCCTGGCCTTCAAGGGAGGGAGGGTGTGTCCTTCGCCCGGGAGAGGTGGGTCTCACGGTGGAGAGAGGGGAGGCAGGGAAGGGGCGGCGAGAGGGCTCAGCTTCTCAGGGGACCCGGGTCCCTTCTCCCCTCACGCTGGGCCAGCGCCTTTCCCTCTGAGACTGCCGCCGGCGACCCTCAGGCCGCCCGCGCCCCTCAGGCCGCCCGCGCCCCTCTGGCCCTTGGCGCGCTTGTCTCTCGGGCGGGCGTGTGATGGCTGTCCCACCAGTACCTTTCCCGAGCCGCGCGACACCTGCCCTCAGCCTCAGGCTTCACTGCTCATGGCGACGGGCAGGTGGCGGCGCCTTTCTCGGAGTGCCCGTCGTGGGTACCAGGAAGGGGGCGGTGCCCCGGGACTGAGCCCTTGTTCCCTCGGCAGCCTCAGACGCGTCGCCCGCGGGACCGGAGCTCTCGCTTTGTCCGCGAGAGATGCTCTGGCCCCAGGAGCTGCATCTTCCGGGTAGAACGTCCAAGAATAGTGAAGATCTCTATGAAGAATTTAGTCACCTGTGCCACTGTCAGGGCTGTCCAAGAGAAACTTAGCTTCCTAAATTTTTTTTTTCCTTTTGGGGGGCTTTTTGTGCTACACGTTGAGTGATTGCTTTTCTGGAACAAATTACAAACTACTTGTAGAAAACAGGATCCTTGAGGCTTCTGGTCAGGCAACCTTTTGACCATATTTTTTTCCTTTGTAGCCTCGAGGGTTAAAGCCAGGCCCTCCCCCATGCCTAGCAGGCACTCCACCGCAGAGCTCTGTATCTATTGAGACAGTCTCTTACTCAACTCAGGCTGCTGTTTTAACTCATCCTATAGGTCAGGCAGGCTTCGAACTTTCTAGGCCCCTGCCTTTATCTTCTTGAGTAGTTGGGATTATAGGCTCACACTGGCAGGCTTGGCACATTTTAACATTTTTTTCCTAGGTGTGAACAGGTCTAAAAAACTTAAAAAGGCTTTGCTGTAGTTTCATAATGAGCCTTGTTTGTTCATCTATGCTGGGGCTTTTTTTTTTTTTTTGAGAGAGAGTGAGTCTTGTAGCACCGCCTGGCCTTGAACTCACATGTACCAAAGCTGGCCTTGAATTTCCGGATTCTCCTATCTCTGGCTTCTAAACGCTGGGATTACAGGTGTATGAAACTCATGCCTTTTTTATTTTCCTTGTTTATTGGTAGCAGTTCAACTTTTCACTTGGTCCACTTTTTATTTTTGAAGTGAACAAGGGATTTGAAGTCTTCGATTCTTTGAATTATAATAACATCTGATTACCTTGATAAGATCACTTCACTTTTTCTAAGGTATTTCTTCTATTTCTTTTTTCTTTTTTGGTTTTTCGAGACAGGGTTTCTCTGTGGCTTTGGAGGCTGTCCTGGAACTAGCTCTTGTAGACTAGATTGGTCTTGCACTCACAGAGATCCTCCTGCCTCTGCCTCCCGAGTGCTGGGACTAAAGGTGTTTGCCACCAACCCCTGGCTAAGGTATTTCCTCAACAGTGAACAAGGGGTTATAATTGTTTGCCTTACCTTTCTTTTAGGGTCATAAGATACATTTATGGAAAGTACATTTCACATACCTTGTCTTTTTGTTTTCTTATAATAATTTCAGAGCACAGAAGCATATTGAAACACACAAAATTTTAAAAGTACATTTCTTGGGGCTGGAGGAAATGGCTCAGTTAGTGAACTGCTTGCAGTTCAATCATGAGAATCTGTGTTCAGATACCCAGTACCCAAATAAAAAGCCAGAGTTGCAGTAGTTACCTCTAACCACAGTTCTCAGGAGGCACAGACAGGAGGGTCCCTGGGGCTTGCTGACCATCCAGTTAAACTGAAGTAGTGGTCTTCAATTGGATGAAAGACTTCTGTCTTAAAAAAAATAAGGTGGAGAGCTATTGAGGAAGATGTCTATTTCTGGTCCCAACATGGTTAAACACACATGAACCCATATACAAGGAAGGATATGCACACCCACATCACACACAAAAAGTTTTTGAAACCTGTTTTGGGGCTAGGCATGGATTTCAGTTGGTAGAGTACTTGCTTAGCATATTTGAAGCCACAGATTCAATTTTCAGCACTTAAAAGGTTGCAACAAAAGGTTGCTAATTCAGGTGTGTGTGTGTGTGTGTGTTTCTTGCAATTTAGCTGTATCACTGGCCCTCAGTTTTTGATGTTTGTTTGGGGTTTTGCTTTGCTAAGCAGGATGTCATTGTGTAGCCCATGCTTGCCTATCTACTGAGTGTTTGGATTACAGGTATGCAGCACCATGTCTGATTGAGGATCACAAGTTTGAAGCCAGCCTAGGCACTTTATTAAACCCCAGTTTGCCTAGGATCTCTGAGTTCAAGACCAGAGCTATATGGTGAGACCCTGTCTTGAAAAAAAAAGCCAAACAAACAAACAAAAAGACCCAGTTTCAAGAACTCTTCTGTGATACTCTTTGGCCCCACACCATACTCTTTCATATTCTCAAGTTTGAAGTTCAGTTTATTATTCACAGTGTATAAATTGTCTATTGAACATAGCTGCCCCCTTTTTTTTAAGACAGGTTTCTCTGTGTGGCCCTGGCTGTCCTGAACTCTATTTGTAGACCACGCTGGCCTCGAACTCACAGAGATCTGCCTGCCTCTGCCTCCTGAGTGCTGGGATTAAAGGTATGTGCCATCACCAACTGGCCTTTCATTCATATTTTGAGACAGGTTCTCTTTATACCATCTTGACTCAAATTTGTAACCCTTTTGCCTCTGCCTCATTCATGCTGGGATTATGGGATTATAGGCATATGCTACCACACCCCACTCACTTGTCTCTTCTGTCCTCCATTCATGCTTTTCTTGTGACAGTGTCTCATACAGTCCAGACTGGTCACAAACTCAATATGTAGCTCAGCATGATCTAGAATTTCTGATCTTCTGCCTCTCTGTGGGATATAAGACATGTTTGCATGTTACTTGGCTTATATCAGTGGTTCTTAACCTTCCTAATGCTGTGACCATTTAATACAGTTCCTTGTGTTGTGGTGACCCCCAAACATAAGATTATTTTTGTTGCTGCTTCATAACTATAATTTTGCTACTGTTATGAATCAGAATGTAAATATCTGTGTTTTCTGATGGTCTGTGAACTACCCACAAATTGAGAATCATTGGTTTATGTGATACTGGGGACTGAACCTAGGGTTTCATGCATGCTAGGCAAGTATTATACTAAGCTGCATTCCCAGCCTCCTTCCTTTGTTATTTTAAAGGAATTTTTTTCATCTTGTAAATGAAACATTCATTTTTCAATTTTTGCTCATAAATCTGTCTGCTGCAATGAATTTTGTGTGTGTGTGTGTGTGTGTGTGTGTGTGTGTGTGTGTGTGTGTGTGTGTTCATTTATGTCAGTGTTGCCTGCATGTCAAGGCCAGAGGTTTGATATCAATTGTCTCCCTTTATTGTATTTCTATCTTATTTTTTATTTATTATCATTATTAGTGTTGGGGTACACTCAAATGTGTGCTGGGACACGTAGAGGTCTGAGGACAACATTGTGGAGTCAGTTGTCTTCATCTACCTTTAAAGTGGGTTTGGGGGATCAAACTCATTTTTTCATGCTTATGTGCCATGCATCTTTATATGCTGAACCATCTCATTGTCTGTCTTATTTTTGAGACAGTCTTCACTAAGCCTATAGTTCATTATTGTGCTAGATTAGTTGGCCAGCAAACACCTTTTCAGCCCAGAGATTATAGTTGTTTTGTTGTACCAGCTTTTATGTAGGTGATGAACTCAGGTCATTATGTTTTTGCATGGCGAACATATTTTTTTTTTTTTTTTTTGGTTTTTCGAGACAGGGTTTCTCTGTGGCTTTGGAGGCTGTCCTAGAACTAGCTCTTGTAGACCAGGCTGGTCTCGAACTCACAGAGATCCGCCTGCCCCTGCCTCCCGAGGGCTGGGATTAAAGGTGTGCGCCACCAACGCCCGGCATGGCGAACATAATTTTAATTCATAATTTTTAACTGGTCACTGTTTTTAGTGTATCTCATAGAATTTGGTTTTTAGTTAGTCTTTTTGTCTGTACACACACACACACACACACACACACACACACACACACACACCATATCACACACCACTTGAGACAGAGTATTACTCTATATCCAAGGCTGACTTTAGACTCTGTGTAGCCTAGGCTGGCCTCAAACTCATAGCTATCCTCCATCGTCAGCCTTCAAAGTGCTAGGATTATAGGTATGAACCACCATGTTTGGCTTCATTGTCAACATTTTTTAAATAAACAGCTCTTTATGTCTGGAGAGATGACTCAGCAATTAAAAGCACTTGTTTCTCTTGTAAAGAAGTTGGATTAAAAAAAGTTGGATTCAGTTCCAAGCACCCACATGATTATTCACAACTATTGAAACTCATGTGTTGTTGACTTTTCTGTTTATCTTTGTGTGAGAGAGACAGGAATTACTTTATCCCATGTAACCAAAGTAAGAATGATAAGCAGCAGTGTTTATAGCCCTTCCTTACTGAAGAACTGGTGATAAGGTAATGTACTTTTTGTGACCATTTGTGACTGTGCTTGATCTTCTCACTTCTGCTTTCTCCTTTCCTCTGAGCACCTAATGATCACCCTATTATTCCTGTGGTCTCTTGTTGCAAAGGCTTTCCTGGGGAATTTTTATTCATTGCATTTGTAAATATTGAATTTTCATTTAGTGTGGAATCTTTTTGCATAATTCACCCATTTTAAGTGTACAGTTCAGTATTTTCATACAGTTATACAAACATTATCATAAGTATAATTCCAGAATAGTTCTTGACCCAAAAAGCATTTATTGGGTGTGGTGGTGGATACCCAGAATCCCAGAACTTAGGAGATATAAGGAGGGAGGGCTAGGGGATCAATGTCATCATTCTCACTTACACAGGAGGTATGAGGCCAGCCTTCCTGACAGAAACCCCTGTTTCATAAAACCTTAAGACAAAAGAAAAACCACTACACCATTAGCCATTATTCCATTTCTTTGGATTTGCCTATTCTAGATATTTTCCATTAAATGAAATTATACAATATGAGGTTGTTTGTGAATGGCTTCTTTCACATACTGCTTTGATTTTCATCTATTCTGTAGCATGTATCAATATTTACTCCATATTTTATGGTTAGATATTCCACAGTATATGTATATTTTGTTCATTCATGTCTTAATGTACATTTGAATTGTTTCTACCTTTTGGCTTTTATGAATATTTTTGTAAAAAGATTTTGTATGCACATGTTTCCAATTATTGTGGTTATGTATACCTGGAATGGAATAATAGTTGGGCCATATGGTAATACTATGCTTGACTTTATGAGTAACTGCTAGACTTTTCTAATGTGGCTGGCTGTACCATTTACATTCCCACCAGCAGTGAAGATTGTATTAATGCTACATCCTTAAAACATGTTATCATTTAATATAATTATAGCTGTCTTCATTGGCATGGAGTGGTATCTATTATAATTTTGATTTATATCCCTCCAATGACTAGTGGTTTTATGTGCTTATTAGCCAATTTTATTCTTCTTTGGAGAAATGTCTGTTTATCCCTTTTGTTCATTTAAAAATTTTGATTGTTACTTAGTTGTGCTCTTTTTATATATGAAATTTAGTACATTCAGGGTTATATAAGCACTCTCAAGTAATCTGCATGCATTTATGCATTTCTTTGTAAGCTAAATGATTGAAGAAAAATGCTCATTTATTGGGTTATCTTTTGACTTATTCCCCTGCTTTGTTTTACATTTCTTTTTTTTTTCTTCTCTTGGTTTTTTTTTTAGGATTTAATAACAAGACTTTAATTACTTGGTCACTTTTCCTGTGATCATATCCCTATATAAATCTTGACAGGGTAACACAGATATTCAAAACAAGCAAAAACAAAAATAAAAATAACAGCTCTATTCACAGTTCTAATCCCAGCACTTGGGAGGCAGAGTCAGGTGGGTTTCTGTGAGTTTTAGGATAGCCTGGTTTATATAGTGAGTTACAGGACTACACAGAGAGACCTTGTGTCACAAAATAAAACTCTAGAATAGCAACAAAAAGCCAGCTCTCCACATTGCACAGATCAGTTAATTAAATTGCATTTCCAACCATCCATGAAACAGCTTTTAGATTAGAATTAGAATATACTTTCAACATGCAGTAATAAAGATGGCCAGTAGTTTGCAGAAGATATACTTAGAGTTTCATATTCCAACATCATATAAGCCTGTTAATAAGATCTTTAACTTAATAATCAGGACAGAGTCTGGCTAGGATTCTTCCTTTAGTGGGAAGCAGCCTCAGAGCTAAGGCCCCTTACTGCTGCCCAAAGTGGTCTGTCCTTTTTCCTGCTGCTTGCTCTAGGATAGATTCCTGTGAGGTGCACAGAGGTGGGGACAAACCCTTGAGGGTGTGCAGGAATCTTCTGAATGCCAAGGGGAAGGTCCCCAGCACAGCTTGGGCCTTGATGGCTTGCTGCTTTATCCTGGTCATGCTGTTGCCAGGGATATATTCATGAAGGCCTCAAGCTTGTGAATCTTGCCATGGACATACATCATCGAAGCACTCTCATTGTCCATGTGGGACAAGTCTCCATGAATCGTGTTCAACATGCTGGTGAATCGTGTTCAGCATGCTGGTGAACTCATCCAACCAGGCAAGAGTGTGTCTTCCATACTGGCATTCAGGGCCTCCACCTTGGGACTTGGGCCTCAGTCTGACAGGCAAGTAGGCCCATGATATTGCAACACCAGCACATTGCTGTCCTGTGTCCTTGGGTCCTCAGGGGTCTCCTACAGTCCAATGCACCTGACATGCTGCTATGGCTCTGTGGCATATGGCCACATCCCCAACTCCACATGGTACCCAGCAGCCTGGCCACTAGCCTGGTAGTGGCCCCTTGCCCTCTGCCTGATCCTCCATGGCCTGCTTCAGCAGCTTGGTTTTCCTTGGTAGAGTTCTTCACAGTATAAATGTTTCAAGTTTGATGAATGCAAATTAATTTTTTTCTTTTGTTGCTTATATTTTTAGTGCCATATCTTAGGAATTATTGCCCTATTCAAGGTCACAAAGATTATACTTGTTTTCTTTTAAGTTTTGTGTATTTAGTTCTTACATCCATTTTGTTTGTGTGTGCATGTGTTTGTGTGCATGACATTTGGGGTATTTATTTTATATTGACTGATACAAATTCCTTAGTTCACATTTTTCTTTTCTTTTCTTTTTTTTTTTTTTTTGTTTTTCGAGACAGGGTTTCTCAGTGGCTTTGGAGGCTGACCTGGAACTAGCTCTTGTAGACCAGGCTGGTCTCAAACTCACAGAGATCCACCTGTTTCTGCCTCCCGAGTGCTGGGATTAAAGGCGTGTGTCACCACCGCCCGGCTCACATTTTTCTTTCATTGAGGCTTTTAAAAACTAGCTGTATTTTTCTTTGTATTTAAGCTTTGAAAAAGCTGATGGAGGGTTTTTTTTTTCCTGCTGTGCTAAGTATTGTACTCAAAGCCACAGATTTATGTTAATAACATAACATTTTTTTGTGTTTGGTAATCTTCATGATTGTATATTTAAATCAAATAGTTTTTAGTAGACTATAAGAATTGGATGTTATATATCTACCCTAGATACTTGATGAGCCCAATTTCAGCTATTTTTCTGTTAACTGGAAGGAGGCTTTCTTTTCCCACTGTAAGGTTGGAGATTAAACCCAAAGTATTGTACATGCTAGATGAGTGGTCCACTGCTGAGCTATGTCACTTACCTTGGTTTTCTCACATTGTGATTTTAAATACTAGTTTAGTTTTGTGTTTGGGTTGTCTTTTTTTCTATTTTTGTTTGGAATTATGATATGGCCTTGCTCTGTCCTTGCTGTATCAAACTTGGTGCAGTTCTTCTACCTCTGCTTCCTGAGTGCTAGTATTATACATATGCAATACCGTGCATGGTTCTGTTCTTTTTCAAGAACTATAATCACACAAATATTATTTTAATTTTCTTGTATTTCTGTAGCCCTGTGTCTATCTTTGTGTGCCTCTTACTCTCCTCCCAATGCCATTTTTATTTTTTCCACTGTTTTACTTTAATGTCTTCTTTTGATGGACTTGATTACTACATTTTCACTGGAATTTATTTTCCCTTGAGTAACTTGTAAATTCCGTTTATGAAAGACTAAACTTTTAGTCCATCCCTGAACATAACCTGAGTTCATTTAGTTTTTAATTTCTTTTTTTTTCAAGACAGGGTTTCTCTGGGTAGCTTTGTAGACCAGGCTGGCCTTGAACTCACAGAGGTACACCTGCCTCTGCCTCTGCCTCCCAAGTGCTGGGATTAAAGGTATGCACCACCATCACCAGGCATCTTTTTAATTTCTTATATTTCTGTTAGTTTTTATCTGATTTTGGATTATTTTTTAGTTTAGTTGAAGATGGGGTTTCTCATAGAAGTATATGTCACTCTGATTTTCTAACTCAAGGTGGTTTTCAAAATAGTCTCATGTTTTTAATATACAACATTTTATTCTCTTGAGTATAGATTTGTAGTTTTTTTCTGCTTCATGGTTTTTGGAAAGGAATTTTCCTCAGGTGATACATTTTCTACTTGTCAACAAATAGGTGCTGTTCAGTGTTAATTTTTAAACTAAAACTCATGACTATAAAGTAATATTTCAATTTTATTCCTGGGTTCTTTTGTTTTGTTTTGTTTTTTTCGAGACAGGGTTTCTCTGTGGCTTTGGAGGCTGTCCTGGAACTAGCTCTTGTAGACCAGGTTGGTCTTGAACTCACAGAGATCCACCTGCCTCTGCCTCCCGAGTGCTGGGATTAAAGGCGTGCACCCCAACGCCTGGCTCCCTGGGTTCTTAATAGTGTTGATTATCTTTTCATTTGTTTGTTGGACATTGCAATTCCTATATATTGAAAAGTAAATGAGGAATAGGAGAATTTACTATCGATTTGGGAGGTAAGTTTCATTAGTTATTTTGGCTAGAATAGTTTGGTACTGGAGGTGGGTGTGGAAAACTAGCTTGATAATGGGACTAGCAAGATTGGGAGGAGAAAAAACAGAGACAATGACTATGGCATATAGATAGCTTTTTTCCTCTTTTAAATATGTGTGTGTATTATAATTACATCATTTCTCCCTTCCCTTTCCTCCCCCTAACTCCTCCTATACACCCTCCTTGCTCTCTCAAATTCATGGCCTCTTTTTAATTGCTGTTACATGTATACATGTATATTCCTAAATACATACATACAATTTGCTCAGCCTTTTGAAGAATTTGGTTGTCATGGAGAGATAGGATAGTCCCAGGGCCATATGGTTCCAGAGGGATGCAGGGTTATGGAAAGGATATGTATGATAGAGAGGGATTTTAAAGAAGAAAGGGGGTTGCTGAAGTCTGGTCCTTTACCTGAATAAGGGTGTTGCCTGCTAAGGTTGGCCTCTTTTAGCATTAGTGTTCTCTTCAGCATCCTCCTGGGAGTGAATGACCCTGCCACCTGGGTGTCTATGTTCAGAGGTAGACAGATGATTCACAGTTTTTGCTCCTTTACTCTTTACTCTGAAGCAGCATTATAATTAGGTTTATCATCTGTTTCTGACATCTCAATCACAACCATACTGGTTTTAGTCTGTCATTTTGTTTTCTTTTAAAGCTTTCATCCATTTAATTAACATTGCTGGTAAACGAAAATAAATTTAAATAGAATGAATATTTTCTGTAAAGGCCAGGTAGTAAATATTTCATGCTTTATATGCTACATATGCATCTCTCTTGCTGCTGCTACTTTCAACAATAATTCCTCCTTTTTGTGGTCCTTTTAACACCAGGATTAGGATCTAGAAATCTGTTAACCATCCTTCCAGGTAGTTCTAGTGTACACCAAAATTTGAGTCTCCACTCCAGGGTATTTATTTGTGTGTGATTGCTAAGTGTTTGGATATGGGCACATTCAGTATTTTGGGGTACTTCCAAACTACTTATACTTGTACATATTCTTGCAGTGTATGAGTGTTCCTCCTGTGGCATAACATTTGTCTACTCTTCAAAATAATGACTTTACATTTTTTAATGTAATGGGTATGAAATGGCTGGTTTTTTATTTACATTTTCCAATTACTAATTCATCTCATACATTTGAATTTTCGCTTTGGGATACACTGTTTAGTGACATTGCCTATTTGTTACTGCTGTATAAATGAAATACTTATTTGTTGAAATAAATATTTCAGTTTGTTCAGTGTTGAAATAATCACTGAACAAACCCAAAATACCTAAGGAGAAAGAAATTCAGAATTTAAAAAAGAAAAGAAATTCAAGGAAGAGCCCCAGGGCAGTAAGGGTGGAGGGGGGCATTATGATGGTCAGTTTAGGAAAGCATAGGCAAACTGAAGCAAGGTCATTGATATAGGAGGACCAGCATGACCAGATTAGAGAAAACAAGGAGTTTGATTTGGACTCTTAGGGCAAGTAGAGGAAAATATACAGACATTTAAAGTTAAGAAAAAAGTATGCGTCATATATTTAATTTGTTGTTATTATTATTATTATTTTCAAGACAGGGTTTTTCTCTGTGTAACCCTGGCTGTCCTGGAACTCACTCTGTAGATCAGGCTGGCTGGCCTTGGACTCACAGAGAATCATTTGTCTGCCTCCTGAGTGCTGGGATTAGAGGCATATGCCACCATGCTTGGGTTAATTTAATCTTTTACCAATAGTGAAGTTTTAGGATTGATTTGGCTGGATTTTATTTTGCTTTCCCTGTTATAAATATATATTCTTGTGTGTTTTTTCTCATTTAAATTATTTTTAACACTTGTTTTTTTGAGACAGGGTTTCTATGTGTAGCCCTGGCTGTCCTGGAACTCACTGGGGGCTGGCCTCGAACTCACAGAGATCCACTTGGAGTGTTGGAATAGAAGGCATGAGCCACCATTGCCTGCAAGACATATTTTCATTTTATGTATATGTGTGTCTACATGGATGGTTGTACACCACAAGTGTGTCTGGATGCCAGAAGGGGGCACTTGTTCCCCTGAAACTGGAGTTATAGTAGGGAATCAAACCACGGTCTTCTGCAGAAGTGGCCCCTGGCCTTAACTGCTGAGTTATCGTGCCCCTCCCCACCGTAATATTATTTTCTTCTCGAGCAATAGCAGAAGCAGAAAGGTGGAGTCTGGGGCCCACGAGCCAACTTCGTCCAATCCCCAGGTCCCAAAAATAAACAGTGTAACAAAAAGAAGCGGGAAAGTAAGTGCGCAAGCGCAACTGAAGGTTGGAGGAGACGGTGGCGCTCCAGCAGGAGAGATGGACGGCAGTAATTTCTGCTGGTCGGGAGTCCTCTTTCTTTTCTTTTAATTTTTCTTTTCTTTTTTTTTTTTTTTGCCTTTTTAGGGAGCTGAAAATTCAAGTCTCCAGAAAGAAGGGTAAGGCTTGATTTTGGTTTCTTTCTTTTTCCCCTGCCTTCTTCCCTCTTACACATTGCCTTTCTGTCACGTTTTCCCTCCCAATTCAGGGTGTTTTTTTCCCTTAGTGGCCACTGGGATGCGTTCTCAGCACCTGAGTAGTAGTGGAGTGATGGTAGTGGGTAATGCCAGCAGGCCGTAGTGATGCCGAGGCAAGGGCAGCAGGCGGTAGTGATGCCGGCAGGCCGAGGTAATGCCGGCAGGTCGTACTGATGCCGCGGCAATGGTGGCAGCCATTTTGTAGAAATGTTTTTGCCTGCGTAGTGATTTTCACACCATTTATAATTGAGTCCAAATGAGTACCTAACCAGCTATGCCTGCCACCCGCTCTGCCTCTTCTTTCCCTCTCCTGCGCCTGTGGTGGTTTTGGAAATTTAAGGTTTCTCTCTAGAAAAGTCATCCCCCCACCCCGTCCCCACACCCCCCACAGTGTGAAGGCCAGCTACCAGAGTCCCAGAATTAAATTTTGCTCATATTTAAGCTAGTTTAGTACTATGTCTAAGACAAATGCTTGGCTGGGTAGAGGAAGGATAGCTCGGGTGTGGTGGGTGGGTGGAGTTTTTCGAGATAGGGTTTTTCTGTCTCTGTTTGCCCTGACTTGTCCTGGAACTCAATCTGTAGAACAGGGTGGCCTCAAACTCAGATCCCCTTGCCTCTGCCTCCCGAATGCAGGGATTAATGGTATGCACCACCACCCTGGCACAGTTCTATATTTTAAATTTTTTTTTAGATTTTATTTATTTATTATGTATACAGTCTTGTGCCTGCATGCCAGCAGAGGGCACCCGATCTCATTCAAGGTGGTTGTGAGCCAGCATGTGGTTGCTGGGAATTGAACTCAGGACCTCTGGAAGAACAGCCAGTGCTCTTAACCGCTGAGCCATCTCTCCAGTCCCCTATATTTTTAATTTAATTTTGATTATTTGAGTCTAATTTTTCTAGCTTGGGCTAACCTTGACTGTTCTATTTAGAATAACCTGGCCTTGAACTCAGAGAGATCTACCTGTCTCTCTGCCTTCTGAGTGCTGAGATTAAAGGAATTTGCACCACAGCAGGCTCATTTTTTTTAAGGTTTTTCTTTTGATTTTGAGACTGGCTAGCCCCTACTGGCCTGGAACTCTTGTAAAACAGACTCACCTCGAACTCCTAGGGAAACATCTGCCCCAGTATTCGAAGTGTTTTGATTAGATCTGTGCTGCTGTGCCTGGCCACAGTTCCATGTTAGAATTACTGATGTTCAATGAGATCAGATGACTCCAAGGGGTGCGCAGATTCTTTGCAAAATGCAAAGCCAACCTTCACTTTTTTCCTCTTTCCCTTTCTGGAAGTACGGAGCACCTTACTATTTAATAATCGACAAGACACAAGGAAAACACAGCTGAATAGTATAGACAAGGATCCAGTCTACCTTCTTAAGCACTGTTTATGACAGTGGCTCTCAAGTTTTAGGTTTCGACCCTTTTGGGGGTGGTGTGCACCAGGTATTTGCATTACAATTCATAACTAGCAAAATTACAGTTATGCAGTAGAAATGAAATAATTAAGGGTCACCACAATATGAGAAACTGTATTAAATGGTCACAGCATTAGGAAAAGTTGAGAACCACTGGTCTATGAAAAAGAGAAGATAGTAAATGTCAGGAAAGAATGAAATAATTAAACTGTATTAAATGGTCACAGCATTAGGAAAGTTGAGAACCACTGGTCTATGAAACAGAGAAGACAGTAAATGTCAGGAAAGAATGAAATAATTAATGACAACTTCTAGAATAAAATGAAAAGAGGTAAAATGCCTGAGGTTAATCTCTGGCCTTCATATATGTACACATGTGCACATAGTATTCTCTAAGTCAGATCTTGAAGAGATTACCAAAACCAGATTAATATCTTGTAACATTGCTGGTTTTTATAGCTGGTTTTATTTTTGTACTGTTGCAATGAATTTTAACCTTGAGAATTTTAACAGAAAATTTAAAATTTTTTTTTTTTTGGTTTTTTAAGACAAGGTATCTCTATAGTCCTAGAACTCGCTCTGTAGCCTAGGCTGGCATCAGACTCAGAGATCTGAGTACCTCTGCCTCCTGAATGCTAGGATTAAAGGGGTATACCACCACCTACCAGCTATTACTTATTTTTACGTATATGGGCATTTTGCCTATGTATATATCTGTGCACCACTATGTACAGTGCTGGATGAAACCAGAAGAGGGTGTCTGATCCCCTCAAACTAGAGTTACAGACAATTGTGAATATTTATCTGGGTGTTGGGAATTTAATTCAGCTCCCTGACATTGAGAACTTTTAACAACCTTGATTTATAAACATACCATCTATAAATTTTATCCTGCAGAAAACTTTTCCTTTTTCTCAGTTATGTTTATTTAATTGTATAGTACATTAATCATGTCAGAAGTCCTTGTCAGCTGTTATATCCCTTTTCGAACCCCTAGATTTCTGAGCTTAAACATGGAGCTTTATTCCATCAATAATAAGATTTTTCTGTGGTACATTCTGAAGTTCTCATTGAAGAAAATTGAACCCAACCTATACCTCTGTGAAAGTCCATTTCTTTCAAAAAGTATAGTGCACTTTAATGTATAGCCAAACTGAGCAAAGTGTTTTATTAGCTCATTTGATGCCATGGTTCAGGACTTTTTCTGATCAAAGTAAGAGGCCAACCACCCTTCATATGTGATATTGTGGCTTTTCTCACCACCAAATCATTGGTGTGTAGACTGAAAGACTCTGATCTAGGGTAACCACCCTAGAAAGCCTTTTCTAAATTAACTTGGACCTTTTGTGATATTCTGAAACTTTTTGGTTTTGTTTTTCCTTTTATTTTAGAAAAACCAAACTAGTCTTTTTTAAAATCTAGGACAAAATCTTGTTTACCATATAAAAACTTTTTTTTCATTTTGTCCAAGACAGGGTCTCACTATATAGCTCTGGCTGTCCTGGAACTCATTATGTAGACCAGGCTGGCCTTGAACTCTGCCCCTGCCTCCGAAGAGCAGAGAATAAAGGTGTGTACCACTATGCCCTGCTATAAAATCTTTTGCCAAAAAAATTCTGTATCAATGTGTGCATAGGTGCTCATGCACACATGTGCATGTGGATGCCTAAGTGTCTTTCCTCAGGCACCATCCAGTATACATGTGTATTTTATACATGTATTTGGTGGACTTTCTAGTGGAGGCCAGAGGTTGATGTTGGGATGGTTTTCTCAGTCACTTTACCTTATTTTTCGTGACAGTCTTTCACTGAACTTGGAGGTTGTCTTTTCAGCTAAACTGGTTAGCAAGCCCCTGAGATCATTCTGTCTCTGGTCCCCAGTGCTGAGATTACAGACTTACATGGCCATGCTTGATTTTTTTTTTTTTTTTTTTTTTTTTTTGAGACGGGGGTTTCCCTGTGTAGCTTTGGAGCTTGTCCTGGAACTAGTTCTTGTAGATCAGGCTGGTATCGAACTCACAGAGATATGCCTGCCTCTGCCTCCCAAGTGCTGGGATCAAGAGCGTGCACCACCACCGCCTGGCTTGCAATGACTGATTTTTATGAAGGTGCTGGGGTTTTGAATCACAATTCTTCCTGGCTGCTCAGCAAGCATTTTAGCTATTCCTCCAGCCTCATTTGTTTTTTAGGTTGTTTCTCACTGACCAGGACTGTGCCAAGTAGGTTAGCAACCTGCCTATCTCTACTTCCTAGTACTATATTACAAATGCATGATTTGGAGCTAGCTTCCCAACCCCTGTTTTTTTTTAATTTCTTTACTGAAAATACATGCTCATACCTTTGTTCAGATCTCTGTTTCTGTCTCTCTTTGCTGCAACTGAGATGAGGCCTCTGTAGGAGTCAGGCCTTTGTTATCCTCTGTACTTTTATGGTCTATGATGAGAGAACCAAGACTGGAATATATTTTTCCCAAATTAGGCATCCTGTTAGTTCTATACCCCTTTATACTTTCTAGATAAGGGTCCTAAGGAATGTAGTTGAACATGAAGGTACTCACCTTGGGGCAGTTTGAAAGCCACACCTTGAGAAAGATGTTGCAAAGGTTTCCCTCTTAATGTAGTTGGTGATCATAAAAAAGATACTAGGAGTCTGACTAAACATGAAGAAGGGGAGGAAAATCCAACTGGATGTCTGGGCTCAGTCCGGGAATGACTTAAAGATAATCCAATAACAATTCTATCTGCCCATTTAATAAAATTTTACGAGAAGCCTTGGAAAGTGGCTGAGATCCTGACAATTCTAATGTCTCCATCACCAGTCAAAGAAGTGAAATAATTCTGGGCAATGGTGGAGACCACACAAGGGTTTATGGTTATAGATAATGGCAGAGATGGAAGGCAGGAAGGGTGTAGGCTGTAAGTGAAAGGTTATAAAACAGTATCTGGGGAAGAAACTATGTTTTGGATCTGAAGATCTGCTAATTAAGGTTATGGTAAAGTGCTTATTAGGACTTGAGTTCAGATCCTTAGCCTGTATATAAAAGCCAGAAATGGGGGAAAGGAAACCAAGGCCAGGATTCCAGCAGCTTGATGGCTATTCGGTCTAGTTATAAAGGTGTTGTCCAGGGCAATAGGAGACCTTAATGTAGAAAATGAGAGAGGAAAACACCTGAAATTAGGAAGTCATACCCTGACACCCCCCCAAATCATTGTGAGTATACCTTCATACCCATACACAAAAAATATGAAATTGATTTTTAAATCCTGCTGACAAACAAGATTAAATACCCTCAGTGTTAATCCACAGTCAGTTCACCTCAACAGGGTCTTCTTCCTTTATTGAGGCTGGCGGGGTGGGTGGGGGTTAAAATGCCTCAGGACATGGCGTAGGGTGAGGGGGTGTAGATTAGTCTTTTAAGGTGATGTCCTTTTAGGAAAGCTCTTTCTCTCAAGAATGGATTTGCACCTAAGTCATACATTAAATATTGTGTAGCCAGACTTTCCTGCTGCCAGTTCCCAAATAACCAACATGGAGACTTAATATAAATGATTGGCCAATAGTTCAGGCTTAATTACTAACTAGCTCTTACAACTTAAATTAACTCATTTTTATTAATCTGTATATTGCAACGTGGCTTGTGGCTTTACCTGTCCTCAAGCATGTCTTGCTCCCCTTTCGTTTCCTTAAGACCTCTACGTGTGTGCCTGGTAACTCCTCTGCCCTTCTAATTCCTAGTGTCCTTAGTCTGATTTTCCTGTCTAACATTATCCTGTCCAGCTATTGGACAGTCAGTTTCTTTATTAAACTAATCACTGTGTAATTTACACAGTGTGCAGAAGGATTATTCCACAGCAATACTGGGTGGGTCCCTGACCAGAAAAAAGAAAAGAGTAAAAGTCCTACAAACCAGAAAAGGTGAGCAGATAGTAATGGTAGTAGTAGAGAGTGGAAGCCTTAGTACCTTCACTACTCAGGTGAAGTTGCCTTGAAAATACTGCAGAAAGGGAATTGCAGGGCAAGGACAAGTCAGAATAGATAGTACATGCTTTATATTTAAGCATAAAATGTTAACATGGGTGGAGTTTTCCCAGGTGCTGAGATGTTACCAGGCTGGAGTAGGTTTTTTTCCTGTTAATTTTGTTTTGTTTTGTTTTGTGAGTAAATCTTTCCGCCAAAAGCTGCCGAGCCCCACCACCACATGTGCGCTTTATGCCAGCCACCCGCCCGAGTTAGGGCCCAAATTAATACACAGAAACTTGTATTAGGTTCAAATGCTGCTTGGACAATGACTAGGATTCTCATCTGCTAGCTCAGTCTTAATTATCATAAATCTATATATTTTATAAGACTTACAGAAGTTGTCTTTCGCTGGCGCCCTCTCTTGCCAGTGGCTAACATCCCACCACTGGAGGTGGCGAGGGGGAAAAGGACACTTCCTGTTTCTCCTTGATTAAATATGAGTCTCCTTGCTATGTCACTTCCTGCCTGGATCACCACTTCTCTACTACATTTCCCAGAATCCTCTTTGACTCCTTGTCCCATCTAACTTGCTGTCTCATTGGCCAAACAAGTACTTTATTCAATAATCAAGATGAACATACGCAGTACATTCCCCATCAAGTATGCTTTTTATTTTTTAGTGTTGGTGTGTGTTGGTGTGTTAGTGGAGGTGTGTACATATCTCAGATGAAAGTGACCTAAAATTACAAACAAAAATTAATTTAAAAACTGACACACAGGCCGTGTTTAGTCCCAGCAAGTTAATCTCTGTAAGTTTGTGGACAGCATGGTCTATATAGTGAGTTCTGGGAAACCCAGGGCTGTGTAGTGAGACTGTGTCTCTAAAAAGAATGGAAGGAAACCAAAATGGGGAAAATATGTCTGAGCATGAACTTAGGAGCAAAGCCACTAAGCAGCATGGTGGTCTCTGCTTCTGTTTTCTGCCTCCAGGTTCCCATTTCAGCTCTAGCCCTGATTTTTTCCTCAGTGGATTGAAACCTGTAAGCATAAATAAACTCTTCCCTCTCCAAGGTGCTTACCTGCATGCTGGAGAGGGGGGAGGGAGAGAGGAGGAGAGATAGGGTTTCTCTGTATAGCCCTGGCTGTCCTGGAACTCACTGTATAGACCAGGCTGGCCTTGAACTCACAGAGATCTGCTTACCTCTGTCTCCCAAGTGCTGGGATTAAAGGTTTGCATCACCACGCCCGGTTTTATCACAGTAACAGAAGCAAACTAGAACATTATTTTATTTTGTTTTTATTTCTTGTTTTTGTGACAGAGTCTCGTGCATCCCAGAAACTTATATGTAGTATAGGATGCCCTTGACTTCTTATCTACCTCCTATCATTTTTTAATTCTGAAAATATATTTTGTTTTGTTTCTTTATTTGTTTAATTTAAAATTTGTAACAAGCTTATTTTACATGTCAGTCCCAGTTCCCTCACCCTCCCATCCTCCCCTGGCTTCACTCCCCCACCCCACCCCCTCACTGACCCCCTATCCCACCCCCTTTCTGCTCCCCAGGGAAGGCAAGGCCTTCCATGGGGGATCTTCAAAGTCTGTCATTTGGAGCAAGGCCTAGACCCTCCCCTGTGTGTTCAGGATGGGAGAGTATCCCTCTATGTGGATTGGGGCTCCCAAAGTCAATTCCTGTACTAGAGATAAATACTGATCCACTACCAGAGGCCCCATAGACATCCTCATTCAGGGGGTCTGGGTCAGTACTATGCTGGTTCCCAGCTATCAGTCTGGGGTCCATGAGCAACCCCTTGCTGAGGTCAGCTGTTTCTGTGGATTTCTCCAGCCTGGTCTTGACCCCTTTGCATACCACTCCTCCCTCTCTGAAACTGGATTCCAGAGTTCAGCTGAGTGTTTAGCTGTGGGTATCTGCTTGTGCTTCTATCAGCTACTAGATGAAGGCTCTAGGATAGCATATAAGGTAGTCATCAATCTCATGGGAGAAGGGCTTTTAAGGTAGCCTCTCTGCTATTGCTTAGATTGTTAGTTGGGGTCAACCTTGTAGATCTCTGGACATTTCCCTAGTGCCAGATTTCTCTTTAAACCTATAATGGCTCCCTCTATTATGGGATCTATTTCTTGCTCTCCTCTATTCTTCCCCTGACTAAATCTTCTGCTCTCTCCAGTCCTCCTCTCCCCTTCCCCCATGCTCCCTATTAGCTCAGGAGATCTTGTTCCTTTCCCCTTCTCTGGGGGAACCATGTATGTGTCTCTTAGGGTCCTCCTTGTTTCCTAGCTTCTCTGGCAGTGTGGATTTTATAAAAACATTTTAACCATATATTTAACCCAACATGACAAAAACAGTCATTTTAATATATGATCAGTATTAAAATAATGAAATGTTTTGCATTCCTTTATTTGGCCAAGTCGTTGAAAACTGAGGGTTTTTTTATTTTTATAGAACATCTCAAAATGGTTTAACCATGTCTTTTACTTTCCTTGAAGCAGGGTTTTTCTATGTCACCCAAGCTGGCCTCTAGTTTGGTATGTAGTCGAGGCTGGTTTCAAACTTCGTATCCTCTTATGTTGGGATTATGCTACCATGCTCAGCTATAATTTTTACATTTTAAGGGATTGTTTGGTTTGGGTTTTTTGAGACAGAGTTTCTCTGTGTAGCCCTGGCTGTTCTGTAACTCACTCTATAGACCAGACAGGCTGGCCTTGAATTACAGAGATCTGACTGACTTTGCCTGCTGAGTGCTGGGATTAAAGGTGTGCACCACCACTGCCTGGGTTAAGGAATTGTTTTAATAAGACAAAATTAATGGGGTTATTCAGACCTTATGCTGATCAAAGTCTACAATAGTTTCAATGTGTAGTCCTTTACAGAAAACACTTGCTGATCCTTGATTGAATTCATTTTTATCTTGACAGTATTTTACTAAGGTGGATGCTCTTATTCCTGTTTTGCAGATCAGGAAATAGACACATGGAAGAAATAAGCAATGTTCTCTTTGCATTTGCCAGTGCATACTGCACACTTAAAAAAAAACTTGCTAATAGTTTTATTTCTTTGCAGTGTAAAAAGTGGCTTAGGTGGCTCATATGCTAAAGGATGGCCCGGTCAAGATCCAGATCCCCCAGGTGGAAACAGAGGTGAGGAGTTCCTTGTTTTACACAATTAACTTAGATTTGGAAATCACAATTTCTGCTCAAGCTTCCATTTTAATAAGCTCACTGGACCTGGCTGTTCACAATAGGCAATTGTTCAGTATTTCTAGATTCAGGGAGCTGATGAATTTAATTGAGGTCAGCAGCTAGAACTAATTTATAATAAAAAGGAATGCAGTCATCACAACCAGAATGAGAAATGACTTTTAGAGGGTTACATTTTTTAAGTTAACAAGGTTTTACAACTCTTCAGTGTATTTTTCATAGTATGTTTCAAGGAATTTAGTCAGAAAATAAGTGTTTCCTATCCTGGCAGAATAGTGGTTTTCAGTAGCTCCATTATAGTTCAACTTTAATTTTTTTCTGGTAGGTAGTATCAGTATTATAGTATACATAATTAGGATGGAATACTTCAACCAATTTATTTATTGTACATCAACTACAACCAAGTTTTGGGACTACAAATACAAGTATGCTACCTTCCATGGCCTCAGCAAGCACACAGATTGGCTGGGGATAGTGACACAATAGTCAATTCTGATACAGTGGGGAAAGTGCTATGCTTCTGACTTGGGCAAAGCATTTTGCATTTGCACGGACAGAATAATTCTGCTTAGCAGCCAGTAAGTCAGACTGACATAAAGGACCATTATTACATACATTAAAGATGAACCATGATTTTTTTAAAGATTTTATTTATTATGTATACAGTCTTCTGCCTGCATGCCAGCAGAGTGCATCAAATTTCATTCAAGGTGGTTGTGAGCCACCATGTGGTTGCTGGGAATTGAACTCAGGGCCTCTGGAAGAACAGTCAGAGCTCTTAACCACTGAGCCACCTTTCCAGCCCTGAACCATGATTTTTATGTTAATATAGCTTGGCCATTGTGCTTGTTCCACTAATGTAGTGAATCATCAGTCATTTAGTTTTCATTTTATAAATGTCATAAAATTATGTTATATTTGGGAGAAGCTTCAAAAAGAAAAGAGAATGTAAAGACAGAAATTACTATAACATGGAAATAGCACAGAGTTTATTTTATTTTATTCTTCTTTTAGTGAGGCTCTGGTAAAGCTTTGTGCCTGATTTTCTAATTCCTTCTCCAGGGTCTTTTGTTAAGAGTTTGACGTTTGATCCTATTTGTAAGCCAACATACTAGTTTGCAACAAGGCACTCCCATGTCAGACATTCTTACTTCAAAGATACCCTGAGGGCCAGCACTTCAGAGTGACTGGCTAGTTAGATGATGCAAAACAATCACAGGTTCTGGGGTTATGACATAACTGAGGAACTTGATTCACATTATCATGGGCAGCAAACAAATAAACCTGCTATCCTGGGGAACCAAAAGGTTCTCAGATGCAAAGGTGAGCTTTATTGTTTTTTTTTCTTTATCTTTTTTTGGGGGGGCTTGCTTGTTTTTGAGACAGGGTCTTATTGACTGACCTAGTACTTAGTATGTAGACTAGACTGGCTTCAAATTCAAGAGATCTGCCTGCCTGTGCCTCCCAAGTATAGAGATTAAAGGTGTGAGAGACATCATGTACCTTCCTTATCATTAAAGCTGAGTAACCTACAGTGCTTTCTATGAATTCAGGAGCCTTCTCAGTGGGAATATAAGTCCATAAGCTGGGAGTGTCAAAGAACCAGCAAAGATAGAAGCATTACAACACACTTTGACTAGAGTTACAAGTTATTTGAATAGCACATCTTTCAGTTGATATGATTTGTAAAGAAAATCAGTTTATGCTAGAAGTATTTATGGAGAGAGGTATAGTCCACTCTTGTATTTCTAGCATACTGGAGGTAGAGGCAGAAATATTGCTTTAAGTTTAAGGTCAGCTTTGTCAACAGAGACAGTACCAGTCAGGCCAGCTTGGGTTATAGTGTGGGACTTGTTTTTTTTTTTTTTCTTAAGAAACAAACAAATGAACAAAAAAACAAAAAAAAACCTAATATATGGAGGAAAAGTAGAGATTGATGTCTTATGACTCTCTTCTCTTTCCTTCCCATGCTGCCTGATGAGCTTCTTACTTTGGTACAGCCTTGAGTGAGAGAAAAGTCAGTTGGAAAAACTGGAAACATTTGTGGGTGTGAGTTTGGATTGTAGAATCATTGTATTAAAATGCAATTTCAGAGGTCATGTTCAGTTTTCTTAACACTCTTCAATATATCTGTTCTTACTTTGCTCGTGCTTGTTTCTCACTTGGCTGTTGAACCTGATGTTAAGTGTTTCCTGATTGGCCTTTTGGAGTCACTACATCTACTTTTGTTAGAACTTTGCTATCAGTGGTATCTTAAAAAAGTTGTGCTATATACCTGATCTGGTACCCCTCCGATATGACAGGTATGTTTCACCCAGTTGGATGTGCTCATTGAATACATTAGTTTAAATGAAGAGAGTATGGTTGTCAGGTAGGACAAAATAGTCATTAGACCTCCTCACTCAAATAATAAATTCCTAGATTTACCTTGAGTGGGGTAGTAAAGGAATTCTAGGAAAGGTCAATGTTTTAGGTAGGTCACACTAAAACAAAACAGATAAATGTCTCAAAGTGAACTAAACTTCTCTATTCTTGTTTATATAGGTCATTATCACCACAATCTAGAAATTTTGAATACTACGAGGAAAGACATTTCCATGGGCATTATGACCCTGAATATAGAAATGATCCAAAAAGATCTTTTGCTTGGAGAGTGGATGACGAGAAACATGGACAGAATAAACCAAGGATTCCCCCTCGTGTGAATCCATATTATCGTTCTTACGAAAATAGATCACCTTCCCCAAATGTAAAGTCTGTAGAAAAATTTGATACATATAAGCCTCACCAAGAATATTTCCCTGGAAGAGGGGATGATGACAGAAGATCTCAGTATATGCCCACATACTCAGAAAGTGCAACAAGCTACACAGAGCATGATAGGGATTGTTATCCCCCACAAATGCAAGGAAGGTATATTCCTGATGAGCACAGAGGTAGAGGAAGCGGGAGAGGAGGGAAGCCACCTGAGATGTCACTGGAAGATTCCTTTAGATTTGAAGAGGCATGGCATGAAGATGAATTGAGACACCAGAGGGTACAAGAAGAAAGCTACCCTCAGTCACCAAGAAGAGGCTCAGAAGACTTTGATGCCAGGAACCCTTTTCAGAAGAGGTACAGGAAATCACTAAGCCTGGGGAGTTTCGAATAAGGCCTCAAGTAAAGAGTGTTACTTTTATGTTGACTATGATCACTTTTTTTCTCAAAAGATAAGAATATTTCTTTGGGGGGGGGGGTTTGGAGAGATGCCTCAGAGGTTAATAGCATTGACTGCTCTTCCAGAGGTTCTGATTTCAATTCCTAGTAACCACATGGTGGCTCACAACCATCTATAATGAGAGCTGATGCCCTCTTCTGGTATGCAGGCAAACATACAAGCAGAATACTATACATCATAAATAAAATAAATCTTTAAAAATATATTTCTTTTTTAGGTAATTTGTATTGATAGCTAGAGTGAGTTTTTCTTTTCTTTTTGTTTCTTTTCTTTTTGGTTTTTTTGAGACATTTTCTCTGTGTAGCCCTGGCTGTCCTAGAACTCTCTGGACCAGGCTAGTCTTTATCTCAGAGATATGTCTTTACCTCCAAGGTGCTGGGATTAAAGTTAATGTGCCACCCTGCCCAACTAAATTGAGATTTTCTTTGAGACAGTTTCTTTATGTAGCTTTGGAGCCTGTCTTGGAACTAGCTCTTGTAGACCAGGCTGGTCTCAAACTCACAGAGATCCGCCTGCCTCAGCCTCACAAGTGCTGGGATTAAAGGAGAATGCTTTTAAAAGATGTTATTCTAGTACAGGTGGTGGTGGTGCATGTCTTTAATCCCAGGATTTGGGAGGTAGAGGCAGGCAGAGGTCAGTGAGTCAAGCCTAGCCTGGTATACAAAGTGAGTTCCAGGACAGCCAGGACTGTTACACAGAGAAAACTTGCCTTGAAACAAACAAAAAAGATGTTATCTTTAAATGTTATGGGTTGACATGAGGTCCTATGGGTTATGTTGTCATTGTGCACTGAATTTTAAGGCCAGACTGCTCAATATTCTACACATAGAATTTTTTTTATTTTTAAAATGTTTTTCTAGAATTTTTTACTTTTGTGTATTGCAAATGTAAACTTCTCTATGTCATCACAGGTATCCTGAGGATCATGATTTCAGAAAGTACAGCTACACATCAAAAAGACCTACAGATGCCGCAAGGTATGAAAATAGAGAGCCCTCCAGAATCCCAAAGTGGAAGCCTGAGCATTCTTTTGTACCTTTCCAAGAGAAGAATGAAGACTGGAGCTTCGGATCACAAAGCCACAGATACACTGAGAGAGAATACCCAGAGATAAGTTCAGCAACCAAAGTGTCTTATGACTACCGTCACAAACATCATAAGCTCTCAGACAGCGAGCAGGACTTTCCCGATGGGAGGTTTCAGAAGTACTTGAAGGAAGAAGACAGAAAATATAGTTCTCTAAAAGTTCCTGGAAATAGAGAGTCAGATTGTTTCAGTGCTGCAAGAGGAAGAGAGAATGAGAACGAGCAGGCCAGTGGGCCTTTTCAACTCTACAAGAAAGACTGTGTTTCCTATACTAATACAAATATAAAGGAAGCTGATTTGGGGCCTTGCAATGACAAGTGGAAGAGAAAACTAAAAGAAGATTGCAGAAAAGAGAGTGCCTCTTCTAGTAAACAACTTCGTGCAAGCCCCAAACCTGAAGACAAACGCTATTCATTTGTCAAGAAGAAATCACTTACTGTTAAAGTCGACGTGAACAACATAGACACATTTAGGTATTAGCTTTTTTTAAGTGTTCATTAATACATTTTTTCCACCTTAATTTGCAGTTTCCAAGATGGGATTTGTACTGTTGGTTAGAGTAAATTGAGTGTTCAAGAGATTACCAAGATTTTTCCTCCAAGGTCCTATAATGAAGACATTCTGCAGTTAATAATAGGTGGTAATCTTGTGTCTTCTGGTTCCCATATCTTATCTACAGATAATTCTTGGGTTTAGGACATTTCAAGGACTTGATTCTCTTTATGAAGTTAGGTGTTTTTATACTGCCAGGTTTCTTTTAAATTCAGGGATAGGCTGACTATTCTTTTGTTTGCTTGCTTGCTTTTTTGAGACCAGGTCTCACTATGTAACCCTGTATGTCCCAGAACACTCTTTGTAGACCAGGCTGACCTCAAAGTCACAGCGATCAGTCCTCCTCTGCCTCCCAAGTGCTGTGATTAAAGGCGTGTGTCACCACATCAGGCCAGCATCTATTTATGCAGCTTCTCAGCTGTTCCTTATTGCTTTTGACATTCATAGAATCTTTTAGCAGGCAGGAATTTAGCAGGTCCTTATTTTATAAAGGGTAAAAGTTAGGTTTTGAAAGATGGAATAGAGCTTAAATCCTTATGTCTGTTTTGGGATCCCAGGAGACAGATTACTTGATGTGATTCCTACTTGTGGCTTCAATATGACAGAATGTAACTGACTAGATTGTTCTCTAAGATGGAGGGAATGAGACTATAATTATTGTTCTTGTGTGTATGTGTATGCATGATGTGTGAATGTTGGCACACATGTGCCTTGGCAGATAGAACCATGCAGGTGTGTACATGGCAGGCAGCAGACAATTTGGGGGAGGTGTTTCTCTCCTTACACCATGAGTTGTAGGGACCAAACTCAGATCATCAGGCTTGTATGGCAGGTTCTTTTACCATCTTGCTGTCCCATTAATTTCTTAATAGATTTAGTTTCAAAACACTATTCTAAGCTTCTTATTACTTATAGTGAGAGAATTTTTATAAAGTCAAGTTTTTAGGTTTGATAACAGCTCTTAAGTATGGAAAGTATGATAGTGGTCAAAGTGGCTGATTACAATGTTTTGACAATATTCAAGTAGAAAAAAACTCATCATTACTTGTATATTAGGTGACTGTAATGCCATGTGTTTGAAGGAAAAATTCACTTAGAATTGTGATTTGAAAGAGCTCAGGACCATTTATTTATACTTATTGTCTACTTGTGGTTTATTAGTTTTATAGCATGTAATTTAGTGCTGAAATTATGACAGTAAAATATATTTTTAATGTTTAGCTATCTTAATTTTAACAAATTGCATTCTTAGCTAAAAGATTCAAATTTAACATCTCATTATTTTAGGTCTACTTCTAGATATTCTGCAGAGAGACAGGTATCACATGATTTGGTTGCTGTTGGCAGAAAAAATGACAATTTTCATCCAGTATTTCAACATCTTGACTCACCTCAGAATCCTGAAAACAAACCTACAGAAGAATTTACTCAGGAAATCATAACAATAATCCATGAAGTTAAAGGTTAGTATAGTTTACCCAGACATTATATATAGCACAAAAATAGTGTACCAACTTTTCACAAGCTACAAATACCTTTGATGAAGTTTATCTGTAGTTAATATTCCATTTTAAGTAGGTCGTAAAGTTAAGAAATCTGTTGGAAAGAGTACCAGACATTCATGCAAGCCTAGTTGCTCTTTTTGTGTATTTTCAGTAACTTTCTGCTTCAAATGCTAGTGAATTACAAATCATTAGTTCTAAAAAGATCAGCCTGCTCCAAGTAACAGGCATATTAAGAGCCTATCAAAGGAGGAAGAAGCAACAAAAAACAGGTATAAATCCCAGATAATCCAGAAGTTAGATTAGTTTATGATATTATCAACCCTCCTCCAGGTACTTTTAGGACTTTGTGCCATAAGCTTGTTGCTGTGTGATCAGTGGAAGATTTTGTTCTCTGTGACATCCAAGAGTTCATTAAAGCTTTAAAGATTTGCATAAAGTTTTGCTTTTGATAAGTTTCCGCTAATTGGAAAAGCAGTGATGTGAAACAACTTTTCTCTAGTAGTGCTGCATAAATTATAGATAGGCTAAACAAAAGATTTCCAAGAATGTCAAAATTTTATTTGTTTTAATCTTTACCTTCATGAAACATTTTTTATAAATAATTATTGGAGCTAAAGAGATAGCGGTTAAGAGTACTGGTTACTCTTGAAGAGGCCTCAGGTTCTCGGCACCTACGTGGCTGCTTACAGACTTCTGTTACTCTTTTGTACTTTTTGGCCACAAGTCACATGGGCATACATACATATAGGCAAAACATTAAATGCACATAAATAATACCTTTTTAAAAAATGAATTATTTTATCTGCTATCCCTTAAGTGAAGGTGTGTTTTTTGTTGAACCAGGTAGTTTGGGGTTAGCTGAGAGTTTAGCTCAGTATTAAAGCAGTTTTCTGAGACTGTGCAAGGCCCTGAGTTTGATCCCCTCAAACTAGAGAAAATATGAATAGAAAAACAAAGTATACAGTTTGTTGGGAATAGTTCACCTTCTCAGTTCACCTTTTTATCCAAGGAAATACAGTTTTCAGAAAGTATGGTAGTATTTTACAGAAAAAACAGAGTGTCCCAGAACAGGAGTAGTGAATTAGGAGAGATTACTTACATAACATTGGGACCAATTAAGTATATTCTCCTTTCTGTACTATTAAGAGCTTGCAGTATAGCTAATTTTAGAATGTCTTTATGAACTAAAGTTAATGTAAAAGTGAAGTGGTGTTGGAAGGTACTCTATAGTTTTTAAACAGAACATTCAGCATTTGTTCAGAGATTATTTTGATTGAATTGTTGGTTGATGACATTTTTATTGTTGTTGAACTGTAGAGTATCTTACATTCTGGATAGAGTGTGATCTTACCATGGAGAAGAAGTGATCCTTTTAAAAACTCTTGTTTGGGTTTAGAAAAGCATGTGAGCATTACAAGTTAATATGCAAATGAAGTTTGGGTCCTGCTTTTTTTTTCCCAAAGGAAAACAATTTGGATTTATTTTAATGGCTTCTTCTTGGGCTTTATATAATCTTTTTAATGGCAGTTTCACACTGACATGGAACTATTGTTTCCTTTTCCAGCAAGTTGTTCTGCAACATCTGATATTACTTTACATGAGCGTTTCTCAAGAATGCAAAGCAGACATCCAGATTTCGATGAGATGGCACTGAGTTCAGATCCAGAATTTCACAGGTTATGATTAATTACTCTTTTTCCATTTACCTCATGAGAATAAACCTCAGAATAGATTGGGAAAGGTCGAGCTTTCTAAGCTTTCTTTCCTGGACTTTGTATAGACTCCAGGGCTACACTTTGTGCATAAAATAGAATAATGTAAGCAGTTACTGGACCAGTACACATTGATGAGGTAGGTTGCATTAATGTCATTGACTAACACTGAATGTGTGGAACTTTGAAAATATCTACCTACCTTTGATTCTTTTGTGTCTATACTAGTTGCCTACTGAAGTTAATGCTAGAAGATGCCAAGCCATTGAAATCAGATTACTTTAAGTGTCACAAATGATTGTTTTGAGGTCTGAGGATAAATGAATGCTTTCTGCTAGCACTTCTCTGAGCATATCATGTACCCTGTTTGGAGTACTAAGTTGAATCAATGTTACAATGTTGTGTATCGCCAAAATACAGTTTCAGGTCATAGTTTCTAGTGTCTAGAGAACAACAAAAACTTCCTATAATGTGGTCCATAGGATATATATTGTCTAGGAGATTGTCATATGGGTGAAAACCTGATAGGACATGGTGGTATATGACTTTAATTCCAACATTTGGGAGACAGAGGTAGGCAGGTATATGAGTTTAAGGCAGTGAGTTTCCGAACAGCCAGGGCTACATTAGAAAAACCTGGGGGCTGGAGAGATGATAGCTCAGAGGTTAAGAGCACTGGTTGCTCTTCCAGAGGTCCTGAGTTCTATTCCCACCAACCACATGGTGGGTCACAACCATCTGTAATGAGATCTGGCTACCTCTTCTGACAAGTAGACATACATGCAGGCAGACACTATGAATAATAGATAAATAAATCTTACAGGAAAAAAAGTAGAAAGACCCCTCCTGCCTTTAACGAATAAAAAAGTAAGTAAATAAAAACCTACCTGACAGCAGGTTTCTTCTGCTTTCTTCAAGACCCATGGGTTTTATTCTAAATTCTACTCGATAGTAAAACAATCAATGTATCATGCATCAGATAATTAGCATAATTATTTAATTATATGCCTTTATTATTTTAGGAGAATAGATATGTCTTTGGCTGATCTTCAGAATAAACAGACTATGGTATATGAACCAGATGAGGTAAGTGAATATAATTATTATTGGTATAGTACTGGGAAAAGGGTTTGTGATTGGGGTCCAGAAAGGAGTTAAAGGTGTATGAAGAAATCTAGGAATCTAAAATTGAAAAAGTTCTCTTAAGTGACTGATTGCAGTCCAGGATGGAGTGATAATCTGAAAAAAGACAAAATTTTCTTTGTGGTTATTAAGTATAACAACTTTGAAAAGTTGATTTAAAAATTACATTTAATACTCACCCCCAGACTCCTCAGTGTGAAGCTTATAGAAAATATGATCAATAGCCGTTTTTCCACATCTGGCACATGGCATTTGGTGATGGATGCCCTTCTGTTTGCTGTAAAATTTAATAACAATTCTATGGAATATAAACTAGTTAAAATAATGAAGATAATACTATATTTCTTCATTATCATGTATGTGGCTCCTACCTAATAACCTCCCCTTCATACCTTCTGTTACTTTACTGATTAGAAAGACTGTCATGACTAGCCAGGTTGGAAGAAAAATCTTTAAAAGCATGTCAGATTCTAAATGAATTGTAAATTATTCCTTTGAGAATGTTTCTGTAGTGAAGAGATTTAATTTATTTTGATAGACTATAAGTAATTTTTCACTTACAAAGTTTTTGTTAATATAGATAGGTTAGTTTATTGAATGATATTTTGATAGAATTTCTAATTATCTTTGTAGTCCACTTACAGGAAATTTGAAGACTTAAAAAAATCCATAATTCCTGTAGTATAACATGGCACATTTTAATAGTCTATCAAATGCAATTCAATATGCTTTTTCATAATCCATAATATCTTTTTTATGTAAAAGTTCTAATTCCCCCATGGCCTTTTACAGTTGGGCTTTTTTTAAGTTTCAAATTTTTTCAGTAAATGTTTTTCCATATTGACTTCCATATATTTATTAATTTTAATGGCTATATAGTTTTGTTTATTTCCAAAACTTGGTGCATCATTCTTTTCTTCCCTTTATTTTTAAATTTAAGTTGTTTCCTTTTTGTTATTTTAAATATTTTTAAAGAAGCAATCTTTTCTTAGGGATAGAATCCCAGAAGTAGGATTCCGGGCTCAATATTAAGAACTTTTCTGATTAATGTCAGTTGTGTCTCAAAATATTTGTATCAGTTTATACTACCATTAGCAAGATGAGTATAAAATAATTAAGGACTTGTAATTAATGTTCTTGTTAGAAATGGTCTTTGTGCAACTAACTAATGCAAATTGTTTGTCTTCTGTCAAAATTCCTCAGACTCTGGTCAAAGTAATAGATCCAAATGACCTACGACATGACATTGAAAGGAGGAGAAAAGAGAGGTTACAGAATGAAGATGAGAACATTTTTCATATGGCTAGTCCTACAGAGAGGTAATCAGTAAATGAAAAATATCCTGCTATCAGGGAGCTTTTGGTTTCAGCAGTTTTTATATTTTTGTGATTAATTTTAGTCTAGGGATTTGAGTGTTCAGATCCACTTTGTTTATTAAAATATTTCAGTTACTCATTGGTTATCACATGGAGTTTGATTAAAACATCAAAAACAATGGAATGGGTGAATAGATCTTCCTAATTCTAGAGAAGAGTATAATAGCTATTAGAGTATTAGCAGGAACCAGGACCAGCAACTTTATAGACTGCTGAGCTCAAGCAGATTGAAACTTAAATAGGTTTGGATTCTTAGATTCTGACTTAGTTTGAATGAATACAAAATTTTGAGGTTCTTTTGGGGAATTCTCCTTGGGTCTATGGCGTAGTAAGGTATAGTAGAATGGGGGAAGAAGTGAAGAGTGGTGGCATATACCTTTAATCCCAGCACTCCAGAGGCAGAGGCAATCCATAGTGAGATCCTGTCTCAAAAACAAAAAGAAAGAAAAGAAACAGCAGAGGGAGAACTCAATTTGAATCTCATTGACTCTGCCCATTTACAAACTGTCAACAAATCTCTCCATACTATAAATGATAAGACAAGCTTATGCAGGGGCAGCTATACTGTTAAGTCACTGGCATCTTAGAAGTTACGCCACATACAGCAAAGAGATCATTATCATATCACATTTTTGTGTTCAACCTCCCATCTCTTTGCAAGGGTCTTTAGTCATCTAAGTTGGCCGCAGTCTACCTCTAGTTCTGAGAACTAGTGGAACCTGTGGCAACTATGTGACCACATATAATTATGTGGAGTAATTGAATGAGACAATTTCTAGCTTGGGCAAGAGTCCTTAATCAATTTAAATCTCTCAGAAGCAGGGATATGAATAGGACGAGATAGTGCTAATTGTTTTTCCATAATCCTTAGTATCAACTCTTAAAACCTTTAAGTGTTTGAGTAGATTTTTAAATAAACTCCAAACCTAACTAGCCTTAATCAAAATACATGGAACTTGTTTTATCTGGACTTGATTTTGATAGTAAGTTTCTGACTGATTAAAAGATAGTGAAACTGTGTGTTTTGGCATGTAACACAATTGGAATATGTACAAATCTTGTCCTTTGCTGGGCATAAGTCACCAGCAAAGTGCTTAACACTTTGGTATTACCATATTTCTAGTGACAAGTTATCTATTGTGTTTTTCTTGGCTGAGAAAGCTTTGGATACACAGTGTATCAAGAAATAGGATTTATTAAACATTTACAATGATAACTATATCATAAATGCTCCAGGGCATATCTTTACCCTTTGAGATGATTAGAGCTTGAATGCTGGCATTCTATTTGGGTTTAATGCCCAGCTCTAAGAATCCTAGATATGTGAATGACTTGGAGTAGGTTACTTAGCCTGTTTCCTCATCTGTGAAATAGGAATGAGAACTATGCTTACCTCAAATGGTGACCAGGATTAAGTAAAATGTAGCTGGTTAGCCTTAAGCTTGTTAATGTTAGCACTGAGGGCAGTGTTGAAGCATGAAACATAAGAATTTGAAAACAATTTCAGTATTCTATGCCATAAAATTTACCTTTTGTAAGTAAGCGATTGAGTTGTTTTTATTATATTCACAGAGTTGTATAAGAACCACTTAGCTCAAAAATATTTTGTCACTCCAGAAGAAAACAGTGTACCCAGCTATGGAACCCCTTCCCCATTTTTTCTTATTTTCTTCCCTGGCAACCACTGTTATATACATTGTATGGATTGCCTATTCTCAACATTTCATATAAATGCAGTAATACAATGTTTGGATTTTTATGATTTATTTTATGTAGCATGTATTAAAAATTTATCCATGCTATAGCACAAAGATTTCTTTTATGGCTAAATAATGCTACATTGTATGGATGTGTCATATGTTGTTTATCCATTTATCAGTTGATGAACTTTTGATTTGTTTCCACTTTTTGGTTATTGTGAATAAATAGTGTTGTGAACATTTTGTGTGTAAGTTTTTGTGTGGTCATGTCTTCATTTTTATTAAGTATATACCTACATGTAGAATTGAGTTAGGTAATTATTGCCAAACTGTTTTCCAAAATGACTACAGCATTTTACATTCTACTAGCAATATGTGAGAAGTTCAAGTTGCCCATGTCTTTACCAACACCTGTGGGGTTCTTTTTTATTACTTTTGCTTTTTAAAATGATACCAGATCTGGGGAGATTGCTCAGTGGGTAAAGGTGTGTGCTATCAAGCCTGACAACTTGAGTTCAATTTCTGGAACCCATGTGGAAGAAAAGAGCTGAATCCCACATGTAGTTCTCTGACCTGCATGTGTACATCATAGCAGGGGCATGCACACAATTACACATGAATATACACACCTATACAAACACACTCTAAATAAACATGAAATTTAAGATTTTTAAATGATGTAGAATTGTTCATCTTTGACTCAGTTCAATTTCCTTATTAAAGTAAAATTTACCCTTTTAGAAATGAAGTTTGCCAAATGAAGTTGCCAAAGTTGGTCTCAGTTTTACTTAAGTAAATTTCAGTGTGTAGTTTCTAGGGAAATTCAGATTAAAACTTGTCATAATTCATAGTTAGTAATTTCCTCCTATGGGATTTCCATTAAAATATGTTATATGAAGGCTCTCTGTTAACCACTGTATTCCATTGCCTTGAGCTAGGTCCATATTTGTTGAAGGTGTGTAAAGACTTTAAAGAGCAGTAGATGGGACCAATGATACTTTAGCTGTAAGGCATTTCTATCTGGATTACTATTTCTTAATGTCTTGGGATCCTTTTTCTGGCAAGATTAATTCTTTGGCATTCCATACAGTGTATAAGACCCTGCTGTTCTCTATTGGCTCAATATGACCAATATCTTGCCTTGATGTCTTCAAGTCTTCTGACACATGATTTCTCCTAACTAGAGTTACTAAGTCCTCTACAATGTAATTGAGATGTGTTATATAGATATGGGTTGTGTGTAAATAAGCTTAAAAATTGTATCTGTGAACTTCAAAAGGACATGAAACTACCAAAACTTTATTTTTCACTAGGGAACTTATGGGGAAAGACGGTTTATACTAAACTAGGGTAAACTTCATAAAGGTCTTTTCATATACAGGCTATACATAATTTCCTTGTTGTAAAGCATTTCCCCAACATTTCTATGTTTGGGGGATACAATGAAAACTACACAAAGCTCTTGACTTGGCACTTGGAACTTAATGATAGGAGACAGAAAGACAGAAAATGTCAGTGGAATGGTAGGTTAAAAATTAAGGTAGAAGTGGAAATTCAGCAGGAAGAGTGACTTGGTGTGATACAGTTTTATAATTTTAGTGAGCATATGAATTGATTGAAGGAGTCAACCGGTTACATCATACCTGAGAGTATAGTACTTCAAAACAGGGAACCAAATGCAAAGATGTTAAGGCAAAAATCTTAAGGTTAAGTACTGGAATTATGTCTAGTGGGTTTGCAGTATGGTAAAAAGAGGAGAGGGAGACTGGAGAGATGGCTCAGTGGGCAAAGCACTTGCTGAACAAGCCTGACTTAGGTTTAGATTTAGGTCCCCACAATAATCCTTTTGTGCTCCTACTGGGAAATGGGAAGCAGAGACAAGATAACAACTGGAGGCTTGTGGACTAGCCTGAAAGAGCAACAGTCAACAAACGAGACTCAGTCTCCAACAAGGTAGAGAATAACACCCTAGGTCATCGTCTGACTTTCATATATGCCCTGTAGCACATGTATGCCTGCATCTACAATGTATACAAAAGGTTAAAAGTTAGTAGATGAGGCCAAATCATGAAGGACTTTGAAGGATAAGAGGACTATTTTACAGTGAGTAAAATTAGAAACATTTGAGGTTCTAACTAAAGAAAAGACATAATCTCTAAAAAGGATTACTATGGCTGCATGGAAGAAAATGGGCTGAAAGATTTATAGAAAAAAAACATTTTATAGCTTATTTCACTTTCATAATGCTTTTAAGTTGCAGCCACATTGTGTCATATGTCAATGTTTCATTCCTTAAAAACTTCATTTTAAGGCTAGAATAGTCCTTGGATATACGGTATTATATTTAGCTGAGTATTTTTTTTTTGATATTTGTGTGTTTTCCACCTTTTGCCTTTTATAAGTAGTGCTGTTAGGAACATTCAAGTATGCCATTTTTTATTGTAGGATTTCTATTCTAGTGAGTGTTAAGGTAGCATTTCATTGTGGTTTTGATTTGCATTTTCCTAATGACTAATGATGAACAGTTTTTCATAGCTTTTTGACCATTTATATGTCTTATGTGGAGAAATTTTTGGCCAAATCCTTTGCCCATTTTATAATCAAATTAAAGTCTTTATTGCTGAGGTATTATAGTTGGGAGAGTTGTTTTTGTTTTGAAACAGGGTCTCACTATGCAGCCCTGGCTGGCCTAGAATTCACTATGTAGCTCATCCTGGCTTCAAATTCATATATCTACTTTGCCTCTTAAGTGCTTGTATTAAAGGCATGAGATACCAAATCTGGATAAAAGAGTTCTTTACTATTCTCCAGGCCAGTGAGATGGTTCAGTGGATAAAGGTACCAATACTAAAGCTGACAACCTTAGAAGTACATATTTTCCCCTGACCTCCACATGTGTGTTTTGGCTCACACACAATAATAAACTATAGTAACATATTAAGAGTTCTTTATGTATTCTAGATACTACAGTTGGAGTGTTACTTACTGGAAATGCTTGTGACCAGAAATGATTCGGATTTTAGGTTATTTGGAATACCTGCATATATATAATCAGCCATTGCGGGTGGAGGGGTTCCCTTAACTCAACGTGAAATTCATATATATTCTTTCATTCATATACAGAAGGAAATTTTATACAATACTTTAATGTGCCTATGTTTTGACTGTGATCTTATATAGTCAGGTATAGAATTTTTCATGTTGGTGCTCAGAAGGCTTCAGATTTTGGAGTATTTCAGATTTTTATATTAGGGATGTTTAACCTGTATTCCTTTATTGGCTATGTTTTGTAAAGAGGATTTTTAAAATACCAGGCATCTGTAGCTTTGCCAAATAGAAATGAGCACTTTTAATATTTAGTCTATTTTTTACACTTACAGGCATATATGTGTGCTTTTTAAGTTCTGAAATTATCCTCAATGTATAGTTTTGTGGTTACACATTGCTATTTTGACTTAGTATCATATTACATTTTATCAGAACAGCAGGTTTCTGAACATTCCATGGACCCTGAAGTCATATTTTGTGTCAGGTTTTGGGGTTAATGATGGAACTCAAACCATCCACAGTGGTAGTCAAAGCTTATTCCATTAAGCACACAGGTATAAGCAATACCTACAGATAGGAGAGATAGGTGTTAGAACATCTAAATGCTGTATGTGTCACAGTAGGGTTATCTATTCTACTTCAGAGGAGTTTAGGAAAATTTTTGGACAAGGTACGCATGAAGCCGAACTTTGAAGTTATTCTAAATGGAAGGAAGTGATCACAGAAGGAATTGCAGGTACAAACAAAGTTGTGGAAGCAGGAAAGATCATGGTATGTGCTGGGAACTATATATACACAATTATTTAAAGTTCAATATATGTGTTGGGGAGATTGGAGGAAAGCAGGTAGTAAGAGCATGAAGAGTCAGGGCAAAATCATGAGGACTGTGAATTTTATCCCATACAAAGTTCATAGGAGGGACTGAAGCAGGGCAGTTGGCTCCCTAGGGCACAGGGCTTGCAAAAGACATAGGAAAGGTCTTAAGAGTGTTGTGGGGAGATGTGGGATATGACAAGGAAAGGAATTGCCAAGAGCTGTCAAAATGTGGCAATAGTGACCTCAAGATCTCATATTGTCAGGAGCTGGGGGTCTGTCGTTTGCAGTATGAGAGCCCACCGCTTTGTCAGTGAGGTGACTGTTCTAGTCTCCTACTTTACCTCTGATAAAAGTATTGGGTCATAAGCCATTGATAGTTCTGCCAAGAATCTCAGGAATTGGGGAGGGGGCAGAGGAGGCAGTGATGCTTTTTCCTGAGGGGGAAAAAAGACTTCCAAAAATCAGCTATAGCCTCCAGGAATCCCATCCTTAGACCTTAGATTGAAACCCCTAGTGCAAGGAATGTTGTTGTTCCTCTATTGCTAGCTTCCAGATTAGTTAAATAATGTTTGTTGAAAGCATCAGTCTTAATGACTATCATTTATAAATTTAGTAGTGGCAGATCATTGAAATTTTATTGTTGTTTCTCAAGTTTTTTTCCTCTTTAACTGATTAAAGTAACAAGATTCTTTTCTTTCCCTTTATTAGGAATCATCAGTGTCCCAGTTTTTCAAAGGTGAAGACTGTTCGTGTTGATGGATTTCAAAAACCTCCACATTTTATAAAATCAAATTTTAGAAAATTTATTCAGAAACCTTACATAGTAAGATTGGAGTTTCAAGTTTTTCATTTTTGTACATTATACATATATCTATACTTTTCAAAGTGCTTGTTACTTTATTATGTGTTATAATAGTGTTGAGGCTTAAAAGATTTTATGACAAAAGAAAGCTCATCTCTTACTTGATTTAGTAGAAGTTTCATTTATTATAGTACCAATTTTCTTAAGGTGTTCATTCATTTCAGGTGTATAATTTGGTGACTTCTAGTAATTCTTCAAGATGTGTTGTAATCATCACCATAGTCCAGTTGTTGGACTTATGATAGGATTTTACTTTGTTGCTCAGGACAAGCAGTGGAACGCACTATACACCTTAGGCTGGTCTTAAATTTGCAACCCTCCTGCCTTCACTTCCTAAGTGCTGGGATTATAGGCATATTCTACCATGCCTGAATAGAATATTGTCATTACCAAGTAAGAGCTCTCATGCCTGTTTAATTATTCCATGTTTCCACCCCACAAATCCTCTAATCTTTTTTAAAGATTTGCTTATAGATCATGGAATTCTGTGAGGACTAAATGATGGAAGGCAGTTAGTTTGTAACCTAATTTTAGAAGTAGTATCCCATTACGTTACCATATGGTTATTACAAGAAGCAAGCTACTAGATCATGCCCACAAAGAAAAGGATCACTGATGGAGATAATTAGGAGCCATGTCAGCAGCTGCCTAGTACAATCCTCCCTCTGGCCAGACTCCACAGAAATGGATTAATAGAAGGTAATAAGACTATTGATTTTAGAAATAGGAAACTGGAGAATGGATACCGTCTTAATTGTTTCTGCTAAAGGATTCTGGTTCTCTGTAGTTAGATTACTAATGTAGTTCTTTCTCTTATTTCTGTGCCTTCCCAAGCTTTACAAGAATAGCACTCCCAGTCAATTAAAGTTTGTTAGGCTAACTTTCCTACTGGCAGTATGGGGAGTTTGTGTTTTTCTTGGACAGTAGACAACCTTTACCAAATCCTGCTGGCAGTGTTTTGTTTTTTTTTTTCAAGATGCATATATGAGTAAATGGTAGATTTATAGCCCACTTATAAACGTTAACCATTGTGTTATACAGAGTGTTTTTTTTTTACACTTCTCACAGGCATGAATGAAACTGGCCCCTCACAAAGTAGCATGGGTCATATGAGAGAAGAAGTATGTAAGCTCCATGCTCCCTGATTTGGGGTCTTATCTTCAACATATGTCTTAATTGGTGAGACTAGTTTTTAAAGTAACCCCTTAAGATATATTAACCCATGTTAATACTTTTTGTTCAGAACTATCCTATGCAGAGAAAAGATGCCATTACTCGGAAGAGATTTAGAGTTGAGGAAAATCATCAAAACAGAAGAGGATCTAAAAGATCTTTCAAGGTATTGAGTGTTATTTTTCATTCATGTCTGAATATGGGATTATATATTGCAAGTAATGTTGCATTAGTAAATTAAAAGCTATTTTTGTGGTATTCTTTTAAACAATAACTATAAACTAGTGTTTTAGCTTCTTTGAATATTTCTAGAACTCATACTTAATAGTTACCATCTAATAATGAGGTTTAATCAGGATTTGACTTTGATTTTCAATTTTACTAATGGAACCCTTTTTTAAAATAGTAATGTAGCTGTTCCTAGAAATCACCAAGGATTTAAGACTTAGTAGAGCAGAGTAGATTTCATGTATAAGCATGTGGGCTGGGTCGCTTCTCAAACTGTTCTAGAAAGTTGCTTGGAAATGCAGCTGGTCACAAGGAGTACATGGGAGGAGTGAGAGAGGGAGATTTGTAGAATTTTTGTAATGTTTACATAAGATTGGTTTATGTCTGACAAAACTAAAGATTCCTCTTTCTTCTCACCTCCAGCACAAAATAACATGATCAAAACCACAAATATTTATAGTCTTCTACATCTACCCTACTGGACAATACATAGGACAGAATTTAGTTTTCATCATTCATACAATTAATATTTTTATAGTAAAGAAAAGTAAAGGTACTGGCAAAAATAAATGTTACATTATTTAAGTGTCTGTGAGTGTATGCACATATATGTGCAAGTACCCATGGAGGCCAGATGAAAGTGTTAGATACCCTGGCACTGGAGTTGCAGGCAGTTGTGGGCTACCCACTGTGGGTGCTGGGAACTGAACTGGGGTTCTCTGGAAGAGTGGCAAGTCCCATCTTTCAGTCCCAGGAATAAAGTTTAAAAGTTTTGATTCATAGGTATTTTTATTTAGTATCTTTTTTGGGGGGGGTGTTGAGACAGGGTTTCTCTGTGGCTTTAGAGGATTTCTCTGTGGCTTTGGAGGCTGTACTGGAAACTAGCTCTTGTAGACCAGGCTGGTCTTGAACTCACAGAGATTTGCCTGCCTCTGCCTCCCAAGTGCTGGGATTAAAGGCATGCACCATCACCGCCCAGCTTTTACTTAGTATCTTTTCCCCCCTCACTTGTACTTGACATAATCCCTATAAATCAGGAAAATAAATTTAGCTAATTAGAACTTTAAAAGATTATATTTTCAGTATGATGAATGACAATTCATTTCAAGTTCTTTTATCTTTTCCCTACATGTGTGTATGTATTTGAGGACCGGAGGTAGATGTTGGATGGAGTCCTTAGTTGTTCTTCACCTTAATACATTTTCTTCTTGGATAACTTTCTATGTGTATATAGTACATTATGGTTACTTTTGCCCAACTCTGTCTTCTTTTTGTCCCATCTGTCTGCCTCATTTTTTTTAAAGCAAAGGTGTCTTTTTTAAAAGATTTTATTTATTATGTATACAACATTCTGCTTCCATTTATATCTGCACACCAGAAGAGGGCACCAGATCTCATAACGGATGGTTGTGAGCCACCATGTGGTTGCTGGGAATTGAACTCAGGACCTCTGGAAGAGCAGTAAGTGCTCTTAACCTCTGAGCCATCTCTCCAGCCCCCTGCCTCCTACTTTCTTATAAATGCCTTTGCTATATTCATGATGTTTTTGCCTTGTGTCCCACAGAGTTTAGGGTTGTATGTATGGCCTTGGGTTAGACCCTGGTGGGTTCATCAGTGGCAACATAACTGGATACTCTGCCTCCCCTTTTCCCAGAATCTGTTAGTTTCAGTAGTGTGTGTTACTTTTCTATGGTGTGTGATAGGACCTCTTTCCCAGTTGTAGCTATTAGATGTGCTAGTTTATTATTGCCTTGGTTGTATCATGTTTAGAAAGTGGGATTCCCCAGCCCTTCTTGTTATCTTACTGCTCTAACATTCTTTTCCCCCCACCCATTTCCATAATGTTCCCTAAGTCTTAAATGGGTGGTACAAAAAGTCTTGATTAGAGTTGAGCCCTCAACCATCCTTTATTCACAATATCTTGTGCTTGCTTGGATCTCTGCATTCACATCCAGTCACTGCAAACAGAAGCTTCTCTGATTAATCTTAAGAGAAGCCTTTGTTTGTGGGGAAAAAACATATATATTTAGAAGACAGTTTGACACTGTTAATTTAGCTAAGGACTAAGGCTTCCTTAGTCATAGTTTTGTTTATTTTTCTAACCCAGTTTACAGTGCTTGATATGGATTTCCTTTTGTGGACTGGGCTTCAAATCCAATGAAGGAATGGGGTTGTCCTTGTAACAGTCACGCCATTATTATACCAGTGTGCACATCTTGCTTGGCAGGTTGGTAGTGTAGTTTAGAGTTCACAGCTGGGTAAGTCCATTGTTACCTTATTCTCCCAGCAGCATGAACAGCACCATCTAGCACTGTGAAAACTATCTATCAGGAAGCACCCAGCTCAGTTCAAAATTGCTTTCTCTGTATCATGCTACCCAAAGTACATGTAGTCTTCAGCAATTAGGTTTTATCATCTATTTCTATAGACAACCAAGATGAATGGTAATAGCCTGTATTGTTTGGTGGCCTCTAGAACCTCCTTAATCAACAACTCCTATGAAAGTATATCCCACACCTGGCACTGTTTTTTAAGTCAACCTGACCTAGCTTGCTTTTCTGTTGCTGTGAAAAAGCACTGACCAATATCATCTTTGGGGAGAAAAGGGTTTATTTGGCTTACAGGTTATAGTCAGTATCAAAGGAAACTAAGAAAAGAACTGAAGTAACTGAAGCAGAGACCATGGAGGAATGTTACTTACTGTCTTGACTTCCATGACTTGCTTAGCTTACTTTCTTATACAGTCCAGGATTACCTGCCCAGGGGTTGCACTGCACAGTGAGATGGACCCTCCCATTAATTAGGAAGATTCCCCACAGACATGCCAGTCTCATCTGATGGATACAGTTCTTCAACTGAGGTTCTTGCTTATCCTTAAGATCTCATGTTAAGAGCACAATGTAAAACACAAAATTTAAAAGTCCCCATTTGAACAGTTTTGTTTCTAGTATTCCTCCCTCCACATTCATCTTGCCTATATGATTCTATCCCCACACCCTTAAGACAACACTGTACACTTTCTGGTTTCCTGGACTCATTCCATAGGTATTCTAAGTTAAACACAAAATAAAAAGTTGAGGTCAGGATATGCACATAAGAGAGACTGTGCATTGTCTTTCAGGACCTGGATTACCTTTCATATATATATTTC
Source organism: Cricetulus griseus (assembly GCF_003668045.3). Taxonomy (NCBI): domain Eukaryota; kingdom Metazoa; phylum Chordata; class Mammalia; order Rodentia; family Cricetidae; genus Cricetulus; species Cricetulus griseus. The sequence continues at coordinate 94,522,953 of NC_048604.1, forward strand.
TAATTTCATCCATTTCCCTGCACATTCCTTATTTTCATTTTTCTTCATAGCTGAATAAAATGTCATTGTGCATGAATACCACAGTTTCATTGTCCATTCATCAGTTAATGGATATCTAGGCTGATTCTGTTTCCCAACTATTGTGACTAGAGCTACCATGATTATGGATGTGCACATGCCTCTGTAGTAGGATATAAATTTCTTTGGAGTGGTATAGCTGGGTCTTACGGTAGTCTATTTCTAATTTTTTTTGAGGTAACTCCAGACTGACATCTAAACTGGATATACCAGTTTATCCTTCCACTAGTTTTGTAAAAATGGCCCCCTTTACCTACAACCAGGCCAGTGTGTGTTGTCCTTTGCATCTTTGAAGATAGCCAGTCAGGCTGGGGTGAGATGTAATCATAAAGTAGCTTTATTATTTTCTTATAATTTATTTTTATTTCATGTGCATTGGTGTTTTGCCTGTATGTGTGTCTGTGTGAGGGTGTCAGATCTTGGAGTTAGAAACAGTTGTTAGCTGCCATGTGGGTGCTGAGACTTGAACCCAGGACCTCTGATAGAACAGCCAGTGTGCTCTTAACCACTGAGCCATCTCTCCAGCCCAGCTTTGCACCATGTGTATATAGTGCTTGCGGAGGCCAGAAGAGGCTGTCAAATTCCCTGGAACTGAAGTTACAGGCAGTTTTGAGGTGTTGTGTGCATGTTGGAAATTGAACTTTTGTCCTCTGAAAGCCTTAACTGCTAAGCCGACTTTCCAGCCCTTAAAATAGTTTTAAAATACATTTCCCTGATGCCTAATTATATTGAACCCCTTTAAAGGTGTTTTCTAGCCATTTATATTTCTTCATTTGAAAACCCTCTGTTGTGAGTCCCTTAGCCCATTTGGGTTGTTTTTATGGAGTTTATATATTTGAGTACTTTATATATTCTAGTTAATAATTCTTATCAGATATATAGTTGACAGATATTGTCTCTCATTCTGTGGGCTGCTTCATTCAGTCAGTGGTTTCTCATGCTGTATAGTTTTTTTTTCTTTTTTAGTTTCAGGAGATGGCATTTATCAGTCATTGGCCTTATTGCCTGTGGTATTAGAGTCCTCTTCACAAAATCTTTATGCCTATATGTTGAAAACCATTATGCCTGTACTTTGAAGTACATTTTCATTTAGCAGATTCAGGGTACCAGATCTTATATTGAGGTCTTTGATCCATTGGTGTTGACTTTTGTTGAGCCATCAAAACATTTAAGATGTCTTAAATAATGATGCATCTGAAGGCTTTGGAGGGAAAATCAGAGGAAACTAAACAAAGTAGTAGAAGGGAAGAAATAATTAAAATGGGGTAGAAATTAATGAAACAGGAACAAATAAAAATTGCAAAGAATCAGTGAAACAAAGAATTTATTCTTTGAGAAAATAAAGGAGATTGATAAACTCTTAGCCAGATTAGCTCAAATGAAGAGAACACCCAAAATAATAAAATTAGTTATGAAAAGTGAGGCGATGGTGGCACATGCCTTTAATCCCAGCACTTGTGAGGTAGAGATAGGCAGATCTTTGTGAGTTCAAGGCTAGCCTGGTCTACAGAGCGAGTGCCAGAACAGGCTCCAAAGCTACACAGAGAAACCTTGTCTCAAAAAACAAAAAAAAGTGAGGTATGAAAATAGGTACCAATGAAATGAAAACCATAATTGTATTAAACCTATATTGTACTAAAAGGAATGGATGAATTTCTACATGCATATGACCTACCAAAATTAGACCAAGGTGAAATAAGATAAAAAGACAAACTAGCCAAGCAGAGGTGGCCCACTCCTTTAATCCCAGAACTCAGGAGGCAGAGGCAGTCAGATCTCTTGAGTTTGAGGCCAGACTGGTCTACAGAGTGAGTTCCAGCACCACGTAGACTACACAGAGAAACCCTGTCTTGAAAAACAAACAAAAAGGATGCAGTAATAAAAATTCTCACAAACAAAGTTCTCCAGTGCCAGATGATTTCATTGAATAATTCTATTAAATCTTGAAAAAATTAACACCAATACATTCAAATTATTTTACAAAGTAGAAAAGAAAAGGATGCTTCTAAATGTGTTTACAAAACCAATATTGTCCTGATACCAAACTAGACAAAGACAGCAGCAAAAAAAAAAGGCTCAATCTACTTGATACACATAGAAGTAAAATATATCAATACTTGCATGTTTTTAGTATTAAATCAAGTGTATTTGTCATAGTCACATTGCCTTCATTCCAGAGATGCAGGGATAGTTCAACATACGGATATCAATAAATGTAATTCACTGCATAAATGGATGCAAAGATAGAAGTCACATAACTGGTGCAGGAAAGGCCTTTGACAAAATCTAACCTCCCTTAAAGATAAAAATCATGGGGTGGGGTTGTGTTGCTGGAGAGATAGCTCAGGAAAAATCACTCATTACTCTTGGAGAGGACTCAGGTTTGGTTTCCAGCACCTGGTAGTTTACAACCATCTATAACGTCAATTCTAGGGGATTCAGTACCCTTTTCTGGCCTCTGCCAGCACTGTATTCATGTAGTGCACATATACACATGCAGGCAAAACATAAATCTAAAAAAAGTCATGAAGAGGTTAGAGATGGAGGGGACATAACTCAACATGATAAAAGCTTTATTTCACAAATCTAGCCAGCATCATCCTAACTGGAGAAAAACCCAAAGCATTCCAACTAAGATCAAGAGCAAGGCAAGGATGTCCACTCTATGCTGCCATTTTATATAATGTTTGAAATGTCCACTAGAGCAGTAAGACAAAAAAATAAAAGGGATACAAATAAGAAAAGCCAAAATATTTCATTTTGCAAATTATATGATTATAGACTCTAGATACACCACCTCTTAGAACTGAGAAAACACTTTAGTGAGGTGGCAGAATATAAAATTGCTATGCCAAAGTTAGTAGCCTTCCTATATACCAATGACAATCATACAGAAGAAAAACAGTAAAATCTCCTTTAGAACACACACACACACACACACACACACACACACACACACACACACACACACACACACACACACACACGAGAATACCTGAGAATAAACTTAACGAAGGAACAAAAGACTTCTACAATGAAAATGTGCTTTCATTTGTTTTTTTTTTTTTTGAGGCAGGTTTTCTCTGTGTAGCTTTGGAATCTGTCCTGAAACTTGATTTGTAGACCAGGCTGGCCTCAAACTCACAGAGATCTACTTGCCTCTGCCTCCTGAGTGCTGGAATTAAAGGTGTGCACCACCACCGCAATGAAATTTTAAGACAATGATGAAAACAGTTGATGAAGACATTAGAAGATGGAAAGAGCTCACATGCTTACAGATCACAATATTCAATGTTGTAAAAATGGCTGTCCTTCCAAAGGCAATCTGTAGATTCTAGGGACATTCTTCATAAACATAGAAAAGATGATCTTAAAGTTTATAAAGAAGCACAAAAGACCCAATGATAACCAAAACAATTCTGAACAAAAAGAATAGTATAGGAGGTATGAACATACATAATTTCAAGCTATACTACAGAGTCATAGTAATAACAGCATGGTGCTTGTAAAAAAAAAACAACACAGATTGATGGAATAGAGAACCTGAATATAAATTCATGCTAAAAGAAATAAAAATAGATACTGAAGAAAAACATCTTACAACAAATGGTATTGGGAAACTTGAGCATCAACATGTAGAAGAATGAAACTAGGTCCACCTTATTTTCTGAGACAATGTCTCATTGAACCAAGAACTAGGAGCTCAATAATTCAGATAGGCTGACTTGCTATTAAACTCCAGGAATTTATCTGCCTGTCATTACCTCCCTACTCCTCCCCCATCACTGGCATTTATAGTCAGATACTGGAGATCCGAACTCAAGGCTCCATGCTTGCTTCACAGGTACTTTACTGACGAAGCCATCTCCCTAGGTTCATTACTGTTTCTAAACACTATTTTCTATAGAACAGTTTTTTAAATAACACAAAAATAAACTAGTTTGAAGAAATTATACCTGTGGTGCCCAGGATCACAGGCTGTTGTAATTATTATTCTCCCGTCTGTTATGCTAATAGACTAGATTGGGGAACTGTATTTTTAACATTTAATTCTCTTTGGATCCTTTTCAGAACTTTTTGGGTGGCAGATTCCAGCCCCATTTTAAGTCACATCTGGTACAGAAGAGCTTGTATATTCAGGCTAAATACCAGCGTTTACGGTTTGCTGGACCAAGGGGATTTATTACCAATAAATTCAGAAACAGATTTCTGAGGAGAAAAAAGGTTAGTTCGACAATAACCTTTTAAAAATATTGAGTAACTTTAAATGTTTGTTAGGTAGTTGGCTTTTTCATCTACTTTAAGAAACAACCTAGATTTTTAAAATGTTCATTTTGCATGATAGTTGAATGAAAATTTCAAGATTAGTACTGATAGAAGTGTGAAGCTATTTAAACTTTAGCTATTCTACGTGAAACAATTTAAGTATAGCAGCTTGTTGTATGACAAAACTTTTCCTGGGGATATGTAACATATGTGTCTACCCACCCCAGATAGGGAACCTATGACAGACTAAAGAATAGATACCACCAGAGTCCCACTAGGTGAGCTAGTGAGTTTTATTGGGGTTACTTACAGGATCAGAAATGACTCAAAGACAGCTGCTTCACCAAAACCCACCCCAGCATGGGTGACAGCTCACAAAGCTGGGAACCTGGAACACACTGTACAGCCTGCAGGCAGATCAACAGATTGGAGAGTGCTTTGCAAGTGCCTCAGTTGGTCTAAGCCTCCAGGTAGCTCAGCTGATTTCTGCCTCTTCCAGCCAGTTGGTCAGTTCTCAGTCGCCTTTGCAGCTTTTTTCCACTGAGAGTCTTCTTTAGAACTCAACTTGTCTGAGTCTTCTTGGCAGCTTGCTTCCCAGCAGCTCATCTTTCTTCCATATGAGAGGCACTCTTTATTAATTAATTTTTTAATTTCATTTTACGTTCCAGCCTGTTTCTCACATTCACGCCTTTTTTGGTTTTTTGTTTTTCCTTTTGTTTTTTGTTTGTTTGTTTGTGATCATTGATTTTAACCAATACTATCCCTGTGACCAGATTTGCAACTGTCCATTGGAGCCTCATGACTTTACCATTTACAACTGAAGGCAATGATTATCTCTTCCCCAGAATCCTTGCCAATAGTTTAGCTGGGAGGATGTCTTAGTTACTTTTTCTGATGCTGTGACAAAGCACCATGATCAAGGCACTTACAGAAGAATTAATTTATGACTTTTAGTTTCAGAGCATTAGAGAGTCCATGGCCATCATGGTAGGGAGCATGGCAGCGATCAGGCAAGCATGGCACTGGAGCAATAAGTAAGGTCTCACATCTTGATCTATAAGTAGCAGAGTAAGCTAACTTGAATGATGTGGGTTCAAACTCAAAACCTATACTCAGTGACATACTTCTTATACAGTTCTACCAACTTACAGAGATAACTTACATGAGCTTTGGGGGGCATTCTCATTCAAACCACAACAGAGGGTAGGGTCCTTTAAGTCCTTCTCTGATCCATGATTGGCTATTGACACTCCTGGTCTTGTGTAAGCTCAGTTCGAGCAAGTGTTGTGAGATTTTTTTTGACATGGTTTTATCATGTCCTAAGATAGCATTTGCCGTTCTCTTCCCTATTATCTTGTTCTTACATTATTTCCACACCCTCTTTTGCAGTGTTTCCCATGCCTTAGAGGGGTTGGCATACATGAATATCCTGTTTCTGAGTACTCAACCATCATTTATTTGAAGCATCTTTACTATCATTCACTACAAAGAAAAGCTTCTCTGATCAAAGCTGGGAGTATCATTTGTCTATAAGTTTAAACATAAATATTTATACTTCAGTTTGGTGCCATGTTAAATTTAGCTGAACAGTAGTAAATCCTTCCCTTAGACCCTTGACCTTCCCAGCCATAGGTTATTGATAAGGTTTACAGTATTATACTATAGTTGTATTCCCTTCTATGGAGTGTGCTTTAAATCCAGTCCAAAAGTGCTTACTTGGTCCTATAACAGTTGTGTCACTATTGTGTCAGTGGGCACAACTTTCCTGGCCAGTTGGCATTGTAGCTACAGAGTCCACAGCTGGTAATACTGTTGATGCCTTTACTCACCTAGCAGCCTGCATAGCAGGCTTTCTATATCTTTCTATACTATGAAATCTAGCCAGCAGAGAGGAAGCATCCATCTCAATTACAGCTTGCTTTCTGTATATCTTGTAACCAAGGTGTGTAGCGTCTTTAGCAATAAGATCTTATCATCTAGTTCTGGTAGGCAACCAAGAGGAATGGTAATAGCTTGAATTGTTGTGGGAATCTTTGGGGCCTCTCTGGCCAACAATTAGTAAGGAAGTATCCTATACCTAGCACTGAGATTTTTGCTTTATATGCAGCTGTGTAGAATATCTCCTTTTTTAAAACACTTTAATTGCCTTACAAAATAGTGGATTTCCATGTTATTTTTCATAAGCTGGGCTCTAATTCTTATATCTTAGTATTATATGTGTGTTGATTTGGCCTATTCCAATCTGGCCAATGTCTGCCTGCAAGCTGTCTTCTGATAGGTCAGATAGGTTTATATAGAGTTTATTTAAACAAAGCCCAACTCTGAGTATCACATGAAATTAAGTACCCTTCTATTAGCATACTGCGTAACAGGTGAGTTCCATTTTCCTAACCTTTGGGGAAAGGAATGAGACATGGCAGCTATTGTATCTGCCAGGTCCAAACTAAGGTACTTAATGGCTAACTAGACCTTTAAGCTATCCCTCTAGCTGTGGGCAAATTGATGACTGGTCTCATCAGTCCGTTTTATCTCAGTCTTTATGCCCTAACAAGAATGAAGTCTAGAATTATTGGTTTCTGCTAATGTTGACTCCCATTTTCCTTAAATTAAGGACACTTTTGCACAAAGGGGTTTACTGAGTTCGAGGTACCATTTACATTATTTTGTGCAGGTGTGTGAGTGTGGGTGTGTGTGGTATTGAAGATAAAAATGTATGCTAAGCAAATACTCTACAGTCTGCAGTTAAATCATTTAATATCCCAAGTTTTGGCATCAGAGGGAACTTTTAAAAAATTCTACCTTAGAAAGATACCTTAATCTGTGTAACATCTTGTGGTGGTTTGAATGACAATGGCCCCATAGGCTTATATGTTTGAATGCTTGATCACCAGTATGTGGAACTGTTTGGGAAGGATTGGGAGGTGTGGCTTTGTTGAAGGAGATGTGTCACTGTGGGTGGGCTTTGAGTTTTCTAAAGCCCATACCAGGCCCTCTTTCTGCCTGCTGCCTGTTAATCAGGATGTAAAGCTTTCATTTACTGCCTTAGCACCATGTGTGTCTGCTTCCCACCATGATGATCATGGACTAACCCTTTAAAATTGAAAGCAGCTGGGCGTTTCATTCCAGCACTTAGGAGGCAGAGGTAGGTAGGCCAGCATGGTCTACCAAGCTAGTTCCAGGACAGCTAGAACTCTTACACAGAGAAACCCTTTCTCAAAAAAAAAACCTTATAAAATTGAAAACAAGCTCCCAATTAAAAGCCCTCAATGCAATTCTTTTATAAGAGTTACTTCGGTCATGGTGTCTCTTCACAGCAGTAGAGCAGTAGCTAAGATGTGTTGTTTCACATTTTAGCTTTCTGTGTTGTTGGAGAAGCCATTCTTTTAGCAGTTAGACTGCCACCTGGATTAGTTAATTGATGCATCATTAAGCAGTCTAGACACCATGAAATTAGATCTGGACCCGTATACCTGATCTATCAGAAGTATTTTAATAAATTTTATTATTTAAAAACTTGCAAATAAGTAAAAACACCCACACAAGTATTAATCATACCCAAAGAGTATACAACTTAATGAACTTATATAAAGTTAGAATTGGTATTCAAAACTTAAGCTCTGAAACTTCACATGAAATTTTTCATTTTCAGTATGGAACCTGTTTTTGTGCACTAGTCTACCACCAAATAAAAAAATTCATGGCAGATTTAGAACTAGGGAAACAAATAGCTTTATATTCTCTTTCATAACCCATGCCTGAATTCACTCCATCCTCTCATTCCCTCATACCTATCCTTTCTTGTTCTCTTTCTTTGTGTTGTGCTGTACCCACATGTTCCTGTGTATACTTATATACATATATTATTGGCTAGATTCTGCATATGAGAAAACTGTGATTTTATTTATTTCTGAGATTGTGTAACTTTGTACTTCAGACAAGGGGCTAGTATCCAGAATTCATAAAGAATTGCAGAAATAAACTACCTTGGGCATAGTACTGCCAGGCAACAAGTGGGTAATGAACTGAATAGACAGTTTTCAAACAAAGAGATGCAAATGGTCAATAACTATCTTTTAAAGTGTTCAATGTCTCTAGCCATCAGGAAAATTGCAAACTAAAACTACTTTGAGATAACTGCCTTACTGTAGTCAGAATTGTTGTCAACAAAACTGACCACAGAAATTGGAGAGGATATAGAAAGAGGGAAAAATCTATATTTACTGTTGGTAGTGGGAGTATGGGTTAATACAGCCACTGTGGAAATCAGTTTGGAGATTTCTCAAAAAATTAAAAATAGAACTACCATATGCCCCAGCTTTCTCTCTCCTGGGCATATACTCAGGGAACTCCATACCCTACTATAAAGATATTTGCACACATTCCCATATTTATTGCTGCTTTATTCACTATGGCGGGATATTGTTTAAGATCTAATAAAGCTTGCCTGGAGATCAGAATTCAAAGCTAGCCGCAGCCGTAGAAGCCTGGCATTAGTGGCATACACCTTTAATCCCAGCACTCAGGGAGACAGAGGCAGATGGATCTCTATGACTTCAAGGCCACTCAGAGCTACATGAGAGTGAATCAGTCTGAAAGAGAAACAGAGCTCACGCCAGCACTAGAGAGGTATATAAAGTAGGAGCTGGGTCTCAGAGTCGTGCAACTAGTCTTCAGCCATGTTGAGGATGGGTTTACCCCAACCTTAGTAGAGGATAAGAACTCTGATGACCTGGCTGCTTTGCTTTTCTGATCTTCAACTTGAACCCCAATATCTGTCTCTAGGTTTACATTATTTGTGTTATAATTCACTGTAGCAAAGAATTGGTGTCAAGTTAGTTGTCAGTCAACAGATGAATGCATAATGAAAATTTGGTATATGTAAAAATGGAATACAATTTATATCTAAAGAAAAAGGAAGTTAAAATTTTGCAGGATAATGGGTGAATTTAGGATTTTTGCAATTTGTGAATTCTGGATAGTAGCCCCTTGTCTCCCATTCTGTGGGCTCTCTTAGCTCTGCTTGTTGTTTCCCTTGATGTATAGAAACTTTATTTTCGTGTAGTTACATTAGTTGATATTAGGGTTAATTAATGTGCTGTTGGTGTTCTATTATGTTCTTGTCTATCCCAATGTCTTGAAGGGTAGCCCCTGTGTTTTCTTCTAAAACTTTCAGTGTTTCAGGCTTTAAATTTTGATCTTGAATCCATTCTTAATTGATTTTTTGTACAAGATGAAAGATAAATCTAATTTCATTCTCCTCTGGGTAGAAATTCAGTTTTGCTGCCACTATTGTTGAATGAGCTCTTTTTTCCTTAGTATATTTTTGCCTCCTTTTCAAAAAATTAAGTGGAATAGCTTTGCCATTTTATTTCCTGATCCTCTGTTTCATTGCCCTTTCTATTTTTATACAAGTACCAACCTGTATTTATTATTATAGCTCTATAGTATAATTTCAGATAGGTATTGTACTTCCTCCAGCATTGTCCTTACTCCTTAGGATTGCTTTGCTATCTGCTGTCTTTCATGTTTCCATATGACTTTTTGTATTTTTTCTAAGCCTGTTAAATATGACAGGGGAATTTTCTGTTTCCCATCTTCAGCGCAGTTTGATTTCTGTGCCTTCAGATACATACTTCCTGTTCTGTTTCCACCATAAAACAGCCTTGGAGAGTAGTGAGGGTTGATTCTAGACATACTCTTAACATATCCTCTTCAGTTGCCTAGCATCATAATAATGGCTTCCTAAAACTGCATATGATCTTCAGCTACCAACAAAATGGTAAGATTTCGAAGCAGAAATAGAAAACTAGAGAACACAAAAATCTCATATATTCATAACAGGCTTATGCTAATTCCATTTTGGCACCCCAGACTCCTTACGATCATTGCCTGCTTACAATCTTTCAAGCACACACACACACACACACACACACACACACACACACACACACACACACACACACACACACACACACACACGAGATGTACGAGATGTAGAACAAGGCTAGGTCCTCTGCTTTCTTCTTGAATTGGACTGAGCAAGATGGACTTTCTACGGGTAGGGTCACTTTAAATGACAGCAAAGACCTGACTGGATGAGATAGGGTGGGGTCTTTAGAAATTCCCACAGAGGAAAAGCAAAAGCCTGCCAACAGAAATAAACCTGACAAAAGAGGGTTTCTTTTGGACAAGATCCTGGCAAAAGGCCATCTTGGACCAAAGAGAAAGTAATCTGAGAACAGCCTGATCTAATCCAGGACCCTGTTCCTTAGCTTGGGAATTAACTGCCTCCTGTCTTCACTTATAATGTTTGTTTGTCTGTCTTTCTTCTTCCTTTTTTTGTTTTTTTTTTTTTTTTTTTTCGAGACAGAGTTTCACTGTGTAGCACTGTGTAGTTCTGGCTATCCAGGAACTCACAGAGATCTACCTGCATCTGTCTCGTGAGTGTTGGGATTAAAGGTGTGCACCACCATCTCCTGGCCATAATGGCTTTATTTTTTCTTGAATTTTGTATTTGAACTGGATGAAGAGGGACACATGTCCATTACCTCCTGGAAGAAGGTTTGTTTTTAATATACTAGCACTCAGGAGTATCTCCTGTAACAAGCCCTGTTCCAGGAGGAAGTTTTTAGAATGCTTTAGGGACAGCTGAGCATGGTGGCTCAGGCATGTAGTCTCAGGCTAATATAGGAGGGTCACCTTAGATTCAAGGCAAGCTTGGGATATATGGTGAGTTCTAGGAGAGTAAGAGGTACAGAGTAAGACCCTGTCTCAAAAATAAAAAATAAAAAACTCTTTTGATGGTCCAATTACAGAGGTCCGGGCTTTGGTTCCAGCATCTACAACAACAACTAACAACTAACCTGTAACTCCAGTTGTAGAGGTTCTATCTCCCATCTTCTGGCCTCTGTGGGCACCTCATGCACATGGTACATGGACATACATATAAACAAAATATGCATACACATGAAATGAAAGTAAATATTTTAAAAAATATACAAGTTAACTCTTCAAACACTAAGCAATTTTATATCTTTCCCTATTGCCTTAAATTTGGATTTAATTATGCTTCTGTCATATAACTTAACTTTTAAAATACTTTTTAATATATATTACATTCCTGTTACTATTAGGTATTAATTTTTTTCTGGACTAAATATATAAAGTATCATAAATATACTACAAGTTTTGAGAAGTACTGACAAAGTTTTGCTACAGATGTGTTTATATTTTCAACTAGTTTATATATTCAGATACAAGCTGTGCAATGGTGGTACATGCCTTTAATCCAAGCACTCGAGAGACAGAGGCAGGTGGATCTCTGAGTTCAAGGCCAGCCTGGTCTACAAAGTGAGTTCCAGAACATTCAGGGATACATAGAGAAACCCTGTCTCAAAAAATAAGAACAAAACAAAAACCCAAACAAACCAAAGATACATATTACTTGTAATAGAATAGTAGTGTTCAAGTATCTATGTAATTGTATTTCTTCTTATAAGTATGGAGGAACCTTGTATAATTCTATAAATTGGAATAAAGGGACTTCAGTAATAGTAGTGTTAATTGGTTCATTGGACTCACTCTAAATTATAGACCAAAAATATAACTTACTGATCTATAACCAAAAGTATTTTGAGTGTTCTCTCACTGAAAGCTTGGTTTTGTTGTCTTTTAAATTTTGTTAGGCAAAAGAATTGAAAGATATCTGATATAAAGTGAAACATTATACTATTTATTACTAGTTGTTAAAGTTGGGTTTGTTTATTTATTTAATACAAAGTCTCACTCTATAAACCAGGCTAGCCTGAAATTCACAAGAGATCTGCCTGCCTCTGCTTCCTAAGTGTGGGGATTAAAGGAGTGTGCCATCACTACCTGGCAGAACCAATTTTTTGCTTGCCTTGAGTTAGGGTCTCACTGTATGGTACTGGCTGGTCTATCACTCACTATGCAGATCAAGATCAGGTTTACTTTGAATTCAGAGATCCACCTGCTTCTGCCTCTAGAATATTAGGATTAAAGGCCAGCACACCCCATTATTGGTTCACTTTCTTGACACCATCACAAATAACTCAGAGTGTTCTTTGGAGGTCTCAGCAGGTAATACGAAATAATAGATTCTAGGGGCCTGTAGAGATGGCTCAGTGGCCAGAGTTTTAATCCCCACAACCTCCATAAAGCCAGAAAAAGATGTTATGGATCTGTAACCCCAGCACTTCCACAACAAGGTGGGAAAGCTATGAGATCCTCTGTCTCAGATTGTGGTGTGGTCTTTTGATCTAAGACTCTGTATTGAGACCCTGTCTCAAACAAGGTGAAAAGGAAGAACCAATATCTGAATGTGTCCTTTGACCTTCATATGTGTGCCATGTTATATAGACACCTGAATTTACATGTAATGCATAGGTACATATAGTCATGCATATACACATGAGAAAGAGACTATATTTTATATTTAGAATTTTTGTGTATATATATACACATACACACAAATATACATTTGTAACAATAAGTTTTTAAAAGGTCGTAAATTTGAAAGAGCATGGCAAAAGTAAATGGGAGGGCTTAGAAGGAGAAAAGAAAAGGGAGGAATGATATAATCTCGAAGAAATAGATTCAAGATGAGAATGTGTAGGGTCTGAGGAAACACTGAATGAAGACCCCAGACTCAAATAGTATGTAACAGTAAAGAGTGTTTGTTATACCAAAAGGATGTGGGGTTGTTCACCTGCATAAAATGGTGACAAACCCTGAGAGGAATGTGTATGCTCCTTTTAAGTATAGCTAAGGGGAGATTTAGTTGCAATTAGTCATCTTAAACTTAATTCGTTAAGTAAGCAGTAGTTACATTTGCATATTTTTAATTAGCTGAGGTTTAAGTCTTACCATTTTTGAACACATCTGCACAAGCTTGGACGTGACCCAGAAGGGGGCTGCTGAGTTTGTCCTTAAGAGACTGTGAGGCCGACTTAGGCCCTTTGTTTTCTCAGTCGACTCTGAATGTAAGGGCCTTGTAAACAAATGGCCCTTTGTTGGAAAAGACACCTGTTGTCCTTCTCAGAAAACTGAATCTTAAATTCAGTTGTAAAAGTGGGAGAGTTTAACCCCTTCAAATGTAGAAGGGAGGGAACCAGCCTTACCAAAGTGTAGAATTTTAGAATCAGAGATTTAAAGACCTAGAAATGAATCTGCTCAAACTGTCTGAACCCACACTGCTACTTGGAAAGTCATTGTATACTCTTGAGGGTATATGTGTACTGCAGTTTAAGATTCTAACTTGTGTATGCAAGCCTTCCTTGATGACTTGAGGTGCTCATACAGGTGCTCATTTTTTCCAGTATCAACATTTAAGCACATGGACATTTTTGTATCTTTCCAGTAATTCCCCTATTACTCATTTGTACTAATACCCTAAATACATGAAAGGGTCTATAGTATAGACTCTATACCCTAGTCAGTGTGACATGTCAACAGTTTTCAGCCAGATAGCAGCACGTGATTCTTATGACTTGCTTTTGTTTGGTTATTAATAGTGCATCGTTATTTATGTATCTGCTTCCCTAGAGAGTTTTCTTTCTTTTGTCCTTTTCTTTTTTGAGACAAGGTCTATTTTGCACCCCTGGCTCCAGAAGGTTAGTGAGCAAAAACTGCAGGATGAGAGTTTTCTGGGTTTGATAGTCTACAAAGACAACTCATTATCTAACTGTTCTGATATGTGACTGGTTTGTTACAGTGGAAGGATACACAGCAAAAATCAGCACACAGAGCAAATTTGAGTGGAAACTCCATGCAAATTTGTGAGTCTTTCCCAGTGGAGCTACTCAGGGCATGAAAAATTCCTTCAGCAGTTGGTTATGATAATGTATGTGCAGTGTTGCAAGCCAGAGCTCACTGGAGACTCAGTGCCCAGTGTTGTCACAAAGAGCTTATCATGTGGGCGACACTTAGTGGACACACATCCACATTCTGGGCTCTCAGAAGAAAATAACATAAACCATGTTATTTACACTTTGAGCACTCACCAGTAGTCAGACTCCCCCTGACTACTTCTAAGGATATCAGTATCTCCTGTTATGTCAACTCTTTTCTGAGCTGTCATATTTTCGTAGGGCTTAACTTCTCTAAAGGGAAAGATGTCCGTGGCAGGAATGGTGAGATGTGCACTAAATACTTTCACTGACACTCTTCCTAAAGGAGGTAGATTGTAAGCCGAGGCTTGAAGAAAACCTAGGCACAGAAAGAGCACCTCTGGTCCATGTTTGTCAGTAGCTTTGGGATTAAGGAGAAAGAAGTACACAATATATCAAGGGCTTCAAATTACATGTGATTTATTTCTTATTTGAAATGGTACCTTTGTATGGGGTAAAAAGGGAAGGTAGTGCTTTAGGATAGCCTGATAGCCTTTTGGATAGTAGTGGGGAGCAGGGTCCCAGAGAATTAAGATTTTTAAGAGAATTAAGAATTAAGACACAGTAAAACCAGCAAGGCAACATTTGCAGTGATCCTCTGTTGTCAAGAATACTTAGCGAGGTGGTGGTGCAAGCCTTTAATACAAGCACTCAGGAGGCAGAGATAGGTGGATCTCTGAGTTCGAGTCTAGCCCGTCTACATAGTGAGTTCCCTGATAGCCAGAACTGTTACACAAACCTTGTCTCAAAAAACCAAAAAAAAAAAAAAAAAAGGAAAACCTAGATAAAACCTAGTTCAGTATTACACTTAAAAATATCTTTCAAATAATTGGAGAAGTGGGAGATCAGTTTGAGAGATAAGAAACTATCAAGATGAAAGTAGTTCAAAGAATTACATGCTTTTTTTTTCCTAGACAGGGTTTCTCTGTGTAGCTTTGGAGCCTATCCTGGCACTCGCTCTGTAAACCAGGCTAGCCTGGAACTCACATAGATCCACCTGCCTCTGTCTCCTGAGTACTGGAATTAAAGGCATGCGCCACCAATGCCCATCAAATTGCATGCTTTAATAATAAGATTTTTCAGTTGAAATTTTCTTTAAAATTATTGTACTTAAAATTTTTCACAGTTGTTAGTTGGTGACATTTTATTTCAAGATATAATTGTTTTATATTGTGTAACTAATAAAGGATAAAATACAATGCCATCTACAACTTTTAGATGAATAATATTGAAAATGTATATACATGTGTTTTGAACATTTCATTAAGCAAGATAGATAACAAGATTTTCTTACCAATGTTATTTTTATTTGGAATTAAACATTTCCATTCTAATATGAATGCTAAAAATAAACACACTTTTGCATTTTTTTCAGTTTTAATGTAAGAGCCTAGTTAAAAGGTAAGGATATATTTGAATAAAATTTTATTTTCAGTGTCTTTGAATACATGTCATTCTACCATTTTTTAGTTTTATTATTTGCATGGTTTTATATAAAGTTTGTGGTTGGTAATTTAGTGTTTTTTCATCATACCACAATATAAAACCCACACTTGTTACTTTTATCATAATATTCCTGTTCTTGTGTGTTTTTTCTCTTATATTTGTCGAAACCTTATGTCTTTATGTTGACAATTATCTGAAAGTTTTCCAAAAGCTTTCTTTGTAATTATCAGTAATTACAAAAGTTCATGTAGTTTTGGAATAAGAAGTACTGTGTGATGGAAAGGATAACATGCTAGTTTGCACATGTGTGCCTCTGTTATGTCAGGCTGGGGACTAGAGAGGCAAAGTTTGAGTCTTGAGTTAGGCCAGAATGCTTTCCCTGAAAAACTCTGAAGGAGTACAATGTGTTTTCCCCATTTGCTAAGACCAGTGCTATCCAGTGGGGTTTTTGTCTGACCCATTTATGATTTTTGCTTTTTTTGGTGTGTTCTGTTTAGATGACAACTTCAGGGTTCCATATTCTTTTGTGTGAATTGTGTGGTACAAGTTAGCACTATACAGATTAAGCATTTTGAGAACTGCACTGTGGGCCAAACTCTAGCTCACATGTTGTAACTGACTCTTCTATTGAAGCCCTTTTTTCTCTTGTTCTCTTGTTTTCTCTTGATAGGAACATGCAATATTGCCACAGAAAACCAACCTGCAATTGTTGGAAATGGAACTGACCCTACATGAGGACTTAACTGAGGATCTCGTTTGGTCAGGAATTAGAATTGACACCAAGACACTAATACTGTAACTTTCTTGATAAAATATCTTTATTTTTCAGTAGTGGAATGCTGCAACTTTTTTTACACTTAACAATCCTGTTAATCACAATATTCAATTTCAAAGTTGTATTTAACTACAAGCTCTTTTGCAAAAACACTCAGCAGGATTATTTGGGGGGCATTATTTGTTGATGCATCTTTTTCTGAGTATGGTTTCACTGAGAGAATTTAATCAAGTTTATCTAAACATTTATATGTTGAAAGCTTTGTTCATGTTATAAGAACAAGTATCAGAATTATATAGTGTCTGTACATGAAATAACTTTAAACAGTGGCCTTACAGTAGCAAATTTTATACTGGCTTTTCTTTTTCTGATGACAATTTTGGCTTCTAACTTGAATTTTTCTGAAGTTTCTGAAGATCAAGGCCTATGTACATCATCCATTTCATAATCAAATATAAAAAGCCTAGAGAAGAGGCTGTCTTCTCTATTGGGTCATGGCAAGTGCACTGAATTGTTAGTAATACGTGTCTTGGGTATTCCCATTTGCTCTTTTCTAGTTTCAAATGCTATTGTGGAAAATATGTAAGGATTTTATAATCGCTATTCCATCTTTTTCCCCTCAGGGCAAGCTATTGCATATTATATTTTTAAAGTCTTTTAAAATCTGACAGACAAAATTACATATTTGAACATTGTACTTTACTACTGTGGTATTACACATTTTGCAGACACATCTTACAGAGGGCATATCTTTGGTTCAGTTGATAGGTGTTGCATACCTACTACATGTAAGATAGAATTCATGGGATATTAAATACGGTCCGTAGGTCCAGAAACTTACTTCTTTGTTTTCTTTCCTTCTGCTTAAAAGTACATATACATTCCTAGTCAAATTTTTGTGAAATGTTCATTTGTAAGAAAATAAAATATTGTTGTTCTTTCTGCTTGAAGCTGTTACCTGGCAGTTGGTGAGAACATTCTTTTAATTTTTTCATCAGACTGACAACCCTGGGTAATACCTGTTGATGTTGAATACCGGGAAAAACAAGTGATGTATATTTTTCCGTATTTTCCTTTTTAAGTTTTTATTTAATTTTTTTTCATATAAGGACCACTCTTCCTTAAATGGGTCAGTGATTAGGGAAGTTGGAGCCTTGATTCAGTGATAACTGGATGATGCTTGGATGGCCTGATTTTTTTTTAATGTGTGCCCTTCTAGAAGTCAGGTTTTCTAACTCTCTTATACATGAAACTGAGGGTAAGGGAGAAAATTATGTACGCAGTAGTATGGCAAATTTACATCGTCTCGGTACTTAAAGTAAATCTACCTTAATTTTTTTGAGTCAGGGACCAGGCTACTATGGAACTCAGTATATAGCTGAAGATGACATTGATGACCTCTAGAGTGTTGGGATTACAGGCATGTTGCCACCATTTGTGGTTTTTATAAGGTATAAGGTGTTTCATGCATGTTAGACAAGACTCTGCCAGCTGAACTACATCCTCAGTCCATCAAACTTAATTTTTATTTTATTTTTATGTGTATAGGTGGTTTTGACTGCATGTGTATCGTACAGTGCCCACAGAGGCCAGAAGAGAACATTGTAGCCCCTGGAACTAGAGTTAGAGGTGGTTATGTGATGCCACTGGATTCTGGGAATTGAACCGAGGTCCCCTCATAGAGCAGCTTAAGTGCTGAGCCATCTGTTCAACCCCTAGTTTTAAAATAATTGTTTTTATTTGTTCCAATATTCTAGTAGACAGTTACGAAATTGTAGTAATTAATTATGTGTTTGGCTGATTTGTGTGCATGTGTGAAACAATGAACAAGAAGAAGGATGAGGCACATAGGCCCTGTCTACCGCTGTGGTTTCTGTAGTCTCACAAGGAAAATGGTCATGTACATAGAAATATAGGTGTTTTTATTTATTTATTGTAGCACCAAAGGCAAAGGATAAGATTGTTAATTTAGTATTTAATTTTCAACTGATTCCCAATTTAGGCATATTTGGATAAACTTTTGGCATTGTCTCAAAATCCAAAGAGCATTATCTGGCAAAATAGTATTCAAAAAACATTATTGGTATAAGAGTGATAGCCTATTTTTGGAACCTATTCCCTATGCTGAATGCCTCGCTCAGCCTTGATGCAGGTGTAAGGGGCTTGGTCCTGTATCAACTTGATGTGCCAGATTTCATTGACTCCCCACAAGAGGCTTTACCCTTTCTGGGAAGTAGATGGGGGGAGCAGGAGGAGGGGAGGGAAGGGGAAATGTGGTTGGTATGGAAAATGAATAAAAAAATTAAAAGTCAAAGAAGGAATGATAGTCTAAAAATAAATGCTTATTTATAAAGTACATACTAGGTATAGTGTTTCATACTTGTAATCCCAGCACTTGGGGGTCTGAGACAGGAGGATTGCCCCAAGTTTGAAGTCTGCCTGACTTACATAATGAGTTCAGGCCAGCCTGAGCTACTGTGTGAGATGCTGTCTCAAAAATTCATAAAATATAAAAATAATCCAGGACACATTAAAAAATAAAATAATTTAGAGCATACAGTAGGAACAGGGACCATGTAAGTCTTGTTCATAATCCTCAGCACCCAACATCCTAGTTACAGTAGAAACTCATTAAATATTAACTGAATGAGGATCAGTAAGTAGTTAGTAGGATTTACATATATAATTTTATATGGGAATTTAACAAGACCACTTTCAATCGCCTGAAAAAGTATCTGAATTCTTAAATGCTTAACTGCTTAAGACTTGAGAAGTTTCCTTTTAATTTTGTATGTTTGAGTGCAGGGCTTTGTATGTTATTACACATGAATCTCAGGTGTTGGTCCTTGCCTTCCACCTTGTATGAACAGGGTTTCTTGTTTGCAGCTTCATATGCCAGGCTAGCTGGCCTGCAAGCTTCCAGGTACTCTCCTGTCTCCACCTCCCATCTTGCTGTAGGAATATTTGGTTACAGGCATGTGCTACCTTACATGGTATCTGAACTCAGATCCTCATGCTTGTGTCGCAGGTGCTTTTACTCACAGAGCCGTTGCCCCACCCCAGAAAGGTTTTGCTGAGTCCCATACCATTGCTTCTTCTCATTTCCTCCCACGAGCTAGACTTGTCACTGGTAGGTGTGACAATAGTAAGATCACCCCTGCTATGAAGACTCTCAAACTATTAGAGGAAAAGATGTACAAAGATAAAGAATTTCTAACTAGAGCATTAAATACTGTAACATAGACACAAAAGGCTGAGGGAGAAGTTGGCATTCCTGATTGAACAATTCCTTCAGGTTTCTTTCCTGTTGACTAGGAAGAACCTCTGGCTATTCAGTTGGTGGGTTTTCTGGTTTTAAAAATGGGTGCTAGTTTAAAATGAGTAAAGTGTACCTAGGTACTGCTGTATTACTTCTTTTGTTTTGGTTTTTGAGGCAGACTCTCATTATATAATCCAAGTGCTAAAATCACAGGTGTGTGCCTCTATGTCTGGCTTTTTTATTTTTTTCTATTGAAAATGTATTTACATGAAAATTTTATTATTTTTTTCAAGACAGGGTTTATCTGTGTAACAGCACTGGCTGTCCTGGAACTAGCTCTGTAGACCAGGCTGGCCTTGAACTCACAGAGATCTGCCTGCCTCTGTCTCCAAAGTGCTGGGATTAAAGGTATTTTCCACTACCACCCAGCTCATTAAAACACTTTAAATAGATGCATACCAACCTAAACTTGTTGTAGTTAATGTCTTAAGGCTACATTGCTGTGATGAAATACCATGACCCAAAGCAGTGTGTGTGGGGGGGGAAGGGTTTATTTCATTCAGTTCCATATAGCAGTTTATCGTCAAAAGCTGTGAGGGTAGGAACTTATACTGGAGGCAGGAGCTGATGCAGAGGCCATGGAGGGGTGTTGCTTATTGGCTTGCTCCTCAGTCTGCTTTCCTATAAGAAGGGATGGCATCACCCACCATGGATTGGGCCCTCCCCCATCAACCACTAATTAAGAAAATGCCCTATAGGCTTACCTTCAGTCTGATCTTCAGAAGCATCTTCTCTATTTAGGCTCCCTCTCCGATGACTAGCTTGTGTTTTGTTGACATAAAACTAGCCAGTACAGTATAGTTAATGAACTCCCATTTTTGATGTTTGCTTGATGATGCCTGGGCTGAAACTCAAGGAATCACATTTGCTAGGTAAATGCTTTATCATTGAACTGTGTCTCCATCCCTTGAACACTTTTTTAGAGAAAGGTGGTAATGCATCTAGGTAGGAGCAAACAAAAGTAAAGCTGTCAGACAGTCTCTGTATGAGCTAGCAACAGCCAAGTACATAATATCTAGTAGCCACCAGACAAAGAAGGGAGTAGATGGGAATACAGCTAGGTGTTACATATCAAGATGCATGACTTCAAACCCTTTCACCCAAGTATCACCTAGTAAAGAAACAGGTGGCAAGTCTGGGTAACAGAGAGCATCCAACATGACCAGAGCTGACAGGGTGACCAGGCCATGTGGAGGAAAGTGAAGATAAACCCCCTGTGCTGCCTTTGGGACTCCAGCATAGAGTGACTAGGCATTCCTGAGGTGCTGAAGCAGTTTAGGGAAGTCAAAGCTACAGAAAGAAGGGACACCTTTAGCTGGTCCAGCAATCCTGAATGTAGGGCCCAGAGGAAAGGGAATACCAGGTTCCCCTACAAAGCTCCAGCACAACAGATGGTTGTAAGTTCCGAACCCATGAAGATAGAACCAAGACACTGAAACTGAATCATAGTTGTTGAACAGAAAGTAAATGTTAGAAATTTTGACAAAAACATTCTTGACAAATTGAAGCATGTGGAGGGAAATGGGATGAGTACTACAACCATCCTCTATGCTCTCCTGTTAGGTTAAATCATAAAAATCTAAAGTTGTAATCCGGAAGGCATGAATGTACAGCCCATGGTGGAACACTTGGGTAAGTAACACTTTGGTGGTTTGAATAAGAATGGCCCCATAGGCTCATATATTTGAATGCACAGGCACGGCATTATTTGAGGATTAGGAGGTGTGGCCTTGTTAAAGGAAGTATGTTAATGGGGGTAGTTTTTGAGGTTTCAAAAGCTCATGCCTGCAGTTCCCCCTACCCCCCTTCCATGCCACCAACTACTGTGTGTCAGGATGTAGTTCTCAGCTACTGCTCCAGCACCATGCCTACTGCTATGCTCCCTGCCATGATGGGCATGGACTAAACCTCTGAAACTGTAAGCAATCCCCAATCAAATGCTTTCTATAAGTTGCCTTAGTCATGGCTTCTCTTCACAGCAATAAAACAGTGACTAAGACAGACTCTAATAACCAATACCTTTTTCACAGCTTCTTGACTTTTACACAGTAGTTCTTAGTGTGATACTAATGCCTGACAGCATCCTACATCAGCAGCTTCTACAATTTCTACAATTTCACTTATGATTCTTTTTCTATTGGATATAATTAAAATCATAATATAGTGAGTGATTGCTGCTATTATTACTGGGCATACATATGAATGCAGAGGCTAGAAGCATATTTACTCATTGTTAACACTCTGTAACTGGTGAAATTTGGAGGGTCTGTGGTTTGCTCTTTCACATAACAAAACACCTATCATTGTTATGAAAGTCATTCTCTTAAAGTGGTAAGAACATTTCATCCTACCCTTCACTGAATGTCAGTCACTAGAAACGTGAACAAGCATTACCTTCATTAGGATCTCTGCTTCACTGTAGCCCAATGGGGTTTCATTGCCTGCTCTTCCCCCTCCCACATTATAAGAAATGGTGAATTTTTTATGTAGAGTATTGACATTTTAGTATAAATTATTGACTTGCAAGGTGTAACATAGTTATATACAAGTTAAATAGATGTCACTTTATTTTTAAGGAAGACAAGCTAGTTGTGGTGGCCTCACAGGGTCAGGTTCAAGGTCAAGGACAGCCTGAGCTACACATTGTCTTTTAAAGACAAAACCTTCATCTTTCCCTATTAATAAAATAATCATTAAAGACTTTAGACTCAAAATTGAGTTAAACTTTTACATGTCATTACACCCAAACCTATGCTATCTAATTGTAACATCTAACCTTCAAAGAAATCAGAGATGGTAGCCAAATCCCATTAAGCCAACCCTGACTTGTTTCTTTCTACCATGTCATTTTGTTCATTAGAGCACCTCTCTGGTTTTGGCTGTTGAGGTTTAGAGTCACTTCCTCCCCCTCCCTCCCTATCCCCTCTTCCATCCTCCCACTACCTCCCTCTCCAGTTTTTGGGGCAGGACTTCACATGTTCCAGACCAACCTGGAACTTGCTGGATAGCCATGGCTGATCTTGAACTTTGTTGTATGTGCCTCCACTTCCCAGGTTCTGGGATTACAGGCATGCCTTGGTTCATAATTGCTAATTAGAGTGTTCATTAGATCTTAAGAATTCCATTTCTTGAAATGGTATGAAAATGGAAGAAATATCATAAACCTGCTGCTCAAATAATTGCTATAATATTTTTCTATTTCTCATTAGTCTCTGAGCTTTTTGGGTAGTTGAGATTATACTTAATGTATATTTGGTCTTTGCAGATTGACATAAACATGGATGAAACATGTTTAAATTAGTATGACATTCACTTGCATCTATTATATTGGACAAGGCATAGAATCCCATTTCCAGAAAGCTAAACATTCTTTCAAAGGCCTGAATTATAATGTTAAAATTTAGGAAGTTATTTTTGCTGTACATATTGTTTGATATTTAAAAAAAACAAGTTAAACTTTGCAGGTAATTTTCTTTACCTCTGTGCCCTAAATGTTGGAATTACAGGCATGAGCCACCATTCCTGGTCCTACTGATAAATTTCTAAAGGAAATTATTACCTTGGTTTCTAATCCCTTGTAATAATACTTTATATTTAGTAAAGAAGAAAGTGACTTCAATATTGAGAGGTGATTGCTGGTGACAATTTGTGTGAGATACTGCAAGAAACACAATGTGTTTCACTTAATGGTTTCTTAACAATTGTGGAGGAAAAAGTAGTTGCCAAGATGTTCCCCAGATAATCATGCTATAATCCACAAACCCAGAGAGGCTAAGTAGCAAGGAGGGCACTAGTGTGGGGGGCACATGGATCTCCCTGGGAAGGAGATTAGAACAAATGTTGCAGGTGGACTGGTGGTGGTGGGTGGGGATGGGAATGGGAGGAATCAGGTTGAGAGGTGAGAGTACAAGGAGAGATAATTGGGATTGGAGGGCATGGCGGGAGGTGGGGGGGGCAATGTGGAAACCCTGGTGCAGTGGAAACTACCTGTAATTTAAAAGGGCAACTCTAGTTAAGACTCCTAGTAATGGGGGTTACAGAGCCTATACCGTCCAACTTCTATAACCATACATGGCTTCCAGCAGCGAGACTGGAATACCAACCCAGTCAGAAAACCTTTGACCTACAGTTTGTCCTGCCTGCAAGATGTGCTGGGGTAAAGGTGACACAGAACTTATGGGAGTGGCCAACCAGTGACTGGTCTAACTTGAGGCTCATACCACAAGAGAGAGCCCATGACACTGCCTGGATGGCCAGGAAGAAGCTGGATGGTTCAGACACCCAGGGGAGAACCTAACATGACTGGCAAAAAAATGTCAATGAAATGATTCCTAATGATATTCTCTATACTCATAGATCAGTGTCTTGTCCAGTCATCATCAGAGAGGCTTCCTCTAGAAGCAGATGGGAGCAGGTGCAGAAACCCATAGCTAAACATTAGGTGGAGCCAGGGGAACCCGACAGAAGATGGGGGGGATTGTAGGAGAACAGTAGGAGTGTGGGTGGGGGGTGGTGGTTATCTCTGACTCTTTTGCCTGATCTTGGGAGCCTTTTCCTCTTCCTAGGTTACATCATCCAGCCTTGATCTGAGGGTCTGTGCCTAATCTTATTGTAACTTGTTATACTGTGTTCAGTTGATATCCCTGGGAGGCCTGCTGTTTTCTGAAGGGAAAAGGAAGAAGAGTGGATCTGGGGAAGAGGGGAGGGGCCACTGGGAGAAGTGGAGGGAGAGGTAAACTGTATGATAGAAGAATAAAAACAATGTTCCCCAGAAAAACATAGAATTACCATATGGCTAGGCAACTTATGGGCATACACACACACATTTAAAGAAAACACTAACTCAGATATCTTTGTGTCAGTGTTCTTTGTAGCATTAGTCAGAAGAGCAAAAAGGTATAAACCAAGTGCCATTGACAAAGAATAGCTAAAGAAAGTGTGTATCTGAACAATGGAACCTCAGCTATAACATAGAGTGATACACAGAACTAACAAAGACTGTGACAGCGTGTACAAAACCTGCACAGATTGAAACCAAACAAAAATTCCAGGACTAAGAACAGGAAATGGACCCAAAGTCCCACCACTAACGAAGAAGCTATTTGTAATTGATGCCTGTTCCAAAAGGTAAAATAAGTTTTCAACAGTGGACATTTCATGCCCCATCTGTGCTCCAGGGCTGACTCTGTGCCCATGTGTCAAATGGGCTTTGTGGATTTTTTGTGTATTTTTGTTTGGGTGAGTGAGCTTGCTTGCCTTACTGATTTTAGTTTATCTGTGTTGATTTTCATTTTTTGTTAATATTTCGCTCTCTGAAAGATTGAGAAAGAACATGAGGATGGGTAAGTGGAGAGGATCTGGAAGGAGTTGGGAGATGGGAAAGAATATGATCAAAACATATTATATGAAAATATTATTTAAAACATTTTTTAAAAAAAGTGTTGGGTAGTGGTGGTGCATGCCTTTAATCCTAGCACTCAGGAGGTAGAGGCAGGCAGATCACTTTGAGTTTGATGTCAGCCTGGTCTAGAGTTGATTTCCAGGAAAACCTTGTCTTGCAAAACCAAAAGAAGTAAGTTTTAACTTTGAACTCTACATATTCCATTTTTTTCAGGTAAAAGGTTTTATCCAGGGGCTGGAGAGATGATTCAGTGGTTAAGAGCACTTGCTGTTCTTCCAGAGAGCCAAGATTCAGGTTCCAACGTCTCCATCAGGCAGTTCACAGTTGCCTGTAACTACAGCTCCATGGGATCTGACACCTTCTGGTTTCTTCAGGCACCCACTAAGACACATTAAAAATAACTATTTAAAAACTTCCATCAGCTGGGTGTTGGTGGCGCATGCCTTTAATCCCAGCACTCGGGAGGCAGAGGCAGGCGGATCTCTGTGAGTTTAAGGCCAGCCTGGTCTCCAGAGCAAGTGCCAGGACAGGCTCCAAAACTACACACAGAAACCCTATCTTGTAAAAACAAAAACAAAAAGCCTTCCATCTAAATGTCTTACTACCCTTCTTATTCTGAAACTAACAACTCCAAAAGTGTTCTTGCTGTAATCATAATCTCAATTATAGCTGCCTAATTCATATAGGGTCTCAGAATCTAGGCAGTCTTATCAGATTTTGTGGGGGTTTTTTTCTTTAAATCTATTTCTGGGGATTCCCTGGCAGTCTAGCCTGTTTGGTGAGTTCCATGCCAGTGAAAGAGTCTCAGAAAACAAGGTGGATGGCTCCCTAGTAATCATCCCCAAGTTTCACCTCTGACCTACACCCGCACACACACACACACACACACACACACACACACACACACACACACACACACACACACACACACACACACACACACACACACACACACACACGGGACACGGGGCTGTGGGGGGGAGACGGGGAGAGAGAACACCAGGTAAATAGGCACAATTGCAGTGCATGTGTTTTCAGTACTGGGCAATGGTATGAACACTTACAGATACAGACTCATTTCATCGTAATATAGACCTATTCAATATAAATAGTCTTGTCCTCATTTAATAGCTGATGAAGCCAAGACACAGAGGAGGAGAGTAACTTGTCCATCTTCACCAGTTACAAGCCAGGAATCAGAACCAGTCAGATAGTTTTGCTTCATTTTGGGAGGAAAGACTGTTGTGTAGCTCAGGCTGGCCCTGAACTTGTTTATCATATCTCTACCTCTCAAACTGCTAGGATATAGGCATACACCACCACGTCTGACTGAAGCAATAGATTTTTTTGTCATACTGGAGACTGACCTGGGACCACATATATGATAGCAAGTATTCTACCACTGAGCTATAGCCCCAGTCCCTGGAATTAATACTTTAAAGTCAGGTGGGTTGGACAGATAGCTCAGTGGTTGAAAGCACTGACCCAGAGGAACTGGGTTCAATTCCTAGACCCAGACGGTGGCTCATAATTCTAAGTCTAGTCTCAGGGGATCCAGCTCCCTCTTCTGGCTTCTCTGGTCACTAGGCACACACATGGTGCATAGACACTGATGATAAAAGCAAAACATCCATGCACGAAATTAATTTTTAAAAATTTAAAAGTTAGGTTTATTGTGTTAAATGATATTTACCTTTTACATTGTACACTAAAATGAGTTTGATCAATATAGACCTGAATGTAACCACTGATACAATCAAAATAGAGAGTATCACCTGCAAAAGTTCCTTTGTGCTTCTTAGTGGGTTCTATACTCTCTTCACCTTCAGCCCCTTTCAAATAACACTTTTTAAATATTTTTATCAGTTTTGAGTCACATATTATGAATATGAATGGGGTTCATTGTAATGTATCAATCCATACATATGTATTGGTCAAACCCAACCTCTTTTCCCCCTCCACAGAGACACCCTTTTCAAGCTCTGTTAAATAATTCTACATTTAGTTTGACTTTATTTTTTCTTTTTGGGTTTTCGAGACATGGTTCTTTGTATAACAGCCCTGGCTGTCCTGGAACTCACACTGTAAACCAGACTAGCCTCAAACTCACAGAGAGCTACCTGTCCCTGATTTCCAAGTGCTTGGATTAAAGGCATGCACCACCACTACTCGGCTACTTTTTTAGTTTTAACAGAAAAAAAAAAAAACCAACACTTGGCTTTTCTGTGTCAGTCTTGTGACATGTAATATGATGTCCTCCAGTTCAGTTTCTGCAAACATACTATTTTTGTGACTAAACAATGCCCACTTTCTGTGCATATATATGCTATATTTTCATGTATGGGCTCTGGGTCTGTGTGTGTGTGTGTGTGTGTGTGTGTGTGTGTGTGTGTGTGTGTGTGTATTCATGTGGGTGCATGTGTATGCCTGTTGTGATGGCAAGAGATTGACATCATTTGTCTTCCTTAATTGCTCTTACCTTTAATTGCTAGGACAGGGCTTCTCACTGAAACTAGAACTCACTGATTGGATGGACCGACTAACCAGTGTACTTCAGGGACATGCCTGTCTCCATCTCTCCAGCACTGGAATTACAGGCACAAGTCACCAGAGCTGGCTTTTATGTGGGTGCTGGAGATTCAAACTCAGGTCTTCGTGCATGTCTTACTGACTGACCTTTGTCTTATTTATCTACTCTCCTTCCTGTAATTTAAATCTCTCTCTCTCTCTCTCTCTCTCTCTCTCTCTCTCTCTCTCTCTCTCTCTCTCTCTCTCTCTCTCTGTGTGTGTGTGTGTGTGTGTGTGTGTGTGTGTGTGTGTGTGTGTGTGTGTGTGTGCGCACGCGCGCGTGTGTATGTGTCCAGACCTGTGTGTGTAGAGGTTAGAGGATTTAGAGGATAACTTTCAGAAGTCTACTATCTCCTTCAGAGGATCCAATGATAGAATTCAGGTCTTCGGGCTTGGAAGGCAAGCACTTTTATCTGCTGAGCCACCTCACTGGCCCTCTATAACAACTCTCAAAGGGCATTTAGATTGGTTCCATACCATAACACTATCAGCAGTATCCCAATTAATGCAAGTGTGCAGCTATCTCTTTGGCTTGCAGACTTCATTTCCTTTGCATCTATTCCTAGAAGCAGTGTTTTTAATTTTCTGAGGATACTCCATACTGGCTGGATTAATTTACATTCCTACCAACAATGTCAAAGAGTTCCTTATTGACACCCTTGCCAGCATTATCTCTGTAATAGCCACCATGGCTAGGATTACATGCTCTTTGTTGTAGTTTAAATCTGCATAGTTCCCTGAAAGCTAATGGTATTGAGCGCTTTTCATATTTTTGTGTGAAATGTCTTTTCAGATGGTATGTCCAGTTTGGGGGGTGGCTATTGTGACTGACCTCAGACTCCTTCATGCTAAGCAGGTGATCTACCATTGAGCTACATCTCTGGCTTAGGTTTATTTCGTGTCTTATCCTTTCATTACTTAACAATGTGCTTTCTCCCCCCTTTTTCTGTTTTTGTTTGTTGAGACAGTGTCTCACTATGTATCCCTGGCTGTCCTGAAATTCATAGAGATCTACCTGCCTCTGCCTCCCAAGTGCTAGGATGAAAGGTGTGTGCACACCTGGGTAACAATATGTTTCTATACCCATAGTTCTGCATTTTCTGGAATGTCATATACATAGGCTTATACAGCACATGGGCAGTATTATCTGGCATCTTAAGATTGGCTTTTTAAGATTCATCCATGTACCTTAAATTTCATTCTTTGGTTATGTAAGTACTTGTTTATTATTGTGAATACTTACTAAACACAATAACAACATGCCAGGTGACAGTGGCATATGCCATCATTCAGGAGGCAGAGACAGGCAGATCTCTGTGAGTTGGAGGTCAGCCTGGTCTACAGAACTAGATTGAGGACAGCCAAGGCTACACAGAGAAACCCTGTCTTGGAAAAAAAGAAAAAAAAAACTTGTGTGAATCTCACAATTTTTCGTCATTAAAGAGTCCCTCCCCTCACTGCTCCAAATCCATTCTTTGTTAGTTCTAAGCAGTATTTTATTGTCTGGATATACCATCATTTAGTGTCTCCTCACTACTTGATAAGCATATGTTGCTTCCATGTTTTGGCAATCACTAACAAACTAAATCTTTACTTGAGCCTAAATTTATTTCATGCAAGTAAATTTCCAGGGGTAGGATTGTCAGGTCATGTGATCATATTGACAGCTCTGTAATAAAATACCAAGCTATTTTCCTGAGTATCTTCAGCATTTTATACTTTCACCAACAATGCATGAGAGTTCTGGTTACTCCACTTCACCATCAGCTTCACATCTGTTTTGTAACCAATCTGACAGGAGTATTTTTCCTAGAGGAATGATAGTGCACATTTTCTGTGTGCTCATTTCCCTGTTCAACCACCCTCCCAGCAGAATGGATCAAGCGACTTGACACCTATCCCAATATGCCATATGGCTTATTTATCTTTTGCCATTTGTGTGTGTGTGTGTGTGTGTGTGTGTGTGTGTGTGTGTGTGTTGTGATGGGTGCCTTGGAGTAGGCACAACAGAACACACCCAGACACTATGTTCTTATCCTGGAGGGATAAGTAGGGATGAGGGACTGCCTCTGGTTTGGGCAAAGACAGCAGTAGGTGTCTCTTCAGGAGTTAGTTGTTTGTTTGTTTGTTTGTTTTTTGAGACAGAGTTTCTCTGTGTAACAGCCCTAGCAGTCCTGACACTCTGTAGACCAGGCTGGGCTTGAACTCAGAGATCTGCCTGCCTCTGCCTCCTGAGTTCTGGGATTAAGGGTGTGTGCCACCACTGCCTGGCTAGCAGGAGTAGAGTTTAAGGAGAAAAAGAGAAGTCTGTGCTAGGGTGACTTGGTAAGCCCTGATTGGACATGTTAGTCAGTGTAGCCAAATAATGCATTTTGATAGCTGGACCTTGGTGTTTTGGTTAGGTATATGTGGCCAAATAAGGGAATAGACCTTGGAGATTAGCTTTAGGAATGTAATCTAATGGTTTAGTAATGGAGAGGGAAGGGTAGAGGGCAAGACCTGTTGGTGTCATGTTTGTAATCTTTGGGCCTCTTAGAGAGCCTTTTATGTTGCACATGCGAGTATAGATGTTTGTGTATATGTATGGCTGCACATGTGTGCATTCTTGTGGAGGCCTGAGGTTGATGTTAGGAACCACTCTTGATTACCCACTCTATTTATGTAGCAATTAAAAAATCGATTCTGTCTTTTTTTTTTCTTTGATTTATATGTTTGAGTGTTTTGCCTGGATGAATGCATGTGTACCACATGGCTGACTGGTGCCCACACAGGACAGAAGAAGGCATCAGATCCCCTGGAATTGGAGTTACAGATGGTTGTCTCCATGTAGGTGCTAGGAATAAAACTCAGATCCTCAGCAAGAGCAGTACATGATGACTCTCCAGTTCTCAAGGCAAGGTTTTTCAATAAAACCTAGAGTTTGTTAATATGGCTATTCTTGCTAACCAGATTGCTTTGGGGATCCCCCATTTCCACCGTCTGAGGTCAGAATAGAGGTTTTTAAGGATCTGAACTTAGGTCTTAGGCTTGCACAACAAATATTTTAACCATTGAGCCATCACCCCCATACTCATGCTTTCATATCAATGCACATGTTTGCCCAGTGTCATCTCAAGTGCCCTGTGCCATTTGCCCTGTTGAATGCCTAATTCCTGACCCTCTGATCTCACTGAATCAGTTGTCTCAGTATACGTAAATATACCTCTGTTGAAGATCCCACTCACTAACTAGGAACCACAGTTGATCTATTTCATCATCTATTTTTGATACAATTCATAACAGTAGAAAAATTACAGTTAGGAAGTAGGTACGAAAATAGTTTTATGGTTGGGGGTCACCACGACATGAGGAACAGTATTAAAGTGTTGCAGTATTAGGAAGGCTGAGAACCATAGTCTTAGGTGATCTACTTTTTTATTTTTAAAACAATCTTATTTTACATATACCACTCCCAGTTCCCTCTCCTTCCTGTCTTCCCACTCCCCCACCATCTCCCCATCCCACCCCCATCCACTCCTCAGGGAGGGTGAGACCTCCCATGGGAGATCATCAAAGTTTGTCACATCATTTGGGACAGGACCTAGGCCCTCCTCCATGTATCTAAGCTGAGAGAGTATCCCTCCATAGGGAGTGGGCTCAAAAAAGCCAGTTCATATACTGGGATAAATACTGGTCACACTGCTAGCGGCCCCATAGACTGCCCAAGTCACCCAGCTGACACCCACATTCAGGGATCCTGGTTCAGTCTCATGCTGGTTTTTACAGCTGTCAGTCTAGGGTCTGTGAGTTCCCACTTGCTCAGGTCAGCTGATTCTGTGGGTTTCCCTGCATGGTCTTGACCCATTTGCTTATCACTCATCCCTCTCTACAACTGGACTCCAGGAGTTTGGCCCAGTGCTTAGCTGTGGATAGGTGATCTACTTTTAAATAGAAAAACCAGAAAATGTTTTACAAGATGCATGGCTCACATACATAATCTCCAGGAAGCTCAAGGATAGCCTGAGCTAACATAGCAAAACCTGATCTCAAAATTAAAAGGGGGGGCGAAATGTTTCCCCCAGCTCTTAGTTTTAGAGGTTCCAGTATAGTTCATCCCAATATATTCATGTCCATTTTGGTCCAGGTTTGTTGTGTTGGGTCCATGTGGTCTCCTAAAACGCTTACACCAAAGGACAAGGAGCATGGCCTGGCTGTGGTGGCCCATGCCTTTAATCCTAGCATGTGTGGGGCAGAGGCAGGTTGATTGAAGCCAGCCTGGTGTACAAAGCAAATTCTAGTACAGACAAGGCTACGAAGAGAAACCCTGTCTCGAAAAACCGATAGGTCAATGGGGGGGGGGCAGAGAGAAAAGGAAGAAACCAGGGTCCTACTAGCCCCTTCTATGTTACACTCCAAAACATCTTAAAGACCTCTCTTTAGACCCCAGTTAAAGCTTCCACCTCTTCCTAAGAGCATCTCCTTGATACACAGAAACCTTTGGGGGCATTAAAATGCAAACTACAGCTGGGCAGTGGTGGCACACACCTTTAATCTCAGGCAGAGACAGTCAGATCTCTGTGAGTACAGGCCATCCTGGTCTACAAAGCTACACAAAGAAACCCTGTCTCAAAAAAACAAAACAAAAAAATCAAACTCCAACATCAGAGGAATCAGGAGTCTGAGGTAGGCAAAGGAATGAATACTGCCATGGCACCCAGTTTTTCCAGGGGTTTTAATCGTCAGAACTGAAATCATGATGCTTGCAGAGCAAGCACCGTATCAGTTGAAACATCTCTACAGCCCTCAATTGGAGAACCTTTTATCTAAAAAATATTAGAATAATGTCATGGCTTCAAGAGTGCTTGTCAGGTATCCAAACATTTTGTGTTTTAATTTTAGTTTTCACTATCCAACTCTCTGAAAGCAGGTTTTGGGGATTTCTTTTTTTCATACAGGGTTTATATGTGAAAATAGTTTTTGTCCTAGAAAAAAAATGTTAGCATGCATCTCACCAAGTGGACTGGGATAACTTCTAAGTCCTCCAACTGCATCAACAATTGGCTCTCCTGCTCATGTTTTGACTGGTAGTCTTCTAGAGCTTTCTTGCTCCACCTAATGGACAAAAAAGGAACTGTCTGCCTTTTTTGAATGCCTCCTAGCAACCAGAGGACATTTGCGCCCCCCCCCCCCTTTATTGGATTATTTAGTTGCCTGGGTTCTTTATATATCTGGATGTTAAACCTTCTGTCAGATAAATAGCTGTCAAAGATTTTCTCACATTTTGTAGGTTTCTTATCAATCTGTTTATTGTTTCATTTGACATGCAAAGCCTTTTAATTTCACATAATCCTGTTTGTCAATCTTTGTATTTCCTGTGCTTTTTGAGTCCTATCAAGGAAATCATTACCTACATCAAAATCTTAAAATGCTTCCCCCTGATAGTTTTGGAGTTTCTGGTTTTACTTTAAGGTGCTTAATCCATTTTCATTTCTGCCCAAGGTGGGAGACGGGAAAGATTCAAACATCTGTGTGTGGTTATCCTGTGTTCCCATCATCTTTTGTGGAATAGGCTACTTTTCTCTAATGTCTATTTTTGGTAGCTTTGTTGAAAATCAATTGACAGTGAATGGCATGAATTTATTTTTGTGGCCCCCTATTCTATACCCAGGATCCTGTGTCTGGTTGATTATTTTTATTTCTTTCTTTTGGGGTTTTGTTTTGAGACAGAGTCTCACACTGTGGTCCTTACTGTTCTGGAACTCAATATGTAGAGACCAGGCTAGCCTCAAAGTTAGAGATCTGCCTGCTCCTTCCTCTCAAGTGCTAGGATAATAGGCATACACCACCTTGCCTGGCCCTTTTTTTTTATTATTGTAGAGGTCTTTTACTTCCTTAGTTAAATTTATTCCTATGTATTTTGTTTCTCGTGACTGTTATGAATAGGATTGCATTTGTGATTTCATGTGTATATGGAGTGCTTTGTGTGTTAATACATGTTCATATGTGGGAATGCACATGCATACATCTAAATTGGTTGTCTTCTTCTGTTTTTGCATATTATTTTTAATTCAATTTTATTTATTATCACTGTATGTGTATTATGTGGGGGTACACTCTTGTGCTAATGTGCATATGTAGAGGCTAGAGCACAACTTTGGAGTCAGTTCTCCTTTCACATTTACATACATTCTGGGGATCAAACTCAAGTCATCAGGTTGTGGGACAAGTGCCTTTATCTGCTAAGATATTTCACTGGTCTGCATTCATGACTTTTTATTTTAAAATTCATTATCGGTGTATAGAAAAGGTACAGATATGTATATTAATCTTATATCCTGCTACTTTGATGAATTCATTTATCAGTTCTAATTCTTTTTGTGTGGAGTCTTTAGGTTTTTCTCTCTATGCCTTCAAGTCATCAGCAAGGTGTTAATTTAACTTCACCTTTGAAAAATCATATTTTATGTGTATGTCTGTGCAACACATGCATGCAATAATGATGGAGGCCAGAAAAGTGCAAACAAACCCTCAAAACAACCACCACCACCAAAAACAATAACAACGTCCTCCCCATAAAAAAAAAGAAAAGCAAACTGAGCAAGTCACAAGGAGCAAGCCAGTAAGCTCATCTGTGATTTATGCTTCAGTTTCTGCCCTGAGTTTCCTTCATTATGGATTATAATCTGGATACCCTTTCCCCCAAATCGCTTTTGGTCATTTTAAAGATTTATTTATCTTTATTTTGATGTGTAGGGGTGTTTTGCCTGTGTACCACAAGCATGCCTGGTAGCCATAGAGGTCAGAAGACAGTGTTGAATCCCCTGGAACTGGAGTTACAGCTGGTTGTGAACTGGCATGTGGTTCTAGGAATCAAACTGAGTCCTCTCCTAGAGCAGCCAGTGCACTTAGCCATCTCAACACTGAACCATCTCACCAGCCCCTAGTCACGATGTTTATCACAGCAAGAAACAAAGTAAAACAGCCCACTTTCCTGAATGACTCAATTGCTGGGTGACATGAAATCCTATCACAAAAGAAGAAGAAAAGGGAACCATTTAAGTTTCCTAAGTATCAGTCTCCTATTGCTGCTAGAATAAAATAGCATCAACAGTGGCTAAAATAACACCAATTTATTTGTATGCAGTCCTAGAACTCAGAATGAAACAGGCATGTAGAAGCTGTTTTTGCTAAAAGCATTGATTCCACGCTTGTACCAGAAAGGTAACCACAGCAGGACCTAAGCTGGCACCTCCCACTTCGTTTTGTGTCCATTTTGACTCCTTTGCTTTGACTGAAAGCACAGACTAAACTCATTGCCTTTAACCTGTCTTCTGGAGTCACCTTGGAATCTCAGACACCAGAACCCTATTTTTATGATGTCATCGGTGTAGCTTCCCTGTCGTACGTCAAGGACACAGTCTCACAGCAGACTTCTGGTCCTCTGACTCTTGAATTTTTTTCTGCTTCCTCCTCTACAATGTTCCCTGCGTCTTAGCTGTAGGGAGTGTGTTGTAGGTTTACCAGTGGGTCTGGACACCTCATAGACAGTTGTTCTCTGCATTTGAGTAGTTGTGTATCTCTGTGATGGTCTCTCTCTGCTGCAAAAAGAAGCTTCTTTGATGAGGGGTGAGAGATACACTTTTCTGTGGTCATAGGATAAATACTTAGAATACAGTGAAAAAATTATAGTCTCTTATATGTAAACACAAGTAGCCTTGGACACCATTTGGAGGATGTTCTTAGCATAGACCAGAGTCCAGAAGGCACCGCTGAAATGTCCAGGTTCTTGTGTTTCAGAACAAAGAATTTGAGTAGGGATGCATGCATAGTAGTATAAATAGTGTCTATTAAGAGTACTTTCTGAAGCTGGGCGTTGGTGGTGCACGCCTTTAATCTCAGCACTCAGGAGGCAGCAGAGGCAGGCGGATCTCTGTGAGTTCGAGGCCAGCCTGGTCTCCAGAGGGAGAGCCAGGATAGGCTCCAAAGCAACACAGAGAAACCCTGTCTCAAAAAACCAAAAAAAAGTACTTTCTGAAGGTGGAAGTGTGCTGGAGATTTGGGAAAGGTTGGAAGCACAAAGGCTTGGGGCTGGAGAGTCACGACCCTTTTTGGGTCATTACATACTACCAGCCTTTTGCATTTGTGGGTTGTGACTTTTCCTGCATATGCTCTGTCCTTTACATGTAGTCTTGGCTTAGGAGTTTCCAGTCTTTCTCCTCTGTCATTGGTTTCTTTCATATGTTAATCATCTTTAGAATTAATTTTGTAGTACCAGAGAGCTGCTGGATGGCTCACAACCTCCTGTAACTCCAGCTCCAGGGGATCTGACCTCCTCTTCTACCCTCTGCAGGCACTTCACCTGCACTCTGGCAAACCTCCCTCATACATGAGACGAAATTTTAAATTAGCTCTATGGAGGGGGGAGTGTGTGTGAGTGCAGGTGCAAATGTGCACAGGCCACACCATGTGTGTGAAGGTCACAGGGCAACTGGGGGGTGGGGAGATGATTCTCCCCTTCTACCTTGTCGAGGCAGGCTTTCTCTGTTGCTGTGCTGTGTGAGCTCTGGGCAATTCTCATGTTTCTGCTTCCAATCTCTCTATAGAAGTGCCAGGATTCCATATGTGTGTCACCACATCCAGCTTTTTATGTGAGTTCCTGGGGTGGAATTCGGGTCATCAAGCTTGTGCAAGAAGTGCATTTTCCCCACTAAGCCATCTCCATGGGGCTTTATTTTGTCTTCAATAAACTATTCTCGAACTCAGCATGCTTCAATTCACCCTTTAGGTTTGCACTAACATTAGAAAGTTTCGTGGATTAGGTGGGCACCTTTGGGGCATACTTTCTTTTTCAAATTTGCTAAAGCTTGTTAATACCAGGTTGCAA
Organism: Cricetulus griseus; assembly: GCF_003668045.3. Classification (NCBI taxonomy): domain Eukaryota; kingdom Metazoa; phylum Chordata; class Mammalia; order Rodentia; family Cricetidae; genus Cricetulus; species Cricetulus griseus. The sequence goes on from NC_048604.1 coordinate 94,559,577, forward strand.
ATACACAACTAAATCAGTCCTCCCTCCTAGAGCTTCCCATTTTGTTCAAACAAATTGCCCTCTGGATTAGGCACACAGTGTCAGCCAGGGATTCTTTTTTTGTCTTACTACTGCCTCATGTGATATCCATTGTGTCCTAGGTCTAATATATTTTGCTTTATTTTATTTAGGGTTCTAAGTTGAAGATCACTTACTCTCAGAGTTTTCAAGACGTCTGTTAACTTCTAATTTCAAGAGGCATAATTGAGAAGACCAATGTCATTCTGATTTCCAATCCTTTGTTATGAAGCTTGCTTTTTTTTTTTGCCTTGAAGTTTTTTCAGTATCTGCCACTGATGTTCTGAATATTATTGTACTATATTTTGACTGTGATATATTTGAACATTTATAATAAGCTGCACTGACTACTTCCCATATTGCTCACCCATTGTCCTAGACTCTTGGCTGCTTCTTCCCACGTAGAGATACTTGCCCTTCCATTTATGGATATTTTCTTGAATAAAAATTATCTCCAATTCTTTACTTTTGGGGGGCTGCCTATGATTTGGACATTGGATCATCTTAAATGGTCCTCTATATTTCCTATCCTTTCCATTCTATTTTCCATTTCATCGTCTTTTTATTCTGTCTCCTGGGGAATTTCTTTGCCTTGATACGATCATATTTATATATAATATTTTATTGATTCTTTGAGAATTTCATATACACAATGCAATATGACCATAATTTTATTACATTTAAAAATTTTAGTCTCAAGCAAGGTAAAAAGGTGAAGGCTGACCCTCTGAGTTCCACATGCATGCACACACACACACACACACACACACACACACACACATCCTTATACACCAGAGAGACAGAGACAGAAGGAAAACATTGTTTCTGAGACAACTTAGCCTGGTAACCTTTGGGAGTGGTTGTCTTTTCTGAGTTAAAAGACAATGTGAGTGCCTGAGATAGGTAAGTGTGCAGGTGTTATGCCAAGAGCATTTGATGTGCATCCGAATCACAAATGCATTCAGATCTCATGCCAAGCAAAATATCTACGAGGATGCATCAATATTCTGCGTTAAGACCATTAAGTAGGAACTCTCAACCATGACAAAACAAATAGGCTGTTTAGTCAGATTTCAAACAATTCCATCATTTCTAATCCAATCAGACACAATTGACTTTCTGTCCCCTGGAGTTCTCTCTTCTGGGAAAGGACACTGATGGAGCGTGACATTTAGCTTCTTTGAACTCCAGTCCCCTCAGTTGCTAAAATGGGAATAATAGCACTTGACTTACACTGACATTAGAGGTTAGCAGAAGAGGATGAGGGAGTATCGCAGACCATTCTTGCCCAACAGTGATGGTGATTATCAAAATCATCATCCTTGCTGCCCAGAGACACAGGAACAGTGCCACTTATGCCATGCCTCTGTTGCAAAGATATAACACTGTAATTTTTTGTCATGTAGAACCTTTGCACCTCTTTATTTGGGGCCAGGGGAGGGTCTAGTACTTACATGACAGCTTATCTGTGCTGCTTATGGCTATGGATGACGGAGGTACATACAAAACTGCTACATTTTAAAATTATTTTTAAAAACCTATTGAGCTGGGTATAGTGGTATATGCCTTTAATCCTGCACTTGGGAGACAGAGGCAGTTTTCTGTGAGTTCAGGGCCAGCTGGTCTTCAGAGCATTAGTTCCAGGACAGCTGGGACTACACAGAGAAACCCTGTCTAGAAAAACCAAAACAACTACTTATTTTATGTGTATATGTGTTTGTGTATGTGCATGTATGTGAGGAGTGCGTGTGTGAAGGCTATCCACATTGATGTCTTCCTTAATCGCTATCTTTTTTTCAACATTATTTTTAATATTTTAAAATTTTTTATTTAAAAAACTTTTTTTCAGACAGCATCTTTCATTGAACCTGGAGCTCATCCATTTGGCTAGACTGACTGTCCAGAGAACTCCAAGAAAGTATTCCTCTGTCTCCCCACCCCACCCAACATTAGCACTGGGGATACAAACAATCGGTGCTGCTTTGCACTTTTATGTGGGTGTCAGCGGAACCTAAACTCAGGTTTTCATTTGTGCACTTTATCAAATGGGGCATCCTTCCAGCCCCTGACTTTTAAATCTTAATAAGATAAAATTTGATTTCAAGATTTTCTCTTGTTTCTCAGAGTGATAGTGAATGCCTGTAATCCCAGCAATGGAGAGGCTGAAGCAGGAAGATCAGGAGTTCAAGGACATACTCAGCTTATAGGAAATTGGAGGGTCAGCCTGGTTGACAAGAGACTATGTCTCAAAAACAAAACACAACAAAGATTTCTTCTTGCTCAGGATATTTTCCAGGGAGCAAATGGCTAGCTGGGTGCAAGGAAAAGGAATTTGCTTAAGCATCATGAGCCAGGGATGGTGTAATCTCAGGACTTGGGTGGCTGAGACAGGAGAATTGTGAGTTTGAGGCCAGTTTCAGCTCCTTAGTAAGGCCCTGTTGCAAAAAGCTTTCCTACTTAGGTCAGCTCCAAGTGCATATGGGCTGAGAACAGACTTCTTGAAAACGATGTAACATCTCATTTAATAGTATCAGAAAATTGTGTAAATGTCTTAAAGTCAGAAATTTGAATTTCTTCTTAGGGTAAGGTTATGAAATACATTCTTAAAAAATCTATTCTTCATGGGGTTCATATTTTTCCCCATCAAATTTATGTGTTAAAGAAAAAGGTTAATCTTCATTTTCACTTTGACTAGGTTTAGACAGGTCTGGGCAAGTCATTGTGTTTCACAGATGACACCAAGAGGTGAAGACTCTCTCTGAATGTGAATGCTCCCACCCTATGGGATGGGATTCCATGCTGAATAAAAAGCAAAAATCCTGAGCATGAACTTCTCTCTCTCTTCTTCCCCCCCCCCATCTCTCCTTTCTCTCCCTCTCCTTTTTTTTTTTTTTTTTTTCGAGACAGGGTTTCTCTGTGTAGCTTTGGAGCCTATCCTGGCACTCGCTCTGGAGACCAGGCTGGCCTCGAACTCACAGAGATCCGCCTGCCTCTGCCTCCCAAGTGCTGGGATCAAAGGCGTGTGCCACCAATGCCCGGCTCCCTCTCCTCTTTTTATCTCCTCTATCTCATGCTCTTTCCTTTCTCTTCTAGCTACTGTCTCCCCGTCTCCTCTCTTCTCATTCCTCTCTCTCTGGTCTCTGTCTCTTTCTCTACCCTCTATCTCTCCTCTCTGTAATCTTCTCTCACTCTCTCTGTTCTCTACTTTCTCTTCTGTCTTCTCTCTTCTCTCACTCTCCTCTCTCTCTTTCTCCTCTCTGTCTTCTCACTCTCTCCATTCTCCTCTGTCTCTTTAACTCCTCTCATCTCTCTCCTCAGTCTCTCTCTCTTCCCTGTCTCCTCTCTTCTCTCTTTCCTCTTTCTTCTCACTCCTGTCTCTCCTCTATGCTCTGCTCTCACTCCTCTCTCTCTGCTTTCTCTTTCTCTCTCTCTCTCTCTCTCTCTCTCTCTCTCTCTCTCTCTCTCTCTCTCGTTCTCCTCAATATCTACTGTCTCCCTTGTCTCCTCTCTCCTTTCTTTCTCCTCTCTTTCCTCTCGCATCTCTCTCTTCTGTGTTCTCTCTCACTATCTGCCTCTCTGTCTCTCTGTCTCTCACTCTCTGCATCATGTGTGCAGCGCCTAGAGAGGCCAAAAGGTGGCGCTGTATCCCCTGGAACTAGAGTTACATAATCAGTTGTAAGCCACCTTGCAGGCCCTGGGAACTGAAGCTCAGTGTGCAAGTGCTCTTAACCACTGAACTATTTATTTAGTCTCAGGTTTCTGATTTTATACTACATGTCTCTAATAATTTGTTTTTAAAGGCCTTACTATGTATTACTTCTGTTATGATGATGATATAAATATCTTTCATAAAACATCAAATCAGTTTTGGTAGGTCATGGTTTGTTACTTTTCTTTATTTTTTTAATTCAATTATCTATCTGTCTGTATGTCTGTCTATCTATCTGTCTGTCTATCTATCTGTGCATATGTTTGCATGTGTGTGTGCTCCACAGCACATATGTAGAGGTCAGTTCTCTCCTTCCACCTTGTGGATCCCAGGATTGAATTTAAGCCATCAGCCTTGGTGGCAAGTACCTTTACCCACTGAGCTATCTCAATGACCCTTTGCACCCATCTTCATTCCTCATCACCAACCAAATTATCAGATATCCCAGTTGTTCCCCTTGGGTCTGAGGAGCAAAAGTATAGCAATAGTTTTCCTATGTTAACTGCATCAGAATCCACCAGAGAGTTGGATAAAACATGGACCAGTGTGTTTCCAATTGGGCAGGTCTGGTATAGGATCTACTGTGCACACTGCTAGTCAATTCCTACATATTGCTGCTGGACACCCACCTGGAGCTTCCCTATGGCACAAAGAAAAGAAAAGAAAAGAAAAAGGAAAGAAAAGAAACAAACAAACACAAGCCAGCCAAACAACAAGAAGAAAACTATTAGCTGGGGAATAGAAATCCAAGCTCAGGGCTGGCAAGCAAAAGAGGAGGACAGACTTCACTGGCTCCGCTTTTGCCTGTGGCTAGTCTGTAGTTATTTTTTGAGGAGGTGAACTTGATTTAACTGACTCTATTTAATAAGAACTTGTGCTACATAAGGGTTGTGCCACATCTTATTAGATAAGTGCCTGGTTCTGAGAGTTTTCCATTAACTCCTGTGGCCTCTGGGGCAGGAGGACAAATCTTGGGTAAGCTCCTTGAATTGGGAGCTTCATAACCCAAGAGATGGCTGTGACCACTGGACTTGGATTCTCAGCACCCTAAGGTGGTGGCATTGAGGGTAGTTGTGACTTCATGCTGGGAAGCAGCATGCGGGTGTTACTAGAAGAGGCAAAGCTTAGGGAAAAGCACCTTGCCTGGCCTCATAATCCATCAATCATAATTTTTCCTGGTGATAAAAGACACATAACATTTATCCCTTTAACCATTTTTGTTTGTTTTTGTTGTTGTTTGTTAGTTTATTTTCAAGACAGGGTTTCTCTGTGTAGCCCTGACTGTCCTGGAATTCGCTCTGTAGACCAGAGTGAATTTGAACTCACAGAGATCCAACTGCCTCGGCCTCCTGAGTACTGGGACTGAAGGTGTATGCTACCACTACCCAGCCCTTTTAGCCATTTTTAAAAGATGTATTTATTTTCTTTTAAGTGTATAGGTGTTTTGTCTGGATGTATGTATATGTACCACATGTTAAATTTTCTGAAGGAATATATTATGCAATGTGGTAATTACCTCTGTAAATATTGAAAATAGTGAGATTATAGAACATTCAATTAAATTTTGTAAAGCTTTATTTTATGTATGTGAATGTTTTGCATGCATGTGTGTAGTGCCTACAGAAGCCAGAGGGGGCGCTAGATCACCGGGAACTGGAGTTACAGGCTGTTAACTTCTGAGCCATCTGTCCACCCCTTTAACCATTTTTAGTGTACTTTCCAGTTCAGTGGCATTAAGAACACTTAAGAGTACTGTAATCATCACTAAAATCCAGCTCCAGAACTTTTCCATGATTCCCACACTGACATTTTATAATGACTATTGCATATATTTGTGTTTCTGAGATGTAATTCACATGTTGCACAAATTGTCTATTTAAAATGTACAATTCACCCATTTTAGTATTCTCACAGTTGTGCAATCATCCACACAGTTAACTTTAGAACATTCTGTCACTCTAAAACAAATCACTGTATCCTTTAGTCCACTCTCTCTAACTTCACCAGCTAGTAGGGATTACTAACCTACTTTCTTCTCTATGCATTTGCCTGTTGTGGACTTTTCGGAGATGGAGTCATATTAAAAAAAAATGTGTTTTTGTGACTGGCTGTGTTTGTTACCATCCTATCTCTCAGGATCATCTGCATTATAGTATGAACCAACATTTCATTCTCTTCCCACACAGCCCCACCCAACAGAAACTTCCTTTTCCACTTGATTAAGCAACCCATCCATCTAGGTTTCAAGCCAGTGAACAACATGTTTCTTTTCTTTTCCTTCCTTCCTTCCTTTCTTCCTTCCTTTCTTTCTTTCTTTCTTTCTTTCTTTCTTTCTTTCTTTCTTTCTTTCTTTCTTGTTTTTTTGAGACAGGGTTTCTCTGTGTAGCTTTGGAGCCTATCCTGGCACTTACTCTGGAGACCAGGCTGGCCTCGAACTCACAGAGATGCGCCTGTCTCTGCCTCCCGAGTGCTGGGATTAAAGGCATGAGCCACCAACGCCGGGCACACATGTTTCTTTAGAATCCCCTATCTTGGGGTTTAAGAGATGGCTTCGTGGTCAAGAGCATTTGCTGCTCTTCCAGAAGACTCAGGTTCCATTCCCAGCATCCTTATGGTGGCTTACAACAGTCTCTAACTCCAGTTCCAGGGGGTCCAGAGTCCTCTTCTGGTCTCCGCAGACAATATGCATCATTCACACAGTGCACATACATATACATAGGGCAAAACATTCATACACATAAAATAAAAATAAGTTAGTCTTAAAAAAGAATCCTCCTGGAGGAGCAGATAGGAGGGGGGAAGTGGGGAGAGCAGGAGGAGAGGAGGGAGGGGAAACTGGGATTGGAATGTAAAAAATAAATTAATAAAAAATTAAAAAAAGAATCCTCCATCTTGGCTCTTTGCATTGACAGAATATACATAATCTGTGTCCGATGTACCTCAAAAATGGCTCTCAAGGACTGGAAGTGGTGGCACACACAACTTTGATCCCAGCACTCCGGAGACAGAGGCAGGTAGATCTCTGTTGAGTTGAGGGAAAGCCTGGTCTACACAGTGAGTTCCGGAACAGTCAGGGCCCCACGTGATAGTGAGATCCTGTCTCAAAAGAAAAAAAGAAAAGGCCTTCAAATGGTCACTCCTCTTGCTGGCGTTTAATTTCTGTGGCCTCTTGCTGCTTTTTCACTTTCCCCAAGACTCCCCTTCTCTGGTCCTGTACCTGCTCCACAGAGCAGAGTCCACAGGTGCCAAAAAGGTGCTTGGAGACCTCTGTTGCTGTCCATTGCCTGCAGAGTCTTTTTCACACTCAGCTAGCACAGAGACCACTTACACCTGACATCTGACTGCACTCCTCCCCCTCTACACAAGGTAATCTGCTCACCATACTATGGCCATTCTTCTGTGTTTTTTCTTTCCTCTGTCTGGAATGGTGGAACACATTCTAACACAACCTAAAGACTCAGCTCCAGTGTAACCTGGCCTGTGATGGGGCCCTAGAATTTAACTGCCAAAGTTCAAGGGGGAAAAGAACCCATTTGTGCAGGCCAATTTCTATCCTTCAATCTTCATTACTGATTAATAAGATCAAACGATCCTTCTTGTCAGTTTAGAAGTGCCCACCTAAAGTAATTGGCCTGCTACCTGGACAAGCCTTTAACCCAGTGGTTTTCAACCTGTGGGTCACAACCCTTTCACAGGGGTTTCCTAGGACCATTGGAAAACACAGATATTTACATTACACCAAATAACAGCAAACTTACAGTTATGAAGTAGCAATGAAATAATTTCATGGCTGGGGAGTCACCAAACATGAGAAACTGTTAAAGGGTCACAGCAGTAGGAAGGCTGAGATCCACTGCATTCCACACAGGGAGGCAGAGGCAAGTGGATCTCTGTGAGATAAAGGCCAGCTTGCTCTATATAGTGAGTTCTAGATCAGCCACAGTGAGACTATGCTGGAAAAAAAGTCCTGTCTGTATGTTTATTCCCGTGTTCCTATGTTGAACATCAGCTTTTCTCTCAGAGGACCATAATTTGTGGTGCTTCCAGAATTTCTTCTGGTTATGCTTTGATTTGCATCTTAATTGTGAAAATATTCTTTCTTATTATTTCTTAGCACGGGCAGTAGCATGAGAAGAAAGCTGTAGAAGCCACACTACTTGTTAGTCTCTTAGGACTGTTCTCCTAATTTGCTTAAACAATGCGGTGCTGAAGAAAAAGGATGGAAAAACATTATTAGCAAGTTGTCTCTATCCTTGGCTTCTTTTGTGCATTTCACTTTTTACAAAAAAATTTATTATGTATACAATATTCTGCTTCCACTAGAAGAGGGCACCAGATTTCATAACGGATGGTTGTGAGCCACCATGTGGTTGCTGAGAATTGAACTCAGGACCTATGGAAGAGCAGTCAGTGCTCTTAACCTCTGAGCCATCTCTCCAGGCCCACATTTCACCTTTTAAGTGTGTGTGTGTGTGTGTGTGTGTGTGTGTGTGTGTGTGTGTGTGTGTGTTGGAGGGTGTTCATGCACAAGTATGAGCATACATGTGGAGGCCAGAGAACAATCTTGGGTGTTGATCCTCAGGAACCATCATGTTGTTTCTTTCTTTCTTTCTTTTTAAGGTTTATTTAGTATGTTTAAAGCATTCTGCCTGCATGTATGCCTGCTGGCCAGAAGAGGGCACCAGATCTCATAACAGATGGTTGTGAGCCACCATGTGGTTGCTAGGAATTGAACTCAGGACCTCTGGGAGAGCAGTCAGTGCTCTTAACCTCTGAGCCATATCTCTAGCCCCCCACGTTATTTCTTGGGATAGGATTTCTCACTCAGACTTAGTGCTTGCTGATTAAGCTAGACTGGCTGGCCAATGAGCCCAGGGGATGTGATTATCTCTGCTTGGCCAGCACTGGGATTATAATAAATATGCATCACTATGCACAGCTTTTTATGCCGGTGCTAGGAACATTGAACACAGGTCTTCATGTTTGCATAACAAGTGCTCTACTGACTGAGCTATCTCCCCAGCCCCTTCTTTTGTCCATTCTAGAGAAAATTTGCTATAACTAATTGCTTTTGAAATTGATTACTCAGTTATTCTTTAGAAATTTTATTAAATTTTTATTTGTGTGTGTATACATGTGCACATTTGTGACAATACATATGTAGGTCAGAGGATAACTTTTGGGAGTTGGGTTTTCTCCTTCCATCATGTGGGTCCTGGGGATGAAACACTGGTCATCAGGCTTGCTGGCCCTTGCCTATTGAACCATCTCACTGGCCTCCATTCTTTCGATTTTAGAACAAGAATGCCCATGTGGTTTTATAGGTGTATAAAAGGGCACATGTCATCTTTTCACTGCTTCCTTTGGTTTGGTTTTGTTTTGCTAGGGAAACTTGTGAAGAAAATTGTGATTTAGCAATGCCTTCAAAGATCTGCTCTCATTTGATAGTTTCTGCCTCTCTGCAGATCAGGTAAACTCCATTCTCTGGGATTAGTTGGAAAGAATTCATAGGCAATGGGAAAGCGAAAGTAGCTCCTTCCAAGATGGGTCTCAAGCTCGATCAACACAATACAGCAAAATGTTCATTCTATGGCTTTTGACCTTGACATGCATTACCTTTAACCCAGTGCACACATGATGTGAAGGAGGAATGGAAAAGACTCTTAAATTCATGGCTACCAGACCTTGCTCACTTCATAAAGGAGCTATTTACTGGCATTGCCCATTGCAAAGTTCCTGGTTTCCCATGTTGTGAGTATGAATACACAAATACTTTGAGGCTATGTAAACGCCCTTCTTCTACTTAAACCCAGTAACTTGGGGGGATTTTAGTCAGATTGTGCTTGCACCAATTATTGCTGCAGCCTTCTTTGGTTTTCTATTTTATTTATGTACATGTATGTGAACCTGTGTACCACTTGCTTGTGGGAGACAGAGTTAGCCAGAAGATGTCATTGGATCCTCTGGAGCTGGAATTAGTTACAGGTGATTGGGAGTCACTATTTGGGTGCTGGGAACTGAACCTGGGTCCTTTGAGAGAGGAGTAAGAGCTCTTAACTTATGAATCACCTCCAGTGCACTGTTTTGTTTTTGGGACAGGATCTCACGCTATGGCTCAGGCTGGTCTGGAACCATGTAGTCTATACTGGCCTCAAACTCATGACAAGCCTTCTGCTTAAGTCTCTCTATAGTGCTGGGATTACAGATACGAACTATCATGTCTGACCTGTCTTGGTATTCTAACAGTGTTGCTCCCATCTTCATTTCTTTTACATTTATTAATTGGAATCTCTGTGGAAGGATGATTTATTCCCTTCTTGTTGATTTCTTTTTTAAAATAAAGATTTTACTATTATTATTATGTATATCTATGTGTGTGTAGCTGAGTGTATGTATGTGTACCATGTGCATGCCGGTGCCCATGGAGGTCAGAGGGCATCAGATTCCCTGGAACTGGATTTCTGAGTGATTGTGAGTCACATAGTATGGGTGCTAGGAACTGAACTCAGTCCTCTGGAAGAGTGGCAAGCACTCTTAACCACAGCCATCTCTCCAGCACCTTAATATATTTTCTGTGTAGTTTGATCTGTTCCAGCTTTGGCCTTTAGGACATCTTTCTTTCTTTCTTTTCTTAAGCATGTCTTTACTTTCCAGCACTGGGAGATTTGTACTCCATAAAACTCACCAAAAGTACTGTATAATGACTGTCTTTTGTAAAGCACTCAGCATGCAATTTATAATAATGTAAAGATGACATTAAAGGTTATCAAAGCAAAGTATCATTCATTTCATGTAAATTACAGATGTCAAGCTCAAGTACAGGGAAAGAGCAAGTCTGACAGGTTTTAAGTGCTGGAGAAGCAAAGGCTCAAGTACCTTCAATTTTTAGCCCAAATGTTGCTACCACTGAGCAACACAGTGGTGCCTTTTTAATCATGTGATGCCATTTTAATGTGACAAGTCAGATACTTTGCATTTTCCAAACCCTTTATCTATTCTGGTAGAAATGGGAGTTCAGTGGCACAAAGACGTGGTATTAAATATAATTGTATTTCTTTAGAAATATTCATAAAATGAATTAGCATAATTTGGAATCCATTTGAAATCCTGCATTAGCTATTCTGTTTAAAGGATCCACTTGTGGAAAGAGGAAGGATGTGGAATCACACTTGTATTCATGTCAGCAGCTGGACTGGAATCTTGACGTTCACTTCTCTTGTGCTGGTCAGCAAAAGCTTCTCAAGGGAAAATGAAAGGACAATAGGAATGATTCAGAAAGATGGAACAATAAGTGGGAAAAGGAATGTTCATTCGTAATTTAGAGAAACTGAAGATGACAAATTCTTGAGTTTTGAATAGAATTGGCAGTTGCTTTAGTTAAGGCATTAAAGTCGGGGCACACCTCAAGAACTTTGTTTTTATTTTAATTAAGGCTTGCTAACAGTCTTTTGTGATAAAATGCCAAGTTTGTCATTGCAGGAAGTACTCTCAGACAGAGGAATAAGGATGCAGGTCTTCAGATCAAGAAAGAAAAGTTAAAAAATAAAAGAAAAGTAGGCTGGGTTGAAGCTCAGTTTTCCAGCACTTGCTTACTTGCTGGGTTCAAGTCCCAGCACTACAAAAATAAAGCATCCTCGAGACAGACTGCAATAATGTATATTGGCAAATTATATTGGCAAAATGGGCCTGGGCTGTTTGAGCTCACTGAAGCTAGCTCAGAAACTGGGGTTCCACCCACCCCCATTTCAGAGCCAAGCATGTTTGTTTCAAAATGTCCTCTAAGGCTCCCTTTCTGGGGATGGGCTGCTTCTCCTAAGTCTGTGTCAGGAAGACCACAGAAAAACAGCTCACGAGTAAAACCAGAAAAGCTAGAAGGCGAACCATTTCCAACAGATGTCACTGTTGTTTATCCTGTGGTATAAAAGTGTTGGCTATGCAAAAGATAAGCCAGAAACTCCAGTTGACTTCCTCCACTGCCCCAGTCAGTTTCTGCAAATATGTGCACCTATTTGATGATAGTTTTGCTAACTATCTCTTGCTATTAATTTTTTACTTTGGCTTGCTATATACTTAATAAACTCATTCAATAAACTGAAGGTATGGCTATCACAGATCATTCCCTGAGCTATACAAAACACAGACCAAGACTGAAAATTTCAAGGGGCCTATATTTATCCTTGTGAGGCTGGCAAAGTAATTCAATTAGAAGGCTAAGATTAAGACTAAGTAGTGGCTAAAAGAAGCCCTTTCTCCCTGAAGATTCCTGTGCTGGTTGCTGCTTTAGGTGCTCTGGACTCTGCGATGTCCAGGTAAGTCTGGTAGGTTTCATCAACACTGTTCAATGACTGTATTTCTTTTAAAAATTTTATTTGTATGGGTGTTTTTCTTGAATATGTATCAGGTGTGTGCAGTTCCCATAGAGGTCAAAAGAGGACAGACATCACATCCCCAGGAACTGGAGTTACAAATGGTTGTGAGCCACCATGGGCTTACTGGGAATCGAACCCAGTTCTCTGGAAGAGCAAACAGATCACTTAATGATTTTTGGCTCATCACTCTGAGAATGCATGGGTCAGCAACCACAAATCTTCAGCACCCCAGGTGCCAAGCCACCATGAGTCTAGCTCAGCTATTTCCATATTGAACACATGCCCAGCCATTTCCCAGGGTCTGAATCTTTGAGAGAGAATTAGGATGGCCTAATGATTTGGGGCTTGGCCAAGAGAGCCACTTTTGGAATTGGACAGATCTACAAGTTCTTGTTGAGCTTAGGGGAGAATGGTTTTAGTAACAGTGAGTTAAGTCAGGCTCTGAGTCTCACTCAGTGTTTGTCAACTGCAAGATCATAAGGTTTCATTGTCTTGATTAGACCAAGGCATCTAATCAGGACAGCTGTGTGGATGAGCCTTCTGTTTCTTGATTAGTCTAGGTTGTTGTGACACACTTGAAAAGTATCTAGAGGATGGTGCTGTTATCTTCACTTCCTCTTCGGCATCTCCAGGATCATTCTATGTGTCCTAGACTAGTCCTTAATTCAGAATTCGTCAAACTCATGATCTTAGCCTCTGCCTTATGGATGAGGTCCCCCCGCCCCAGAACAAGTTTCTACAGAAATCCTAGGCTACCACCTATATACAAATGATGTCCCATTATTACTCATTGAGTATGCAAGACAGCTCTCCATTTGGCATGGGGTCAGTACCCCAGCCTCCATTTGCAGGGGCCGGTGATCTAATTTCTCTGTCTTCTATTTTGTCTCTAGTCTAGCTCACTATCTCTTCCTACCACCAGATGGTGGAAAGTGGAAAGGAAACAACAGGCTAGTAAATGAGTGTGGTTGCAGGCAAGTCTTTATGGCTGAAAGGTGTGGTGGGGAATGATTCCCCTCCCCCAAAGGAGCTTGTGATTGCCCAGGAATTCCTATGAATTTCTATTTTCCTTTTAGCGTCCAATAAATTGTTGGCTATACAGGTTTGAGGTCAATATGGCACAACAATGTCTGATGGAAAACGAGCCAAGCTTTGTCTCTGGACCTAGAAAAATTCCTAAACAGGAGAAGCCCACACCTGGTCCAGGCAACGCTGGGTCAGGTGTAGTAAGGAGGGTCCAATCCTGTGAGAGGCGGTGCCCAGCGGCACACCTGCGCAGCAGCCTCACCGCGCCCCTCTCTTTGGTCTCCTCAAGCCCACCACCTGCCACGCTCCAAAGTCGCACCTGGCCTGCCAGCGTCCCGGGGCTGCAGGGAAAGGCCCCTCCCTCTAACAGCTCCCTGCTAGCAGCCCTGTACCCATTGCTGTCACCTGTTAGTAATCAAGCCAGTGTCCGGCTCTTCTTCCCCTCCCCCAGTCCTCCTTCCCTAGGGTCCGCCTTCCGATCCACCTTTTTCCGCGTGCCCCTCAACTCCAACGCCCCCACCCTCAAAGACCCCCTGAATCTCCTCGGGTCTCGAGGAGTCTCGCGGCATTTCCCGGGGCGTGAGCCCAGCAGTGGCGGATAGGGGGCGACCGCGGCGGAGCTCGGGCCGGGGCAGAGCGGGCAGTGAGGGGGTCGGCCAAGCCCCGCCGCCAGAGGACGCACCCCGGAGTCAGGCCAGACGCTGCTCGGGCCCCGCCCCTCGGCCCCGCCCCGCCTGGCGGCCGCGCCTCTCCAGCGGGCGGAGCTGCGGAGCCTCGCAGCGGCGAGGAGGAGGGGAGAGCAGGCTCAGAGGCGGCTGCCTTGCGCTGGGCTGGGCGGTGCTTTTTTTTTTTTTTTTCTTTTTCGCAATTTCCACTCTCCGAGAGCAGGAAACCCGGAGCAGCCGGGCGCAGCGGGGCCGCGATGCAGCAGCAGCAGCAGCAGGAGTCGCCCCAGGGCAGCAGCGGCAGCGGCAGCAGAGGCAGCAGCGGGCGGCGCTGAGCTGCCACCACTGCTACTGAGGAAGAAGCCGGCCCAGCTGCAGCCGCGTCCCAACGCCCGCGCCCTCGATCCCCGCGCCGCGACCTCGGCGCTCTGAACCCCACGCCCGGTTCTGCCAACTTTCAAGCTGCTTCGGCGGCTCCGCCCGGCTTGGCGCCAATGGGTGAGTGCAAGGGCAGCCCACCCCTGTGTTGGGTCGGCGCGCCCATCCCGGGACCACGGACCCGGGGAGGGCGCCCCGGAGCAGAGCCGGGAGAGTGACATCGCGCTGGGCGCCCTCCTTCGCCTTGCGCACCCGGATTCACTCTCTCTTGCTTTAGTGTCCCTGCAGAGCCCGCGCGCGGCACGGATAGTAACCCGAGGGGGCCTGGGTAGAGAATAGCGGGGGCTGACTCTGGGGCGGCTTGGGTTGAGGGATGCAGGGGGTGTGGTTGGCTTTTTCGGGTGGGCGGGGAGAGTTTTGTCTTCGCTATTTTTCTTACCCAAGCATACCCTCCCCGCTCTAGGGACGCGGGTACCTGGATTTGGTGGATTCTGGCCCTGTGGAGGGCTCTTGGGGTTCTTGGTGCCTGTCTGGCCCAGGCTGAGAAGAACCTAGAATCTCGGAGTCTTTGGGGGAGGGTTAGATTGCCCTGATTGCTGGCTGGTGTGGTGATGGGAGGTTAGGAAACGCCCCAGTACCAGGCCTGGTGGGCTGGCTGTCCCAAGGTCTGAGCTCTTCCTGCAACCCCCATTTGTGCTTCCAGCTCTCACTCTCTCTGCCTGTCTTCCCCCAGTCTGGCCCCCTCTTCACTCTGATCCTCAGAGGCTACTTCCCATATCCCTCCTCTAAGTCTGCAGAGCCAGGAACTGGAAATGGAGATCCAGTTTTTGATTTACCTAGAAAACATAATTACCAGGTAGGCAGCTAACATTAGGTCTTCTGGGTCCCATTTATTATAGAGCTGACAGTGTGGGAACCACCTTACTATCTAGAAGGGCCGGCACTTTACTGAGCAAAGGACTTGTGATTGTCTGGTCTCTAATAAACGCTTGGTTTAACTAAGTCTTGCTGATGGCCAGCCTCTGCTTTTTGTGCCTCTAGCAGATTATTTTTGGGTGTTTCTAGGCCAAGCATAGCAGTCTGCACATTATAACAAATGATTATAAAGTGTATTCAGGTAATAGGATCTTGGTACACCAGCCAGAAAGGGTGGGCAGGAGTCACAGGATGCTCATGCATACACAACAAGCACTGGAGGAGAGGTCTAGCTCAGTAAGTTGTTGATCAGTGAAGTTCAAATCCCATTTGTTACTGTTTACCAAAATGTCTTTCCCTTTCCCAGAGTGGTAGTGATGTCGTGGCCTCTCAACGTCAGTGTCACCTTTTTCACAGTGCCCTTTTCTGATGATCACACCACTCCAGGTCTAAATGAGTTCCTTTCTCATATGACACTTTTTTCCCACAGCAGTATTACCTATTCTAGTGCGTTTAATATTTATCTCTCCACCTGGGCTCAGTGACCATTGGGACAGTATTGTGCTGTATGGTGCTGCTCACAATGGTTTTTCTTTGATGTCTGGTGCAGACCAGGCTCTAAATCAATATTGGATGGATGGATGGATGGCATGCAACACTTCTACTCCATGGAAGACACAATATTTAATTCATACTCTTTTTTTGCTTTGCTTTGATTAAGATGATTGAATTCATTTGCAAAAGTAAATACTTTAAAACCCTTATAGGTCACTTTAGAAATGTACTACTTTCTCCCGAGGTGATAAGAAATGTTGTTGGGATCACCTTTCCTTTGGGGTGGGCTACTTGAAAGAGTTATATACAAAAAGAAGTTGTCAGTTTGCATGAGCAGGCTGTGCTTTGTAGATCTCAATGGAAAGAGGATGGAGATTCCTTTAAGAAGCAGCAGACCTGTTTATCACTGAGATCTAAACTGTTTGCATTCTTTAGACTCTCTTAACAAAATGAGAGTGCTTCTGCAATTTATAGTCCTTTCCAGTGTCATTTTAAAATTGTAACCATTATGCTGCAATCAATTATTATTTATTTCAGGAGTTCATACATAGAGGCACCAAGAGTGAATGCCATTTAATTCATTATAATGCACCTACGTGGGATTTAATGTGTTTGTAGTAGTTTGTGGTTAAAACTCACCTGCTATTTTCTAAAGAGTCCTTAGTGGTATATTTGTAATGAAGTACAGATATTTAATAGTTGATTCTATTTGTTTCTAATAGAAAGACCTAGCGGTGCTAGGGTTCTGCATGAGACACACACACACACACACACACACACACACACACACACACACACACACACACTCGAGCACCGAGTCTCTTACTCCAAATCTCTCTGGTTTTCAGAAGATTTATCTCATTTATCAATTTGATACTCTTGGTTAGCCTGATGATATTTTTTTCCAGTGATGACTAACATAATCAAATCATATCATATAGACTTTGATCTGAACACTAACTGAAAGTCACGAAATCCCTAACCCTGAAATGAAGTTGGCTAGTTGTGCAGTGGTCTCTTACAAAACACTGTGAACCTCCTGGGAGGGGCCTATAGTGCCAGACACAGGGAAAGCCTCTTATAATTAGAGCAGTGCAAGTACTGTGACCCAAATCTGTGAGTAGTGAAGGGTTTGCAAGCCAAGCAAATGACTTCTGTTGAAGGATTTTCAGAGTAACAAAGTTTGGGCAGCGTGGGGCAATGCTGTGGTCAGTGGTAGACTATGCTGAATGAAAGCTAAAATGAATACAATGCAATGCCTTCAAACAAGTCTTGACTTAAAAGATGGAAGGGCCCACCCCTTTATTTTGCATAAGCCATGGTCAGAGCAAAAGCCATGGCCTTGCTGATTGCACAGACCATGGTTGTTTCTGATTCTACTCTTCCAGTTACCTTTGCATTACTCATACTTGTTAATAATGCTTGTGTTTGTAACTTCTTGAAATATGCTACCTGCAGTGATAAATATGTGTCCATCTATCCATCCATCTCATTATGTATTTATCTCCTGCTTTGTGCCAGAAAACAGGCTGGTGTTATGTGTAGACTGGCCCACTTAAACTTCTCAGTCTAGTGGAGGATGGGAGTGCAAGGGTTGTGGCAGTGTGTAAGTAAAAGCAATAGTAAGTGCCCTGAAGGATGAGAAGAGGAATCTGCTGTAGACCAGAAAACTGGTGAGGATGATGTTTTTGAGGAGATTGTCAGTCACCCACCCTCCCTGGGAACACACCTGGCATTCACCAACCTGAGTTTTCTTCTCCTTGTACACCATGAGGACTGTGAGACCTCTGAACAAGGGGATGTGAGGGAGGCTATCTTAGGGGCTGTGTACCTGTGTCAGGTGTCCTGGGGAACATTTAAAGGAGCCAAACATGGCTCTGGCTTGGATGCTGTCATGGCTACTTCTGGGATTGAATATTTTAACAAATGTTCTCTAGAAGAGGGAAAAATGGAGCCAGGCAAAATCTGGGCTTGGTATAAAAGCAGCAGGCACTCATGTTAGCAAGATGGGGGATGTCTGCTCACATTTATGGTTTGGACAAAGTTCATGTTTTGTCTGTGTTCAAACGTGATTATAGGGTGGCTTTGTTTATGTCTTGTCCTGTTCTGATCACAAACTGGCCTTGTCTGCTGCTGCTGCTCCTGCTCTGAGGGATTGTTGCTCCTTAGCAGTGCACCCAGACTGTGAGCACCCAGCCAGCTTCCCAATAGTAGGCTCCCTTTTGTGTTTCTCAAAGTTGACCAGAGGTGGGTGAGGTGAAAGGGTTTTTTTTTGGGGGGTGGTGGTGTGTTCCATGACTACTACTTTACTACCAGCTAGCTTTAGTCTTGAGCTTTCTGTACAACACTGAGAGAAACGAGCAACTGGAATGCTATACCAGGGAAACATGGAATAATCCAGTGCAGGCTGCTGAGAACAAAGAGATCAGGTGCTATGTGAGAAAGAAACAGCACAGGAAAATACCAGAATCCTTACAGTATTAGAAGGGAGCTACTGACAGTGGCTTTCAGAAGGCAGTACTTTGGGATCACTTGAGAGACAGAAATTCTTCAGTAGTATCCCAACAGACCTACAAAACCAGGAACTCTGGACAATGGGGTCCAACAATCAGCATTTGAATAACTACTCTAGGATGTTGTTTTTTAATTTTTAATTTTTCATGCACATGCACCATTAGTGCTCATGGAGGTTAGAGGACAACTGGTGGGAACCGGTTCTCTCATTGCATCTTGTAGGTACTAGGGATGGAGCTCAGCTGGACGTAGTTGCCAGCAAGTTCCTTTACATGCTAAACTGTCTGGTTCTGATCCATGATCAAGTATCCAAGCTGCTTGCCTTTTGGGTGATATTCCTGCCTCATTGGAGTGCTCGAGGTATCCTGTTCCTAACAAGATGTTTTCTGGGCATTACGCTGTGCACATCAGGGCTGCTGGGAAGCAACATTATTCTTCTCCCCATACTTGTATTAAGTATGCCTTTTGCTGATTTCTCCTGGATCATTGAACCTTCATAATTACTTTCTTCCTCCTTGAAGATTCTATCTTTGCTTTTAAACTTTAGAGTTTCAAAAGTCATCTGTAAATTTTTGAGTATGCCCCCCCCCATTTGTGTATTGCAAACTCAATCTCCCAATTAATGTTAATGGTATTTGGGGTTGCAGCCTTTGGAAGGCAAGTAGGGTTGGATGAAGTAATGAGAGTGAGCCTCCATGATGGAATTAGTGGTTTTATAGGAACAGGAGGAAACCTGTTTTGATATCTTCCACTGTGATATGAAGCAACAAAGCAGCCCTTGCCAGGAGCCAGGCAAATGCCAATGCCATGTTATTGGACTTACTGACCTTTAAAAGACTAAGCCAAGTTAACTTCTCTTTATAAATTACCCATCCCAGGGTATTTGGTTATAAGAATGGAAAACAGACTTGGATACCACCTTTAAAATTCTACTTTGCCTTTATTGTTTTCATCTTTGCTCAAGAAACTGCTGTGTCTTGGGACAGCTTTTCCCCATGCCTGTACTTTTGTCATAGAGCCTGTACCTTTGAGGATGACTGTCTGTGGCACTGCCCTGACAGTGTTCTGGAATCTATTCATGTCATGGTAACTCATGAACAGTCTGTCTCCTGTTTACAAAACACACAAACACAGTCCTTAGAATCTTTGAATTAACTTTAATTTACTGTGAAGACTGGAACCCCTTTTCTTGGCTTCTTAGACACCCTAGTTACTTACTCCCAGTTTCCGATACTACTCTTGTAATCTCTAGTTGAGCCCTAAGTGTCTTTGGAATGGGTCCCACGTGCCTGTCCTCTGGCAAATGCCTTAGAGCAGTGATTCTCAATCTGTGGGTCACAACCATCTTGGGGTCACATATCAGATACCCTGCATATCTGCATTATGATTTTATTTACATATTTACATTATGATTTATAACTGTAGCAAAATTACAGTTATGAAGTAGCAATGAAACACTTTTATGGATGGTTGAGAAGCACAGCAATAGAGAATCTTCTGAAGCTTGGTAGCCACCCCAGACCTTCTCTTTCCACAAGCATTCAGTCTTCTGAGTCTTGGCCCATGTAGCTCCCTCCTTGGGAGTGCATGTATGTTTTGTAGTTGTCCTGCATGAGTTTCCTCTTGCTGCTGTAACAAATTACTACAAAGTTAGTGGCTTAAAACATCAGGACCCAAAGTTCAAAATGAATTTTATAGGGTCAGTATCAAAGTGTGGAAAGGGCTGCCTTCTTTCTGGAGGATTTTTGCTCATCTTGTCCAGCTTCTATTGGCTCTTGCATTGCCTTGGTTCATAACTGAATCTTTCCCATCTCTGCTTTCCTATTGTCACATCTGTCTTATTCTGACCCCTACCCATTATAAAAACTGTTATTTATTGAACCACTAGAGAATCAGGAGACCCTCCTCTTCTCAAGGGCTTTAACTTAATGAGCCACAGGTTCTGAGGATTAGGACATAGAGAGTTTTTTTTTTTTTTTTGTGTGTGTGTGTGTGTGTGTGTGTGGTTTTTCGAGACAGGGTTTCTCTGTGGCTTTGGAGGCTGTCCTGGAACTAGCTCTCGTAGATCAGGCTGGCCTTGAACTCACAGAGATCTGCCTGCCTCTGCCTCCCGAGTGCTGGGACTAAAGGCATGAGCCACCACTGCCCAGTGGACATGGAGAGTTTTGAGGAGCACATTATGTAGCCTCCATACCCCTCATTCTTCTTGTGAAGACTGCTCCAAAGATTATTGTACAGTACTTCATCTTTTATGAAGTCTGCCATCTCCAACTGGGTCCCCACCCCCACCCGCAGCCTGGCTCCACTTCCCTGGCTCATTGCCTGGCATACAGTAAGAGCCATATGCTAATGAATGACTGAGTAACCCTTTCACCCAAGTGTGTTCACTAGTTGTAATTCCTGAGACTGTGGACTGCAGCTCTCTCTCTCTCTCTCTCTCTCTCTCTCTCTCTCTCTCTCTCTCTCTCTCTCTCTGTGTGTGTGTGTGTGTGTGTGTGTGTGTGTGTGTGTGTGTGTGTGTACAGTTCTGTACCTCCCCGCACCCCACCTGGGGGCAAATTAGGTTGCAGTGGTCTGTTTGCAACATCTTCTGGTGATCTAAAGAGTAACAGCTTATGTGTCACATGGCTTCCATGAAGAACTACAAGTTTCAATTGAGGTAGAAAATTCTTCCTGACTCTGATTCTCATTTCTCAGTCTCTGGAATTGAAATGCTGGATGGTTTTTTCCTGTCATGGCCTATTCCAC
This sequence comes from Cricetulus griseus, assembly GCF_003668045.3. Lineage (NCBI taxonomy): Eukaryota > Metazoa > Chordata > Mammalia > Rodentia > Cricetidae > Cricetulus > Cricetulus griseus. Next base: position 94,580,513 of record NC_048604.1, read on the forward strand.
TTACTGATGATGCTGAGGCTCACAGAGGTATAGTGTGTGGCCTCTTAGCAGCAACTGATGACTCCAGTATTGAGGAAACAGCCACACCCAATTTCTAGGTTCTCTGTTAGTGTTAAGGTCCCACTTTAGTGGTTCTTGTTCAAACCTCTTCCCCAGGAATGTTGTCTGTATGTGTGTTTGTTTGTTTATTTATTTATTTATTTATTTATTTATTTGTGGTGCTGGGGATTAAACAAAGGTTCTGCCACTGAGCTGCACCCCTAGCTCACTTTTTGAGACAAGGTTTCACTATGTAGTCCAGGCTGGCCTAGAACTTATTTTGTCAAGACTTGATTTGAGTTCTTCTTCCACTTCCCTGGTGCTGGGATCACAGGCATGCAGTACAACACCTGGGGTCCAGTATGTTTTTAAAGACAGCTTTATTGAGATATACCTTGGAGTTTCCTGGTGTTTGATATATTACATGACTACTTTTTAAATTTGTGGTAAATGTATATAAGGAACTTTACTATTTTACGTTTGCAAATTGGTAATATAAAAGCATATTCACGGTGCTCAGCAACCATCACCACTACCTAGCTTTAAAACTGTTTTAAAATTCCTCCTCCACAGTACTTTTCTAAAGTGAAGCGCAGAGTCCTGTCTCCTAGGGGTTTCTGGACCTACTAGGTATTTTAGAGAAAACTTGAAAGCTCAAGGCACCCAGTTGAGATTTCTTAAGGAATACAGGAAAAAGAAAGCATGATTTTGTTTTAAAAATGCTTTGACCCTTGTTCCCTCTGGGAGAGACTTCATTTTGTTCATGCTCTATGTACCTTCCCTAGTTACATCCCTGTCATTCCAGGGCAGACATTTGGCTGTATTTTGACATCCGGAAGCAGTTGGCATGACTTGATTGGGTAGTAGCTTCCTTGGGAATCACTGGAATTTACTGAGAATGTCTGAATCCTGGAATAAAACACTGCAATGCCAAACTAATACCTAGATTTCACACATCCAGCAACAGTTTCTTCCCTTAAATTCTTTCCCATAGCAATGGTCACTGGCTGATGATGAGCACTTGTTTTCCAACTTGATCTCCGTGTTCTGTGGACACATCTTTTGGGTAGCTCTGTCTTTTTCATTAGGGGATACTTAAACTGAACAGACTGTAGCTGGTGGCTTTACTTCAGAGATTAAACCATGCTTATATTTAGCCTCAGGAGGAAAAAACTGTAATAATAAAACTCATGCTATTTGTTGAGTATTGGTTGGCAAGCAAAGGTCTTTGCTTATTTTTTCTTCCAGTGGCCATGAAAGTGGTGGGACCACCCCAGGAGGTTAGTCTGTCCCCAGGTGCAGGAGCAGAAAGGCAAGATGAAGTGCAGTTTCAATTGCTACTCCCCCCACCATCTTGGATTACATACTATAAATATTTTGATGCTCATTAATCATCCATTTTGCATAGCAAATTTAGGTCGTTAAGTACTATAGAACAGTATGTATAGACAATTTAAATTACCATCTCTTTAAACTTGAGCCCCTTCTACAGAGTGATTTTCAGGACAGCCAGGGCTACACAGAGAAGTCCTGTCTCAAAAAGCAAGGAAACAAAGAACCAAAATCCCCCCAAATCTCCAAAACACTAACCACCACTAACAACAAACAGAACCCTTCAGCACCTGATGGTTGTGGCTCGTGAACACAAACACTTGTATTTTTTCTGTTTTGTTTTTCTGGACTGTTCTAGACTTGGAAGACTTGAAGCCCTGTTCTAGTTCTGGTCCTCTGGGGCTACAGCAGTTTTATCCATCACCTGCCACCTCTCCGTACACTTGTAATTAGCTTGGTGTGCTGTCTAATTATTCCAGTTATTTCTTTGATTATGTATTTTGACATCCTGAAACAGTTGACGTGAGTTGCTTGAGGAGTAGCTTTCTTGGGGATCACTGGGATTTGGACAAGATCAGGAAAGGCCTGCCTTGCCTTGCTGTCCCCTCTCCTTGGCCAGCTTCTTTATGGATCTCCATTTTCTTCACCAGATAGTTTTGGAAGCTGCCTCTGCCTGAGCATTTTATAGACTGGCTGTTGAGTGAAAGGATTCATAAATGAAGTTTGCCTTTCTCCTACTTTGGTCATTAAAAATGAAACAAAAATCACCTTTTAAAACTTGATCAAAATGGGATGGTTAAACCACTTAACTATCCCCTTTGTTCTCAGGAAACTACTGTGTTTTTGAGAGGTCTCCATGTACTGCCCAGATTGGTCTTAGCCTTCTAGGACTCAAGGTATACCCCTGCTCTAGCCTTCTGAGTGACTTGGACCACAGTTACTATGCTGATTTCAACAAATCATTTCATGGAGAACAGGTGGTAACACAGCTACAGCCTATCAATAAATTTATTTGGCTACCTAAGTCAGGTTGTGTTGAGTGTTTGTTAATGGATGGGGAGTTGGAGCTGTTTTGACCATCAGAAAACAACAGGAGGAAAGTCATATTTTTGGAGGATCCTGGGAAGTGGGGTTGGGAGGGTGGGAGTTGTCACCAATTAAGAAACTAAGTGGGGGGGTGGCTGGAGAGATGGCTCAGAGGTTAAGAGCACTGACTTCTCTTCCAGAGGTCCTGAGTTCAATTCCCAGCAACCACATGGTGGCTCACAACCATCTGTTATGAGATCTGGTGCCCTCTTCTGGTGTGCAGATATACATGGAAGCAGAATGTTATATACATAATAAATAAATAAAATCTTAAAAAAAAAGAAACTGAGAGGGAGGAGCAGCTCACACACTGCTAATCTGCTTGCTTGGCATGAGGCTGCAGGTGCTTGCTTGAGAACTTTCAAAATTATTATTATTATTATTATTATTATTATTATTATTATTACTTTGTCTTGAGATAATCTCTCATGTAGCTCAGACTGGGTCTGAACTCACTCTGTAATTAAAAATGACCTTAAATTCTTGATCCTTTTACCTCTACTTTGCAAGTTCTGGGATTGCAGATGTGCACCACAACACAGCTTCAAACTTAAAAAAATAATTTTAATTTTATTTTATGTATATGAATGTTTTGGATGTGTACATATTTGTGGACCACTCGTATGTCTGGTGCCTTCAGTGGCCAGAAGACTGCTTCTGATCCCTTGGAACTGGAGTTACATATGGTTGTGAGCTATGTGAGTGCTGGGAAATGGACCTAGGTCCTCTGAAAGAACAACCAGTGCTCTTAGCTTCTGAGCCATCTCTCCAGCCCAATATTATTTTCAAAGTTAGATTTTGGAATAGATTACTGATCCACAATATCCAGAATTCTAAAGGCAAAAATACGCAAACATTTAAAGGCCTTTTTGGGTGTGGTGGTGTGAACTTAGTTTGAGGAGAACCTTACTCAAGCAAACAACAAAAAAGGAAGACTATCTTTCCCATTCCTGACCTCCAGGTATGCTGTGCCCCTTCTCATAGGCTATTGGTAGTTTGTTCCTGGAGTTCCCTTTCACAGGAGGTTTCATACGTATAGGTAAGAAGTTATGTCCATTTTCCCCTCATTTTTTAATGTCATAATTGATGGATGATGAGCACATTTCTATTGCACTTGTAGTTTTTGCTCCCTGGGGACGTGCTTTACAATTCTGAGTCCTCTCATTCATTCATTCATTCATTTGTACATTCATTCATTCATTCATTCATCTTTGCAGTGGTAGGGATGGAACCCAGGGCATTGCATATGCTGTACAAGTATACCACCAGTCAGCTGCACCCCTAGCTTCCCCACCCTATTTGACAGGACATGTGACTGTTGGACAATGTCTCTGAGAGACTTGTTACAATCTGAAGTTTTAACTGGTCTGTGTTCTTAACTGACAGAAACTTCATCCTGATTCTTAGCTAGCTGGTCTAGGTCTAGGTTTTTAGCTAAGAACTATCTTTCCTTTTTCACTGGGCCTGTGTGTGTGTGTGTGTGTGTGTGTGTGTGGGTGGGTGGTGGGTGTGGGTGGTGTGGGGGTGTGTGGGTGTGTGGGTGTGTGGGTGTGTGGGTGTGTGGGTGTGTGGGTGTGTGGGTGTGTGGGTGTGGGTGTGGTGTGTATACCCCGAGCCCACTAATCTGAAAAACAGTATATTTATTCTCAATTACAGGGTACTTTCATGCAATCTAAGGATACCTGCTGAGGGAGAGCCTGGAGCTGAGTTTAGGCCAGCAGTACAATGGCTCTCTCTCCTTCTTGTCCCCATTCTCTCTATGCATACTGCAGTTTCCATGTGCACACGTGGTTTGTTCTCAGTGCCAAATTTCTTCTGGTGAAGTCTGACCCCACTGGCGTCTGAATCCATCCCTGCACATAGGTGGCTGCTTTTCACCTCATGGAGACAGGGATGGTGGCACCTAGTTCTAATCCTCTTCTGAAGTTTAAGAAGGCCTACTTGGTAGCAGACATGTGACAGGTACTGGAGGTGCCAGGATACATTGATGGCCCTGGTGCCATGGAGTGCCATGGAGTGCTTGTGGGCCTGCCCTTGGGACAGGCATAATGAGAAGAAGGTTTACAAGCCATAAGCTGGAATATCTGGGAGTGCCATGTGTCTTGTTTGTCCTGTCTTTCTCTTAACAAAGGGGCTAATGAGGAAGGCAGTGTGGCCTTTCCTGTGATGTGGCCATCAAGACAGTCATGTTCTTGAATTGTGTGTGTGTGTGTGTGTGTGTGTGTGTGTGTGTGTGTGTGTGTGTCCCTTTTGAGAGCCTGTATTGTTTAATGGAGTCCAGTTTCTGTTTTTGAGTTGGTGGCACTTAAAAAGCATTTGGAGGCACTTGCCTGGGTTGGTGATAGCACTGCATGGGGGAAGGGTCCAGTTGTGACATTGTCTGGTTTGTTTTAGGGAACCTGTGGGTTTTTAAGTGGAGGAAGAGATGAAGCTATTGTGACAAACACCCATAGCCTGCTGGGTTAACCCCTGAGGCTGCTATGAGTTCAGGTAAAGGGACCAAGGGACTCTCACATCCTGCTTCCCTCTGGCTGTCTGCTTCCTCCCTCCTGCCTTCTTCTCATACCCCCTCTCTCTGTTTCCTCACCTCCTCTCATCCCCCACCATATGTTTCTCCCTCCTTACTTCCTGTCCTTTTCCAGCACCCTCACGTTCTGTCTTCCTCCATTTTTTTAAATCTAGATCCTTCTTATCTCCTCTCACTTGCCCTCTTTCCCCAGCCCTATCTCTGTCCCCTAGCCTCATCACTGCCCCCTTGATCTCCCACCCCATCCACCCTGACACCCTTCCTCAGGCCTGTGCACCCACATCCCTTTTCTTTGTGTCTAGCTTCCTCCCCCTTCTCATTCTCTCTTTCACCCTTCCCTCTCATCTGGTCTATAGCCCTCTCTTTTTCTCCTTGTCTCCCCTTCCCCCATTTTTGAGATAGGTTCATACTTTTTATCCCAGGCTGGCCTGGACCTCACGGTACTTCTGCTTCAGTCTCCCAAGTGCTAGCATTACAGCTTTCTACATTTGGGTTCTTCTTCCAACCCAGCTCTCTCCCTTGAAATCCTTCTGTCTCCCCATCCCCCCAACCCATTTGTTTCCTATACCACCATCTCTCTCACATCCTGTTTTTTTCCTTTAAACCATCTTCCATAGAGGATTTGCATGTGCCTCAGATTTTCAACGGCACCATTATCTCTCTTTTGTTCAGTCTTGGAGCCAATAAAAATATTGTTTATCTCTGGTCTAAAGTTAAACAGTCCATGTGCAGAAAGATTGAGTAGGGGGGATGTGTGCTCTCCCTGGGGAAGAGGAAGCTTGGGGAGTATCCACCCTTTGTCCCCACAGACAGCGCTCCTCAAAGGGCAGGAAGAGCTAGGGAGGGGGGATGAGTGTGAGGAGGCTCTTCCAGTCAGTCACAGTCAGCCAGTCAGGGAACAGTGTAGTGCTTGTAGCTTTCTCAGCAGGGCTTCATCTCCTACTGAGGTCCTGGGAAGGTCTAGGGCAGTGCTTTTATTCTGGCTCCAGTGTTAGCTAACTTTAAAGAATTTTTACTTATAAACACATAATGGCTATATGCAGACATTAGAAAATATCAAACAGGAGAACTTAACCACTCATGTAGTTCATTTTATTTTGGTATTTTTGTTTAAAATATTTATTGTTGTCAATATGGGAGTGTGTGTGTGTGTGTGTGTGTGTGTGTGTGTGTGTGTGTGTGTGTGTGTAGGTCAGATGACAAGCTTAGGTGCTAGTTCTCCCCTTACACCTTGCTTTTGAGGCAGGATATCACTTTGCTGCTGTGCTGTGTACTCCAAAGATGTTGGCCTTGGAGGATTCTCCTGTCGCCACCTCCCATCTTGCCACACGATTACAGACACATGTCTCTGAGTCTGCTTTGACATGGGTTCTGGAGATCCAAACTCAAGTTGTTATATTTGCTCAGTGAGGACTCTTACCTGATAAGCCTTCTTTTCAAGCACAGCAAGTATATTTCTTTGGGGGATTTTTAGTATATAAGTATGAATTTGTGTACATGATATGTATACACACATACATATTCAAGCTTCTTTTAATTTTATAATAATCTTATAAGCTGATGTTTTAGTAGCTGAATATTTGAGCACATGTATCTTAATTTATGTGTCAGTCTCTATAATCTAGCATTTAATTTGCTTCCGTGATCTTTGTATTCTAAGAATGCAATATTGTCCCCCCCTTTTAAGATTTGTGTTTATTTTTAGTTATGTATATGTCTGTGTGTGGTATGTGTACATGTGTGCAGATGCCTGTGGAGGCCAGAAGAGGGCATTGGATCACCTGGAGCTGGAGTTATGGAAAGTTGTGGACCACCTGACACGTGGGTACTGTGGAACCAAACTCAAATCCTCTACAAAAGCAGCAAACACTTAACTACTGAGAAATCTCTCCAGCCCCCATATTTCCCCTTTCTATCCTTAAGGAAATGAAGTGGTAGGCAGCACAGCATTTTATATCCATTTCTTGTATTCAAGGATTTCTCAACAATGTGGATGAAGATGAAAATGGCTTCCTTCAGGCTTGGGGGTTTACCACCCGTGGCCTGATAGGAGACTTGCCCTCCTGTGTTTTCTTATAGTTTTACTTCATGAAGCTGTATGACTTAGTGTGGGGAGGGGAGAAAATGCATTGTTCTACACCTCTAAAGGAAGCAGTGTCTGAGACTTTCCCATTCCCACACTATGGTACCATCTGCAGTGATTAACTATTGCTCTTACCCAGTGAAAACAAACTCTCTGGGGGTTTGCTTTCATCCCCTTCTCTTTCTTTCTCTTTCCCTTCCTTCTTTGACTTTCACCATCTGAATGGTATTTGCAGGAACTCTGTTTCCAGGTCATCCATCATCCATGCTTTGAAAATTTACTCTCAAAGCTGGGTGTGGTGGTACGCATGCCTGTAATCCCAACACTCAGGAGGCAGAGGCAGGAAGATCACCAGTTCCATGACAACTTGACATACATAGTGAGACCTAATCTCATCCAAAAAGAAAAAGAAAGAAAAGAAAAAAAAGCTCAACAGTGGGTGTGAGTCCTGCTTCAGCATGGACTACAGAATGAGACCAAGTCACAAAGTTAAAACCCAAACAAAAAGAAAGCTTCAATCTTCAAAGAGCATCAAGATGAGTGACTATAACTAGCAGGATCCAGTCTGGAGAACCACCTCAAAGCCTTGCTCATTTTATATGTTTTATTAATGGACAACCTTATGTAAAGGATTTTTTTCCTTAGCCAAGTATCCACTAAATGTGAGCTTACATACTTGATAAAAACACTAGTTGAGTATCTATGATGGCCTCCCAGGGGCCAGTTTCTGTAAAAGTTCTGAAATTCATAGATTGTAAAAAGTATTACCTTGTCAAATTCTAACTCTAACTTGTTAATTTTCTGGGTAAACAGAGTAGTTAAGTTGATACTGTGTGTATTGAGATTCAATGAACATATACAAATGTTTATTGGGTACTTATGTTTTTGTTTTGTTTTTCGAGACAGGGTTTCTCTGTGTAGCTTTGGAGCCTGACCTGGAACTCGCTCTGGAGACCAGACTGGCGTCAAACTCACAAAGATCCACCTGTCTAGGTTTGTGCCACCACTGCCTGGCTATTGGATGCTTGTTAAGCGTAAGATCTGGAATGTAGCAGCTGGAAGATAGCTATGATTCACCCACAGCTGCACATTTTGTGACATTCCTTTAATTGGGAGGAGATTGTGGTGTGGTCATTTCAGGAGCACACAACAGTGGTCGAAGCAGAGGACCTCTGAGCAAATCCTATTTATCCAGAAAGAAGGAAGTGACCATTTCAGGAGAGCCAGTTTTCAGGAAGACAGTTTTCTGGACTTTAAACCAACTTCTGGCAGCTGCTACCCCCACCCCCGTTGGAGATTCAAGAGACTGAAAATAGGTTTGATCAAATGACTAATGTTGAAGTTCCCCTCACAAGGAAACTATTTCCCATGAATCCCTATTTTGCCTTAAACTTTTAAATGTTTATTAATGTTTATTTTATCATGGTAGGTTATACAAAGTGTAAACTTACTGTTTTGGGTGCTGGGGAGATGGTTTAAGCAGGTGAAAGTGCTTAGCCACATGATCCTGATGACCCAAAATCAATTCCCAGAACTCATGTGAAAATACCCAGATGTTCTGGTGTGTATCTGAAGTCTCAGCACTCCTAGGGGAGGTGGGAGGTGCAAAGAGGAGAACTGCCTAGGACCTCTCCAACTGGCTAGCCCGAGGTAGTCAGTACTCAGCAGAAACAAGGGAGTCCCTGCCTTAAGAAGATGGAAAGCAAGAACTGACTCCGGAAAGTTGTTCGTTAATTACCACATGTGCACTGTGTCATATATGACACACACACACACACACACACACACACACACACACACACACACACACACACTCCACTTCCAAGAGTGAAGCTCAGTGTTGTTAAGAACATTCACATTGTGGTGTACCACCACCATCCATCCGTCCATCTCCAGAACCTTCCATGTTTCCTAAGTGAAACTCTGTCTTCCTGGCAGCTGTAATCCTTCTTCCGGACTATGTGAATTTACCTCATATAGATGCAATCACACTGTGAGTTCACTTATTCTTTTGTGACTGGCTTATTTCATTCAGCATATTATCTCTAAGGTTCATCCATCTGGTTGTATGTGTCAGATTTTCCTTTTTAATTGCTTTAAACTATATAATAATAATGTTAATTGAAAATGCAGGCATTTAACTGCATACAAACTGCTTTTGCTTTTAGCTCATTTACAAGTACAAACCTGAAATGAATTCACAAATTAAGCATAAATTAAGCTGCTGAAGTTCAAATCAACACTGATAGAGGCATAATGGTGTTTCAGAGATGAAGTTGGTGCTAGTCTCTGACAGGTGTTTGGGGGAGTCTTTTGTGTGTACCTGCATCTCCCATTTTCTCTTCTGTGTTCAAGCCACAGGGAGAATCTATCCTTCATACAGTTCTCATTGAGGCCTTTTCATATGGTGCAAGGTATTAAAAATGATGCTGAATGTAGATGGGTTATTTGAAGTTATATGGACTGCAGCAACCATCATTGTCAGTGTGTGATTGTGAACACATTCTTCATTGTAAGAACTCACATAGTGTCCTTGTCTTTGTCCTTTGTTCTCCTTTTCTCTCTGACCTGAAAGGAACATCTACCAGGAGTCTTCTTAAAAGTCATCATTCCCTTTTTAGAAAAATAGTTTTATCATATGTATCTCTTCATAACACTTGCATAGTTTTGTTTGGTTTTAGTGTGATAACTGGGGTTGAAACTGCAGACACTTGAGACTTGCTTGTTGTGTCTAGTTTTCCAGTTCATTTATTTTTTCCTTCCATTGTCTAGTATGCCACTGGGTGTTTGTCCTATCTGTAGCTGATTGACACATCGCTTCCAGTGTTTTCTTATCACCATTCTTACAAATGTCTCTGGCACACATATAAAATATGTATGTTTAAAAGTGATAGTAAGGAGTGATTTCACTGGGTTTCAAGTTTCTGGAGTTCCAAAGTGTGTGTAACAAGCATTTGCTCTTTTTGTGTGTGTGTGGGGGGTGTTGAGACAGGATTTCTCTGTGTAGCTTTGGAGCCTATCCTGGCACTTGATCTGGCTGGCCTCGAACTCATAGAGATCTTCCTGCCTCTGCCTCCTGAGTGCTGGGATTAAAGGCATGTGCCACCACCAAAGCCTGGCTAAGCCTTTGCTCTTAATTAGTGAATGAGCTAACCAATGAATGAAGAAAATATATTCATTAAAGGATAAAATATATGAATAATCAGTTTTAGAAGACAATGCCTAATGGACTTTCAGATTGTATGTTTCCAAAGTGTAAGCATTTCTGCTGCTCCCATTCTTAACAATATTTTCTCTCCCAGATGTATTGGGATGTAAGTTAAGCTGCTTTCCCAGAGAACCCCAGGTATATAACCATCTCCTTCTTTCTCAAGCTCATCGAAAGACTATTCAGGGTGGCAAAACTGCTATGCTTTAGGTCACTGGAACCAGGCTTCTTCTCTGCTATTGGCATAGTTGATGCTGGCTCCATAGCACCACCAAACCTCCCACCCCATGGCAATGAACCTTCCATAAGGAAGCTGCTCGTTACATCACTGTCAGCTATACCCATCAAGAACACCCCATGACAAGAATGTGATTCCAGTCTCAAATGTAGCCACACAAGTCTATGGAAAGATAATCTCCAGGGTCTGGAGAGATGGCTCAGTGGTTAAGAGTGCTTGCTGCTCTTCCAGAGGGCTGGGATTTGTTTCCAACACCCACAGTAGATGGCTCCCAACCACTTGTAACTCCAGTTCCAGGGGATCCTACATTCTCTTCTGGCCTCTGCAGGTACATGAATAAAAGTAAAATAGAAAAAGAAAGGTACTCTTCAGCTTGGCAACCATGTGCCAACAAAACATGATGGTGGGGGAGTGCTTGTTTCTGTTGCCATAACAAATTATCACAAACTCAGTGGCTTAAACAATGCAGGTTTATCCCATAGTTCTAGAGTTCAGAACTCCAAGATAGGGATGATCCTTCTTTAGTTTTGCCAGCTTTAAGGGACCACCCTCTGACATCACTCTGGCCTCTGCTTCCTTCATTGTGTCTCCTTTTCTGGCTCTTCTGCCTCTTTCTTTCATCTTTTAAAAGCCTCCGTGATTACATAGGGCCCACTCAGGCAACTGACAACATTCTTCCCACCTCAAGATCTGAGATTTAAGGCACCTGAAAAGTCTCTTTTGCAGTGTTGAGTAGCATATTCTACAGGTGCCAGGACTTCTGCTGTGGACACATGTGAGGGCAGTGGTCATTGTTCTGTTTCTAAAAAGAGGAAGGGGAAATTGGGGACTGAAGGTGGTTATCAGCTTCTGCTGTACCATATGACTGTATTTTTGTGAGACTTATGGTACATTTTTAAAGTGTTGTCAGAACTGGTAAACTTGGTGAGGACAGGGTTTTATTTTCCAGGAGTTTGTGACTCATAGCGTTGAAATGTCTTAATACTCCCCCAAACAAACCATATTTTTGAGGTCTACATCATTTCTCAGTAGTGACCAAAAAGTCTGTCAGTTTTGTTTTGCCACATTCCATTTGTGAAGGGCATTTCCAATTACTGTTCTATTCATGTCTTCTCGGGTGCTGAGGAGTCACTACCATCACAATGATTAAATGCTGTGATGTGTAGTAAGATCTTGGAACATATTGAGTCCTCAAATATTTTAAAAAATAAACAAAATCTGGGTGGGAAGATGGCTCAATCAGTCAAGTGTTTGCTGCACAAGCATAAGGACCTGAGTTTGGATCCCTCGAATCCACATAAAGGCAAACACAGCAATGCACCACTGTAATCTCAGAGCTCCTATGAGGAAATGGAAAGCGGGGACAGGAGAATCCCCAGAAGCTCATGGGCCAGATACTCTGGCATATGCAGCAGTCTCAAATGAGGTAGAGGTACATGCACTTACATTAGGCGCGCGCGTGCACACACACACACACACACACACACACACACACACACACACACACACACACACACACACGCACGCACGTGTGGACACACGGACACACACAGACACTTCATATTAGCACACCGAAGCCAGGGCCTTTTTGTGTGCAGTGACCTTTATCCGACAGTTTCTGCACATAGTAGGTAGACTAAACAAACTCCTCTTTCCTAATGCCTTTTTGTCCTTCAGTCTGTGTATTCATCTGTTCTGAGTGGAGAGGACAGGGAGAACACAAATATTTTTTGACATGTGCTATAGATCAGAAAGTTTGTGCACCCCAGATTCATTCATATGTTCATGTTCTAATCCCCAATGTGGACCTATTTGGAGATGATGTCTTTAGGAGAATTAATTACAATTTCATTCATACTCCTTGAGGCAGCCTGATTTAAAAAATTGTACTTTTTCTTTTGCCATTAATTGCTTCCTTCTGGCAACAAAGAGGCAAGTGAGTAATTAGTGGAATTCACATGCACCCATTTTTATACACGTTAGGACAAACTCCAAATTTCCTTAGGAGCTTCTAGTAGCCAACATCACTCGTTGTCTTCTGCGGGCTCCTGAAGCACCTACCCACAGCTTCCCTGGGTTCTGTTGTCTTTGCCTGTTCAATTCCCTCCTTGTTGTCCTTGACCCTGGCTTGGGAAGTCTTAGCTTTTAGCCTGGAGCTGACAGTTCTTGCCTAGGAGGTGGAAGAGAATAGCACGTTTAACTAAAAGAAGTCATACATGTGCAGTTTAGTAGTTATGAATGGGAAGAAATCACCAATTGGTGAAGATCTATTTCTTTTTGAGGTGGTCCATGAAACCTCTTGTTTACCTTTGTTTTACTTAGATTTCTGGAAAATGGAAGACTAGGAGCTTCGTTGGTAGCATTCCTAATTCCGCTTCCTTCTTTTCTCCCCACCCTAACTCAGATACTTCCAACAGACAGGTTAGTGCTTGAGGGGAAAACACATGTTTATCGAGAGAACACCCAGCATTCATGCTCTGTGAACATTAGCACCCCCAAGCTCCCAGTTGTCAGGCCATGATCACAGCCTTCAAATTAACATGAGTGTACCTGCATCTAGCATGGTGTGTTACTATAATGGATGGCAAAAGAAAGTATTTGTTGAATGAGAAGAAACAACATGAGTCTAGAGGCAGAGTATTATTTCCCCAAACCAAAAGAGAACTCATCATTTAATGGTATACCTTATTGGCTTCCATTGGCCTGAAATTGGCATCTGGTTAGGGGCAACTAAGAGAGCCATTACTGCCTGTAGTCTTCTTTACTGTTGGCCATGTTGTAAGGCATAATTTTCTTTCAAATGACCTAAAAACGTAGGCATGGGAGAAGTTTGACATCATGATAGAATTTATGCCCAGACCACTTGCCGTGTATGTATGGGGATCTTCCCGTGGCCTTTGATTAGTCAATAACAAAAATTTCTTTTGCATTGAAGCTGTCAAGAAGTAACCCATTTTGTGATGAGGCTCTTGTAAAGCTTGTACCTTGTTGTTGGGACAGCTACCAGGCTTACTGTCTTTGCTGTCTCCTCTTAAGTTTCTCTGCCGTGGCTCTGCCATGGAAGAATCTCTTTATCATTTTTAGTTGTGGTCAGCTTTCAGGCTTTCCACACTTCCTCCTGGGTCTGTAATGTAGCACATTGGTGTGCCCTGGGTTGTGCAGAGTCGATCTGAGATATGGGAGACCACATGGTTATTTCTACAGGGCTCTCATCCTGCATTTTAGGGAAGTATTGCTGGCCAGCCCCTGTACTCCTCCAAAATGAGAATTTTTTTTTTTACCTTTCATTGGCTGGCCTTAAACTTCTTATCCTGAACCAGCCCCTGCTGTTTACAGCATGATCATTTCTTTCCACTAGGGAGTAATTGCTTAGAAAATGTCCTCCTGTTAAAAACACAAGTCATTCATATTTTAAATTGGCAGTGGAAACTCCTGTCAGCTGGCCTCACATTCAAATTGTCTCAGTAGTGGAGATTGCAGTGTGATGGTGGGTCTCTTTGGAAGCCCCTTGGATTATCTTGGGTGTTGGCAATCTACTTTGCCTGTTATGTGTGTCCACTCATTTGGGGATCACCACATGTGTTAGAGGCAGCTCCACCTTTGGATGTTCTTATACTTTGGAGAGTGGTAGGAGCCATATGCTGCTTCCTAGGCAACTAAGATTTGCTGAAAATAGAGTTTAAGTGGCCCTACTGTCTTGGCATTGGAAATCATTACTTTCTATGTTTAGGCTATCTTTTGTTATCCCTTACTCCTTTCAAGTTCAGACAATAGGAATCAATGAGCAAAACCTTTGTTGGGTGGACAGGGTTAGAGTTTGAATTTTCCCTCTCAACTAGTGGAAGGCATTTAGGAGATCCAAATCTAGTGAGATAAGGATGCTGAGTTCCATGCTTCTTCCCTTTCAGCCCCACCTGCCATTTAAGGAGGGCTCTGTCTCACTGTGGATTTAGGGTACTCACCACAAGAAAAGTATGTTGAGAAGAGTCAATTCTGGCTCTTTGTGAGCGTATGGCACCAGCTAAACAAATAGCCAGAGGAACAGTTTGCGTAAAAAAACAAACCTTTGAGGTTACTGAAGAGCAACACTGAGACTTGAACCCAGACATCGTGAGCTTCAGTGGGTCTCAAAAGGAAATTGGTATCATCATCCTTGGTTGCAAAGTGTGGCATTAAATGGCAAGAAAGGAGAGGCTTAACTTCCATTGCTCATTTCCTAAGTAATAATCTCATTTTACTATCCCTGTTCTTGCCCACCTTCAGTTACAGAAATAACTCTGAGTGGGTTTTCTTTTTAAAGATCTGTGTCAAACAGATACCTCATAAAATGGTACAAGCAAAGTGTTCTATTTAGAACTTGCCCTGTGACATAAAACCACATATGTTTTTAGTTAGTGAACCTTGTTTTTTTGACCTGAAGTGCTAGGAGAATGGAGACCGGTAGGTAGCAGCTATGGGTGTGAAGCTATGTTTCAGACAAAACATGAAAGTGCTGTGGACTCTGCATAGATAGATTTATTTAATTAAAACTTGCTTATTCATTCACTAGACTCCAAACATGCTGCTATGGCATTTAATAACTAGGTTTATGTATTTCCTGTTGCTGCCTGTTTTAGTTACTTACCTGTTGTTGTGAAAAGACACCATGACCAAAGACAGCTTAGAGAAGGAAGAGTTTATTTGGGACTTAAGTTTCACAGGGTGAGTTCATGATGGCAGAGCAAAGGCATGATGACAGGAACAGCTGAGAGTTTTCACCCTAATCCATAAGCACAAATCAGAGAGAGAGGGAGGGAGGAGGGAGGGAGGAGAGAGAGAGAGAGAGAGAGAGAGAGAGAGAGAGAGAGAGAGAGAGAGACTTTTGAAAGCTCAAAGCCCTCCTCCAATGACACACCTAATAAGGCCACACTTCCCAATCCTTCCCAAGACAGTTCTACCAACTAGGGACCAAGCATTCAAATCTGTGGGCCTGTGGGGGCCATTGTCATTCAAACCACAACACTGCCCTAACAAGTAACTACAAAAACAACACAAGTGTATTGTCTCCCAGTTCTATAGGTGTCTGAAATGGGTCTCATGTGTTTAGTATCAGGGTGTTGACAGGGCTGTATTTCTGTCTGGCAACTAGTGAAAAATCTCTTCTTTTTTCCCCAGATTCAGGAGGCTGCCCACATTCTTAAGTTCATGTTTCCTTTGTAAGTCTTCAAAGAAGGTGAACTCTACTTGCATCTCATCACTCTGATCTCTTTCACTGTTTCTTCCATAATGTTAGATTCACCTGTAGAATCCAGGTTAATCTCCCTGTTTTAATGCCAACTGACTAGCAATCTTGGTTGCAATTTACAGGTAATTCAGATGTAGCCATTGTTGTGATGCATTACTCTGGCTATTATACTATGGACTTTGCTCTTCTAGATGTTCACCTCATGTAGAGCCATGGTGGCAATGGTGATGGTAGCAGCTCACAGTGGAGGACAGCTTTCATCTTTGCAGCACTGCAGGAAGTTAAGAAGGTAGAATTCTCAGACCAGGGCTCACAAAGTGCTACCCTCCTACTAGAGCCTCATAGTGGGATAGTGTTAAATGGGAGCATGGATTGAAACTGGCAGTCACAGCTGGGCTGAGCAAACAGTGAGTAAGGAGGAAGCAGGAAGATGCAGACAGGAAATAGCAGTCAAGTCTGTCCCTTGGGAGAAAGAAAATAGAAGATGGGGTTGACTACTTTTGACCTAAAGAAAAGAATAAGAAGGGCTTTTTTTTTTTTTTTTTGTCCCGTGCTTTGGGATTGCTTTCTCTGTTGAGGTAATGTAGAGACTAGGCTGAATACATCTGATCTCTGTTTAGATATGTGTTGTACATTTGCCACTAAAGCACAAAGGCTTCAGCGTGACCACTCGTGTCCTGCAGTGGCGGGTAGGGAGAGCAGCAGCCCATGTAATCATCCCAGGAGAGCTCTGCCCTAGGGGATGCAAATGGATCTTGTACATATTCAAAGAGCCTTGGCCGTTTTCTCAGAATCCTAAGATATAATCTTCTATGAGCTGACCTATGATGGTTTGTGCTTTGAAGAACTAACTGTCAAGTTCTTTTGTGACACAATAGAATAGAACTTTGAGGGCCATTTCCCACAGCCTTCGATCAGAGGGTACTCTAGCCACTCCTGACTCTTGTTAGTCAGAAGATACAGCGAGAGCCTTGCAGCTTGCTCTGGAAGCTGTGCTAAGTCCTCTGTCACAGAGACTGTGTGTGACTGTGGTAAAATTGAACTAATCCCTAGAAGGAAGCCAGAGACTTCATTTTATACCCAAACATGGGTTCTGACACAGTCCTGGGTCTACTTTCCGAAGTGGGCAGAGTACTGATCTTTCTAGATTCTTCTCTGTGATTCTTACAAGAATCAGAATGACAGCACAGCATTTTCACCAGGTCATGGGTCACAGAGCCATTGCTCATGTTGATGGTGCTGCTTCATCAGCCTTGTAGTCAGTAGATTCTGATTAGTCTTGTCTGCTGGCCCACAATTCCTGGGAGAAGTGTTTATTTCTGATTTGAGTACTTCAAGAATAAAATGATCATCTTCGGGTAAGAAGTAAACTAATTAATAGATCAGAGTATATTTTACTGCTTGTTTTTGAAAGCATGAGATGATTTTTTAACACTTTTTATTTTGAGGGGCTAGAGAGATGGCTTAGTGGTTAAGAGCACTGGCTGCTCTTCCAGAGGACCTGTGTTCAATTCCTAGCACCAACATGACAGCTCCCAACTGTCTGTAACTCCAATTCCAAGGGATCTAAAACTCTTCCACAGACATATACGCAGGTGAAACACCAATGCACACAGAACAAAAATAAATTTTAAAAAATTCTTTTCAGACTTCAGTCTTACAGAAAAGATGCAAAAGTGATATTGAGTTCTTACATAGTTGTCATCCAGTTTTCCCTACTGCTGAATAACAGCTTTCATAATCATAGTACTTATTGTTAGAACTGGGAAACCAGCATTGGCATAATACTATTTACTATTGAAAGTATAATATAATGCCATCAGTTTTTCGACTAAGTTCCTTCTTTTAAAAATTGCTGTTCTAGGATCCAGTGCAGAATCTCCCATTTCATTTAGCTGGTATTCTACCCTGGGTACTCACTGTCTGTGACGGCTCCTCCATCTTTCCTGACCTTGGTACTTCTGAAGCATAGTGATCAGCTATTTGGACAACTGTTATAAAATTGTGTTTTCTCATGACTGGGCTGAGTTTACTTTTCAAAAAATCTTATTTTATCATTGAGATTAATATAATTACACCATTTCTCTCTTTCTTTCCCTTCCTCCAAATACCCATATACCCCCTCCCTGCTCTCCTTTAACTGAAACCTTACTGATTAATTTTTAACTATTTTGAAATGAGTAGTTTGGTGGCATCACGTGTATCTCAGAAGATTTTCATCATTCCAATATACTCTCTCTCATCATACACTGTCCTAAGTTAGTAGTTATTCTCCAAATAACCTCTCCTTTGGCCTCTTCTGTGATATTGGGGGTTGAACACCCAACCTAACATTTGTGTTCTATCACTGAACTACACTGCCCCAAACCATTTCATTTTTTTATTTCTGAAACAGGGCCTTGCTAAGTTGCCCATGCTGACCTTGTCCTGTCTCCATCTCTGGAGTAGCTAGGTGGCATGTGCCACCAATGCCCCAACACTTTTGCTCTTTCTCAGGCTGAATTATGGTCTGTTGGAGGCATAGATGGTGTTTTGTTTATCCTCTCATCTCTTGGCAAGGAGGAATTGGATTGTTTCCCTTTTTGGCTATTGTGAACTGTGCTCCTCTGAACATTGTACTTGTGCCACTGGGTCATGTTTTCAAAAAGGAATTTGGAGGAGCTGCACAGGACTTACTTTGGAAAGGTAGGAAAAGTAAGCATTCAGTTGTCCTGTCTCTGACCAAGGCTTTCAAAAGAAGATAGGAAGATTGTAATGGGGGGCAGGGGAAGGAGCTGGCAGAAGGATCTGGAGACAAATGTTGGCTTCTGGAGGGGCTGGGCAAGGAAGAAGCTCAACCTGTCAAGCTTGTTCAAAGCCACTGCCTCTTACAGAAGGTGTGGGAGACAGGAAGCAAGCCCACTTGTCAAAGTTAGGGTAGGGAACCAACAGACAACATTCAGGACCACAATGCTCTGCAGGAAAGGTAGCACTTTCTGCAAGTCCCAGAGCCAAGAGAAAACATCTGGGTTGGGAATAAAACTCCTTAGTAACTCTTGCCAGTATTTCACATCTTTGTGATTGCACTTCCTAGTAAGAAATGATATATTTATAATATATATTGTGTATTGCCTGTAATATTGGATATGCACAAGAGGACTGTGAGTTCAGGGCCAGTCTGAGTTACATAGTGAAACCATCTCAAAAAGGGGATGTATTTTACATTTCAACCTATGCTTGAAATTGGTGATTTCACCACGAACATATGATGCAATCTGGTATTTTCTATCCCTTTCTGTTCTAGTAGAAAACAAAAACCAAAGTCCTGCTTTTTGTGACCTTGTTCATCATTAGCCTGGAAGCACTTTGGACACAGAATCATGTGGGTGCTGGGAACAGAACCAGGTCCTTTGCAAGAACAGCAATTGCTCTAACCACAGAGCCACCATCCCTACTCTTTTTTTACTGTGTTTTTCTTGGTTCAAATTATTCATATGCTTTTGCTTGTTCCATGTTTTGGAAGCCGCCCCCACTCTATTTGGAATGTTATGATTGAACATAGAACAAATCATTGAGACCTTTTGATTCAGACTGGAATAAATTTTGTAGTAAAGTTTACATGCATAGAAAAAAAACATTTGTTTTCAGAAGCAAGGTCTAGATTTTCTTTTAGCTCTATGATTCTATAATTGATTGATTCATTGATTCATGTCTATATGTCCTTCCTTCCTTCCTTCCTTCCTTCCTTCCTTCCTTCCTTCCTTCCTTCCTTCCTTCCTTCCTTCCTTCCTCCCCGTTTGATTTTTAGTTTTTTTTGAGACAGTGTCTCATTTTGTATGTAGTCTGACTTCCCTGGAACTCACTCTGTAGACCAGGCTGGCTTTGAATTCAGAGGCCCACTTGCCTCTGCCTCCCATATGCTGGGATTAAAGGCGTGTGTATGACAGCACCAGGTGTCATTTTGTTTGTTTGTTTTGGCTTTTTGCTCTGTTTTGTTTCAGGCAGGGTCTCACCCTATAGAGTGGCCTAGAACACACTATGTGGCACATGCTGGTCGTGAACTTGAGTTGATCATCATGTCTCAACCTCCCAGGTGCTGGAATCAGAAGCGTGTGCCATGATACCCAGATGCTCTGATTTTCTCTTTTTTCCTCCCTTCCTTCCTTTCATCTTTGTTTTAAACTATCTAGAAAGATACCACCTTTAAAAAGAAAGACATTTGCCATACCTATAAAAGTCTGCAAAAGCTTGGTATTAGTATATAAAGATGTCATTTTATTATTAAATAGGGATAATTTCCCTTGCACTTACAATTTCGAGAATTCCATTGTTTATGCAGGCTTTTTTTTCCAGACACAGTCTCATGTACCCAGGCTGACCTCAGTCTTCCCGTGTAGTCAGGGTTGGCCTTGAATTCCTGATCTTGCTGCTCATATCTCCCAAGTCCTAGAATCATGGGTGTACACCACCATGGTTCTCTTAAGAGACAAGGTCTTCTAGTGCATGAACTGGGTTTTTGGAGCCCATTCCCTATGGAGGGATTAGCCTCAATACGGGGTGGGGGGCTTGCTCCTGCCTCAACTTGATGTGTTAGACTTTGTTGATGCCCCATGGGCATCCTTACCCTTTCTGATGAGTAGATGGGAGAAGGGGTGGGAAGAGGTGGGGGAGATCCGGAGGAGGGGAGGAAGGGGGAACTGTGGTTGGTATGTAAATTTAAAAAAACTTTAAAAAAGAAACCAACACATACAAAAAGAGACAAGGTCTTGCTGTGTAGCCCAGGCTGACTTTGGATTTGCTCTGACTCTGCCATCCAAATAGCTGAGAGGATAGGTATGTGCCACTGCACTCAGCTTTATGTACTCCTAGACATTTCTATTAAGGCAATTATATACTGCATGATAATGTAGTTCATTACGCCATTTCATGTATATAATGTATTTTATCATACTTAACCTCCCACAATCCTTTCCTGTTCCCCTCTTGCTCCTGCTGACCACCTCCTGTTCTCACCTAGTCCCTTTTCTGCTTTCCTCTATGCATGCATTTACTTATTTAGTTTTGGTGATCTGGGGAGTCTCATTGGGGTCATTTAAAGGGACCAAGAGAGGGATTATATACAGGAGCATGGGCTCCTTACGAGTTGGTATACCACTGAGCAAAATGTTTCTTCCTTCCTCAGAAACCATTAGCTGCCTATAAGTACTCAGGGAGGGGAGGGGCCTCATGGGCCTTGCATTCCTCCCTGACTGGATGATGGCAGGCACAGTCTTGTGCAGATTATGTACTGATAATCACAACTGCTATGAGATCAAGCATGCAGCAGTGATGCCATGTTCCAAAGACAGTGTCTACCTCATCCCTTTCCTTCCTTCTACTCTTACAGTCTTTTCATTCTGTCTTTGACCATGTTCCCTGAACCTTGGAAATGGTGATATGGAAGACTCATTTCTAACTGAGCAGTCTGTAGTCTTAGATGCTGGAAGTTCAAGGTCAAAGTGTTGGTGGAGATGCTTCCTTTTGAGGCCTGTGAGAGAAAGTTCTGTTGCCAGCCTCTCTCTGTGACTGGCAGAAAGCTGTCTTTTCATATTCTTTCCCCTATACATCCTGTGTGATGTATATATTTTCTTTTGTTTTTAAAATTTTAATTACAATCATTACATCAACTTCCCCATTCTCTTTCCTCCCATCAAAACCCTAGTGTATCTTCTCCCTGCAATCCTTCCTATGTCCCCTCCTTCATCCTTTCTCAAATTGCTGGCCTCTTTTTCTTGGATTATTTTTGTTATATGTAGATAGATAAATGCATAATCATATAAATATAACCTGTTGAATCTGTTTTTGTTGCTTGTGTGTATATGATTTGTGTATATGATTTCAGAGATGACTTACAATGTATTAGATAACCAATTAGGGGCTCATCCCTTGTCTTATTCTGGACATTGTGTGTGTGTGTGGGGTGTATTCTGGACATGTGTTTGTGTGAGTGTGTGTGTATATGTGGGGACCAAAGGGCCAGTGTTAGGTGTCTTCCCTAGTTACTTACCACCTTATTTTTGAACCTAGAGATCATCATTCTGCTGTCTGTCTACTGAATTCCAGAGATCCACTTGTCATTGCCTACCCAGTTCTGGGAGATTTCATTTCATTTGCAGTTCTGGCTGCTAAGTGTACAAACTTGAGTCATGATGCTTATGTGGCAAGCGCTTTACTGACTGAGCTGTCTCAGCAGCATGCTTTCTTTCTTTTGTAAAAAAAGATCTGTCATATTGGATGAGGGCCTACCCTAAAGACCTTACCTTAAGTAATTGTAACTGTAATACCCATTTGTCAATATGGCCACATTCTGAATTACTGGGGGTTAGGAAACATGACTTTGTCGAAGAAACAGTTCAACTCATTACAACATTGAACACGGATCTGACCAAAGCTGTGATGCAGACATATTGGGGGAGCAGTAACAGGGTGGGAGTGAGAATTATGCACAGGGGTTGGGGGAGTAGAGCAGAAGTCATTTTCCATATTGGCAAAAGAAGAAAAATGCTAGAGAACAGTATCAAAGTGATGTTAATGCCTTATGTAGATACATGAAAGTATAGAGTTTTTTAAAAGAAATTATTGTGTATTATATGTATTTCAGTGTTTTGCCTGCATGTATGTCTGGGCATCATATGTATGCAGTGCTCACAGAGGCCAGGAGGGGGCATCAGGTACCCTAGAGCTGGAGGTATCGATGTTATGAGCTGCCATGTGGGTGCTGGGAAACAAAACCAGGTCCTGTGGAAGAGCAGCCAGTTCTCTTTTTTATTATTTTTTATTTAATTTTTTTCATTTTGCATACTAACTCTAGTTCCCCATCCCTCCCCTTCTCCTGCCCTCCACCTCTCCTCCATCCCACTCCCATCCACTCCTAAGAGGGGCTAAGGCCTCCCTTGGGGAGTCAACAAAGCCTGGCACATCAGGTTGGGTGAGGCAGGACTAAGCCCTTCCCCCCTCTATCTAGGCTAAGTAAGGTATCTCACCATAGGGAATGGGCTCTTAGCTGGGTTCATCCTTGTGGATTCCTGGAAATTTCCCAAGCACCAGGTTTCTCCCTAACCCCATAATGGCTCCCTCTATCAAGGTATCTCTTTCATTGCTCTCCCTCTCCATCCCAATCCCAACTCACCCATCTCAATACCTCATGTTCCCATCTCCCCTCCCCTCCCTACTACCCCCTCCTAATTTACCCAGGAGATCTTAACTATTTCCCCCTCATGGGGCCTCCATGTGGGTCCCTCTTAGGGGCCTCGTTTCCTAGCTTCTCTGAGGTTGTTGATTGAAGCCTGGTTATCCTTTGCTTTACATCTAATATCCAGTTATGAGTGAATACATATTATATTTGTCTTTCTGGTCCTGGGTTACCTCACTCAGGATTTTTTTTCTAGTTCCATCCATTTGCCTGCAAATTCCAAGATGTCATTGTTTTTTTCACCGCTGAGTAGTACTCCATGGTGTAAATGTACCACATTTTCTTTATCTATTCTTTGGTTGAGGGGCATCTAGGTTGTTTCAAGGTTCTGTCTATTACAATAATTCTGCAATGAACATAGTTGAGCAAATGTCATTGTGGTGTGATTGTGCATCTTTGAGTGTATGCTCAACCGTGGTATTGCTGGGTCTTGAGGTAGATTGATTCCCAATTTTCTGAGAAACTGCCATACTGATTTCCAAAATGCAGCCAGTTCTTTTAACAACTGAGATAGATATCAGATATCTGATACCCACTGTCAGATAACAAATAGCTAAAAAAGGAAAAGGACTAATTGGGGGAGTAGAAGAATGATCTTTCCCAGGATAGATCATCATAGTAATTTGAATGTGTCTAAGTGGGTACCAGGGCCACTTGGATAACAATGGACCTGCATTGTCTGGGCTGCTTGTGTTTATCTGTTCTTGTTATCATTTGAGGTAAAGAAAGGAAATGTAAGGACTTTAACTGCCATTAAAAGCCTTTATCGATAGGAAGTGAAGTCATGGGCTTTCTGGGACCCATTAGTATTTCATTCTATGAAGGAAATTAGTTTTTAGCTCCTTCTAAGAGACCTGCTTTAATATGGTAAAAGAGGTGTGTGTGTGTGTGTGTGTGTGTGTGTGTGTGTGTGTGTGTGTGTGTGTGTGTGTGATTCTCTTTTTGGTGGGGAGTGATGCTGGTATAGCTTATTACATTTTTTAAATTCTTCAGAAGATAACTGCTTTCTGGCCTATGTTACAGTTATTGATTTGGAAGCATGCAAATTGTCATTAACCCACTCTGAAGTTAATTTTTTTTGTTTTTGTTTTTAAAGACAGGGTTTCTCTGGTTAGCCCTGGCTGCCCTAGGACTCTCTCTGTAGACCAGGCTGGCCTGGAGCTCACAGAGATCCGCCTGCCTCTGACTCCTGAGTGCTGGGATTAAAGGTGTGTGCCACCACTGCCTGGCTTCTGAAGTTAATTTTATTGTGGTAACAGTTAATTGTTTCATGGATGCTTCTGTGGGGAGTAGTGATAGGTTTTCTCCTGCTGTTCAGAAAAGTTCCCTCTTTCCCATGCAAACCCTTCTCTCTTCCTATCCCTGTGATGTGGCAGGGGGTGGAGAGGGGAATGCTGAATGTCCCAGTGGGTCCTTCTGTCTGCAGAAAGCCCATGTTTTCCCTTCTGATGGTAAATTGCTTGTGGAATGTGTCCACCTTGTTAAGTAGCCAGTGGAAAGAATGTCGTAGTCAATCTGTGGAAATAACTGGGAGGAAATATCCAGCATAAGAACAGGCCAGGAAAAGTACTTTCTGGCCCACAGTCCAACTGAATTAGTTGTTACCTGCGAAGATCTATATGATCAATGTGCACATTAAAATGACAAAATGGAGTTCAATTACAGTGTATGGTACATCGTTCAACATTTACTCAATGCTCTATTATTTCCTAGGCATTATTTTTCCTTGTATGCCTATCACTATACCAGTAGGGACTAAAAGATAATGAGAACATACGATACCTGGTCCCTATGTTTTGAGGAATTCAAATTAGATTTACAATACTAAGACACAAAACATGTACAGCAGGAAAATATATATTAGTCTAAGGTGGGTCTTGATGAATTATGGCCTAAAGTCCAATGCTAACCTGCTGATTATTTTTGGAAATAAAGTATTATTGGAACACAGCCATGTTCATGTGTTTTTGTTTATTGGTTATGACTGACTGTTGCTGTAACAGTAGAGTGTAATAGGACAACAGAACAGAGGGCTTACAAAGCCTAAACTATTTGCTATCTAGCTTTTAAGGTAAAAACTTATCAACTCCTGGTCTAACACAATAATTCTCAAGTTTCCCAAGTCATTGAATGGTAGGTAGAAGTGAACCACTCTGTCTTCAGTTAGTAAGTGAGAGGAATGATGGATAGCCTAAGAATGACTTTCTTTGAGGATGTGGAGGTGGGGAACATTTTGCAATGTAAGGAGTAAGGAACCAGATTTATTAGATGGGAACATACAGGGCACCCTCAAGGAAAGAGTGGAGGGTTGACTGTAAACACAGATGAAATTCTCAGTATCAAACTTATCATCTTAGAGTTCCAGAATCATGACTGCGAACATCCTGTGAACATTTGACATCTTTCAAAGACAACAGTGTTGGGCACAACCAATACTTACTCCAGGCTTATTAGACGGTAGCATCTGGTATAGCACATTGCTCAGCTTGCTTGTCTCATAATGGTAGTTCTTGATGTATTTGAAGGGACAGCTGTCATCCTGAGAATAGGTTTAACCTTAAGTTACTAGTGCCAGGAGACTTGTATGAAAGATCCACCTCATATTTCATTAGAACAGCCTTCTGGAGAGGCCTGTTAGAAGGGGGTCTAGGCCCCAGACTGCTGTTTGGGAGGCCAGTACAGGACTGATCCGGACCCCTGAATGTGGATGTCAATGAGGAGGCCCCCTCACTCTAGGGGGCCCCTGGAAGTGGATTAGTATTTTTCCCTGGTGTAAGAAGGGACTTTGAGAGCCCATCCCATGTGAAGGGATACACTCTCGGCCTGGATACATGGGGAAGGGCCTAGGCCTGGCCCAGGATGATGTAGTGGACTTTGGGGGAGCCCCTGTTGAGGGTCCTACCCTGCCTGGGGAGTGGAGGGTGGATGGGGTGGGGAGCAGGTGGAGGAATTGGGGGGAGGGTTGGGGGGAGGGGAAGGAGAGGAAGAAGGGATTGACATGTGAAGCAAGCTTGTTCCTAATTTGAACTAATAAAATAATTTAAAAACAGAAGGGGGTCCAGGACAGAAATGTCTGTAGATGAGAGGGATTGTGGGGTAGGGGAAGGAAGGAGAAGACTTCACTACACTGTCTCTGCCTTTGCTTAGGGCTTCAGTGCTGTCTACCATTTTGTCTTGGTTTAGAGAGCTTCTGGAACACATTTGTACAAAGTGTATTTCCACCCCTCTGGAATCACGAAGTTGTCCAGACATAATACTTTTCCCTGCCACTCATTGCTGTGACAAACAGTGTACACTTACTCTATTGTCTTAGCACTTGTCAGGTACTGAGATTCCCTGTTCTTTCCTACCTGACCAGCCCAGGCACACCCAGGCAGTGCTTGGTTCTCACCCTGTTATGATGGGCATGCAGCCATGGTGAAGACAGGACACTGGGCCATTATTAAGGCTTTTGTGTCCTCCCCATTAGTGGTGCTTCTTTACCTTTTACATCTTTTGTAAATCAACAAACACACATATATGGGAAGAGCTAGAGCTGGAGCAGGGAGAGGGAAAAGGAGGGGGGTGGAGAGATTAGATAGAAAGATAGACAATGAAAATGAATGCAAAAGTAAAGTTTATAGTACATTTTGTACTAAGCTTATTCCAGCCTTCTCAACTGGCTATACTTTCTTCTCACACTTAGCTCTCTCAACAGGTGACCTTGATTCCTATGCAGAGATGGTGTCACCTCCCTGATGGCCCTCATCTTTGTGCCTTTTACCACTGTTGTAACAGTGAACTCTTGCTATTCAGTGTCAGAGAAGGAACCACCTTTTTTCTCTTTCTCTCCTTTCCTGACTTCTCTTTGATGATGTATCTAGCTCGTCTCCCTATTGTCCGTTATGATAGCCAGCCCCCTGATAATTTTAATAAATTCTTATTGGGTTAGACTGACATTCTATCTAAGAAAATATCAGCTAAGAATGACTGCTTAATTTGTCCAGGTGTCATATTTGAGCTCAATGCCTTTATTCATGTATCTTTGTGCATGTGGCCTCAAGTATTGGGAAACACAGATCTCTGAAAATCCTTATTAACTGAAAAATATGAACAGGAAGAGGTGTAAGAAAACAAGCTCTGAATCCAGACTGGTAGGTATCCAGGATATCGGTTCCTGAGCCCTGGACAGGTTCTGTGATTGTTTGGGAGATAGGTCTTCTTACTAAGATAGAAACTACAGGAACCACCCAGAGTGTTGTTGAGTTTCTAGTGTTGTGCAGTAGAGAGTTCCTGAACATAGGCATTTTGTGTTCTGGAATTTTGAGGGTCAAGAGAGTCAGGAGGATATGGTAGGAATGGCTTGGTTTTGCTCTATGGTGTCTGGGTCCTTGGCTGGAAAGGCTTGAAGGTAGAGGTGTCTCTCATATCAGCCCAGGCAAGATGGCTCAGCATGACCTCCCCCCCCAGTAGTACTTGCTACTGTGCAGCATGACTCTTGTCTCAAGGTGTCCCAGCAAGTGAGCTGGAAATATCATATTACCACAGAAGTCATACTGCCTCAGTGTCTCGCACTTGATGGTCAAAAATGCTTCCAAATCTGCCCATGCATGATATGACATTGGTGATGAGTTTGTTGATGGCTGGACCCATCTTTTGTTTTGTTTAAGTGAGGGTCTCTTATAAAGTATTGGCTTTCCTGGAATTCACTGTATAGACAAGGCTGGCTTTGAAATCACAGAAATCCACTTGCCTCTGCCTCTTGGGATCCGGGGCATGAACCATCACACCCAGCAAAGACACGTATTTTAAAATTGTGTTTGTGTGTTTGAGTGTGTGTGTGTGTGTGTGTGTGTGTGTGTGTGTGTGTGTGTGTGTGTGTGTGTGTGTGTATGCAGGTATACACAAATGCCAGGAGAAGGCAACAGATATTCAATATCTGGAGTTATATGTGGTTGTGAGCCACCATATAGGTACTTTGAACTAATCTTGGGTCCTCTGCAAGACCCACAAGTCATCTTAACTGCTGAGCCATTTTTCCAGGCCCAGATGCCATTCTTGAAGAACATGGGGGAGAGTTAAACTATACAAAGAGAATAAAGACACTTGGCACCTGCATATAAGAATAGTTTTTCCAAAAATATTTTTTCATTCAGTTAATCTTTATGAAGTTCCCACTATATGCTAAGTATCAGGCCAGCACTGGATATAGAGGCAAATATGGCAGACACGTACTCTTTGACACTCTTTAGTTTGTAGTCTAGTGGGGGACACAGGTAGTAATCAACTGCAATTGGATCTGGAACAAAGATTATCAATTCTTTCTCCTTTTATGGAAAGGCGCTGGTGAATATCTGGGTGTGTATATTGTATTAAATCAGCTTCTCCCAGTGAGTGGTGAGGAAGAGTGATTTTCCCAGAGTTAATGTGGAGTCCCCTGTTGCTTCCTCTGTGGTGGTAATTCTGTAGACCCGAGGGTGTGCATTCCTGAAGGTGCTCCAGAATCACCAGGCCTCAGATATGCAAGTGTAACCTGACCCTTTAGTGCAGATACAGACTTATGTCTTCCTTCTGAAAATGGTGTTGAGAGTAATAGAGGTGCATAGATTCTTGTGGGGGGTCATCTTCAATCATGTAGAGATGCCTTTCTAAGGACACGATCCTTCATCCAGTAGCTGATGCAGAGATTCACAGTTAAGCACTGAGCTGAACTCCTGGAATCCAGTTGCAAAGAGGGAGGAGTGATGAGCAAAGGGGTCAAGACCAGGCTGGAGAAACCCACAGAAACAGCTGACCTGAGCAAGTGGGAGCTCATGGACCCCAGTCTGACAGCTGGGAAACCAGCATAAGACCCAACCAGGCCTCCTGAATGTGGGTGTCAATTAGGAGGCCTGGGCAATCTATGGGGCCTCTGGCAGTGGATCAGTATTTATCCTTAGTGTACAAATGGACTTTGGGAGTCGTACCCCATAAAGGGATACTCTCTCAGCCTAAGTACATGGGGGAGGGACTAGGTCATGCCCCAAATTATATGACAGACTTTGAATGATCCCCTATGGGAGGCCTCACTCTCCCTGAGGAGTGGATGGGGGTGGGATGGAGGGATGGTGAGGGGAATGGGAGGGTGGGAGGGAGAGAGAACTGGGATTGGTATGTAAAATAAGATTGTTTTTAATTTAAATAAAAATTAATTAAAAAGAGATGCTTTCTTTTTTCATTTTTTTTATTTGAATTAGAAACAAGATTGTTTTACATGACAATCTCAGTTCCCTCTCCCTCCCCTCCTTCCCTACCCCCTCCCAACTAAAATCCTACCTATCACATATCCTTTCTGCTCCCCAGGGAGGGTGAGGCCTTCCGTAGGGGGTCATAAGAATCTATCATTCTTTGGGATAGGGCCTAGGCCCACCCCCCGTGTGTCTTGGCTCAGAGAGTATCCCTCTATGTGGATTGGGCTCCTAAGGTCCACACCTAGGCTAGGAAGAGATGCTTTCTATTCTGATATTAATCAGGGTATGGGGAGGCAGACAGGGGAGGCATCTCTACATGACTGAAGAGGACCCCCAGAAGTACAGAATAGATCAACACTTCTCCAGCCATACTGGTGGAGCTTCTGACAATGCAATTTCCAATTTAAGTATAGGAGAAGCCAAGGGATGCTCCTGGGTAGTCAAGGAAAGTGGTACCAGGCAGGTCTAGGTTTACCTAGGAATGGAGGCTTGCTGTAGTTGCTGGGGGCCAGTTCCCAGAGAGTGGGGCTCTGAGGACTAAGGAGGGGATCTTTCAGTGTGTCAACTTTCTGTTATTCTAATGAACACCTAATGCAGATGAACTTACAAAGAAAAGATTCCTTTGGGCTCACAATTTTGTGGGCTTCAGTTCATGTGGTTGTATTACTTTTGGGACTGTGGCAAGGCAGCACATCTGAGTATGGTGAAGCAAAACCACTTATATTGTGGCAGCTGCCAAGGGAAAATCTAAATGAGAATCTCACAATTTCCTATGACAGTATGTCCCTAATGATGCAGACCCTCTTAATACTCCCCATCTCTTAAAGGTTCTACTGCTTCCCAGTAGTGCCACACTGGGGCCAAGGTTTTAACATATGGGCCTTGGGAGAAACATTTTAGATGAAAACTAGCAACTACTTTCTGCTGTGTTTCAGCATGAATTTCTAGGTAAGAGTTCTGTTAAGAACAAAACCATGTTCTTTCCTGTCCTCTGGTGGTATGGATTATAGGCTGGTAGTCCTTAAATCTATGTCTAATATCCATATATGAGTGAGTTCATACTCTGCTTGTCTTTCTGTGATTGGGTTACCTCACTCAGGATGGTTTCTTCCAGTTCTATCCATTTGCCTGCGAAACGGGAGAAATCAGGAGGATTGAGACAGTGGAGGAGTAGAGGAGGGCAAGAAAGGAGATGCCTTGATAGAGGGAGCCAGTATAGCTTTGGAGAGAGGTCTGGCACAGGGGAAATGTTTGGGGATCCACAGGGATGACCCCAACTAAGAATCCAGGCAGTGTTGGAGAGGCTGCCTTTGATGCCCTTTCCCTATAGTGAGATTGATGACTACCTTGGTTACCATTTCTAGAGCCTTCATCCAGTAGCTGATCAAAGCAGAAACAGGCACCCACAGCTAAGCACTGAGCCATACTCCTGGAATCCAGTTGTAGAGAGGGAGGAGGGATGAACAAAGGAGCCAAGAAGGTGCTGGAGAAACCTGCAGAAACAGTTGACACGACTTAGTGAGAGCATGGAGAACCCAGTCGTAAAGCTGGGGATCCAGCATTGGACTGAACCAAGTCCTCTGAATGTGGGTGCCAGTTAGGAGGCCTGGGTAGTCTATGGGACCTCTAACAGTGGAGCCAGTCTTTATCTCTAGTGCACAAATGGACTTTGGGAGCCCATTCCCTATGGAGGGATACTATTTCAGCCCAGATACACGAAAGAGGGCCTAGACCCTCCTCCAAATGATATGACAGACTTTGATGATCCCCCATGGAGGGCCTCACTATCCTTGGGGAGTGGGTAGGGGGTGGGTTGGGGGTTCGGCAGGGGCCATGGAGGATGGGGGGCAAGGAAATTGGGGGGATTAATATGTAAAATAAGATTGTTTCTAAAATAAAAAAAGAAAATGAAAGAGAACATAACCATGAGTGTGGTGGTGCATACCTTTAATCTCTGCTTTCAGGAAGCAGAGGC
The DNA here is from genome assembly GCF_003668045.3 of Cricetulus griseus. NCBI lineage: Eukaryota > Metazoa > Chordata > Mammalia > Rodentia > Cricetidae > Cricetulus > Cricetulus griseus. The sequence continues at coordinate 94,611,644 of NC_048604.1, forward strand.
CAGTGAATCTCTGTGAGTTCAAGGCCAGCCTACTCTACATGGTGAATTCTAGGCCAGCTACAGAGCTACATAGTGAGACCCTATCTCAAAACAACAAAAAAACATGGTTTTACTTTTACATCCAAGTAATGCAAACCATAGCCTTCCTTGTGTAATCCATTACTGAAGAGGCCCAAATCCAGGATGCTCACAGAGTCTATACAATAGATGTGGTATAAAACATGCTTGATGGTGCTTAATTTTTTAAGGACATGAAAAAATCAACTTATTAGTTTTTAGGCATGTGGGTGTTTTGCCTACATGTATATATACCACATATGTGCTTGGTACCTGTGGAGGCCAGAAGTGTGCATTTGATCCCCTGGAGCTGGAGTTACAGGTGGTTATGTGCTGCCTGATATTGGTGCTGGGAACCAAACTTGGGCCTTCTGCAAGAGTGGCAAATGTTCTTAACCACTGAGCCATCTCTCCAGTTCTGTTTACTTTTTGGTTTTTCGAGACAAGGTTTCTCTGTGTAGCTTTGGAGCCTATCCTGGCACTCGCTCTAGAGACCAGGCTGGCTATTTACTATTTTTTTAAGTGGCTAAAAGTGTATCTTGAAAAAGGAATTAGGCTGAGAATTACATGTCTGTAATTCTGGTACTCAGAAGACCAAGGCAGCAGAATTACTGCTGCTAGCTCAAGACCGGCCTGATCCATGTAGGGAGCACTGAGCTAGGCAAAGCTCCTCAGGTAGATCCAGTCTGAAAAGACAACAGAAGGAATTAGGGTTAAGCATTAAGCATCCTGCAGAGAGAACTACATTTTACTTTGCCAGAAGTCCCTCAGGATATCTTCTGCGTGCATCTTTTACAGAGGAGTGATTACAATTTTACTTGAAACTGTTTTATATTTTATTATCCACAAGAAATGAACTACAGTACTGAAAAGGGAGTTACTTTTGGATTATTTCTTTATTTTAAAATATCTCTAGGTATCTAGTGCCCTTAATAATAAAAAACTCAAGTATTGAAGTCTCTCTGTCAACATCTTGGAGCTTAAAAAAGATCCCATCTTTGAATCAGGCATGCTGGTATACGCCTATAATCCTGGTACTGAGGGAACTGAGCTGGGACCATAGAGAGTTTGAGAGCAGTTTGAGCATCATAGTGAATTTGAGACCAAGCTGGGATATATAATGAGACCCCAAACAAACACCATACCAATCAAAATGGTACCCTCCCATACCAGCAGCTATGCAAAACAAACCTAACCAACCACCCAAACAAACAACAACCCAACTCCACAAAAGCACCTTTCTTTTTAGGTGCATTGCAATGCACACATGGCTGACTGAATCCCTTGTGACATGGCGATTATATCAGCTTGAGTTAAGTAGCACAAAGGTTTTCCTCTTCATCTGTTAAGTTCAGTAGAGAGCACAGTTCTTCTGCTTGCTTGTTTAGGCCACCTCAACAATCCAGAAATGCTTCACTATGTATCTTGTAAAGATAAAGACTTTTCTTTTTTCTTTCTTTTTTTGTTTTTGGTTTTTTTTGGTTTGTTTTTTTTTTTTTTTGAGACAGGGTTTGTGTGTGTTAACAGTCCTGGCTATCTTGGAACTCACTCTGTAGACCAAGCTGGTCTCAAACTCACAACAAGTGCTGGGATTAAAGGCCTACACCACCATGCCAGGCAAGATAAAGACTTTTCAAAATCATGCATAGCAAATGCCTTACTCACTGAGTCTTCTCTTCAGCACCCCTCTGATAGCTCCCTTGTTTTCATGGGGTGGTGACATGGTCAGAGTTCATCATCTTTATTGTTCCCAAGTCAAAATCCAGTCATTCCCACTGCCTGTCTTCCTCTTAGTGAAAAGTGTAAATGTAAGTTGTCTCAGAAAAAATGTACATACTGTTCTTAGAACATCCTTCTAGAAATCCCTGGGGTGTGCTGTTGACCTTTTGTCTATTTATTTTTTATCAGTGTGTGTTTCGATTTTGGAAATGTTTTAAACAGTTTCTTTAGATCTTACTCTATTTGTCTAACTTTTTAAATATTTATTTATCTTATGTGTATAGATATTTTACCTGCATATATATGTATATAGATCATGTGTGTCCCTGAAGAGTTCAGAAATTGGCTTGGGATCCCATGGAAATGGAGTTATGGATGGTTGTGATATGGGTGCTGATAACTGAACTCCAATCCTTTGCATGAGACACAGGTGCTCTTAACTACCAAGGCATTTCTTCAGTCCCCAATTTGTCTAACTTGAAATTACAACCTTTACAGGAAAGAAAAATGTTGGGGTTCAACCTTACTTCTGTTTTGTACTGCTTTAAGTATATGTAGACTTACTAAGTGATTTTTCTCATACAGTGACCAAGTATTTGCAAAGAAATTGATTAAGAAGATATGAATTAAGTAGATCTTGACTATCAGTTCAGCTTTTTCAAATAGTAAAAACAGACTGTGAGTAGTCACTAAGGTAAACTCAAGTCACAATGCAGTGTAGGCAGATGTTTCTTTCCTACAGTCGCCAGTTCCCAAATAACCGACATGGAAACTTAATATAAATTATAAATGCTCAGCCAATAGTTCAGACTTGTTACTAGAGAACTCTTGCATTTAAATTAACCCACATTTTTTTTTTACCTATGCCTTACCACATGGCTTGGTACCTTTTTTTTTTTTTAAAGTACAGCATGCTATGTTGCTTCTTTCTGCATCTGCTGGTGATTCCTTTGACTCCACCCTTCTTCCTCCCAGCATTCTTAATTTGGTTCTCCTACCTGACCTTATCCTGTTCAGCTATTGGTCAGTCAGCTAGCTTGTTAAGCCAATCTTAGCCACAAATATTTACACAGTGTAATGAACTATTCCACAATACATCATCATTAATGAAGCTTATCATGAACTACAGTGCATTGTCCCTAATAACCTTCCCAGTATAGAGTTGCAAATATACTAGATGTCTTTATTTCTTGATTAGATGTTGGTGAACTCAAAGTAGCTATGCTTATGGTAGTTTGCATTTTTAGGTTGCTTTGAAGAGCCACTGTTTTGCTGTTATTGTCTGCTTTTAGCTTTGGCTCAGATTTCGTTTTCTTGGATTCTCAACTTTTCATCAAATTCATCTTTGTGTTTTTCTCCACGCAGCAGCAAGCATTTCTTGAGTGTCTGTGTGTATGCATGTGTATGCACCAGAGTACATCCTTGGGTGTTAGTACTTGGGCACTGTCAACTTCCTTCCTTCCTTCCTTCCTTCCTTCCTTCCTTCCTTCCTTCCTTCCTTCCTTCCTTCCTCCCTCCCTCCCTCCCTCCCTTCCTCCCTCTCTCCCTCTCTCCCTCTCTCCCTCTTTCCTTTCTTCCTTCTTGTTTTTGAGACAGTCTCACTGGCCTGGAATTTGTCTAGTAGGCTAGCTGGCTGGTCAACAAGTCCCAGGGCTCCACCTCCCTAGCCCAGTGCTTAGATTATAAGCACATAAGACCATGTAGGCTTTTTTATAATGTGGGTATTCGGAATCTAACTCTGGTCCTCATGCTTGCAAGGTAGGTAATTTACCTACTGCCACAAGCTTCAGTTTTACATGTCATCTGCCTTCTAGGGACTTCCAGTAGTAAAATTCCACATTCATTTAAGTAGAAATGAAACTTAAAAAGGGGACTTGGAATGTGCTTGAGGAACGCAAGGAAGGCTCAGTATGGTCTCTTATTTTACTTTTTCTCTTATCAGACTCTGCATCTTTTGTTGACCCAGGCTCTTCAGTGAGTCAGCCCATGCTCCAGCTCTGAGTGCTCGTACTGAGCACATTTTCCTGTTTAATTGCTCTTAACTTGCCCCCTTTTGACCTGGATGTGGCCTTTTGCAGCTGATTCAGCCTAGCTACCCTGAAGTGTACCTTGTCCATGTGTAAAGCCTTTTCCCCATCCTCTTCATATTGTCCTCCAGAAAAGCAAGAGTCACATTGTTATAGTTCTTCCACAGTCTCTTCTACTACCAGTCTCTATGAATGTATTTGGAATAAAATAAAGTTAGGCAAGCCTTGTAGGTGTATCAATTATAATTGAATACATTCCAACCATCTTCATATTGTCTGTTGAATAAAACTAATTCATGAAATGAGAGACTATTGAGGAAGAGGAAACAATGTTTTCTCATTTTATTTGTATAACCTGCAGTTAAGTCACTATAAGCAGACACTTGCCTGCTCTTTGGTTATAAAGTTTACGCATTGTGCTAGGTTCTAAACATTTGGGCACTTCTCATCGTCAAAGATAGAAGATGATGTTCTCATCAGGTACCTGTTGGGCTCTCTTTGGGCTGTGGTAACCAGGGTGTCAGTATAAAATCACGAACATCTATGTATCCTAAAACTATTTTTATTACTTAAAACATTAAATATTCAGACAAAGCAATGTGCATGTTCATTCTTATGCTTGAATAAAAAAGATTTTGTCTTCTTTAAATTCTAAACTCTTTTGACTAAACTGACTTTCTTGCTATATTAATTTGCTAGGAGCTGTTTACTTTTCCCTCCATGGCTTCTGCAGAAAACCTCCTTCTGTTGACTTACCTATAACAAATGTTTTTTGTTCTGTACTATCATTTTAATCTGCAAATTAACCTACACCCACTTTCTGTGCTTTTTCCCTTAAAAATCTTTTTGTTTCTGGCCAACTTGCTCTTACATCTTTGAGAAGAGCAGCATGCTCAGTTTACAATCGTTACCAGTTTCAGTTCTGAAGTGTTTAATAATGCATTGTTCCTATGCCGTGTGTTCTAGGGCCAGGCCCTAGGGAGCCTGTGGCCTCAGCATCCAGACTGTGAGATACCAGAGGCCTCCAGGATTTATGAGCTCTTTCCTGTCCACACCTTGCCTTGCATTCTCTGCTCTTGGACACTCCTCTGCTCTTGGGGGCAATAGTCAAGGAAGTTGTGGGACTAGAATTAAAGCGGATCAATGACACACCCCCACCAGTCAGTCATACTTATTTTGTGGTTACCTGGTCATGTTAATCCTGGGCTTTTTTAACCTTTAAATCAAATAAAAGTTCACATTTGTAACTGTAGCTCTTTGTGCTGAATGAGAAGGTATAGTTTGGAATAAAATGATCCCTCAGGACACTCCTGCTGTTGAGCAGATACATTTAATTGCCAGCATTGACTGAGTACCTACTATGGGCTAGATAACAAGTGAGGAGGAGATTCAGCTGAGATCTGTAAGGGTTCCCAGTGGGTAGGTGGTAGGGAGGGGGATGCACAGAGGAACCCTCACAGTGAAGAATGATAATGGCCTGTGACACTGGTGGCTGTCGACTGATGGAACAGCTTTTGTATACAGGAGTTTTCAGGGGTTATCCATTATCCCTGGACCAGACCCTCTTCCAACATTGAACAGAAAAATGTGGACTCTGGCAAGGTGTTTTGCCTCATGCCATACAATTAGAAATATATAGGCTGGAATTCACTTTTAGGCCTATCAGGCTTTTTCTTATAGCTCATAATATCTGCAAAAGATGTTGGCCTGGGAGGCCAGGGTTCCTTGTGCTATCCTTCAAAACAGGGAGTGACAGGAACGTTTTAAGTCAGACAATGGTGGACCTTTCTTCTCTGTTCGGTGTTGATTTATTCACCCCCCCCCGACCCATTCCCTGCTGATGCCCAATTAGTCCTTTGAGCTGTTCTTGGGCCCGTGACAGACTTTGCTGCACCCTGCAGGAAGCTACCCTGGCCTGTGCTTTTCTCCCTCTTGCACAGAGAGCCCATACTCAGTAGCTGTGTCACTGGGGTCTGAGTTCTGAGCTTGTCTTCCTCAGAGAAGGCTGCTGCTAGTTTCCTACCAGAGTTAGGCCTTGGTAATCATGCCCTTATTGGTTTGGTGCCCCTTACTGGTACATTCATGAAGACACTTCAGCAAATAGCAACCAGCTTTGTTGTGTATGCAGAGCCTCATTGTCCCTGTACCCTTGAGCTGGTAAGTCCAGGTCCCCAAGCCCAGACACTGATGAGAAAGCACTGGATATTGAGAACTTGGCCTCTGTGGGGAAGTGTATCATTTTTTCTAAGTTAGTACATGGGTTTGTTAGGGCTCTCTAGTTGCAAGTAACAGAAACCAACTGTCTCCTAACTAAAGAAGGCAAATGATTCATGGAAATGCTTTGGGTGGTTTATGTGGTGGAAGAAGAAGCTGGAGAATCTTATGTAGGAAAAGTGGCAACCAGGCTGCTTCTGAGAGTTCCACTGGGGTGTGTGCTCTAGCCATTCCTAGCTGCTGTTACATTACTGGCAGGCAGTTAGCTTCTGTGCCCATGGGCTGGCAGAATATTGGATATGCTAGCTGCATTCTCATCAGATTGTATCTCATGGGGGAGGAGACACTCCTCCAAATGGCTTTCTTCCCTGGATGGGGAGAGAGGGGCTCCCTGGGGATACCAACATAGTCAACTACTTGAGTAAATACCTACAGTTTTAAGTTCCTAAATGTGGGCCACGTAATGTTTCTACTTTATTTCTAAAAGATAAATTTAGGTATAGCATTTCACATATGTAAGTGTATACTGTGAGTTTTTGGTAAATTTATAGCATTGTGCAATTTTTGCCACAGTTTAGGACTAAAATGTTTCTATCACCCCAAAAGATCCCTCATACCCATTTGTAATCAGTTCACATCCCTGGTCCCAGGCAACCACTCATCTATTTTCAGTCTCTCTAGATTTGCACCTAGGTTTTTATGTGCTCCTGATTGCTATAATTTCTGGGTATTGTAGAAACTCTGCTCCATGGGAGGGGGCAAGGAAGAAGCCCTTCTAGTGGTAACCAAGTCTGTATCTTGCTGATCTCAGTTACTAGTGATGTTTGCTTTAGATCTAACCTTCTCTCCTGAGAACTGTCATTTGGGAGTGCAGAGATGCCAAATCTCGGTCATGGAAAAAATCTAGACCTCAGTTCTTCACCTGTAAAATTAGGAAACTTACTTGACAAGATGATATCTGATATTATTTCTATCACCAGTAATCAGCAATTATGCTTTTATTTTTTCATGAAATCCTTTCTGGTGAAAATTACTTCTTGATTTTCTATACTATCATCAAATAGGATGGAAACAAAACATTAAAATTAAAAATGTATTCATCATAATGAACACAATGAAAAAAGTGTAAAGCCACAAGTATGGGACATTTCTACTTCTGAAATGATTAAAGCTTAAAGCCACACCTACCAAGACCTTTGTGACAACATGTGTATGTGTATGGAACAAAGGAAGTTAATTGGAAACTTCCATCCTCCTCCATGTGCTCTGGTTTATTCACATATTTATTGAGTCACATGGGATGCTAGGCGGGGGATCCAGAATACTGGTACACACAAGGGCTTGCCCCCTTGAGGCTTGCAGGCTGTTGGGGTTAGCCAGTGTGAAATGAAGCTCTAAGTGGAGCAAAGATAGAGGAAGTACAGGGGCAAGGCAGGAGGGCCTCTATCATTTCCACTGTGTCAAGTTCACCACGAAGCTGCTTGACAGCTGGCTTAGCCAACTTAACAGTTTAAAAACCACTTATTTCGTGTTTTCAGGGGTGGTGGGGTTGTGGGTGAATTCAGCAAGTTTGAAGGCAGATAGGGAAGGTTGAAGTGTTAGCATTTCTAAGCAGATCTCTTATCTCCTGGGGCTCTATCTTTTTTCTTAACTGTAGCTTTGTTTGTTTTTTGTTTTTTGTTTTTTTTTTTTTGCAGACAGTAGTTGCAGCAAACTTGTGGAGGCTGGCTTTTGGCACAGCAGGCAACTGGAGGGTGGTGTTTTTACCCCCAATGGGGAGACATTCTTAAGTTTTGTAATTTATGGTATCTTTAAATATGGGATTTTGTTTACTTTTGTCCTAATTACACCTCTGAGATACTTTACATTGCCTAGTGCTTTAATTTTGTGCTCATGTAGAGATAGTTTCCCAAAGGGTACCATTTAAAAAATTGTAGGTAATGTTTTACCTTCATTTTCTAAAGTTACCTGTAGCTTCCTGTAGACAAGGATATGCGTTTGGAGGCATAGACTTAGGCTCTGGTGAATATTTTGACTGTTTGTGTAGTCTTAGGTCTTTATTGCTTTTTTGCTAAGCATTATTCTAGACCATTGCTATTCAACAGAAATATAATGCAAGCCACACATATAATTTAAAATGTTCTAGCAGCCACATTAATAAGGCTAAAATTAATTTCAATATTTATTTACTCCAGTAAGTCCAAAGTATTATGTCACTGGGTAGTCAATGTAAAAAAAGTTGAGCCAATTCGTATTCTATGTTATTGGGGTTTTAGAGCACAGGCCCAGCTCCGGGAGCCCCAACTGCTTGTCTAGGGACTCCAATCCAAGAGATGAGGAATGGTGCTGAGCAGAGAAGAGGTGACACTTTAAGAAGAAAAACAAAGGGATCCAGTGGTCCCTAGTTTATCTTTAAGGTGCTGACATGAACTTTAGGTTTAACTAGAAGAATTGTTGGTGCAAGAACTCTGTGTAACTAAGCAGTCCTGGTCAGCACATGGTCTGTGTGATCAGTATCTCCAGTTCTGGTTCTGGGGGTGACCCAAGGAAGCAGTCCACACAGCTTGACAGAGAAGGCTGGTTTTCAGCAGGTGATAGCTCCTGTCCCATGCTATAGCCTTGCTACCACACACAATTGTCCTCATCTGGGGAGGTGATGTGGTCTGTCCAGGGAGGCTTTGCTATTGTTGCAACCCGAGGTGACATCAGATTCAAGACAATGACTCAAAACCTTTAGATGTCTTTTCTGGTATGTGGAACAGGACATGGTAAAAAGTGGACAGTCAGATACCTCAGCTACTCTTATCTTCAAGCCTTGAGCCCGGAGGGGAAATGAGATAAGTTAAATATTGTGGGTTTCTATATGACACTTGAGTGATTAGCAAGTCTATGTGGAGCAGTAAACAGGCAAACCAGAGTAAAGGAGACAAAATGAAGGCAGACTTTCATCCTTTTAGTTTACTTTGTCAGCTCAAGTGAGGAATCAATTATGTTTCAACAGACGCAGTTTCTAGATGTCTGTTGTAGGTAGGGACCAGCAAGATGGCTCAGTGGGTAAAGGTGCTTGCTCTCAAGCCTGCTGGTCTGTGATCCCTGAGATCCACATTGTGGAAGGAGAGAACCAACTCTTGCAAGTTGTCCTCTTACTGTCGCAATATGCACTGTCCCAAATACACAAATGAAGAGCTTGTTAGACCATTGAAAAAGTGTTTATTTTTTATAAATATAGGTATTTTACCTGCAAATATGTATGTGTACCATGTGCATGAAGTGCCCATAGAGGCCAGAAGAGGGCATAGGTTCTTTCTGGAACTGGAGTTATAGCCGGCTGTGAGCCACCATGTGGATGCTGGGAGTCAAATTGGGATTCTCTAGAGGAGCAGCCAGTGCTCTTCACTGCTGAACCATTTCTCCAGCCACTTGTTATACTTTTATGGCACACGTAGCCACTGTAACTGGTGCTATTACATTGGAAAGAAAAGTCTTAAACCTTTGAAAAGGAGGAAGAGAGGCATAGCTCATGACTCCAGAGCTGGTAACAAAGTCATGCACTGCTTTCTTACCTTAGAGAAACCTGATATGTAAAAATTATCTCGACAGGAAAGGTAAAGCAGGAAGTGATTATTCATGTCACAAAAGAATTAACCGCAGGTTCTTTTAAATAGCAAACTCCCTTAGTGCACTGAAAAATATGACTCAATTTGCAGAAATGAGATTGGCACTTGACATTTTAGAGGTACCTTTGTTGGGCAGAAACTATCAATATAAAATGTAAGCTGAGTGGTGGGATTATCAAGTCTGCATTGAGCACCTCCTGTATGCCCCAGATGCTCACAGGGGCCATAGTAGAACAAACAAAGGATGAGTCACACCCTAAAAGCATTTAGAATCTAACCAGGAGGACTCACAAGCCACCACCACAGCATAGGATGAACTTGGTGGCAGAGCCAAGGAGGCTAGAGAAGCTAGGGAGGTGGTTTGGAGGGGGACAGGGAAAATCTGAGGCTAGAAAGCAGGGAGGGGACATATAATTTTCTAAGGTTAAAGAGAAGGTTATATTCTGTTTGGTCTGGGAAGAATTGTCTTTCCACTGGGAGTTTAATAAAAGAGTAGATTGAGAAGAAAGCAGCTGGGTAGTCTGTTGTGAAGAAGACTTGAATGTTGTATAGTTATACTCTCCACATCACCAGTCCTGGATGGCCAGCCTTACCATATACAAAGTGGGCATCCTCTAAGGCAGGACCTTTTACACATGGAAGAGAGTGAAGAAAGGCCAGGATGCTTTCCTCCCTGACTTGGCATACACGAGGCAGCGCTGTTCACGTCTTAGTAGCCATCTACTTGAAGCAAACTCTACTTGTTTTCTTTCAGCTTTGCCTTGCTAAAGTTCCAGTAGAGAGTCGGGAAATGTGACCTGTTGTTTAGGAAGGAAGAAACAAGGCTGTGATCCACACGTTGGTCAGGTCTGGAGTTCCTGAAAGATCACAGGATTGACGTTAACCAGGACATAGCTCTCTTTACTACTACTTCTTCTTCTTCTTCTTCTTCTTCTTCTTCTTCTTCTTCTTCTTCTTCTTCTTCTTCTTCTTCTTCTTCTTCTTCTTCTTCCTTCTTCTTCCTTCTTCCTTCTTCTTCTTCTTCTTCTTTTTTTTTTTTTGGTTTTTCAAGACAGGGTTTCTCTGTGGCTTTGGAGGCTGTCCTGGAACTAGCTCTTGTAGACCAGGCTGGTCTCAAAAGAACTCACAGAGATCCACCTGCCTCTGCCTCCCGAGTGCTGGGATTAAAGGCGTGTGCACCACCACCGCCCGGCTCTCTTTACTTCTTTAGAACATTTCCTTGTTCTCCCTCCCTCTCTTGAAAGCACACCTGTATTTGGGTTCTCCCAGTTCGCCTTCCCCCAACATTTTCATGTTTCCCATCAGAAAACTTGAGAGTTGTCCTTTCCTTGTCTAATGGGATCTGTTTTGGGGAGCCTGAGTTCCTGACCAATGGTTTTGGTTGTTTTTCGTAGTTCTGAGAATTGAACCTAAGTTTTGAGGTCCTAAGACCTCAAGCATGCTAGGCAAGCTATATTCCGAGACCTTCTTACATTTTTCTTTCTTCCACTTAAAAATTTTATCTGTATGTATTTTTGCACACATGCAGGTATGTGTGCCATGGTTGCCTATTGCCAGAAGAATGTGAAACTAGGGTTACAGATGGCTGTGAGCCATCATGTGAGTGCAAGGAATTGAACCTGGGTCCTCTGCAAGAGCAGCGAGTGCTCTTAACCCCTAAGCCATCTTTCCAGCTCCCTGGTTTCTTTTCCAAAAAAGAGTATTGTTTGGGTATCTAAAAATTTTGTCACGAATACATTCTTATGTGATGCCTTCGTTGTGAGAACAACAGAGTGTATGCATACACAGATGGCTGTGAGATCATGGGTGATACAATCTTTTCATTCCTCAATTATCATGTATGTGGTTCAGTGACCAAACTTACATGACAGGTGAGTGTATATTACTGTATGAGGAGCTCTAATCTTCTATTTGGGACAGTGAACATTTGGGAAATAAACAGATGAGTTTTGTATGGCCATAGACAATTGGGTTTGGAAAACCAAAGCTATTTTTCTTCAGGGGTCTAGCATTCAGTTTTAAAATGTTAATCCTAGGATAGCCCAACATTTATCATCAAGGGCAGATGTAAGCCTACATTCCAGTTTCCTTGATGCTCATGGAGAGTTGTTTGGTCATTTCCCTGTAAGATGTGATTGGCCAAACTGCTGATCATCTCTAAATAGGGATGTCAAAGAGCTCTGGCCAGGAGCTGAAGTGGCAGCTCCACATTTTCTTGTTTACATGGCCTTGAGTTGAATAGTCTACAGCTTCTGCACCATACAGATCTTTCAAGCTACTTATCCATTTAGTGAGGGTGACTTTAGTTAAAAGAGGTGAGACTCATAGAGGCGTTGGCACCACAGAGCTGTGGGTGCACTTGCTGCTCCTGGAGCTGGTGCATGCGTGCTCTAACAGAGCTTGTGTTCTGTGCCCAGCACTCTTTGCCTCTACTGGCTGTTAGGCTACCTTTCTACCTTTGCCTCTGACTGTCTGACAAAGAGCAGATGATCTGTAAGTGCAATAGTAGGGATGTTGGCACTTTCTCTTCTTAGAATTAATATGAGCAGGTATTTGAACCTTTCCCTCCAAGCATCACCTCAGCAGATCCTCGAGGTTGGTATGTCTCATGCTGGAAAACATTGTCTGGGAGAATGAGCTTACCTTCCTTGCTGAGCTTCAGGTTCCCTGGGAAGATGGGCATCAAACTATTTCATTGGCAAGTGAGATAGTTTAGAGTCTGGTATGTGAACAAAGATTACTGTAATCACAGTTTCAATAAGATCAATCTCTATTCAAAGGAAACTTTTTATAATTGATATGTGGGTCTCCAAATGTTTCTCAGGCTAGATGAACTGTTGGGCCTCTTATTTTCTATCATATTTTATTTTATTATTTTTCTTTCTATTTTTTATTTAAATTAGAAACAAACTTGTTTTACATGTCCAGTTCCCTCTCCCTCCCCTCCTCCCCTGCCCCCCACTAACCCCCCAATCCCATCCCCTTTCTGCTCCCCAGGGAGGGTGAGACCTTCCATGGGGGAATCTTCAAAGTCTGTCACATCATTTGTAGCAGGGCCTAGGCCCTCCCCTTTGTGTCTAGGCTGAGAGAGTATCCCTCTATGTGGAGTGGGCTCCCAAAGTCCATTCGTGCACTAGGGATAAATACTGATCCACTACCAGAGGCCTCGTAGATTGCCCAGGCCTCCTAACTGACATCTGTGTTCAGGGGGTCTGAATCAGTCCTATGCTGGTTTCTGGGGTCCATGAGCTACTCCTTGTTCAGGTCAGCTGTTTCTGTGGGTTTCTCCAGCCCCTTGACCCCTTTGCTCATCACTCCTCCCTCTCTGCAACTGGATTCTAGGAGTTCAGTTCAGTGTTTAGCTGTGGGTGTCTGCTTGTACTTCCATCAGCTACTGGATGAAGGCTGTAGGATGGCATATAAGGTAGTCATCAATGTCACTGTTGGGGACCTCGGCTCCCTGAGAAGCTGGTACCATAGGAATTTGTGACTAGAACTAGCCAGAAGCTAGTTTTGATTTTTTATTTGTGAGACAAGGTCTCACTAAATTGAGCAGACTGGCCTTGAACCTGCTTTATAGCCCAAACAGGCATTAAAATGTACAGTCCTCCTGGCTCATCCTCCCAGTAGCTGAGCTAGTGTAATGGATTTGTGTCATTGGACCTAGCTGTTTTTAAATTGATTGTTATGATGGCTCATTTAAAACTTCCACTGTGTGTGTGTGTGTGTGTGTGAGAGAGAGAGAGAGAGAGAGAGAGAGAGAGAGAGAGAGAGAGAGAGAGAGAGAGAGAGAGATGCATGTATGCATACATTTGTGTTTGTGAGTTAAGATGTGTAAGTGCCAGAGTACATGTGTAGAGGTCATGGGTCCTCAGTTTTTGCTTTGTTTTGAGACAGTGCCACTGTTTTGTTATTTACTCTGTGGATGCCAGGCTAACTGGCTCATCAGTTTCTAGGAGAGTCTTCCTGTTTGTGCCTCCTACATACTCTCTTGTTTGGCTTTACATGAGTTCTGGGGACTCAAACTCAGATCTTTGGGCTTGCACAGGAAGCACTTTGTATACTGAGATGGTGGCTCATTTGAACTATTAGGAACCAGAGCATGGCACAGAGAAATTGGAGTGTTCCTGCATGCATACTTGTCAAAAACCATGAGAAAGCAGGAAGGACTTCCTTGTATATACTCTTAATAGTCTTCTTTTCCATGGAAAAGTGATGACAATAGGCTGCAACTCTACCTCATCATGGGAAGATTTATGACACGAGAGTGCAATAACTGATTGTGGAATAGAACAACCATCTAGGAAAAGGCAGTTCTATTTTGAGTTGCTGGATTAGTTTACTGGCTGGTTTAGCTGCCCTCATGAGTGGTCAGTCTGGAGGACAGGCTATTCTGAACCAGAAGTGCAGTAGAAACTTAACCTTCTAATAGTACTGTAAAGCCTTTATGATGGAGACCCACTCACCTACTGGTCTTTCTCCCCAGAAAAGTGACCTTAGTGTATTGAATTTTTTTGAACTATTTGTACCTTTTAGTTTTCTATTTAAGAAATCTTTTCCATCACATTTTGATCTGGTTGAAAAAAATCTTTTCCAAAACCAAAGTTTTTAAGATTTTCTTTCTTTCTTTCTTAGATCCCCAACACAGGAACTCAAAGTCTCCAAAAAGAAATGACAAGGAAAAGGAAGTACTAATTACCCTGATTTGATAAGTACAGGCTCCGTGCATGAGTTGTAATATCACATTGTGCCTATTAATGTGTATGACTGTTACATATTAATAAAACCTTATAAGCAAGCCCCAAAGAAAAACATGCAGTTTGGGTGTTCACATTTATGTTTGCAATGCATATTTAACTCATTTTACTTTTCCTTTATTTTATCATAACTCTTAGCTTATTTTCCATTTGGAGTTTCACCTAATTTTCACCATCTCTGTATTCATTCATTTATATGAAGTTACAAATAAAAAGGGACAAGTTTTGATGTTGGTTTATATTGGGGTACACAAAGAAGACCTCAGAGTCTAAAGGAATCTTGTAACTAACTGCTCTATGGGTAAGTTAACCATTCTCTGGTTAGCTTGTGGTGAAATGCATTGGTACTTTGTCAACAAAAGAGCTTCCTCATCTGTTGCCTCTGCCTGTACCAAGTTTGATGGATAGTTTCTCTGTCACTGAAAAGAGAGTATTACATGATATAACTGCCTATGAGCTCATTGGTTGGGGGCAGCAGTGCTTCTGATGTGGGCAATCTGAGACATCGGTTCAATCAGTAGAGCCCTGTGTTCCATTATCTTTACTTACATATGCTGTTATGAGTGATAGTGTCATTTCTGTAGCATGGGAATTAGAGTGCATATTTTGTAGCTGAAGTCCAAGGACAGGGTCAGTTAGCACTGGCGAGGTGAAGAAAGGCCCAAAGACCCAATGTCTCTTGTTTGTGGTCTTTGGTCTCTGCACTTAGAGAAATGATGCCACATACCTGGTGTGTTGAGTAAGTATTGTTAGGCCACTGTCACTGTGTGGTTTCCCTTCTGAAGCCCATCCTGGCTCTGACACAGAATTGTAGGCCACTCTGCCTGTGTCTGACCACGACCAGCACTTCGTGGTTTTGTGCTATATAGGCTTCAGGTTAACCAAAATCAAGTTGCCTGTTATTTTAACTATTTCTAAGGGGAAGTCCCTTTAATCTGACTTTATTGGTCTTGCAGGGAATGCTGAAGCTCAGACTTCTATGACAGCTGACCCTAAGTTGCTCTTTTGGTTTCTTTTCCTTGCAGTGGAGGCCATAGTGGAGTTTGATTACCAGGCCCAACATGATGATGAGCTGACGATCAGCGTGGGTGAGGTCATCACCAACATCAGGAAGGAGGATGGAGGCTGGTGGGAGGGGCAGATCAACGGCAGGAGAGGTTTGTTCCCTGACAACTTTGTAAGAGTGAGTACAAAGCCAAACCCTTTTTCCTGTTTCCTGTGTGTGCTTTGAAGACCAAAAGGCTGTGGGGGATGAGGATAAAGTGCATGGGGCTCTTCGGGGTGTCACTGGCAGCTTGATCTCCTGGGTGATGTCAAGGAGAGCATGTATAATTTTGCCCTGTGGATGTAGGATATCATTTGTTTTAAAGTGACATTTTAAGACCCAGAATGATCTTTCCCACAATGGTTTATCACTTTTTAGAAAACAGTGAGAAAATATAAAGCCTGTGAAATTGTTTGGTTTATATATTTGTTTATTTGCTTTAAGAGTCTGAAAGGATTGTTTCCTTTTCCATTTCATGAAGAATGGAATTTGAAACTCAGTTTTGGCCATTTGTGCCGGTAGCATCCAGATCAAATGCAGAATCTAAGTGGTGCTCTTTCCCACTTTTTCCTCATAGATATGCCTTTGTGATAGGAGCAGCATTGTTTTCCTTTATCCCTTTATGTCTATGAAGCACTGATTAAAACCTGTTTCATCAGGAAGATTTTGAAACCTGTGCCCTTTGTCAAATTCATTTAGGGCTTAATTGCAAAATGTTTTCATTCCTGTTAATAAATGATGTGTCTCAACCACTGTAAACAGCAGTATGAATTTTCTGGTTAATAAGAGGTTGCCGGAGGCTGTTCTTCATGGGAAATACTAACCAGGTCTAAAAGCCCCAGGGCCACAAGCTTCCTGTCCCATGCTGGAGAAGAGATGATTGCCCTCCATAGGAAGAGCTTCATGTAGAATCCCAGGCCTATAGATGAATTCTCTGTGGTAGCAGGCCATAATCAGGAGTGTGTCTTAGCTGTATAGAACAGGTTGTTTGATAAATCTTGCACCTAGATAATTGTGTGTCCCCCTCAAAGGAGTATCAAGGCCTGGGTGGAAAGGCTTTATGATGGGTGGTGATGGTGGTGGTAATTGGTGAAAACCATGTGAAGAACTGCACAGTTCCAAAGCTTGTGCCTCTCTACCTGTACCCTGTGGAAATCTAAAATGAAAAGGACTCTAATTCAGTTTTTCTTCAGGGTCTTGCCTCCAGGTGACCCTGTCAGCCTCTCTTTCTTTCATTTCCTTTTTAGTGTTCAGAAAGCTGGGGGAATGGGATAGAGTTTGGCTGGAAATATGCTGCTAAGCATTGCTTTGCTTTCTGTGGTAGGGGTGTTGAGATCATGCTGGACTCAAGGAGCTTCCTCCCATTCTTAGGGTAGAAAAGCATAATTTCTGGGCTACCACTGATTGATTCTGTTGATATGTATATGAGTGGTAATTCTTGTGCCTTTCCAAACAAAACTTCCCACTTTGGAAAGGAACTTGAAGTTGGGCCAAAGTTGGATGTGAAAGGAGAGGTTTCCCAAAGGAGGGGGCAGTGGTTGGGTGAATGAGAGAGAAGAAGGAACAAGAGAAGAGGGTATGACAAAGAGCAGAGAGGATCCTGGGAAGGAGGGTGAGCCTTGGGAAAGGGAGGAGTGTGATAAAGAGGTGGGGCATGGGAAAAGAGGAGAAGCATGAGAAGAGACTGTAGTGTGAGCTTCAAGTGTAGAGGGAAAGTTCTTTGTGTTCTGACAGTTTTTAATGTGTCTCGTTGCACAGATCCATAGAACTGAATTGGAAGGCATTGAGTAAACCTATAGAATTGATTTGGGGCTCCTTCTTCATGTGCTCTGAAGGATTGTGGAAGGCAGATGGGAAGCAGGGCAGCAATTATCCAGTATTCTCTCTTTGGCAGTGCTGTGGGCCTGGAGAACTGAAGGTGCTTTCCCTGCGAGGGAGGGAGAGGTCATTTGGGCCTTTTTGCCAGGTCATTCTTCATTGCCTGGCCTTGCTGCCTTGGCTTAGACTTGGGAACCCTCAGCTGCAGACCCCTGCATGTGATGGGCACTGGTTCCAGGTTGTGCTAGGGTGAGAGAGAAGGGAGGGGGAACCACAGGGAGCCTGAGGGAACCTACTCCTCAGGCTCCTTCCTGCCTGTGGGGTGACCCTGCGCTGCCTGTATCCCTTACCAGAGAAGTGGCTGTTCTCATTCAGTGTCTCCTCTATGCCTTCTGGGGGCTTTGTCTTTAGCCTCATTTCTACTGTGTTAAGGTTTTCTTTATACTTCTTCTTTGAAAAAAAATCTATTAATCTGGCCCCAGGGTGATCTGGGCCTTCTGTTATCTTTTGTAAGCCCAACCACCTCATTGTCTGCTTTGAGGATTAAATGACACAGTACTGGCAATCATTGAACACAGTGGCAGCCATCTAGTAAGTGTGCCTTTGGTCCTGTTACCATGTAAAGGAATGGCCCTCTCCCCTTGTTTTTCCTAATCAGTTGTCTCCTAATCTAGGCTCGAACCCTTGTTCAGTGAGAGGAAGTCATGTTCTTGGGAGGTACTTGGTCCATCCATGGTGGATAAAATAGAAATGTCTAGGGGTGGTGCTGCTTGTGACTGTCACAATCTAGAGAAACTTCGATTCTTTCAGATGGCTGAGTCTATTTTCAAGTCTTCACCCTTAGGCTTATTATTGAAAACTCAGTAGGTGGATACAAGAAAGTTTAACAACAATCAAAGCTCCCGCAGCAGATTTTAAAAAGAAAATGTGTTTTTAAGCAATAACAATCATATTGGCATACATCTGCCAGTTTTGAATATTTCATTTAGCTTAAGAATTAATTTGTCTTGGATTGAATTAAGTAATCTTGTGGAGTCCCGTCATTTGTGTGCCTCTGTTGATGTTATCAGAGAACTGCCTTAAGTATTTTCTCAATTCATTTATCAAATCCCTAGTGCCTCATTTGAGCATACTTTCCTAAAGTGAAGACATTCAGTGACCACCTTCAGCTTGTTGTGTCAGTCTCTCAAACAGGAATTGCTGCCATCCTCTTGGTGTCCTGTATACGCACCTATTGCACTATTAAGAACAGGCCTGTCCTTTGCCAGTTCTCAGTGGTTTTTTCTTTTTTTAGTTTGTCCCACTTTTATTCATTTACATTAAATATTCCAGAAGAATCTTTTCAAATCCTTTTTTTCTCCCATCCCTTTCCCCCCACTTTTTCTTCTTATAATCTCTCTGTTTGATTGTTTGAGAATTTCATATAAGATAAAATGTTTGGATCAAATCCACTCTCCTATTCACTCCCCATCAATTCCTTCCCTCTCCTCCCAACTTCATATGACCCCCCCTCTGCTTTTTTGAAACAGGGTTTCTATGTAACAGCTTTGGCTGACCTGGAACTCACTCTGTATATCATGTTGGCCTCAAACTCAGAGATCTGCTTACCCCTACCTCCAAGTGCTGGGATTAAAGGCTTGCCAAGCTGTTTTTAAAATCATGGAGTCCATCATTTACTACTGCCTAAATGAACCTCAGGACTGAATCCATGAAGAAAACCCACTCTTCTTCCCACAGCAGCCATCACTGGCTAATAACTTGAATAGGAGTGGGCATTAATGAACCCACCCGCCATCCATGATAGTATTCAGTTTCCCTTGATCTTGTATATGCAGTCACAGCTGCCCTGAGTTCATGTGTATAATGATGTTGTCATGTCTGGCAAATACTGTTTTGCTGCAGGTATCCACTACTACTGGCTCTTATAGTCTCTCTGCCCCCTCCTCCATGATGTACCATCAAGGGCTGAACACTCTAGTTTTGTATATGGGTCTCTGTATCAATCACCATACACTGACTGCTTTAGAATACGTTTTTCTTTATCTTGTGTCACTTCAAAAATTAATTTGTTTTAAAGATAAAATTTACATAGACTAGGCCCGGTGGTGGTGGTGGTGGTGGTGGTGGTGGCGGCGGCAGCAGCATACACCTTTAATCCCAGCACTTGGGAGGCAGCGGCAGGTGGATCTATGTGAGTTTGAGACCAGCCTGGTCTACAGAGTGAATTCTAGGACAGGTTCCAAAGCTACACAGAGAAACCCTGTCTCAAAAAGTAAAAAAAAAAAAAAAAATTACGTAGACTAAACTGCATAGGCCACTAGCATGCATCATGATTTTGATTTTACATAAGAATATTCCTCTACAGCTACCAGCTACACCAATACTATTTCTGCCATCTCCCACCCCACAAAGTTCTCTTGCTTTTTCCTAGCCATTCACCCCTTCCTGGTAGCCAGTTTATTGTGATGGATTAGTGTTCCTATACTTGAATTGTTATGTAAGTAGGACTGTAAGAACACTTGCTGGTTTACATGTCTTTTGTGTCACAAAATTGTTGCACTTAATTCTTTCATATAGTATTGCATAGAAATGAATATATCATAACTTGTTGATCCATTTTTTGTTGTTACTGTTACTGCTGATGACCATTTGGGTAATTTCATTTGGGAAATTTTGTGGCATTCTTCTATGTCTTCTATGAACACAAGTCCCCATTTTGTATGTTTATAATGCACTTTTAGGGGTGGAAATACTACCCTTGATTTCAACCAGTAGTTTTTTTTTCTGTTTAAAGTAAGCCATGGAAGTCGGGGGGTTGGTGGTGCACACCTTTAATCCCAGCACTTGGGAGACAGAGGCAGCCTGGTGTACAGAGTGAGTTCCTGGACAGCCATGGCAATATAGAGAGACCCTGTCTCAAAAAACAAAACAAAACAGAAAGCTGGGGCACCTGTAAGAGAGGGGGGTGATACATGTACTTTGAGCCTCTTGTTTGCTACATGTAATGCCCAGTGAATGAAACACCCTGAATCTTTGTGCGTCTGACTGGCAAAGGAGAGCTGACACAGAGCTCAGTCTCTTGTATCTCCTTTGATTGGTAGGGCCAGGAACTATCAAAGACTAATCCGTATATTATTAAAAACATGCACATAGAGAGCATGTATCTAAGCTTTGTTGGACTCATTTAATGAGGAAACCAGTGGAATAACAAACCTTGATTTACTGAGGATATGAGGAATTGATTAAAAAGTCAGTGGAATATTCAAATAAGATTGTAAAGTGAGATTGAAAACTGGCTCATGTCTTAGAGGACAATAAAACCCTAACCTTTGGAGCTATCATTTCTACCAGAGGAGAAAAGAAGCTGTATGCTATACTGTGTTTTCTATGAGTTATTCTCTGACTTTGTGGAGCTGTAAAATGTCCTAATAAAGTATTAGTCAGTTTATATTTCCAGAGAGGCAGATGGCTCTCCTGGGGCCTCCCTAAAGAAAGTGCATTAACATAGCACTATAAGGTCCCATGAGCATGGGCTTTTTTTGTTTTCTTCTGGCCTAATTTCCAGGTTTGGGTATTGTTTTCTTGAACTGACCATGAAAGACCATAGTATGGTGTACAATATTAGGAAATAACAGGATGAATCATCAGTCATTTAATGGAGAAGTCTATATCCTTTCTGAGACCTCAAACTACCACACAAAACAGAGGGCAACTGATATTCTAGGGAGATGTGGACTCCTTCTTTGGATTTAATTACAAATATCATCCTTGAAAATCTTTACTCTGAGATGCATACAACATTGTGCTTTGATGATTTCTGGTATCTCTTAATATGGACTCCTTGGTAACGTATGACAAAGCGAAGTAGGCCTGAGGCCTGAGACATTTTGTAATTCACAAGCAGAAAGCAGGAAGTTGCGGTAGGGGTTAAAAGAATATGGTTGTTGATCTTGAAATGCATCTGATACTGTCTGTGAGGAAGTGAGCTGTTTTCTTGGCCCGGGCTCTGTGTGCTTCTATGGAAGGAGCTGTACATGCCGCCTGCTCCATTGTTAAAAGCTGAAGTGCATTTGCTTGCAATTTGCATTCTATGCCTGCAAGTCTAACAGTTCTCAGCTCCGTTTTCCATCTCCTTAGTTCTCGCTTGCTGGGTGTTTGAAATCTGTCTTTGGCATATTCAGAGCTTTCTTTTTTGTGTTTGCGTAAAGATTGGCCAATGTAGTCCCTAAATGAGGCAAAAAGCCAATATTCTACATATTTGTGTCACATTGAGAGGAAGCTCAGAGTTTTTCTGCTGTTCTTGGTTTAGGAAATGAGCAGGAATCTACTTCAACAAGTGGCATGCAGTAGACATTTCCACATTGCTCTTTTATACTGAGCATCATTCTTGGAGTTCCCTTTACAAAAATTTTGCTTTTCTTTACATTTCCAACCCAAAGGCTATTTATTTGTGATTTATAGCAATGGTTATCTTCTAGATCCCTGCTTATTTTTAAAAAGTAGCAGGGGATTCTGCAGGTGTGTTTCATTATGGGCAGAGGCTCTTCTTTCTTTTTATGTTTAGTTCTGAGGATAGAATCCATCTCACTCACATCCAGTCTCACTCGTGCCAGGCAAGCTCTCTACCATTAGGCTCAATGACCAGCCCTGCAAATGTCTCTTTTTGCTCAACTATCATAGTGAAGTGCCTGGGTATATGAAGGTCTGCTGTACTCTCAGAGTAGACATTTACTGGGTGTCTGCTAGAGAGGACTCTAACTAGTGTTTAAACACCAAAGGATATGAACATAATGAAGACATATTGAACAGAGTCCCATATTGTCACAAACATAATTTCTTCCACAGGACAAAATGTACATTGTCTGTACCATAGCTTTGGAGAGCATGTGTTAGACATTCTTCTGCAAAGATGATTGACAAAGGTGTTTCTGATTAAAATGTCACTTGAGGAGTTTCTGAGTTCATTCATTAAAGCAACTATTTGAACATGCTAGATGGACCCTTTTTAGACCCCAGTCACTGGGTTACTTTATGGAATTAAAATGGCTGCATTCTACTCAAGGCTTACTGGCTGCCTAGTATTGTATGTATAATCTGAGTGCAATAGTCATAATGTACTGGGCACTACTGTTTGTCAGGCAGGAAGAGAGGCTGGGGCCTTCATGTGCATTATTTCATGAAATTGTATCATTCTGTGATATAGGTACTCTTTTGATTTAGAAAAATGCTCAGAAAAGGCAACAATGTATATCAGCATTAAGGGGCTTATCCACAGCTGCAGGAACTAGTAGGGAACAAAAAGAACCCTGGAATCCAGACAGCTGGCTCCAGAAACTGAGCCTCCAATCTGATAGCATTGTCTAGCTGGCTGATGGTATTCTGCTCTGTCTTTACCTCCTGCTGCATTATGCTTCCTCCAGATGTCTTACCAAAAGGAGTAAAATCAGATATCAAACCTTAAAAAAAACAGCCTTGGCCTTGTGTAGTGGTATATGCTTTTAATCCCAGCACTCAAGAAGCAGAGGCTAGTGAGTCTGCGAGTTCAAGGCCAGCCTGGTCTCCATAGTGAGTCCCAGGCCAGCCAGGGCTACACAGTGAGACAAGACAAGCAAGCAACAACAGGAGCAAGGCAGCTTCCATCTACTCACAGGCTTGCACTATTTTTCCTACAAATTCTAAAGTAAGGCAATTAGGGAAAACATTTCATTTTTATTAATTAGTATGCAAGCTTGTCATTTTTCAGTGCTTAGTATATGCCATTCAGTAGGAGTGTGACTGTTGTTTTCCATCCTTAGTACCCTTCAACAGCAAGCAATTCTAACTCAAATTATCTTTTCACCATTAAACACATAGTTTATTTTCATAAAAAGTCCTAAGTCCAATAATTGGAACTGTTGGTGCAACATTTCTCCCAATGGCATCTGAGTAGGGTGTGGAGTAATTATTAAGGACACATGTGTAAGGGCCCATATCATTTGAAATCTCAGGCTTTAACCGTAGCAGTACAGGAAGGGGGTGCATCTTGTGAGTCGTGGAGAGCTGTGATCTTAGTGAAGCGTAGTCCCCTCACTGAGTTGATTGTGTATAATATAATCTTATTGCCTTAATGACAGGGTTATCAAATCTTCACTTAGAAAGGAACTTTTAGACCATGTGCTCTAACCTCCAGCTTTCTAGCAGATCACAATCTAAACTGTCGAGGATGTTGCTGGATAGTAAATCTTATGAGTGTGGGGCTCCAGCTGAGAAATCTAACCCTGAGTCTCTTCTGTGGCTGTGCTCTGGGGGGTTGCATTGTCAGAATTTTGAGGTGGAGGGAGGAGTTGGGATAAGAGACTTCGGATATTTTTAAAAGGTTTGTTTCAAAGCCAGGTTATGTAGTGGTTCACTGTGGTAATCCCAACACTCAGGAGGTGAGGTAGAAGGATCAGGAGTTCAAGATCATCCTCCACTATGTAGCAAGTTGTAGTTCAAGGCCAGCTGGGGCTACAGGAGGCCCTGTCTCAAAACAAAACAGCTCAGATGATTCTGCTACTTAGTAAAGCTGGGTCATTTATTTTATTCTGTGGCACTGATAGGGCAGCACCATTTTTTGAATCTATATCTTTTTTCAAGAACATGAATTGGTAGTTGGTGACTTAGATTTGAAAATATTATAATGCTGTTTCTAAAGTATCCTCATTATCTATACTATATATTATAGAGTAGCTTTATGAATGGTTGGCATAATCATGTGTAGTATTATAATAAAATGTCTACACTTTATATAGAATATAGCATGAAAACATAACTTCAACAGATAAATACGCTCTATGACTAGTAATCAGTGAGAATAAATGATTTAAAAAACATAGCAATATGTAAATAAATTCTCCTTTTAAATCCACTAGAGTGAATACAATCAAATGGTAGAACCTCTCCGTCAAAGCCTTAATTTTCTTCTGCTCCTTACTCAGGGTTAGTAAAATAAGCAGATGTCTAGAAATGATCACCCAAGATTCACCCTCAAATCCTGATAACCTGTGACTGTGACACATGGTAACTTGTGATCATGTTACGCTGAATGGCACAGCTGACCTGGAATGGGAGGTTATCAGCTGGCCCTAATTTAGTATGCGAACCTTTAAGAGCTGAGCACTTTCTGTGCTTACATGACAGACAGGAAGTCAGACTCCACTGAAGAGCACTGCAGCAACCTGTAGGAGCAGGAAGAGACTTTAGTCACAGAAGAAACTAAGGTTTCATACTTTCAGTCACAGAAAATATATTCTACCAAAAAACCCAAATGAGGTTGGCAATGCATTCCTCAAGCATTTCTCACCCTGGTTGCCAGCTTAAAATTGCTGTGTGGGACCCAGAGTTGAGCCTATTAGCATTTCTGACCTCCAGAACTTCCAGAGAACAAATGGATGTTGTTTGAAAACGGATATGGCTTAAAGTACAGATAACAATTGATCTGAAGGATGGTTCTCTGATTCTTGTCCCTGAGTGACATGGGGGAAAACCGTGATAGCCCTCAGGTTTCAACTACTATTCAATATATTGTTATTAGTGTCACCATGCCATACTTTGGGTCTCTAGAATTTAATTTGTATCAACATCTTCCCTTTTCTACAGGGTCGTCTTTGATCAGGAAGTCCTTGGCTGTTAGGTTGTCCAGGACTGATGAACATCACAGCTCTACCTACACTACCCTACTAGTCTGCCCTTTGATTTCTAAAGACAAAAGGCCTCCAAGTAGACTTCCAATACTCCTAACTCCACTGCAGCTTCTGACTGCTGACGGCACCCAACTGACAAACACCCAGAACGTTTCCAGTGTCTTAGAGTGCCTTAATATTTGCATTAGTAGTTAGTGTATGTTAACTGATTTGTGTAAACCAAACAAAATCAGGGAGGCGACAGGTAAGAGAAACAGACTTCTCATTGCTGGACACAAATTATCTAGATATGTGTCATTTGATTTCTAAGTGTTTCGAGACTTTTCTGGTATCTTTTGGCTGTTGACTTTCAGATTGATTATATTATGACAAGAGAATATATTCTGTATGATTTCAAGTCATTTAAATAGGTTGAGGTTAGCTTATTATTATTATTATTATTATTATTATTATTATTATTATTACTCAAGGTAAGGTCTATAAATACTTAAAAGGAATGTGTACTATGCTATGTAAGGGTGGAGTCATCTATAAAAACCAGCTGGAACCTTTTGGTTGGTCATGTTGTTTAGTTCTGCATCTACACTGCTTTCCCACATAGTAGTTCTGTCAAATACTGAGAAACGTGATACTAAATTTCCCAGCTGTAATTATAGATTTGTCTGTCTTTCATTTCATCCTATCTGAATTTTCTCCTTGACTTTCTTCCTAATAAACACCTCATGAAATTAAAATTATCGTAAGTCAAATATACATTTAATATACTTGACTTATAAAAGACCAGTAACCGAGTGTACTGAAGAATATCAGTTGTTTACCCTCATGATCATGTGTCTGACTGGCAGCTGTGGCTCACTGCTACTGCTCAACCTTGTGACAGAGTATTCTGCTACATGCCACTCAGAAAATGATCAAACTCCAAGACCTGAAATACAGTTTCAGCTGAATTACTATTGTTTTCTTTTTCTTTCTTTTCGTTGTTGTTGTTGTTGTTTGGTTTTTCAAGTCAGGGTTTCTTTGTGTAGCTTTGGCTGTCCTGTAACTAGCTCTATAGACCAGCATGACCTCAAACTCAGAGATTCCCCTGCCTCTGCCTCCTAAGTGCTGGGATCAAAGGCGTGCACCATCACCATCCAGCTTCCTATCATTTTCAAAATTATAAGGTAAACCACTACAAATCAAGAATCCATTGCATTCTGGAGCTCCATCTTAAATTTCAAAATTCATCATATATATAAATTATATACATAAAATATGCTTTGATTATGGTTTTGATTATATTCTTCACTTTTCTCTTTTATCCCTTGCCCTCCTACTGTTCCTAAAGCTTTGTTTTTTATATATACATATGCGATTGTAGTTCTTGGGGGAATCAAGTCTTTATCATTGTTCATATATCATTGTTCATTCTTAGAGAAAACTGAAACTCTGTCAAGTTCAAAAGAGCCTGGGGACAAATGGCTAACCGTGGTGCCTATTAGCATACTAAAGCATACCCTGGCCACCGAGATTTCTCAGCATCAAAAAGAAAATGCCTGTTATTGAGTCCATGCTAGCATCTTAGCTCCTCTCAGCTTTCCCCCTACCCTAAACTTCTCCAGCTCATGGGCTTTCCTTCCCCCAGCTCATCATTTCTACATAACCCTGCCATTTTGGCTAGGCTCTCTCTGGTTTTCTTGGTCCTTTTGGCCCCCTCTCTTTGTTCTCTCTCTTTTGTCTTCTCTTCCTTTCTTGCTCCCCCTACCCCTCTCATGGCCTGGACTATTCTGCTAGTCATGGTTAGTCTACTTCATTCTCTCTCTGCTCTGGATTCTTCTCATATCTATAATAAAATCCTTCTCCTCAACCACACCTTGGAGCTGCCATGTCCTTATTTTATACAGCCCCCCCCCCTCCTAGCAGCTAACAATTGCTAATAACGCCTCAGCTAGGGATAGGATTTCATGACCAACTCCCCTCTCCATTGCTGGGTATTGTGCATGCTAACACAACTGCTATGAATACCTGTGTGTAGCTGCCCTCGTGTGTCCAGAAGATACTGTCCCTATAGTCATCTACCTCCTCTGGCTTATCTCTTCTGCAACGATTGCTGAGCATTGGGAGGAGGGGTTGCTGTATATATGTTATATTATTAACAATGTCCATTTAGCATAATTTAGCAGGTTCTCCCCTAGAGCCTATGGCATGTCTAGCCATAGGTTCTTGGCCTGATAATGGTGCCACGTATGAGTTTCAACTTGTGGAACAGTAAATAAACCCAACCAAAAAGTGTTTTGTTCTTCCCATGCCACTATTGTGCCAAGTCATTGTTGTAGTTTGCAGGCTTCACAGCTGGGTAAGATGATTCTTTTTCTCCTCTAGTCATATACACTATGCAACTTCTAGCACTATGGAAGCTAGCCGCTAATTCAGCTAGACTCATTGTTTAGTAAGCTCCCGGAATCCACTGTACTTCCCCCTCACCAGCCAGCACTGGGGCTAGAGATGCTTGCTGCCAATCCTGGCTCTAACGTGGGTGCTGAGAATCCAAACTCAGGATCTCATGTTTGCACAGCAAGCACTTTACCCACTGAACTCTGTGGTTTTATATGACAAAGCCTTTGTCAATCCAATCTTTCTTTCCTTATAGGTAATGTCTTATTTGCTTTTTTCTTTGTCATTAATTTTTATGAGTTCAATTGTGAAATTCCTTGACAAAATTTTCTTTGAGTTTATCCTATTTAGATTCTGCAGTTTGTGACTCTGGAAGTTTATGCCTTTTACCGAATCTAGTGAGTTTTCATCCATTATTTGTTTGAATTATTCTTCCCATATTCTTACTCTCCTGGAATATAAGGAAACAAACAGTGTTGTCCCATGAATGTCTGAGGCTGCTTTCTGTCTGTTGCACAGACTGAATACATTTTATTGATGCATTGTCAACTTCATTGATTCTTTCTGGCGTCATGCCTAATTGATTACTGAACTAATCCACTAGGCTTTTTAATTTGACTCTTTTTTCAGTTCTATACTTCCAGTTTTTGCAGCTATTTTCTAAATTTTATTTGTAGTTGCTTGCTAAGTATTTTTGAGACAGGGTTTCTCTGTGTGGCCCTGGCTGTTCTGAAACTCACTATTTAAAGCAGGCTGGCTTTGACCATACTGTGATCCTCTGCCTCTGCCTCCCAAGTGCTGGGATTTAATGTATGAGTATCTACATCCAGTCAAGTTTTTTGTTGGTTTTCCTTTTTTGTTTTGTTTTGTTTTTGTTTTTTGAGACAGGGTTTCTCTGTGGCTTTGGAGGCTGTCCTGGAACTAGCTCTTGTAGACCAGGCTGGTCTCGAACTCACAGAGATCTGCCTGCCTCTGCCTCCCAAGTGCTGGGATTAAAGGCATGCGCCACCAACGTCCAGCTCAGTCAAGCATTCTTTAAAAACTTTAAGTTACATTTGTTTATTAGTATGTGTACATGTTGGGATTCTGCTTAAGGAAATTAAGAGACCATTTTCAGGAGTCAGTTCTCTGATTCCACCCTGTGGGAGTTATGGATATGATAATTAGCTTGATGCCAATAAGCATTTCATAATGCATAGTCAGATCTTTATATTGTACATCCTACATAGTGTTCATTTGTCAATCATATATCAATCAAACTGGAAAAATAAGTAGTAAAAATTGTCCATCCCTAGTAACCCCTATCCATATCAGTAAACAGTTGGGGGCTAGAGCAGGGCCACAGCTAAAAAACAAACAAAAAGCTGAAAACCACACTGGAGGTGCCAGCTGTCCTTGTAGGACATGTCAGCAGTATAGATGGCTGCAGGGCTACCAAGCAGACTTTTGATTTCACTGTAGTTTCTTAAGTGAGAAGGAAATTTGAAGTAACAGATGTCCCAGTCTACCTGCAAGTCTAGGAGTAAAGTTCACCATCTTTGTGCTGTTGAGGATGATTGAGGTGAAAGGGTATAAAGGAACTTCTGGTAGAGTGCAGTTGGAGATGTGGATGTCTCTCTCAGGATACTAAGGACAAAGCCTGCTTCCCTGGCTAGCCCTCGCCCTCTCTCCCTCCCCCACACCATTTGTGGAAAGAGGTGGATGAAGTCAGCCTGTTCTTTTTGTTTGGAGCTGCCTGTTTTGCTTACCAAAGGCATGGGCATTTCTTTTGTCATACTTCCCTTCAGCACCAAGTTTTTCTCAGGAAGACTGAGAGAAACAGAGAAGTGTGTGTGTGTGTGTGTGTGTGTGTGTGTGTGTGTGTGTGTGTGTGTGTGAAGGGGCACATTTAGTACGCTTCTGGGAGTCTGAGCACACAAAGCAAATGGGCTTGCCTGAATTTGTAAGCTGAGAATTTGTTCAAGACAAACCACATCCTGCCCTGGGGTTCAGGAGGCAGGTGGTCCCAGATGGAGATCTGGGGTCCAGGCAAGTGTGTGAAGCCTGTGCTCAGTGTGTGGCGACGACTTTGTCACCACGTTCCCTTCACACTGAGCTTTTCTTTTAAGGAGGCTGCCCAACTCACTGGTTACCAGTAAGGGTGTGGTGTTGGTCTCATTCCAGTTGGGGCTGTGTTGCAAAGCAGCTGCACACAGGTGGCTCTGCTGCAGCTCTTGAGGAAGTACTTTGCTGGCTGTAAACAACCCATGGTCAAGGGCTTAGACGTCAGATTGCAGCTTGCTGTCATCAGTATGGTGGGAGCCTCCTTCAACCCAGAGTTGGGTTTTTAAAAATATACTATGGAAGAAAATACATTTAAAAGCATTTTTAATAATTACTAAATGGACACGATGGTCATGGTTACACTAAAATATAATTGGAACTGGTGAAGTGTTAAATGGGAGCATACTTTTAGCTGGGCTGTGCGTGTTTGGATGATGTTTCATTATCTACAGTGTCATGGGGTTTGGTTTCTGACTGACCAGATATGGTTCATAGTAAAGAAATGACATCCAAAATCAACATGGACAGATGGTGGGCAGAAGACATATTGCAGTTGTCTAGAACCATAAACATTATCAAGTGATGATGTGTTGTATTGAAACTTCCATGGGCACACTGGGAAAAGAATCAGGTTGATAGCTGCTACTCTGTAGTTGCTGTCGAATTGCCTGGCTCTTGCTGACAATTCGGTCTTTAACCATTTCCCTCAGCTGACATGTCATGAGTGTGTGCACAAATATTTTTCTTACCGAAATTTTCAGTTGTTATTAATTTTTTTGGCAATGCTGGGGATGGGACTCTGAGCCTGGCACACAGCAGCTAAGTACTAAACAACTGTGATACATTTCTAAGTCCTTTGTCCTGATCTTGAAATTGCAGTAATTGCCAGCTTGCCGGTAAGAAATACAGTTGCCATATGAAGACCACACTCCTCTGTGTTAAATGGGTGATTACATCAGGCTTTTGAGGCAGGTACTATGAACTCAGGAAAATTTGAATGTGGAGGACAACAGCCCTTGTGTGGTTTGAAATGTTGAGAATAATTTTCTGCATGCATTCCTATTTCTTCCAGGGACGGCCCTGTTATTTAGTTCAAGATGTCACACTACAGCAGATCACTTTAGTGCATATAATCCAGGCAATTATGGTGTAAGCTTCTGCTGCTAGTGGTAGTTAAAATCCATACACCTCACTCCTTTTTTTTTTTTTGGCTTCTGATGCTTTTTCATTCAATTTAACTCATCCTTTTATTTTAAAACTTGAATTTGAATGGGTTCTATTAACAGATATTTTGAAGTGACAATCAAGTCTAGGGTGCTGCCAACTGAACACTGAACACAATTCCCAATCCTCAAGCTAGATAGGAAATCAATTTCAGGCTGGTTGCAACTGCAATGCAGAGATATAGCTGATTTGTAAACAGCCCTTGTATCAACATATCACAGTTGACAAGCCACAGTGAAGTGTGTGATGTTGCTATCTAAATGGCAGCCCTGATTGCAAGTCCACGTGAAGTGCATCTCCCAGGACCATATGGGATAATTAAAGTCACGATCTTCATTGGTAGATGATTACAGATTACCTCATTACAGACAAACTTAGGTCTGCCTTCATTTATTAAGTTGAAAGAGAAACAAGTACTCAGTTTACCCGAAACTATGTTCTTTTTTTTTTCCTTTTCAGTTGGAATATCCAAGTGGATGTTAAATTATAAATACAATTAAAAGTCATTCTCCTTTTAATGAAATTCACCATAGGGCCATGCTTGCCATTCCTGGGCTGTACTGTCCCTGAGTTTCTCTTGACCCTGTAACCTCTCCTTTCTTTGTCCCAATGGCAGGATTGGTAGGTGATTCTTGCCATCCTTTGGTTTCCCAGAGTTCCTAGAATAGTCTTTGGTCACAGAATGAGTATGTTAAATATTCATCTGTTTAATTGGATTTAATATGCCATCCTTAAAACCAACTTGTAGGTTTGGAGTTATTAAATGCTCTACGTTTTTTAGTAGCATATAATCTATTTGCTATTGCCTGAGCTAGTGAATTATTTAACTAAGAGGGAAAGTTCTTTCCTTGAGATAGATCTTACCAAACTGGTGCCACTTTCATTTCCATAGTATCACTGAGTACAGTAAATGAGGAATATGGGTAAGAGGACTGAGGTGACCCAAAGGGTTATGCTACTAGGTGCTATGTAACAAAATGTATTGCAGTCTGGGTCTGGTACTTGTAACTGATCCAGGGTCTTCCTGTGTATTTTTTACTTTCAACTTTTATGAAGATTGACAATGATGTTTAGATATTGATTCAAAGAAGAGTGAATTAGTATGTGACATTGTCATATTATTTATTTTTCAGCATGTGCATTTGAAAATAAGTTTATTCCCTTTGGGACATTAATTTTTCTATTCCAACCTCTTTCATTTCTTTGATACTAAATGGTATATTTGGACAATTTCTGCGTTTTAGAATAAGGTCTGAAGTGTTGCCAAAAGCGTAGGTTGTAGGGCTGGTGAGGTGGCTCAGCAGATGAAAAAACCCACTGACTTGAGTTCAGTTTCTTGGACCCACATGGGGGAAGCAGAGAACTAGCTCCCTGAAGTTGTCCTTTGGCTTGTACATTGGTGCCACGGCACCCTTTTACCTATACACAACACGGGGTGGGGGTAATTAGTAAAATGTGCAGGTTAGTTTTGATATCTCAGGTGATCTTTGTAAATTATTGAATAGGAACCAAGTATTATAGTCATATTGCAGTCTACCATGGCCACCCACACCAACTTTCATAGTATGAAATGTTTCTCAACTGTTAAACTATACAAGAGAATGACAATGTAGCCCACATCTAGCTATTTGCTGCCTAGTTTTATCAAATTGTTAAAACATTGTTGACACACTTTTGATTCTTTTAAAAATAAAGTAGACTTACAGTTTCAGCTCAGAGATGTAGAGAGCTGCAAACATGTTCCTCCCACACTTCAATAAAAATCAGCCTGGTAATTAACAAGAGAACTAAGTTCACAGAACAAATGGCCATTTTACAACCTGGAGATCAGCAGGTGCTTTCTGAGACACAGGAGAAGACCTGAGCATTTGCTGCAGGGGCAGAAGCCGCCAGATGCCGAGAAGAAGGTAGGAAGAGTAAGACAGAAAATATGACAAATTGCTGGAGGCTGAGTGTGGGCTGCTGCTCCTGGGGGCAGCAGCTGTCAGAGGGGTTCTGTCCCTTCACAGGCTTTCCTGCAGGAGCCTGCCTCCAGTCAGGAAGTCACAAGAAAGCTCACTGTGCTGGCTCGGGAGCCTTGGAGGAATCCACTCAGACCTGCTCCCTTAAGGACAAAAACACGAGAGACTAATTTCTGCAGAGGAAGTGCACAGTGCAGGGGCTCTGGTGAGATGCCACTGCTGCTGCCTGAAGGGAACTCTCCCTGCCTCTACTCCTTCCTCTACCACCCCACCTCACCTAAAAAAGTTTTACTCTGAAAGAAGCCAGAAGAGCTCTAAGCAGAGGTAGACTGCTGCTGGGGAGAACCATTGCTGCTGGGGGATGGGCTGGGGCTTGTAGCCCTGGAGGAGGAGCAAAAACAGCTGTAGAAGGTACACAGGCCCACCATAAAGGCCAGATTATTTGACCTAGAATATTTGAGGACTGCCCTCTTCATCCCACAAGCGTGTCTCAAAGCTCATCACTGCCCAACTTCTGTTTAGGTTAACACAACACCCCACACCATAGGTGTGTTGACCTCAACATCTACTGCCTTGCACAAAATGCTCAACTTTCAACCCCCAAATTTCAAAGTTTGGCAAGGAAATACAGTCTGAAGGATGGAAGCAGTCACTGAGACCAGATGCAGATCCACTATAGCTGTTGGAGCTATTGAAGCATACACACATGCAGTACCTAGCTGTTATATTACCTCCAAGGAGCTCAGGTGCCAGGTGCTGTTTGGGATGCTAGTTTTAGAACAGGCATAACAAGGTCAGAGGTCTTAGCTGAAAGCCAAAAAGAGGGCAGAGAGCATAACTGCAAATAAGCAAAAGATAATTATAGTTGAAACATGCAATGAAGAAATATAAGGGAGAGAGGCTGCTGGAATATGTGGCCGAGAGAGAGAGAGAGAGAGAGAGAGAGAGAGAGAGAGAGAGAGAGAGAGAGAGAGAGAGAGAGAAAGGAGAAACTTGCTCACATCTTCCTTTATATATACCAAAATCTGGTATTTGATAATCACAGATTATTCATTGAAGGAAATGCAATTTTCATGACATGTTCACTAGTCCACCATAATAACTGAACACAGGCAGGTTCAGTTGACATATCTGGATGGTTCATGAGCTTGCATGATATGAGAGGAAAAATAGTAAACCTTTATTTAGTGCTTCCCATGAACCCAAGAAGTGAAGGAACTTGTCTAGGGGAGCACAGATTGTAAATGTCAGTTATGGATTTAAGCCTATGGACAGTTCAACCCCCCTAATTGTACCATGGCAGATCATGGTCTGGGTGACCTTTACTATGTTAAAAAAAAGACAAACCCCAAGCAGGAGGTAATTAATTACCATAAGGGGTACCCAAAGCTGTCAGGTTCTGATAACCTACTGGGAATCTTGGCTGAGCTCTGAATAAGGTACTGTGAAATTTTTTAAACACCGCTACATCTCGATTGAAGCCACAACTTCTTGCAAATGCCTTATGATGTTACTTGAAGAAAAGAAATAAGCCTATGAATTTTTAAGAAGTTTCTTCAAGTATACTGATGCAATTAGCTCTCATTAATCCAAGAAGTATTTATCCTGGAATTTCTTGGTTCCACATAAAGCACCTTAATGCTTAAAGATTTTCCAGGTTCATCTCCCTTGACTGTCTAGGACTTGAATGTGACTAATAGCTTTAGGCATGCACAGTAATGCAAGTGTTGATGCTGCCAGCACAGATGGAAAAACGTATCACTCAATTGAAAAGACAGGCTTTCGCTTTCCACTTAACCTGACCAGTCAGATTTTCTGGGTGGATGGGAAGGGATGGAGCAGGATTGAGCTCTGCCATTTGTCCACGAGAATCCAGGGGACTGAAGTGTATTACCTCAGGGGTAGATTACTTACTTAGCATGTGAGTGGCCTTGGGTTCTATCCCCAGCACTACACACAAAGGCGTTCACAAGGGAAGTAGCTGGAGCAATGGATGACTAGGTGGTTAAGAGCACAAATTGCTCTTCCTGCAAACCTTTGCTAGGTTTGAGTCCTAGCACCCACATAGTGGTTCACAACAGTCTGAACTCCAGTTCTAGGGGTTACAACACCCTCTTTGGACCTCTGCAGGCACTGTATACACACGGTGAACAGATGTACATGCAGGCAAAACATCCATACACAAAATAATAATAATAATAATAATAATAATAATAATAATAATAATAATAATAAAAATAAATTATAATTATTTTTAAAAGTCCAAGGGGGCATTGCAGTGTGCCTTTTGATGTTGTTCTACCACTTGTGAAGGAGGAAGCAACAAAATCCCATAATATTCTAAAGCCAGATGAAGGTATAGCCTGATTTGCCCAACCTCTAAAGTATGCCTTCCTGGGATCTTGTGAAATGCAGATTTTGATGGGGTCTGGGCTTGAAAAGGTTTACTGACCTTCTAACCCAGTCTCAGCGATCTCTGGGGAGTTTAAAAAGCAGTTTCCCAGGGCTGTGCCAGACCCATTGAATTAGAGACTGTGGGAAGGAAACCACCAGGTACGTGTGTGTGTGTGTGTGTGTGTGTGTGTGTGTGTGTGTGTGTGTGTGTGTGTGTGTGTGTTGGAGGGGGGCTGGGAGAAAGGCAGCTACTAAGCAATTTGGCAATAAAGCTGTCAACTTTGTTTATCGGGGGTAGTGGTGAGGAGAAGCACAATGACAGCTTGGAAAACTTCACTGTAAGAATCAGATGGAGATGTTTAATGATTAGATTTCTGGCATCCTAAGAGTTTCCTCTTTGACCAGAAGAACATGAGAAATCTTACAAGCCACCCCCTCGGAAAGGAGTTGAGGAGTTCCTTATGATTGTCCAGACTGGCTTAAAGCAGAAAGCATGGAGGTTAAAAAAATTAGCACTTAATGGTTAGCTTGCTGACCTGCTTAGTGTTAGCTAATGTCTGTGAAGTCTTGCAGAGCACATTCAGGGAAGACGGGGTCCAAATATGGATAGGAGAAGTCATGATTATGAGGGAGGAGCTAAAATTATCACAAGCAATATTGAACCTGTCATTTTGGCTTCTGCTCTGGGGGTTTCATTGCAGTGATGTGTGGAGAGCTAGGGGCAGCTGCAGAGGAAGCCTTGGGGCTGTCTTTGTCGCAGTGAACCATGGATTCCACACTGGGGCTTTTGTGGGTTACGTAGAAGGTTAGTCTGACCTTCTACGTTTTTGGTTTTTGGTAACAATGCTCTGTAACACATTGCTCTTCATCATCCCCCTAAACTTCCCTGTGAATGTTTTCTTGAGGTCAAGCAGGAAGACTTGGGGACTCATTTTCCCACTTTTTGTGCCTTCCAGGAATTACTGTGGTCCTTTGACTTTGCAGCCTATCTTCAAGTCTAAGTGTTTGCCATTGCTGGACATGTGCCATTATTTTTTAAATCCAGGTCCTTGCCTTTTCTAAAGCAGAAAAAGCAAGGGAGCCCTTACAAATCAGGAAAAGTTGGAGCCCTCCTTTTTTCCTTTGCAGATAGTTATGTAATACATGATGTTGGTTGTATGTGCTGTCCCCGGGGACATCTGTCTTAGGAGCTCTAAAAGTGAGGGGTTTCTGCTAGGTTCCTACTTTCACATTCTGAGTTCCATATACCAGGCTGTGTCCATGCTGAGCCTGTGGTCATCATAGGTCTGCCAGTCAGCAACAATGCCTAGAACTTGCTCTCACACCTCTGACTTCAATGACACAAGTGACCTGTGAGACAAACAGGAGTCCTTCTGTAGAGATAAAGATCAGAGTAGTACAGTACAGGGCCCTCTATTGGGTGGGTACTGTGTTGTAATGCTGTTAGAAGTTCCCAAAGGCAAACCTGGAGGAGGGACAGCTGGAATTGGGCCTTTTCTCACCTATTGGAAGTTGGGCCTAGTATGCTAGGGTAGTCCCCACAAAGGAGACCTAAGAGTCTGGAGCAGGCATGCAGGAAGGCTGCCAGGTGAAGAGGATGGGCTAAATTGAGCCCCTTGAGAAGGATTTACTACAGAGGCCTGGAGGAGGAGGACCAATTTCATGAGGGTCTAGAATTCAGCCTTTTCCTTTAAGATAGTGAACTGGTTACTATTTTTGTCAACTTGCCACAAGGTAGGCTCATCTAGGAAGATGGAACTTTAATTAAAAACATACCCCCAATCAGATTGGCCTGTAGGTGAGTCTGTGGAGGCAATTTCATTTATTTATTTATGTACTTCTATTATTTTTATATTGTATATTTTATTTTTAAATTTATTTTTATTTCATATATATGGGCTTTTTTCTTGCATGTATGGGTATGCACCACATGCATGCCTGGTACCCACCACAAAGTCCAGAGAAGATGTTGGATTTCCTGGAATTGGAGTTACACAGGCTGTGGGTGCTGGGAATCAAACTCTGAACTTCTAGAAAAGCAGTCGGTGCCCTTAACCACTGAACCTTTTCTCCAGCTCAACATTTTCTTGATTGATGTGGGAAAGCCCAGGGCATCCCGAGGCAGATGGCATTGGGTTGTATAAAAATGCAGGCTAAGCAAGCCATGGGGAGCAAGCCAGCAGCGACATTTCTCCTTGTGCTCTGCTTCAGTTCCTGCCCTGACTTCCCCTCATGAGGGACTAAGCTATAAGGTGAAATAAACTCTTTCCTACCTAGCTAGGTTTCTTTGGTCATGGTGTTTGTCACGGCAATGGAAAGCCAACTAGAGTAGATGGGAAGGG
This sequence comes from Cricetulus griseus, assembly GCF_003668045.3. NCBI lineage: Eukaryota > Metazoa > Chordata > Mammalia > Rodentia > Cricetidae > Cricetulus > Cricetulus griseus. The sequence goes on from NC_048604.1 coordinate 94,648,896, forward strand.
GGAGACGTGAGGTCAGGAGATGAGAGGTCAGGAGATGAGAGGGCGCTTGCTTGCCCTTGTAAGGAATTTGGAATGGGGGGGAGAACGGTAGAAAGGATTTAAGTGGGTGCAGGTCACCTTCATGTAGGCATAGAGACAATGTTCCTGCAACTTGTGAGCTCTCTGCTTGAGCACCTTGCATTCCCAGTAGCTTTTCAAACAGCTTCATGGTGTCTAATTTACACAGCATAAAGCACACTCACTTGGAGTGTCTCATTCATTGATTTTTAGTTTATTTGGAGTTGTATAATGATCATCACAATCTAATTCTCAAACATTTCCAGTACCATAAAGAGCAACTTGTGCCCATTTACAGTTCTTCCCCATTTTCCATGCCCAACTCTAGGCAATTAGTCCTCTTTGTAATTTCTCTCTCTTTTATAACATTAAGGGGAATGTTTTCAGTGAGCATGATATTTACAAAATATCAACTTTTATTCTTAGTTTTCCAGTTAGGTCTCAGTCCATTCCTGTCAGCTTGCTTCAGATTTCACATGACAGGAACCTGTCTGGGACTGTCTTCAACACAAGACTGTTGTCTTACATAATTGAAAGACTAGAGGAGGATAATAGACCCCTGGGGCAGTGTGATCCACTGTTTGATGTGGCATCAGAAACCTTTGTTTTGGTGCCATGGAGATGGTTCAGCAGGTAAAGTGCTTGCTGTGCAAGCCCTTATCACCTGAGTTGGAACCTTGTAATCCATGTAAAGGTGGAAGGAATTAGCTAGTTCACAAAGTTGTCCTCTGACCTCTACATGTGTGCCATGGCACATGCCAACCCCCTTGGTAAAATGGAAAAAAAAAATCCTTGTTCTTGCCATCACTCTTCCATGGCATTGTTTTGGAAGTAGCTGGGTTTTCATGACCATCAAATGGTCAGAAGATGGCAGACATTGGTAATTGGGCCCTTTGTTTTCTTGTTCATAGTCTATGTGGAGAGGGAACTTTTTTCCCCTGTAGGCTAACTAGATTAACTTAGTTCTTTTTTTGTCAACTCTGAACCAATGTTTGCTTTAGAATCGATTAGGCTGCCCTTCTGGATCTGGGAATGGGCTCCTCAAGGGATGATGGGCACCTATGACCAATGGCTAGCTCTATTTTGGAAGAGGAATTGAGTCTCCTGGGTACGAAATCAGCAGCCCTTACTAAGAGTTATTAAGCAACCACATTGGATTCTTGGGCCCTCATTTCCATTTAACTGGTACCTTTTTCTAGTTAAGCATAGGCAAGGTGGTAATCAACTTTAATTTTGTTATCTATGGACAGGTAGACTCAGTCCCAGTTTAGCTGAGTGACTGGCTGTGATCAGTGACCTCAGTATGCTGGAGAATATGAATACTATGTGAGCATATTTTATTTTTTATTATTTGATTTTTCAAGACAGAGTTTCTCTGTAGCTTTGGAGCCTGTCCTGGAACTTGCTCTGTAGCCCAGGCTGTCCTCAAACTCACAGAGATCCAGCTGCCTCTGCCTTCCAAGAGCGCCACCAATGCCTGACTGAGCATAATATTTTTAGGTCATATTTTTAATTCACTACAGCTTTATGTCTCCAGAAATAGTTAGTAGAGATCTTACACATGCAGGAATGTCTGGTGATGGAGTACATAGAAGTTTATCTTAGGACAGTTCACTAACATGAGCACTATCAAGGAGGGTGTTAATGTTAGCTCAAGTGGGAAAATAATTTAACTCACATTAGGGAAACCTATGTGCTATAGGGTAGAACTAATTAATATATGACTAGAAGCAATCAGTAGAAAAATCACTTGTATCTAGTTATTGGAATCTCCACTTTGGGGAAATAAAGCCACTCTGAATATGTCAGTATTACAGTTACAATATGAACTCGAAGTTACCAAAAATTGACGTTCTTTCAAGTATAATTCACACTTTGCTAAGCCAATTCTTTAACTTATTAGGACTTTATTATATTCTGCTTTATGTGTACTTAAAAAAAATCAAGGGAGGCGTTTACACTGCCAAATAGGTTATTTGATTATGAGCTGTAGTTCAGAATTGATTTCAGGGTGAGGTCTGTCCACATGTACTGAGATTTGCTGCTACAGCTCTTAATGGTGAGAACGGATGTTGAAGAAAGCAAACACCATATGCCCTTTGTTTTCGTGCATGTCTCCTTCTGGAGGCCTGGGTGGAGTGTCTCAGCTGTCTCAAATACTCTCCATTTTGCTGTTACTGCAGACTGCAGTTCCCCAGCTCTCTTCTTTCTGATGTTAATTATAATTTCTTCCTAATTAGGTGGCTCTTCCTCCTCTTTGGTGGTAAAGGTTCCACTCTCTCCAGTGCCAGAGATTGGGTTAATTTTGAAAAATGCATTTCACTTGATTTTTCACAGAAATAAGTTCAGTGAATTAAAAAAAAAACCTACCAGCGTGAGTGTGTAGTGGGAGGGGCAGGCGTGTTGAGTATGGGACAGGATGCTTAGAATAATTCTGCTGCCAAGTGAATCAGAGCGGTTTGCAGTTCTCAAGAGTGCACGGAACTCACTTCTGCCCGGAGTGCCTACAGGACTGTCCGCCAGAAGTCACCATTTCCTACTCCACAGAATGGAGCTTTCAGCAGCCAGAGCCCCAAGCCCTGCAGACTTGCCTGAGACTGTAAGTCTGCTTTGGTTGTTATGTCTGCATCATTTGTAGTCTATTGCTGGACAACTTTGTAAGCCCCAACGGAGGCATGAGGAGGGAGCCTGGTTCTAAGTTAGTTCTTTCTTTCACTTAGACCCAGGTCTTAGTTCTCTTGTTTGTTGTGAAAGGAAGTTTTGTTTTTTTTTTTTTTTCCTTCCCAAGTTACCCCAGGGACAGATGTGACCTATTTTGACCGAGTCCTGTTTGTAGCAGTATTTGTAAAGGTTTGAAATGGACTTATCCTCTACTTTGCTCTGTCTTGCCTTCTCTGCTTTTGATCTATAGCTGAGGCGTTTTCCCCTGAGGGATACTGGGCCGAGATGGGCCCCATCCAGGAAGCCCTGGCAGGTGTCTTTCAGCAGTAAGAGATGCCTACTAGGGTTGGGGGCAAGTGACATTTCTGAGGCAGCTGATAGATTGGGGAGTCTTGGGTGAAACCAGGTGTGGGATCCGGCATTCTTGTGGTAACAAGAGCTAAAGGGGATTGGGGAGACAATGAGATGGGAAACGGGGTAGAAAGTCTGTTTGGGGTTTGTCAGGAGGATTGTCTGTTCCTAGATGCCCGTCATAGATCAGGCCATGATCAAATCCCTAGTCAGGTAGTTCAGTAGCCTTGGGCCACTAAGCAAACAAATCTTCCAAGTTGTATTCTTCTTCATCTAAAAAATCTCCACTCATTGCCCTTCAAGGGACAATGTATGCTTGAAGTAATGCGAAAACACCTGGTCTTCGCTTGCCTGCCTTTTGATGGTGGTCTCTCATAAGTGCAGTGTGCTGGGTCCTGTGGGATGACACCAGTGCTGCTGTCTGGGTCATTTCAGTGTAGCCTTGAAGGCCTTCACATTCTCTTGGTTAGTGTCATAGGTTTTACCTTGGACGTAGCCACTTTGCCTTGCTTAAGCTCATAGCTCCTGTTGTTTGGTAATGGTCAGATGATCCCCAACAACAAAATCACCACGGTCCTGGGGAGAGGGTGTCAGTGGGTCATAGGGCCTGGGACCTGAGTTAGGACATCATGAGATGAGTCCCTGGTAGGAGAGTGATAATTCAAGTCTGATTGGGCTTTGACTTTTGAGACTCTTGAAGACAAAAAAAGAAAAAAAAATGAAGCTTGATGAACAAACACTGCTTATCTAATATCCCATTCAGAAACACACTGTTATGGTGATTTTCCTTTAGGTTGTTTTGGTTACCTTCCTCATGAGTTTAGGCAGCTGCCAGGCACATGGATCAGTTCCAATACCTTTCAACTGTGTGTGTGTGGGGGGCACTTTCTACAGCCTTGTTAATTAACTTCATTACATGTTTTATATTTGCTAAATGTGAGTTCATTGCTAATAATATGTTCCCTTGCCAGTCACAAGTTCTTTCTGCCCTTTCTGTCTTTAAATTGCTTGCATTTCATCTAATGTTTAAGCTGGAGTCCTTTCCCTTTAGCTCCCAAGACTCCTCAATTATTGTGCCTGGGAACTAGCTATCTTTGATTTTTGGAACCATCACCTGGACTCTTGGTTGGCATGGAATGAATTGAGAGTTTCTTTTTTCCGAATGTTCATCAGGACCATTGAAATACAAGTTGTTTTCTGTGACTGGTTTTTGCTTACCTTTTCCACCTATCAGAATCACCTTCCTGTTTGGAGATTACCTTCCATCAAAGTGATTTCCTAGTGCCTACCCCCACCCCTGCCATCTTCCTGCCTGCCTGCCTGCCTGCCTGCCTGCCTGTGGATGCAGGCACCTGTGGGTTGATTTCAAGAATGCCCTTTCCTTGGTCCCTGGCTCCTCCAGCTGACTTTTCTTTTGGGTGTCACTCCAAGCAGCAGCCCCTCTGGGCCCCTTTTCTCTGAAGGGTCTCCTCTGCCTTGTGCTTTCTTTCTGTCACATCATGATTCTTTCTTGGAGAGCACTTGGAGGACAGCCTATAAAAATTGTGTTGACCCATTGACTCCCTCAGCACTGGCTATCTCTCTGACTGGCTAAGTCAGAAGTTCTGTTTGCTTTGTCCCTAAGGGGTAACTTAGCCCCCAACTCAGTTCTAGATGCATAGTAAATGCTCAGAAAGGATGTTTTAGTGAAGGAGCTTTAATTAGTTTGTGCCTATTGCAAGCTGATCAAGACAGTTCTGCCCTTTCTGTGCCAGACCCTCCCCCACTGACCACCAGTCTGCATCCATCACCATTTGGGCACTTGGGGAACATCCCAAACTCAAGGCTCTAGTTTCCTCCCTGTGAGCTCTTGGCGGGTATGTGGACTCACCCTCTGTTTTAAGCATCATTTTTTTTTTTTTGGTACTCAAAATGAAAACCACCTGTCTTCAAAGTGATTTGCTTAAAACAAATTCATTTCTTTACTAAGGCCTTTACCACCCCCCCTTCTGCCTTTCTCCATCTCTTGCCAAGAATAATGGGGGAAACCCCATTATTTTGGAAAGTGGTTTTCCCTCTGGTCAGAATCCAAAGTGGAATGATTTATCACCAAGTGTGCGGGGGCCACGGCTTTTCCCTGCCTCACTGTGTGCTCACAAATGTTAGTGGTTTGTTCTCCCTGCAACTTCAGCTGGTCATATAGTGGCTCAGTCTTGGCACTGCCTTGCTCTCTTTATAATTCCTTCAAGTTTCTCTCCTGCTAAGAAAGAACCTAGTTCAGGGCACCATAGAAATGGAAGCAAGGCTGGAGTCAGTATCCAAGAGGCACTTCGAGAGTTTCATGTCAATTCTAGGGAGTAGATAAAGTCAATCCACTTTAGAGTTACCAAAATGGAGGTTCCATGAAATCCAATGACTTATTCCCAGGCACATATGTTGAAATAAGCCAGGATTATAATTGGCTCAGTCTGGCTTTTAAGTCTACTTGTTGGCATACTTAATATTTCTTTTAAAAAAGATGTAATCTATCTGTATGGGTGTTTTGACTGCATATATTCTATGCAGCACTTGTGTGCCTGGCTCCTGGAGAAGGCAGACGATGGTTTCAGATGCCTTGGAACTGGAGTTACAGACAGGTGTGAGCCACCATGTAAGTGCTGATCTCATGGAGCCTGATGTAGGTTCTTTCCTAGCAGGAGAGAAACTCGAAGGAATTATACAGAGAGCAAGGCAGTGCCAAAACTGAGCCACCATATGGTCTAGGCCCTGTGGCAGATCAGTCTGTGCTGTTAACCACTAAGCCATCTCTCCAGCCCTCTTAATGTTTCTTAAGTGTGTGTGTGTGTGTGTGTGTGTGTGTGTGTGTGTGTGTGTGAGAGAGAGAGAGAGAGAGAGAGAGAGAGAGAGAGAGAGAGAGAGAGAGCATATGCTGAAGTCAAAGGACAATTTTGGGAGGAATAACTTGTTTGTTGAGACAGGGACCCTCATTGGCCTGGACCTTGCAGGATAAGTTGACTGACAGGTCAGGGAGCCCCCAGACATCTACTTGTCTCCATCTTCCCTGTGCTGGGATTACATATAGGTACCGCTGGCTTTTCTTGGGACTTTTTAAAGCATGTCCTACAATTTAAGTAGACTTCTGGTGATGATGCACTCCACATGTCTGCATATGTGCCACATGTGACTGCAATAAGCTTTCTCGAACAATAGCTACCTTTAGTTTGTGGGATGCACTCTCATATCCCATTAAAATTATTTAGCTCTGGGTCTTATAAACTAATTTTGTAGCCTTCCACTTGGTGGTAACTCAGTTTGAAGAACACTGCTGTGGTGGGGTAAGCTACGTTTACTTTATCTAGAAGCTTACACCATCTAAGCTACTTTAAAATTATTTTACAACAGTATAGCATGCATATAGAAAACACACACAGGTGCTTGGCTTGTGGAATTTTCACACACTAAGCAGCCTGTGTAGCCAGCACCACATCAAAACACATGTTACCGATTCCAGCTTCTTTGAATCAAGACAGAGGAGTGGAATACAACAGAAATGAAGAGTCTGTTGGTTTCTTCTGAATTATGCACACACAACTTGTTTGCTAGATCCTCTTTTGGTGGAGGAATGTGCTTTACGTTTCCGGTGACGGTGCTTGGCTCAAGTTAGAGATCTCACAACTGCTAAAGGGGTACAATGTGGCCTCTCTAATGGCTGTCTGAAATTAGCACCAAAGGAGGGGCGGGCTGGAGATGTGTGTAGTAAAATGTGAATGAGGAGGAACGGGGGAACCCCACAGTTACATTTGGAAACACTTGGGTATGAGAACTTATAGTCCTAGTAGTGGAGAGTAACTTCACTGGAATGGAGGTAGGGAGAGAGAAAGGGGAAAGAGGGTTGGAGATTAAGAGGCTCAAGTCCCTAGAGGTTAGTACACATCTGAGTAAAATAAGGAGCATTTACTCTCCTGGTGAGTGTTGACCTTTAAAGAAAATTGAGTATGCTGAAGGAAACTAGTAATTGCTTGGCGAAAGGTATAGATGCATCTCAGTATAAAAGCAAGTCAGTGGAACTTGGCTTTTATTATGTATGGGGCTCTGTAAGGTGGTTTTTTATAATCATTTATAGCATAGAATTTGTTGTAATGGAATGTGTGTAAAAATGAAGGGGAGCTGACACCCTAATAAGTGTTTAAACACTGAGTAGTACTAACTTATAATGTATTATTAATTAGTGCCTTCTGTGAGACTCCTTCTGTACAGCTAAGTGTTATTCAAGCTGAAAGAGCCTCCCTGCATCGGGAGCTTTGGAAGAATAAATTGTTTCACCTTTGTTGGCTAGATAAGTTCTAATCTGAAGTTCATGTCTGCAAAGCAGATTTTTGCCTGCTCTCCACTTGGTATGGGTTTCCCCAGGTATCACCCTCAAATGCTGCCTTGTGGCTTTGTGTTTAATTCTGCACATCATGATTGTGCATATGTAAGAAAAGTCTTGAGAATTAAACCCAAACTCTGTGGAAAAAGGTGAAGAAATCCACCGAGGAAGAGTGGTGGCATCTGATTTATCTTTATTTTCTCTACACATAGCATGGTGCCTGGGCCAAAGATTTGCTGAAAGAATCTGAGGAAGAAAGCTCTAGCCATAGCTGGCAGTTTCTGGGGCTGTGTTGTGTGCTTGGCTTGTCTGACTGGCTCATCACAGCAAGCCTTCATGGTGGATACTTTAATTATTCTTTTCTTCACAGTAAAGTTAGTCCTCTTCCTAGGGACAGTCCTAGCGTACAGCTGCTGGCCTAGCCTTAACATCGACAGTGGCTTCTTAACACTCTCAAATGGCCTGATTTACATTTGTTCTGGTTTGGATAAAGAGAAGAGGAAAATGTCACTCAGGTTCTTTCCTAGGTGCCTGATTCCAGGGTTTATAACTGAATCACTAAATTCTGCTACCTCATGATGTAAGCCAATGAAGATGCATAAAAGCTCTCTGTATGGTTTTTGGTTTTTGGTGTTTTATGATAAGTGGGACTCTGCAGTAGGTGACATGACCCAAGGAAAAAGGAAGGTGCTGGGCAAAGTCTGATTAAAACCCCCACAGTGGGCTTTCATTTCAGTGGTAAGCCTAGGCAGTTAGGATCCTGGAATGACCATGTCATTTATATGTGCATGATTCTTAACAGTTTATAAACCCGTTTTATTATGTTGAAGCTTCTTGTACCCTTTGGGTAACAGTTGTTATGATTCCCAACGTAGACAAGTGTGGGAGATCAGTAGTGTGACACACTCACCTGCCTGCAGTTGAACAGCTAGAAAACAAATGGCAGATCCATCCAGAGTCAAGTCAGGTGATCTGCCTCCATGGTTGGTGCCAAATGTGCCTATTAGCCAGATGTTCTCAGCCGTGGAGTGTGATGCTCCTAGAGATTTAGAGATCTGTCTGAGGGCTCATTAGCCTGACACAAGGTTTCTCAGCCACTGTTGGCTTTGGGAAACACTTAAGTCTTTTGCTTTGAAGAAGGAGTGACCTTTGTCCTGAAGGGTGGTTAGCAGCATGCTGGTCTCTACATGCTAAATGCCAACAGTATAAGCTGCTACCACAGAAAGGGCCTGTAGAAATTTCCAAACATTTCCAGTGGTGCACAATTGCCCCAAGTTAGAAACCACGAATGTAACATGTTAACTACATTTGAAAGAGGGGCGACAACCTTGAGAATGTCTGAAAAGGCCTGTCTCCTTTATTTTCTCCAGTTTCTAAAGGAGGAAGGGACACACACACACACACACACACACACACACACACACACACACACACACACACACACACACACCTTACATGTGAAATCCCTTTCATGAAAGACTATTATATCTATGAAGGAAGAGAACCAACATTTTTCTAAAGTTAAAAAGCACAAAATTAAAAGCTATAACATCAGTTAAACACAATACATACAAATCTATAATTCTATTGTCCAGAAGTAATGACAGTTTATATTTTGTCTTTCCTTCTTAGCATTCATGTCTAAATATATACTAATTAATGCCAATTTTCAAATAGTCTCCTGTATAAAATGCAGTAAAAATCAGCCTTTCAAGGTCAAATACTCCACAAATACTAACCTTCCTGTATCTGTAATACAGAAGAAGAGATTATAATGACTGTGTAGTAGTTCATCATGTAGGCAGTACAGTTAAATCACTCAGTGTCCTGTTGTGAACATTTGATTTGTTTCCAATTTTGTTTTTGCCAGTTCAAGCACAATTTTGAGTGTTCATGTGTGTACTTAAGTCCTTCATAGCTTCTTTTTTATCTTTTTTTTTTTTTGGTTTTTCAAGACAAGGTTTCTCTGTTTTGTTTTGGAGGCTGTCCTGGAACTTGCTCTGTAGACCAGGCTGGCCTTGAATTCACAGAGATCCGCCTGCCTCTGCCTCCCTAGTGCTGGGATTAAAGGCGTGCGCCACCACCACCCAGCTTCATGGCTTCTTTTTTCCATGCAGAAATTATTTTCACTGTAACTTTTAAGATCCATTTTAGAAAGGTTCCCTATCCATCATGTTCTGGATTGTGTTTTGATTATACTACACGCACGCACGCACGCACGCACACACCCTGTGAGTAAAAATTAGATTATGCACTAGGCTTGTAGGATGGGTCGTGGAAAGCTCTTTGCTTTTCTAATTTAAGGATGACTAATAAGAAACCATTGAGGACTCATGAGTTGTTCTTGAAACCATCTTTACAGTATTATGCTACTTCCTGAGGAGCAATCAGCCCAACAAAGATTGCCCTGTGTTCCTTGAAGAATGCACACTTGCATTTTTTTTAAAAAAGAGAAAGAAATAATTAAAAAGTATGAACACTGCTATTGGGGGTTGAGGAAATGGCTCAGTAGTTAGGAGAATTTGCTGTTTTTCCAGAGGACCCAGGTTCAATTCCCAGCACCCATATTAGGCAGCATGTAACTTCAGTTTCAGGGGATCTCTGATCTTCTGGCCTCCAAGGGCACTGGGCATACACATGGTGCACAGACATAGATGTAGACATAATACTCACATACAAATAGTGGACACCATTGAAAGGAATTTAAGGCTGTATCCTCATTGCCCATGCATTTTTCTTAAAATTGTTTTAAATTACAAACATAAATTCATGGCAAAAACATCCAAAAGCACAGAAGAGCTTAGAGTTTCCTACTTTTCCACCCCTTGATTTTTCATTCTCTTGAATTTTCCTATATTTAAAAAATGTATTAAAATTCATGAACTGAACAGCAATTTGCAAGATATGAGCCAGCCTTTTTCACTTAATGTGTTTTCCTGCTTCGGCACCTTATTCTATTTAATCAGTGCCCTGGTTGAGCTCATTTAAAGTTTTTCCTCCCCAAACAAAGCATTCTCTTTTATGTGAATTTATCTAAGGGGTAAGTGTGTACTGATGGAGCTGCTAGATTAAGAGCCTGATTCCCTGATAATTGTGTTTAGTGTTATTACATTTCACTTCCACCAATAGTATATAGCTTGACTTGTTTCCATGGGACATTTTTTTCTGGCTACCATAGCTGTTGGTTAATAAATTAGCAACACAATGGTAGAAATCCATTTGTGTAACTGGTTAGGAGGGACAAACATCTCCTTTTCAACCCTTGTAGAGATTGGTTTGCAGCATTGCACATGCCCAGAAGGATGTGTGCTTACTGATTTTTTTCTGTGATTGGTTTGACAATAGACTTTACTAAGCCACTAAGGAAGAATCATGTCTATAAAGTTAGAGTCAGTGCCTAGAGAGTCTCTTCTCTGGTAGTATTTGATAATGTCTCAATTGGAATTGAAGTAGTTAGAAACAGACCCTTATAACTAAAGAGGTTATAATGTCTTTTCAATGGCTACCAAATGTAAAAACAATCTAATGTAATTGTTATGTGTATAATTGTGTTATAAATGACCTGGTTTGCTATGCTAATAAATGTTGCATAAAGCCTTTTCTGATATTTTTTCATTCTCCACCCTTTCCCACTACATGGTGATAACTTTTACACTGCCCTTTCACAAAAAGTGATTGTTATAGTTGTTGTTGCATGTGAGCTATTTAACTGCTTACAAAAACAGATTTCTACCCCAATGACGATTTTAAAATTATATTTTTTATTAATTTGTATGTTTGTCTCTCTCTCTCTCTCTCTCTCTCTCTCTCTCTCTGTGTGTGTGTATGTGTGTGTGTGTGTCTGTCTGTCTGTCTGTCTGTCTGTCTGTCTGTCTGTGTTCACACAGGTACACCACATACACTTGTCAGAAGACAACTTCAAGGGTTCACTTTTTTCCTTCCAACACATGGGTTTTAGGGATTGAGTTCAGGTTATCAGGCTTGATGGTTAGTGCCTTATCCAGTGATCCATAGTGTCCCCTAACCCCTATCAAGTTTTTTAAATTGACACTTGGCTTCTACTCTTCAGCACCATAGAACATAGGGCTTGGTACGTGAGTGTTTTTTATTGGCTCTCCATTCAATAATGCTCCTTGTTTTGGGGATTGCTATGATTGGTAAAGGAAGATATCCCTAGATGTCCTCCTTTGCTCTCTAGAATAGTACTTGTCTTGGTGTCTATCATCTTACCATTCAGTGTGTTGCTTTCCTGCCTAGGAAAGGGCTCAACAAAGGGCCATCTTTTATTGATTTGGTATTCAAAGTGGTTTGGGATGGTAGAAATTTGGAGAAGGTTTCCTGAACTTCAGTGTGCACAAGCAGCTACTGGAACTCCTATTAACATTGTGAAGGACCCATGTTCTCTGAGAAATTGGGGCTCTGTGCTTGACAAAGGAAGTACTTAATGTACTCTTGGTGGGGAGTTTTTGACTTAGTCTGGGGAGAGCTACACTTAGATACAGAGGAGAAGCAGGTCTCAAAGTACCTCTCATGTTAGTGAGACTGAAATTGGGCCACTTCTGGGGGTAGCTTGTTTTCTAGTACCCTAGCTCGTGAATGGTAGGAGTGGATTCTTTTCTCTCCTCTGAAGGATTTTATTTGAGATCTGCTGACACAACTCCATTAAGAGCGTCCAAAGGGCTGGCTTAAAAATGTAAAATAAACTCTTTACAAAAAATTTTTAAAACATTTCTTATTGTTGCAAAAGTAAGGGCTTCCTGTGAATATGAAAGGCAGGAAGTATTATCCCAGCCAAATGGTCTGTTCTGGACTGTTCTGTGGGCTCTGGGTCCTTTTCCTTAAAGACATGTTATGTCCTGTGCTGGGTTATATCCGTCTAAATTCATATGGAAGTCATGGCTACCAGAATTTCGGTGTACTTGTATTTGGAGATCATAGGGAATTTCAAGATATAATATAATTAGTGTCCTTATAAGAAGAGGAAAACAGGCCACAAAGAAGGACAGCAGGAGTATTTCCACATGGAGGGTTGACTATATGAGGACATAACAAGCAGGTAGCCACCTACAATTCAGGGAGAGGGAATGTAGAAGCCAAGTCTACCAACACTTTGAGCTATTATTTTCAGCCTCCTGAAATGGGAGATAATGCAGCTAGCTCTGTTACTTAAGTCTCCAGGCTGTTCTGTGCTGTTATGGAAGCTTGAGCAGACACCATACAATTACTGCTCCTTTCCCTCACCTAGCTCTTCTGACTCCAGCCTGGTCTGAAGTTTTCTTTTGTTCCCTCCTGCACTTTCCTTTTAAGTTCTTTTGAAATAGGGACATAAAGAACTCATGGGATCAGAGAAGGTAGGTACTTTATGGGTTTAGAAAGCAGTGACATATTTTTCCCTGAGTCACTCTTTTTATCCTTTTCCTTTGTTAGCATACTGGTGCTCCAGATAAAATTTTATTTAGGACAAAGATTCTGCTGCTAAACTTGATTAGAAGTGACTTTTGGTGTGGTGTGAATACTCATTGCACATAATATCCATTGTGCTAGCCTATTACTTTCTGCATCCCTATGACAAAAGGCTTGGCAGAAAACAATTTAGAGAAGAACGATTTATTTTAGCTCATGGTTTCAGAGAGTTGCCATCCATAATGATGAGGAAAGCATATCACAGAATGATTCTGTGCATGGCAGAAGAAGTATATGGTGACCCTTGTTCATATGGCAGTGGACCATAAAGCAGAGAGTGAGCAGAACTAGGGGTTGGGTTGATAACATTTAAAGGCCCAATTTTGGAGATCTACTTCTGCCTGCTAGGTCACACCTAAAGGCTCTAAAGTTCTCCACAACAGCCCTTGTAGCTGGAAAATAAACACTCAAATCATGAGCCTGCTGGGATAATAAGCTAGGATAATAAGTTTGCCCACACAGTTTTAACAGACAACACAGACTGGATGGCTTAACTAATGTGGGCTTTCCATTGGAGGCTGAAGTTTGGCATCAAGGTACCAGTAGGATTGCTTCTTTCTGAAATCTCGTGGGGGGGATTCTTTACCATGCCTCTCCCTAGCTTCTGATGGTTTTCTGGTATTCTAGCTTATACTTATTTCTGCCTTCATTTTTGTGTGCTGTTCTTCCCATTGTACACGTCTCTGTCCAAATTATCACTTTTCCCCACATTTTTTTCTTTTTTCTTTTTTGGGTAGGATCTCAGGCTGTAGCACAGGCTTGCCCAAATTTCACTTCAGAATGGACTTAAACACACAGTAATCCTCCTGCCTCAGCTTCCCAATTGATGGTATTTCAGCTATAAACTACCATGCTGACTCAAATTCCCCCCTTTTGTGAGGATTTCATAAGTTGTATCATTATCAGATGGGGGTCCACACCAGGGCACTCATCCTAACCTGATCATCTGCAACATCCCTGTTTCTAAATAGGGTCCCATTTCCAGGCACTGTGGACTTGAACGTCTTTTAGAAGAATGCAGTTCATCCTGTGACTGTATTCCAACCAAATTTGCCATCTGTGTACCTCTGCCTGGAAATTTGCTTACCTGGTCAGCCACCCCTGCTTGTCATTCAGGTTTCAGCTCAGAAACCACTCTCAATATAGATTGATTGGATGAATGAAATAAATTAGAGTAAAATTAAAATGTGATTGAGAATCACACTGAACATAATTTATTCTTACAAATGTGAGAGAGCTCTTTTCTACTCCACATTAGTGTTGCTTGTGACTCTCTTGTATATATTGGCTGTGTCCCCACCACAGATGCTATTTAAATATCATTTTGTGCCTGTGAATTGGGATGTCGGGCACCTTCCGAATGTCATGATGTTTCCTGTTCTGTGTATGGAGCATGCCAAAAGGATTCAAATCATTGGATTTAGATTTTTTGGCATCAAATCACAATTTGATTATGATTTGATGATAATTCTAAGGGTAAAGCTGGCTAGAACTTTCTTTGAGGGACATGTGGGTTAAAAAATTCCCTTGTGAATCTTGAGCAAGGGAGGTGATTACTAATGCTAGTCAATTAGCATTTACTGAGCATGCTCTCATTATAGTTGCTATGTAATATGCAAAATGCAGTAGTGTAGGCAATAGCTGTGGTCTGCAGCATGGCTCAGACATCTGAAAAACAGGCAACCATGTAAGACCAGTTGTGTGAAAGTGTGTAGTGTAGAAATGAGGAATTGGCACTTATTGTGAGACAAAATGGTCTAGAAAGGCTTTGTAGAAGAACATAATTTAGTTGGGATTGTACTGTATGAGTCAGAGCTCCAGAAGAGATGGGAGAATACCAATTTAAAGTCATACTAACATGACATCACTAAGTTGTGGTATATAGTGAGCTATTTTGATTTCTCCTGTTTGCTTTGTTTTCGAGATAGGCTGGTCTTGAATTGGTTATGTGGTCAATCCTAATATTGAATTCCTGGTCCTTCTGTGCCTGCCTTTGAAATGCTGAGGTTGTAGGCATGGACCACTATACCCAGCTATCTTGTATGTTTTTGTATTGGAAACATTACACATGTTTTTGTTTTTGGTATGTGCATGAGTGTGTACAAAAATAAGAAAAAACGATGCTTTTGCCAATATGGAAAGATTCTCCCAACTGTGTTAAGAGAGAAGAAAGTTGTGTGGCATTGTGAGGGGTAGGGTTGTATATAGGAGTTGCTTAAAGAGACCAATAATTTAGAGATGGTAATTTCCCAAGAGTACCTAGATAAGGGAATAAGAGCTAGAAATGAGAAAGAGAAACAGAGAGACACACAGAGACGAGGAAAGAAACACACACACAGAGACTCTTTCTATCTTTTACTATTTGGGTGTATATGATTTGAATGGTGTAAATGTATTCTTTCTGAAAAGTTGAAGAAAGGCATGATGACAAAATGACTCCGTTCACTTGAGTGTCTCAGATTCTATTTGTGGCTGGGACATAGTGAATGAGAGTTCCCAACGCCAGACATCTCCGCACAAGCTCCTCTTTTGTCTATGGAATGGTAGCCCCATGACTAGCTTTCTGTTTGTTTCTTTTTTAATTACCACTAGAAATGTTTCAAACAGATACTGAATAGAGAATCTAGTTAAAGGAACAACCTTGTACCTCTCACCTACCCTCAATATTCATTTAGAACTCAGCAGTCCTCCTTTCTGTGTATCCTTTCCCTATCTGCTGATCTCCACTGTTTGGAAGGCAGATGCTTTTCTGGTTATGTTAAAAGTTCAATGTCCCTACTTTGAAAATCTGAAATCTGAAATTCGAAAAATCTGAAACTTTCTGAGTACCACTGTGATGTAATGAGTGGAAAATTCCACTGACCTCATGTGAAAAGTAATCAATTGCAGGTGCATTAAAAATATGTGAAGTTTCCTTCAGGTTATGGCCATAAGGAGTATATGAATCATAAATGAAGCCCAACAAAGTTTGTTAGTAAATAAATTTGACTATCCTGTAAAAAAATACATGAATTTTGTGTTTAAACTCCAGTCTCATCCCAAATACATTATATATATATATGCACATATTTATCTCTTAGAAAATCTAAAGTAGTTCCAGTGTTAAGCATTTCAGATAAGGAATACAAATTTATGTTTAGAATTACTACTCTGGCCTCCCAAGTCTTACTATGGCCCTAGACATACAAGTATGTTGATGCTTGTGGTGGTAAAAGCTCCCTCCCTGGTGTCTGAATGAGCCTTCCCCTTTAATTAGATTAGTGAGTACCCTAACTGTCATCATAGAACCTACATGCAGTAACTGATGGATGCAGATGCAGAGATCCACAGCCAAGTACTGGGCTGAGCTTCAGTGAAGAGAGGGAGGAGGAGTCATATGAACAAGGGGCGGGCAGTCAAGATCATGATGGGGAAAACCACAGAGACAGCTGACCTCAGCTAGTGGGAGCTCATGGACTATGGACTGACAGTTGGGGAACCTTCATGGGACCAAACTAGACCCTCTGAATGTGGGTGACAGTTACATGACATTATCTGTTGTGGGGGGCTGGCAGTAGCACCATGACCTATCCCAGGTGCATGAACTGGCTTTTTGGATCCCACTCCCTATGGTGGGATACCTTGCTCAGCCTTGATATGGGGGGAGGGGCTTGGTGCTGCCCCAATTTAGTATGGCAGACTTTGTTCACTCCCTAAGAAAGGCCTTACCTCCTCTGAGGAATAGATATGGGGTGGGATGGGGGGAAGAGGAGAGGGAGGAGGGGGAAGGGGAACTGGGGCTGATATGTAAAATGAAAAAAATTTTAAATAAAAAGGAAAAATGAATAAAATATTGAAGTTCACTATCTATTAAAGAAATTTATTATAAAAAAGTTCCCTCCTCTTTTAAATGGAAATTGGCCTGTTTCATTAAGGTAATCTGATTTGATTTAAATTTTTAAAATTTCATAAAATACACATAACATAATCTGCCATCTTGCCTGTTTTAAGTATAGAGTTCAGTAGTGTGAGGTGTATTCTGTTAAATTTTATGCCTCTAATCTCTAGAACTTTCTCGTCCTGCAATACTAAACTGTGTATCCATTGAACAACCCCCTGTTCTACACCCTAGCTCCTACTAAAAAAACTTCTTTCTATAAACTTGACGATTCTGAATACCATACAGGGGCACTGTAAATAGGCTTTGTCTTTCTGTGCTGGGCTTACTTCATTTAGCAAAGCATCATCAGTGTTCATCTATGCTGTAGCATGTGACAGGATGTACTTTGTTTTTAAGGTTGATATTTTATGGATACTCCATGCCTTGTGTATCCATTTATTAGTTAATGGACACTTTGGAGAACTACCTTTTTTAATAAAGATGTTATTTATTTATTTATTTATTTATTTATTTATTTATTTATTATGTATACAACATTCTGCTTCCATGTATATCTGCATACCAGAAGAGGGCACCAGTACTCATAATGGATGGTTGTGAGCCACCATGTGGTTGCTGGGAATTGAACTCGGGACCTATGGAAGAGCAGTCAGTGCTCTTAATCTCTGAGCCATCTCTCCAGCCCGGGAACTACCTTTTTAAAGGCTTTATGGTTAAAATAATTCCATGCTATTCCAGTCAGAATGCATTAGCATGTGAGGATCCACTAGTGACAACAGTGACTGAGCTGTTTAAAAAACCTTTTTCTTTTACTTTTGTTTTGAGGTAGGGTGTTGTTCTATAATTCAGGATAGCTTGGAACTCCCTTTATAGTCCAGACTGTCCTCAAACTTATGCCAGTCTTTGTGCTTTGGCCTCCCAAGTACTAGGGTTAGAGGTGTGTACCAGTGTGCTTGTACAGATTAAAAATGTTTGTATCAAGTATTTCAAATTAGAAAAAAAGCCTTTGTTCCCCCCCACTCTTGACCAAAGATCCCCTTTCCTCTCACAGCTTTTGTGCTGATTTTGTTTCTTACTACAGGAGGTTATGGATTTAGAGAGGTGGGGTCAAAGGGGTGGGGATGTTACCTTCCTTTGCCCTATATCTGTCTTGGTGCTTAGTGTGGGGTGGATACTCAGTAAACACGTGTTACAGGAGAAAAATTGCATTGATTGGGCAAGACATGTGATTGTATCTATGTAATGAGGGAGTTGAACCAAATGAAAATTTAGGTTCCTTTTGGTTCCAGTGTTGTTTGAGTCCATGATTAAATCTGGTGATGAAAGTTTTAAACTCTCTCGAAGACTGATGAGTTGAAGGATGATACACAGATTTTCGAAGTGATCATTCCCAAATAGAGCTGTCTCGGAATATAGTATTATTTTATAAGTTATTTATTTTTAAGAATATAGTATTTCTAAACAGTTTGGGTTTGGGACTTCCTCTTTATGCAGTGGTAATACTCTTTGTGTAATAGAAAAATTTACCACCTAAAAACTAAAGTATAGCTTAATCACATACCACATGTCCTAAATACAGAGGGATAGATAGAAAACAATCTTCCTTTCTACATCATCCTCATCACAAAGGATTTTAGGGAAAGACATCACGTGACAAAGAGTCAAAATAATAAACAGCCAAGAAAGATGAAGGTTCTGAAGTAGAGATTAAAATGCTGGTTAGAAAGTACTGGAGAAGTGGCTCTTTCAATAGCTCCCTTGGCAGAGCAGAGAACCGAAAGTATTGGAGGAGATGTGATATGTTTTTTATTTTTATTATTATTTTTTTGCTGTATACTTTTTTCTCCATTTTTATTTAAATTAGAAACAAGATTATTTTACATGTGAATCCCAGTTCCCTCTGCCTCCCCTCCTCCCCCGCTCCCTGCAGCTAACACTTTACCTATCCCATACCCTTTCTGCTCCCCAGGGAGGGTGAAGCCTTCCATAGGGGGATCTTCAGAGTCTGTCATATCCTCTGGGATAGGGCCTAGGCCCACCCCCTTGTGTCTAGGCTCAGGAAGTATCCCTCTATGTGCAATGGGCTCCCAAAGCCTATTCCTATGCTAGGGATAATTACTGATCTACTACAAAAGGCCCCATATATTTCCCAAGGTCTCCTCACTGACACCCAAGTTCATGGGGTCTGGATCAGTCCCATTCTGATTTCCCAGCTATCAGTCTGGGGACCAAGAGTTCCCCCTTGTTCAGGTCAGCTGTCTCTGTGGGT
The DNA here is from genome assembly GCF_003668045.3 of Cricetulus griseus. Lineage (NCBI taxonomy): Eukaryota > Metazoa > Chordata > Mammalia > Rodentia > Cricetidae > Cricetulus > Cricetulus griseus. The sequence continues at coordinate 94,667,925 of NC_048604.1, forward strand.
TTCACCAGCCTGGTCTTGACCCCTTTGCTCATCACTTGTCCTTCTCTGCAACTGGATTGCAGTTCAATTCAGTGTTTAGCTGTGGGTATCTGCTTCTACTTTCACTAGCTGCTGGGTGAAGGCTATAGGATGGCATATAAGGCAGTCATCAGTCTCATTATCATAGGAGGGTGATCTGGTTTTTAAATCTCATCGATTTGCTGAACTTTGTGTCAGTTTGCGCATTTTTATTTTGAGCCTGATTTCCAAAAGTCTCCTGTTAGCAACCAGATGGTTTTCAAATAATTGATCTGGGTTCATTTTCCACCCATTTTCGGAACATAGTGGCCTGGATTTTTCCAGTAGAAGGATTTATTAATCCTGCTGGTTGTTGAATGCCAAGACTCTTGGAAATTGAGTTCCCTAATGTCTTGGAAGTAACCCCTGGAAAACTGGAAACAGTGAATTGGTTGCATGATGTACTTGGAATAGAAAACTAAAGCCATGGACACAGTTTATTTCAGATACAAATGTCTAGCCCCAGAGGTAGTTCAGTTAGGTGACAGCTTTGTTTTGTGTGTGCAAGGTTTGCACATATTTGTTTTCTAAGGTGAGTTAATGGATAAAAACAGGCATTCAAAATATGCTGATCTGACTTTATTCCTCATTTTTACAGACTAGTTCAAAACTGTGAGATCTAACCCTCTATGTATCACTAGTGCTTTTAGGTGAAAAAGAATGTTTTAAAATTCAGGCTTTTTTGAACTAGGGAGATCTGCTTTGAATGTTGTGGGGTGCTGGCAAACCAACGTGCTCTGCTGTTGAAAACAATTAGGGAGATAGCTGAGATCAGTGTGAGAGAGCCTCCTGTTGTGGTGAGGATCCCTTGACAGTAGGACTGTTAGAATGGAGACAAAACAGTGGCAAAGAACAGCTGTGCTGTGGAAAGGCATCCTTTCAGATGGCCCTTGAATTTATTAATGTTTTACAGAATGTCCATAAGTGTCTCCAGAAAAAGTTTGTCTTGTAAAACTTTGTCCTCTCTGCTTTTGTATGGTTTTTGGTAGTTTTTAAAAATTACTTTTTATTCATGTATGTGTTCATGTGTTTGTGGGTGCACATGTTTGTGGGTGCATGTTGATGTTTGTATATGTACATGTAGAAAGCATAGGACAAGCTCTAGATGTCATTGCTCAGGTACAGTCTACCATGTTTTGGGGGGCAGGTTCTCTCACTGGACTGGAATTTAGCAATTAGGTTAGGCTGACTGGCCAGAGAGAGCCTCAGGGTTCCACTTGTCTCTGCCTACCCAGCATCATGATTAGAAGAACATACTGCCATGCTTGGCTTTTTAAAAAAATGGCTTCTGGAAATCCAACTGAGCTTTTCATGCTTATGCAGCAAGCACTTTGCTGACTGAGTTTTTTCTCCCACACATGGCATATTTTCCCCCTTTCAAGACAGTCTTTCTGTGTTGCTCAAGCTGGTCTTAAATTTCTACACTCAAGTGATCCTTCTACCTCCTCAGCTACTGTGTCTACAGAGCGTGTGCCACTGGACACAGGGTTTTTGTGGGGCTCTCTGATGCCTGCATGTCAAGTTTTCCTTTTTTCCCTTTTACTCCCACTACCATGGCTAGTGAGTCCCTGGTTGTCTTGGTGTGTTACCTGGGATCTGAGTGGAGCTTTTGTTTGTTTGTTTTTTAAGACAGGTTTTTCTCTGTGTAGCTTTGGAGCCTGTCCTAGAACTTGCTCTGTAGACCATATTGGCCTTGAACTCACAGAGATCCACCTGCCTCTGCCTCGCCTGAGTGGAGTTTTTGATGGAAGCATCACTGGTGTCTCATTGGAGAATGTTTTTGTTTTCTGGGCCAAATTCTGTAAGCTGGGTGGCTAAACGCAGTAGGAGTCTTACAGGTCTGGAGTCTAGCAGTCTCAAACCAAGGTGACCAACTGTTCGAGGGAAAGAAATGCCCCTGGCTTCTCCCAGTAAGCTGATTCATTTTCATCAACCTGGATATTATCTGGGAAGAGGGAATCTCAACTGAGGAATTGTCTCCATCAGTCTGCCCTGTGGACATGTGTGTGGACATTGTCTTGATTGATGATAAATGTGGATGGGCCCAGCCCATTGTGGGTGGTGCCACCCTTGAGAAGTGGATCCTTGGTTGTGCAAAAAAAAAAAAAAAAAAAAAAAGCAGATGGACCTGGGCTATATAACAGGTAGTGGGCAAGGCAGTAAGCAGCATTCCTCCATGGTCTTTGTTTTAGCTCCTGCCTTGAGTTATTGCCCTGGCTTCCCTCAGTGATGTACTGTTAACCTGGAAATGAAAGATAAAATAAACCTTTTCCTCTCCAGGCTGGTTTTGGTCGGGGGGGGGGGGTTTATTATAGTGATAAAAAGCAAACTAATGTGCCCAACCTCTCCTGGTTCCTCACTTTCTTTGGCTTCTTTGACTTGTATGGCACTCCAACCCTACCTCTATCCTTATATCACTTTCTTTTGTGTATCTTCTCCTCTGTGTGTCTTTCATGGGAATATTTGTTATTGAATTTAAGGGTCACCTAGATAACTCAGAATGTTCTTTTCATCCTAAGGTCCTGAAATGTATGTGTAGAGACCCTTTCTCCAAATAAGGTTCCATTTCTAGATTTTGGGAATTAGGTAGGATATTGCTACTGTCTATTTAGGGGCATCTCCAGTCACCCTACTACTGTGACAATGCTGGGATGTCATCTGAGCCTTCAATAGGAAGTACACAGGAAAGAAATCTTCACATAGTTTGTGCTTGTTTTGTTTGTCTATTGTTGTGATAAAATACTTAAAAATATTATTGTGTTTATTTTCTTTTTGTAAATGGTGCATTTCCTCCAAATCATCTTTTCTGAGAATCCTTTAAATCCCAAAGTAAGAACATGTCACATTCTATTTAACTAGCCATTTCACGACAAATGCTTGGGTTTCCATCTGTTTTGCCCTTCAAAATAATAAAACCTTGGATCCTCATCTTTGTATGTAGATGTCTATGTACAGTTTGATGTCTATTGAGATACTGATTTTACTTCTATGATTTCTAAAGCAGTACTAGATATAGTGCTGAAATTTGGGAAGCACAGATATGCTGGTCAGTGAAGCCAGTCATTTAAAGCACCATTTTCTGGAAACTGGACCCAAAGCTGAGTAGATCATGGGAGAGTTTAGTCCTTAACAAGACATGTTAGAGCACCTCATTAATTCTCCTCTCATTTCCTTAAGCATAGTTTCACTGTTGAGTGAAATAAATCAATGAATAAAAATGGCACCAAAAGGAGGTACACAGCTGTTCTGAGACAAGGTCTCACTATATTGCTTAGGCTGGACTCATATCCTTAGACTCAGGGGAACTCCGGGCTTCAGTACCAGGATGATGTATAAAAGGGCCAAGAACTGGACCTGCTCATAATAACGTTCTGATCTGCTCTTCCCCAAACTTCCACTAGTTAGTTCTGTCCATGCAAGCAGCCTGATATTTTGTTCCAGCTTAAATAATCACTTCCTAGGTAAAAACTTGTGGCTAAGGGAGCAATGGTACCTTTCTCAAAGCATACAAACTAGGATTCAGATTTCCCACTTCTCACAGACTTATAGTCTCTTCAGTAGTTACTAACCACCCAACCCCAGGTCCTTGGGGAATATGAATATGTGTGACTAGGACTTGTACGTCTTTCTCACGTCTGCTCACTTGCTTGGCTCGTTAGGTCAGGGAGGAATTTAGTGTGTCTAAGAAGGTGAACCTGAACTTTCTCATTCTGTTTTCTGTACTGACATACCTGAACTTTCTACTTCTCTAATGGTTCCTGAAGATACCCAGCTCTTCTTTCTTTCTGGGGAGGCAGTAGATAAGTTATGGAAGAATCTTGCCTCTGCTCTAGTGCTCATCCCTGGTAGCTCAGATTGAGCCAACTGCTTTCTAGGACCCTGGGACCTACTGTAACCTCATTGTGTGAACAACCATTTCTGCTTCTCTTAGACAGTGGTTCTTTATGCCACAGAACTTTAATCATGTTAAAACGGACTGCATGCCCTAATCTATTGACTTCTTATTCAGTGTGTTCAGCTTGGGACCAGAGAATCTGCTTTTCCAACAGGTTCTCTGCTGCTGCTGCTGTTTTACGACTATTTTTTTGTTTGAGTTAGCATACAAACTAATGGGCTCTGTTTTGATATATAGGTATATATATGCATATATATGTATGTGATATTTATAATACTGACATATATTATATATGATATATGTATATATATATATTGTACTTACTCACATTTACCTCCCTGTTGCTCCTACCCTCTCACCTTGTCCTTCCTTCCCTCTCTTGTTGGTTCCCTTCTTTCCCCTCAAATAGTCCCTCTTCTGCTTTCATATCATATATACATATATTTAAATCTAGATTTCACACATTAGACGAAACATATACTATTTGCCTTTCCTCCATTACATTTTTGTTCCATTCATTCCTGCAAATAGTCATCCTTCTACCATTCATTCCTCCAAATAGTCATCCTTCTACTTTTATGGTGTGTATGCTTCCTTATATATCTCTAGATTCTGCATATAGGGAAAATATGCTACTAATCTTTGAGTCTGGTTTATTTTGCTTAACATGATGCCCTCCCCCAGTTCATCCACTTTCTTGCAAATCACACAATTACATTTATTATGGCTGAGTAAATTGTGTGACATATTTTCCCATTGATCTGTTGATGGTGAGTTTCATATCTTGTTAATTATGTGAATAGTAGTATATCAGTTAACATGACTGTGCAAATATGCTAACTTAGAAGCCTTTTGATATACAGCCACAAGTGTTGTAGCTGGGTCATATGGTACTTTTGTTTTCAGGCTTTTAAGAACCTCTATACTGATTGTCATAGTGGACGGGCTCCTTTATATTCATACCAGCAGTGAATCTCCACTTGAAGAACTGACTGAGACTGCTTTTCTTCCCATGAAATTACTTCCAGATAGGTACAGTGTGCTGGAGGATTGGCACATGTGAAGGTTTGGGGGGCAGGGTTCCTGTCCAGACCCTGGATGCAGTGCTTTGCAAAGGAGTGGTGGTGATGGGGTGCTTGTTCCCTCTCCTGCATCTGTGAAGGAAGCTTCAGAGAGGCCCTTCAGTATGGAATGAACAGCAGCTTATTCAAATTACTATAACCCCCCATCTGTAACTCCATTCACCCATGGTCAACTGTGGTCTGAAAATATTAAATGGAAATTTCCAGAAATAAACAATTCATAAATTTTAAATTGCATGCCATTCTGAGTAGCATGATGAAATCTCACAGCATCCCACTCCATCCTGCTCCATCCTGCCTGGGATATGAATCATCTCTTTGTCCAGTTTATTCTCACTGTACATGCTGCTATCTCAGTGACTACACATTAGTCACTGTGGTATTGATTATCAGATTGCCTGTCGTGGATTCACACTATTTGTACTCAAGGAACCCTGATTTTACTGAATAATGTGCTATTTTATATTAGCTACTGTCAGTAATCTCTTACTGAACTAAAATCAGAAATTTAAGTCTGTATAGGTATCTTTGTATGGGAATACCACAGAATATATAGGATTTGCTATTCATGGTTTTGAGTATTCATTGGAGACTTGGAACATATCCCTCTGATAAGGGAGAGCTGTTGTACTTCTAGTAGTGGGAATGTGGTTATTGAGTCATTTGGGGGAATGGAGAATTTAGAGAGAACAAACCCAGGTCCTTAGAGCTTAGCAGCAGTTCTCAACCTGGTTGTGACCCCTTTAGCAAACCTCTATTTCTAAAAATATTTACATTACGATTCATAACAGTAGCAAAATTACAGTTATGAAGTACAACAAAAATAGTTTTATGGTTGGGGGTCACCACAACATGAGGAACTGTATTAAAGGGTCACAGTTTCAGGAAGGTTGAGAACCACTACTGTAGAGGGTACTCCAGAAAGTGAGTTAGCAGGTGTGGGTACCCTAAGGCCTGGGCTGGCTTCATACCCCTGTATTTTGGTTCACACATGGCTTCCCTGAACATTTCTATCCTTTAAACCCTGGCTCTATCTCTTGATGTCCTCTCTTCCCCCTTGTTAGGACAGGGAAGCTTTCTTGGAATCCCTGTGACCCTTGTTGTGTCCCTGAGCCTCCTGTCTGGCTTTGTAGCAAATAGTCTGAGTCAGTTGCTTGTGGGATCTGCAGTCCTTAATGAAATGGGGATGGACTGTGCTTCCTCCAAATGTGTTGTTTTGAGGACTTTTGATTTGCTGCGAGGATTGGGAAACCAGAGAGAATCTTGATTCAATTCTGGGTCTAGTGCTTGTTTAGTGCTCTCTTCATGGGTCTTTCCAGTCATGGTGGTGGCTGTGTGCTGTTTCAGTACAGATGTTTTTGTGGCAGGTGGTTGGTAATTTGGCGTAGATCAGAAGAATGTTAAAATATGCAGAACGACAAGGGCATCTGTGAAAAGGCAGAGGGATGCTCAACAAGCCAGGCTATCATGCTAGCTTTAGATCTAATTCTATTGTCCTTTGACCAAGGAACCTTAGTACCTAGTGGACAACTCATCCCCTTAACCCCACCCCACCCTTTTGGAGAGAGTTGTGCCTATGAGGCAGTATTGCCCCATGTGTCCTCTCCTAGTCTCGTTGTCTCTTGTTCTCTACTTCTCTCTTTTTGGTGCTGGAGACTAAACTCAGGGTCTCATTCATGCAAAGCAAGCTCACTACTAACAATGCTACATCCACAGCCCTGCCTTCTGCTTTCATTTCTCCCCTAGCATCTTCTTTTAGGCCCTACTATGTTGCTTGAGTAAGAACATATCAGCCCAGGCCACATACCATGTCTTTCAGATTTCCTCCAACATGACAATGCCATTATGGCTTAGATATATGGAGGTTTACAAGCATATGCTATTTTAAGACTTCTGGCTTTAGGTCACTTTGAAGAAAGTATATCCTGAGGTCTGTATTTCCTGTAAGCTAAAGGAAACAGCCAAATCTTTGGAAGAGGGTGGTGGTGGTGGTGGTGGTGGTGGTGGTGGGTGGTGGTGGTGTGGTGTGGTGGTGAATTCTTGGCATGTTTGATTAACCTTTGGACTAGTCTAGTTTGTGCTAAATATTAGCAGTACTCCCTGTAGACACTATAGGGTAAGGTCAGCATCTTACTCTTGCCGGTTTGCACAGGGTAGAATTATTAAATATCAATGAGGGGGATACTAAATGTGAAATAGCTTGTAAATGTTTCTATATTATAGCTTCCAAGGTACTTTCCTAGCTTTAATAGAGAAGGTAATTTTCTTGGGTCGATAAGAAGCAAGAATGGGGTGCATCTCCTTAAAGGACACAGAGCAGAGCTGCAGCAGTGTTTGTGCTGCTGAGCGGTGACATCCAGAGCCCAGCTTTTCCAAATGGATCCAGAGCTAATTCGTTGTGTGGTTTATTAATGGACTGAAGTTGACACTGGACTAATAAAGCTAATTTTTCCATTTAGAGTTAATGTTCACACTAAATTTTCTCCAGTAATGAATGATTTAGAGTAAGCCTGTATGTCAGGTTAAGATATAGTGCTAATATTTCAGGAGAAACATTGAACAAGGCATGATGTTTAAATCAATAGATAAAAATGTGAGGTAAAACTTTCCAGAAAAGGCTTATGGGCTTACTAAAAGCAGCCATTGGAAGCAAGGGATGGTTTGTACTCTTGGCAGGTTTAGCAGAATGGAGTAGAATAGTACAAGACTTTGTCCTGCTACTAATAATAGTGTACAGATTAAAGCTTATTTGACTTGTTTATTTCTAGAATTTTCTATCTAACATTTCGGAGCTACTGTTGACTTTGGTAACTTAAATCTCAGTAAATGCAATTTCAAGTAACTGGAGACTACTGTATAGTTTTTAGAATGTAAAAGTGAGGGCTTATTTTTATATATTAATAAGCTTAATAAATCCCCAAAATCAATTGGGAAAGATAGTATAAATTAGAATTTCCTCAGGTTTCTTATAAGTTAACTGAGTGTTACTGAAGGTCACTCAAAGGATATGCAGAGACTTTTTTTCCCTATTGCTCAAATGATTGTCTATAACAGGTAAGATATATAAATTCAGGGCAAATACCACAGAGTAGGAAATCAAGTGTTTTTACTTATGTAGGAATGGGAGAAAGGTTAAGATCATGATCAAGACCTCAAAAAAAACAACACAAAACAAAACAAAACTACTACAGTTAAGTTGACTAAGTTTTTTCACTGGGAGGACCATTTGACCTTGGTGACAGTGTGACCACTGAATTTCCAAGAGTCTGCCTTTTCAACTCATGTAACACTTGTGAATACTGACAGCTGTTAATTCCCCTTTCTATGCAAGAGTAGCTCTGGGTGACAAGTTGTTCTTAGTACATAAGCTACTCCCCAGAGTCACATGCCACACAAAGTCACACAAGGTAGTGATGTCAGTTGGGACTTGGGGACTGCATACCATCCTAGAGTCTGGCTGTTTATGTAGTTCATCTGAAAAGTGTTCTTTCAGGACTGGAAGACACATAGATAGGTATGGGAGATGGAAGAGACTGAATGTTTGATAGCGTTTGCATTTGAGTTGAGATATGAACCATTGTTGTAAAAGCAACAGATAAAAGATTTGTGAATGCAGATTTGTGCACTCAGTTAAGTGCACAAACCCGTGACTTTGTAGTTATCAAAATTAAAAATGTCCTTTTTTTGCTCAGTTTGAATAATTTAAAGTGAGGTAGAATTGCAAATAGTAGGCTGTGATCTAGGACCAAGGAGTTCTGCATGAGTGATAGCTGGGGAAGCTTGAGGTGGGAACATGACTAGAGCAAAGCTATTGAGTTACCTGTGCCACAGGCCTCAGTGCCCAGGGTATCTGTATTTATTGGATGAATCTTCTTTCCATGTGTCTATTTCTGTGTCTGTCTGTGTCTTTATATCAGTGCACCAATGTCTGTGTTTGCATGTCCATGCCTCTGTCTGTGGGTGGATCTGTCTGTCACTCTGTGGTTATATATCTTGTCTATTGGTGGATTTGTGCTTCTTGCTCTCCATAAATGGGCTGTCCTGAGAGCTTGCCAGACAGAGCAGACTGGGCTGGGACACATTGATTTCTGACCAGATATACAGGATGACTAACTGGAGAGTGGAAGGGGAGGTCATGGGGTGGGGGAGATAGTTTCATGCTTCTATGAAATATACCCCTATGAAACCCAGTACCCTATACTACTTCATGGTCACACGATACTGTCTGTATGTCATAGGGCATGGGAAAATGAAGAGAATGGGTTAGCTGGAGTTGTGGAATGGAGTATTTAGTTGGGAGTTCACATCTTCTACCTTACTGGCTTCCCTCACAAACAACCCACCCCACACTTCTCATTTGGTATTATTTTCATCCCTGCCCATCCTGAAAACTTTAGGTTTTCTCTTATGAGAAATCCATTCCTTCCAGAAATTATTATTGCAACTCCAATTAATGTTCACATTCATGTTCAGTGTTGCAAATGAGAAGAAACAAGGGTGGTGATTCAGGAAGCTGGGAAATGGCCCTTATTAGATAGAGAATCTTCTTGAATTGGGAAAAAAAGCACCTGGCCTCAGGCCATGTTTTATTTTTTGATTGCTAGCTTTCCTTTGCCATCTCACTGGCTATTTTCTTTTTTCTTTGATTCTGTGATGAGAGTTCTAGTGCTTTCCAAAAGTGTTGGAGGTGGCTATTTACTCCCTATCTCTTTAACTGTTTCAGCTCATGTCTCCTCATAGTTTTCTCTAGAGCTGAAGTGACTCCCATATTGTCAGTAATAACTTCAGCTTTTATAAAGGATATTATTGTTGACAATTTTACTAAGTTTCTTATATCTGACAAGCGGTCGATGATCAGGTTATATAAGGAATTAAAAAACTCAACAGTCCCCTTCCCCATGAATATACCCAAATAAATCTGGGCAGTAGACCTACACAGATGTGGAATATTATTTTAAGATGTGTTTCATTTGTTTATGCTGTGGAACATTTGTTTTAATGATGCAAAGATGTGTTGCATTCCTTTATGTTACATTTGTTTAGCTTTGCCTGTCTAAAACACCTGATTGGTCTAATAAAGAGCTGAATGGCCAATAGCAAGGCAGTTGGGGATGGCAGGCAGTGATAATAAGTAAGAGAAGAGCATAAGAGGGGGATCAAGGAACAAGTAAAGGAGGTGAGGAGGACTTCAGGGCAGCCACCCAGCTACACAACCAGCTGTGGAGTAAGAGTGAAAGTGAGATTACAGAAGTAAGAGAAAGATAAAAGCCCAGAGGCAAAAAATAGACTGGATAATTTAAGTTAAGAAAAACTGGCTAGAAACTAGCCAAGCTAAGGCTGGAAAATTATACTTAAGAGTAAGTCTCCACATGTGATTTATTTGGGATTGGGGTGGGGCCCCTCAAAGAAGAAAGAGCCAAAAGAGTAAAAACCAGTAACACAGAGACATTTCTCAGAAGACATACAAATGCCTAGTGGTATATGAGAAAATGCTCAACATCACTGGTCATCAGAGAAATGCAAATTGAAACCACATTTCCAGCTATTATGGAAAAGATAAAAGATGGGAGTGTTGGTGATGATGTGGAGAAAAGGGAACCCTTGCACACAGTTCAGAAAAATGTAAATTTGTATAGCCATTATGGAAAAGAGTATGAAGGTTCCTCCAAAATTTAAAAGTAGAACTGTTGTATGATCCAGTGATGCCCTGCTTGTTGGGTATGTAACAGAAAGGAAATCAGCACATCAAAGACACATCTATGCTCTGGTGTTCATTGCAATACCATTACAGTAGCAAAGATATTGAATCAACTAAGTGTTTGCAAACTGATGGATGGACAATGAAAATGTGCTATGCATACACAATGGAATACTACTCAGCCTTAAAAGACAATGACAAGTATGGATCCTGATGATCATTATGATCAGTGAAAGAAGCCAGGTATGGATAGATAAACTAACATTGTAGATTCTCACTCACATATGGAATATGAAAAGGATGAATAGAGTAGTGGTTTCCAAAGGCTTAAGGTGAGTGGGAGGGTGAGGATAAGTTGATCAATTGGCACTAAGCTACAGTTTGATAGGAACAAGAAGTTTCAAGAGTAACTATAATAGATGGTGGCTTTGTGTGTCTCAAAAACATAAAAGGTTTTGAATGTCTTTGCTGTAAAGGAATGATAAATGTTTGAGAAGAATTGTAAACATGATTACAGGATGTAGACATATATTAAAATACCACATTATGTCCCATTGATATGTATAACTTTTATACTTTTATGGCTCAATTAAAAATTGAAGTAGCCTGGGGGTGCAGCTCAGTGCTAGAGTATAATCTGGGTTTGATCCTCAGTACTACAAAAGAAAAACAAACAGCATATACAAAAACAAAAGTTCTAAGGTACTTTTTCTGACCATTTTTTCTTTTTTTATCCTTCTTTCACCTTAATTAATATAATGAATGCATTTTTTGTTTTTTCCCCACTGATACAGATATTTTACTTATTAAATGATGTATGTATTTCACATTTATAAGATGAATACAGGAACTAGAAATACAAATAAAGACCGCACTCTCCTACCTCCTAGAGACATTCACAGTTGAGAATTCACTTTCTAGCCAGCTATTGAAACTATAGATAGGTTATTTTGTGTCTGATTGTGTATTGCATGCTGTCTTAGTTAGGGCTTCTATTGTTATAAAGAAACACCATGACCACAGCAGTTCTTATAAAGGAAAACATTTATTGGGGTGGCTTACGTTTTAAGAAGTTTATTCCATTTTATCATCATTGTGCAACATGATGGTGTGCAGGCAGACATGGTTCTGGAGAAGGAGCAGAGTGTCCTATATCTTGGCATGCAGGCAACAGGAAGTGAACTGAGACACTGAGTGGAATCTTGAGCATAGGAGACTTTACAGTCTGCCCCCACAGTAACCCACCTTCCCCAACAAGGCCACACCTGCTTCAATGAGACCACACCTCTATTTCCTATGAGATTAAGGGGACCAAACGTGCCTTATTCATTCCATTGATACACAGTCTGTCACTGAACCTGAAGCTAGCCATTTCATCTAGCTACCAAGTTCTTAGTACCTACTTTTCTCTCCTCGATGTTTGGCTTGTACCTGGGTGCTGTATTTTTGAGGTCTGTATTCTTGCAAGTAACAGCAAGTGCTCTTATCTGACCCCCATCTCCCCACCCCTCTCTCGTTTTTTTTTTTTCAAAATAGAACCAAGCTGTAGGCAGTATTTTGTAATTCTGTAGTTTCAAGTGTGATAAATATATGTAAAATGGTAACCGATTTTAAAGTTTAACACAATGTGATTTGCCTACAACACTGAAAGTATTTTGCAAGCATTTTGAAGGTGTAGAACACTCTTCTCACTCAAAGTAAAAAGAACCAGAGAAATAACACCAGAACTTAACCTCTGGCCTCCACATATGTACCCTCATAAACATGTGTACCCCCCACCACATGAGTGTACACATACACTGTAACATGAGACTCCTACCCATTTAAAAATATAATGCAACTTTATGGTAATACTGTTTAATATAACCTTAATAAATAAAGCAAAATTTTCTTCGTAGTTAATAACAGCTTTTCATATTTCTACAAAGGATATTTTACATAAGGTAAAATGATCTTACTAATTTAAAAATATGCCGTGCTGTACTGCTGTACTTAAAGAGACAGGGACACAGAAAGTAAAATGTTAGGTTCTCTGCCTCTTCTCCCTGAATGACTGGAACAACCATCTCCAGGCTTTTGTGGATGTGGAACTGTCCTACAAGAATTAATGTGCACACATATGCTGACTCACTGATTAAAAATATAAAATTAAGGATCAATGGTGTCAATGGGATCAATATTGAACAACATTTCATTTTAGGCATTTTATTATGAACATCTATTTTATGTTGAAAACTCAGCATGTCCTACTTATTCAAAATGTAGATACCACAAGTAAGTTTCCTATGTTTTCCTTAAAGAAGAACAGAGAGGTCCCCCCACCCTAAGTGCTGAGAAATGGAACCTAGAGCCTTGCACTTGCTCTACCACAGAGCTATATCCCTAGCCTAAGATCCCAGTTCTTTGCCTCTGTTACAGTGGTTCTCAACCTGGGGGTCAAGAGACCCTTTAATAGGGGTCACATATCAGATATCCTACACATATTTATACTATGGTTTATAACAGTAGCAAAATTACAGGAATAAAGTAGCTGTGAAGATAATTTTATGGTTGGGGGTCACCACAACACGAGGGTTGCAGCATTGGGAAGGTTGAGAACCACTGATCTATTAGCTAAGCTCTGAGATAAGTGCCAGCTGAATTTGTTTGTTGTGCCTAGAAATGTCCATTTTACATGCTGTTTAGCTGCATGGTGCAGTCAGTTAGGTAGATTTTAGCTTCACCTTAAGTGATAATTAGGGTTGTATGTCATCTCTAAGATTGGGGTATGAATTTTACAATGATGCTCTTAATTTTGAACCTCAATATTGCCATGTGCACCCTTTCAAGCCATCTTGGAACCTTAAAATATTTAGTGGTATTTAAGCTTTTGGAAATGCCCTCTCATGGCTGAGCAGGGTAGTTATAGCTGAGTGGTCCAAGGAGAAAGACATAAAGCAGTAAGATGGAGGTATTCAGTTCTCTGATTCTGTTCATAAGCATTTTGAGATTGGTTTTAAATATATAAATATTTTAATATATATGATATATAATATATTATACATTGAAGGTGGTGTATAGTTTGTGTGTTGTGTGCTTGACTGCAGCTGGCTACAAAATTGGTAGCTGTGGTGCTCCTGTGTGTGACATAAAGGCACTTTGCCTTTCTTTTTTTTAGATTTCCCAGTGAGCTCTGGCTTCAGAGCAAATTCCAATTTAGAAACCCTTTTCAAAGCTCTGCCTGAACTGAGCTCCTGGACTGCTGTGGGAGGCCAGGAGAAGGCTGATTCATAAAGGATGAGGGCACTGTTGCCTAGCTCAGCCTGTTAATTGGTCCAGATTCCTAGTATATGTGAAAGGAGAATAAATCTGTAGAGATGTTTTTCCTTCATTTTTCTGTTCACCTGCTATTTATATGGTGAACATTCCAGGGAGGAGAGATCAGAGGCTGACAAAACACACAACCCAATCTGGGCTGGAGGCAGAGGCAGATGGATCTCGGTGAATTCAAGGCCAGCTTGGTCTACAGAGTGAGTTCCAGGACAGCCAGGGCTACACAGAGAAACCCTGTCTCAACCCCCCCAAAAAACCAAATAAAACCAAAATACACAAGTATGCATGTGTTTGAGCATGTGTGCGTGTACACACACACACACACACACACACAACACACACACACACACACACACACACACACACACACACACACACACACACACGCCACCATCTCAAAAGCATGCCTCGCCTGTATTTCTGCCACTGTTGGGTGAGGGTGGAGCAGGGCTGACAAGAAACTTTTACATCTATTTTTAAGCTTTGAGGACAAATTTTATAAATATGAGCTGCTGCTTTCAAAAAATCCCTTTTTACACTAAAAATAATTTTCTGGGGGAAAGTTGGTGAATTGTTTATTAAAGGGAGAATTAAAAGTTCAGCTGAGCCTGTTTTCTAATAAATTTTTAAAAATTGCCTCATAGCTACTGTCTGAATGCAGATGTGGCTTTTGGGAAGGTCAGCATTTTTGACATTTTGATACCAATGATAGAAAGGAGGAACATCAGATTTTTTTTCCTTCTGACCTAATCTTTTCATACTCTTCAAATTCTACTTCTTTCTTTTGATCAAATTGGCATGTTGTTCTTTGGGGGAAGACATTCCTCATCTCTCCCAGGCAGAATAAGTAGTCCATAGTGTCTGTTCTCACCAGTTCTCCCAGACCCACCTGTCTTTCTTTGTCACACTTCATATTATGTAATAACAGTTGCTAACATTTACTGTTCACCAGACATTCTGCTCAACTGGCTCATGTATTGCATGGTTATCAGCACATAAGTACTAAGAAATGGAGGAGCAAGTGCTAGAAGCCACAGCTCAGACATCTCACTCATATCCCTTTGAGTGAGATAATACCATTTTTCTTATTTTAAATATAAGGGCCATGGTTGGCTGAGTAATGGTCTTTAGAAAAGTTCATACTAGATCCCTGAACATGTGAATGTGTATGGGTGTACTGGAGTTAAGTGTCAAGAAACATTATAATCATAGGAGTTCTAAAAGAGAGGAATATGGGCAAGAAAAGTAAAAAGATACATTGAATTAGAGTGCATTAAAAACTTTTGAACATCACATGACACAATGAACAGAGTGAGATGGTAACCCATGGTATGCGAAAATGTATATCTGATAGAAGCTTAAAATCCAGGATATGTAAAGAACTCAAACAGCTTAATACTACTACCAACACAAAAGCAATCAACCCAATTAAAAGGTATTTCTCCAGCTGAGTGTGGTGAAATATGTCTATAATTCCAATAGTTGGCAGGTGGAGGTAGGAGGATTAAGAAGAAGTTCAAGATCATCCTTGGCTACAAAGCAAATTTGAGGCCTGGCCTACATGAGTTTTTGTCTTAAAAAAGAGAGAGCTTTCCAAAGATCTAACAAGCATATGACAAAATGCTCAGCATCACTAACCACTTGCTTGTGACAGATACTAAAGGAAGGGACCATTTATGTACTCTAATTTCCACACCCCTCCCCAGTTCTGATAAACACCTTTTAAGTGGTTCTGAGTAGTCAGGCTCTGGTATTTAAAAAACCTAGGTTTTAGCACAATCAGGTTGTCCATTCAGATAAGGACCTATCCTACAGCCGGATTCTGTGTTGCTCTGGGGGAATAGGTTACAGTGGTGGGTGGGAAACATGCCTTGAATGCATTGTTAACTGGTAGAAAGTTAGATATAAAGCACAATACTCTTTCTCTCTCTTTCTCTCTCTCAAACGAACCCTGGCATGGTGGCACATGTCTGTAATCTCTACTCTTGGGAGGCAGAAGTAGAAGGATGGCATGCTTGAAGGCAGCCTGGGCTGCAAAGCAAAACCATGTCTCAAAACCAAACCAAAATAATAAGAACCAAAAACCAAGGGTTGGATATAGTGGCTCAATGTCTTTAACCCTAGCCCTTAGGAGGTCAAGGCACGTGGGTCTCTGTGAGTTTGAGTCTAGCCTGGTCTCTATAGTAATGGATTCCAGTTCAGCCTTGGCTACATATTAAGTCCTTGTCTCAAAAAAATCAAAATAAATAAAAATTGCTCTGCCACCACTCCCACAAGTACAGACACATGTGTCACGTACACAATTCATTGATACTTGCCAGGGGAAGAGAAATGGGATCCCATGGGGAATAGGAGCTTTGCTTTTGTGGATGTCCCCACCTCTTTTTGTAACTATTTGACAATTTGCTTTCTGGAACAAGTACACCTTGAAGATTATTAACTCTGTGAATGATTTTTACTAACATGTATATAGGTTGTGGAATGCTGGAAGACAGTGAAAACTTGTCCCATCTCCCTGAATTCCCATCTTCCTTCTGTGAGGCAGAGTCACTCCTCATTCCTTCTGTGAGACAGTCCCTTTCCTGTCCTAGCTGTGGCTTCTAGTACTTGTTGCTGTGTTTCTGAGTGGGGCATATGCGCCACCATCCCTTATACTGCTGATGCTGGGTATCAACACTTGCAGTTTTAACAAGCTGGAATTTGTCTTGAGCCCTTTAAAAGCCCATCTTTTTATCTCCATTTTTAAATTTAAATTAGAAACAAGATTATTTTACATGTCAATTCCAGTTCCCTCTCCCTCCCCCTCCTTTTCTGCCTCCCCCCCCCAACTAACACCTTACCTATTCCATACCCTTTCTGCTCCCCAGGGAGGGTGAGGCCTTCCATAGGGGGTCTTGAGAGTCTGTCATATCCTTTGGGATAGGGCCTAGGCCTACCCCAGTGTGTCTTGGCTCAGGGAGTATCCCTCTATGTGGGATGGGCTCCTAAAGCCAATTCCTATGCTAGGGATAAGTACTGATCTACTACCAGAGACCCCCATAGATTTACAAGGTCTCCTCACTGACACCCAAGTTCATGGTGTTTGGATTAGTCCCACGCTGGTTTCCCAGTGACCAGTCTGGGGACCAAGAGCTCCCCCTTGTTCAGGTCAGCTTTTACTGTGAGTTTCACCAGCCTGGTCTTGATCCTTTTGCTCATCACTCGTCCTTCTCTGCAACTGGATTCCAGTTCAGTTCAGTGTTTAGCTGTGGGTGTCTGCTTTTACTTCCACCAGCTGCTGAATGAAGGCTCTAGGATGGCATATAAGTTAGTCATCAATCTCATTATCAGGGGAGGGCATTTAAGACAGCCTCTCCTCTGTTGCTTAGATTGTGTTAGTTGGTGTCATCCTTGTAGATCTTCAGACATTTCCCTAGTGCCTGATTTCTCTTTAAACCTATAATGGCTCCCTCTCTTATGGTATTTCTTATTTTGCTCTCCTCTATTCTTAACCCAACTCAACCTTCCTGCTCCCTCATGTCCTCCTACTCCTCCTCTTCTACCCTTCTCATTCTCCTAGCTCCCTCTCCCCTCTGCCTCCCATGCTCCCAATTTGCTCAGGAGATCTTGTCCCTTTCCCCTTCTCCAGGGGACCATGTATGTCTCTCTTAGAGTCCTCCTTGTTTCCTAGCTTCTCTGGCAGTGTGGATTGTAGTCTTGTAATCCTTTGCTCTATGTCTCAAATTCATATTTGAGTGAGTGCATACCATGTTTGTCTTTTTGTGACTGGGTTACCTTGCTCAGAATGGTTTCTTCTAGTTCCATCTGTTTGCCTGCAAATTTCAAGATTCCTTTGTTTTTTTTCCCCACTGAGTAGTACTCCATTGTGTAAATGTACCACATTTTCTCTATCCATTTTTCAGTTGAGGGGCATCTAGGTTGCTTCCAGGTTCTGGCTATTACAAATAATGTTGTTATGAACATCGTTGAACAGATGTCCTTGTTGTGTGAATGTGTAAAAGCCCATCTTCTGTATGTTCTTGTAACCTGGATTCTGCTAGAATTTCTCCACACCATTTTCATTAATGTAGCAATGCTGATGTCAACTAGTGAAGCAAGACTATACTGTAATTAGTTTTCTCATGTAACTCTAAACTTTCTCTCCAGAGAATAACTTCTCTTATTTGCTGTCAGCTAGGTCTTTGTATATATACCTTTGTTGAACTGAACAGCTTTATAAAATAAGATGTTCTTCATATAGAAATCTTTCTCCATCTCCCAGTCCCTCTCTCCTGGCAAAATACTACGTGCTCCATTCGGAATTGGGTGCTTTTTTTTCTTTGTTCCTTTTGTTTTGGTTGGCCTAAAATTCACACAGGAAGTGACTTTTATTGGCCACTCTTAGTTGCTATTTTTTCCAACTTTTTAAATTTGAATTAGAAACAGGATTGTTTTACATGACAATCCCAGTTCCCTTCTCCCACCCGTCCTTCCCTACCCCCCCAAAAGATATGTCACATATCTTTTCTGCTCCCCCTGGATGGTGAGGCCTTCCATAGGGTGTCATCAGAGTCTTTCTATCCTTTGGGGAATTGGATGCTTTTTAAGGTGTTGCTTGGCTATCAGCCACAGAGCTCCTGTCACCTCTCTCATAGTGGCCTTCTTGGGTCCTGCATCCTTCTGTCTTGCCTATTTACTTGCTTTGGTGGATTCACACTCCTCCCACCACTGTAGCCTCAGAGAGTGCATGGAAGTCAATTTTTGAAGTCTTCCAAGACTAACTATCCTAGGATGGCATGCTGGGGAGTTAAAACTCTATTCTGTCCACCTGCCAGCTCCCAAGTGCCCCCCCCTTCCTTTCTCATGATCTTATGTGATCTTTACAAATACCTGCATCTCTCATTCCAACTAAAGAAACCTAGGCCTGGAGGCTACCACATCAGCAACAGCAGAGCCAGAACTTGAAGTCAAGTGTCAGCTGCCAGCTCCAGGCTGCTGCCTTTCTGGACACAGCTGCTCCTTACTGGAGAGAGAAATACCAATGGCAGGCTCCAAGTGCGGAGCTGAGTGCCAAGTGCACAGCCGTGACTGCAGAGTGAGCCCAATTCTAGGTCCCCTCTTGGGTCTGGCTCCTGACAACTTCTAGTTCTTGACAACTACAGCTGCAGTTAGCCATGTTTTGCTATAAAGCTTTTCTGTTCTTGTTGCTTGTGCACATACGAGCATGTAGGTGTGTATATGTTCACAGATATGATGGAGAAGGAGAAAGGGATTTATAGTTATGCTCTGCGCCCCTTCTTATAATTAAAATGTTCTTCCTGTTGTTTGTGTAAACTCAGGATAATAGTTTTTGTTGCTACAGTATTTGCTTTCTAGCAATGTAAGAGTTCCTTCCATTCCTTTTGTGATGGGAAATGCCTCATTACTTAGGAGTTTTCTGTTGCTTGTACAGTTTAACATTTGGTGTTTTGTTAACTGCAGTCAGGTGACCACACATAGAGTAATTAGATTAACCCTCCTCCCCTCCCCTTCTGAAACAATGGAAAATCCAGTATTGTGTTGGCACATACTTTCCTTAGATTAATGATCCTAGAGTCACTGTGTGGAAATTTGCCTAGCTCCCTACAGCTCTGGGAGCTGAAAATGCCCAGCTGTCTAAAAGCTTTAATCAGGAAATGCGCATGAAATGGCATTGTTTTGTCATGGGATTGAGACAATTTATTCTTGATGATTGAGTTATCCTGGATGGAAATATATATAAACATTCTTTCACCAAACAGTAAACAGGTGTTTTTATGTTGGTAAAAATTCAAGAATTTAAATACTTGGGAGTGGCTTGTAACTCCTTGGCTCTCACATTAGGCTGGTCACTGCTGAAAGTTTATACTACCATTTTCCTTGTCTCTTTTTTTCAAGTACTGTTTGTGGAGTAAGAGAAGAGCCAATATAGAAAGCATTCGTGTTATGGGAGCAGAGCATGGTGTAACTGTTACCACAGGGACTCAGCTATAAGACTCCCTGGGACAACCCTCACCAACTAACTCCTTGTCTGTGTTAATTTACTTTCTACATCAAAAACAGTAATGGCCCTTACTTCTTAGTGACATTGTGAGCATTAAGTATGTTATTCCACGTAAGCTCTTAGAACAGGACCTTGCTCATAGAATATTCTGTCCTTCCCCGTGTGTGTGTGTGTGTGTGTGTGTGTGTGTGTGTGTGTGTGTGTGTGTGTGTGTGTGTGTACGAGTGAGTGTCAGAGGCCAACATTTGAGTGCCTTTCTTTGTCATTCCCACTTTTTATTTTGAGACAGAGTGTCTCACTGAATTTGGAACTCAACAGTTGGGCTAGATTGCCTGGGCAGCAAGCTCCTTGTATCCAACCATCTCTGCCTAACTAATACCAGTATCAGAGACAGACACTGCAGCCCTTAACTTTGTGTGGGATTACAGACACACACTGCTGTGCTTGGCTGTTAACATTGTGGCAGGGGAGCCAAACTCAGGTTTTCATGACTACATGGCGAACATTTTATCAACTGAACTATCTTCCTAACCTCTCATAATTTACTCTTAATAACTGTAAGTGTATTCAATATCTTTTTTAGCTTTTGTTTTTACCTTATTTTTATTGAGCTATATATATTCCTCACTACCCCCCTCCCTCCCCCTCCCGTTCCATCCTTACCCATGCTCCCCACACTTGCAATATACTCAGGAGATCTTGTCTTTTTTCCCATTCCTAGGCGGATCCATGTATGTGTCTTAGGGTGCTCTTTGTTACCTAGGTTCTTTGGGGTTGTGGACTGGAAACTGGTTATCCTTTGATTTATGTCTAATATCCACTTATGATTGAGTACATATTTTATTTGTCTTTCTGAGTCTGAGTTACCTCATTCAAGATTTTTTTTCTTTCTAATTCTACCCATTTGCCTGCAAATTTCAAGATGTCATTGTTTTTTTTCCTCTGAATAGTACTCCATTATGTAAATGTACCACATTTTCTTTATCCATTCTTCAGTTGAGGGGCATCTAGGTTGTTTCCAGGTTCTAGCTACTACAACTAATGCTGCTATGAACATATTTGAGCACATTTCCTGGTAGTGTGTGTGTGCATCCCTTGGGTATATGACCAAAAAACGGTATTGCTGGATCTTGAGGTAGATTGATTCCCAAATTTCTGACAAATCATCATATCGATTTCCAAAGCAGCTGTACAAGTCTGCACTCCCACCAGCAGTGGAGCAGTGTTCCCCTTATTCCACATCCTCTCCAGCATAAGCTGTCATTGGTGGTTTTTATTTTAGTAATTCTGACAGGAATAAGATGGTATCTCAGAGTTGTTTTGATTTACATTTCTCTGATGACTTGAGGATGTTGAACATTTCCTTAAGTGTCTTTTGGCCATTTGAGATTCTTCTGGTGAGAATTCTCTGTTTAGCTCTGTACCCCATTTTTATTGGATTACTTGGTCTTTTG
Organism: Cricetulus griseus; assembly: GCF_003668045.3. Taxonomy (NCBI): domain Eukaryota; kingdom Metazoa; phylum Chordata; class Mammalia; order Rodentia; family Cricetidae; genus Cricetulus; species Cricetulus griseus. Next base: position 94,689,424 of record NC_048604.1, read on the forward strand.
ATATTTAGTTTCTTAAGTTCTTTGAATATTTTGGAAATCAGCCCTCTGTCAGATGTGGGGTTGGTGAAGATCTTTTCCCATTCTTTAGGTTTCTGTTTTGTTGAGTGTGTCCTTTGCTTTACAGAAGCTTCTCAGTTTCAGTAGGGCCCATTTATTAATTGTTGCTCTCAGTGTCTATGCTACTGGTGTTATATTTAGGAAGTCATCTCCTATGCCAATGTGTTCAAGGCTACTTCCCACTTTCTCGTCTATGAGGTTCAATGTGCTTGGTTTTATATTGAGATCTTTGATCTAGCATATTCCATAGCCTTAGAAGACAGGAACAACATAAGCCTATGTTCAGTTCCTTTTTATGTTTAGAAGATCTTAATACATTAATTTTTCTCATTAGGCCAGGTATGTCATGGCACATGGCACATCTTTAATTCCAGTACTTGAGAGGCAGAAGCAAGCAGATCTCTGTGAGTTCTGGGCCAGCCAGGCCTTTGTACTGAAAGCTTAGCTCAGAAAATGGACCAGCCCCCAAACCAACAATAAGGGATGAAAGATGATTAAGTACTATTTTTCCCCTTAGGCACTCACAGAGTAGTTAAGGGACAGTGTCTGCGAGAGGGGTTCCACCAAAGGGCCATAGGAATGTAGGGAATGTTGTCATCATCAAAGCTATTAAAAAGATTGTAGAAGTGGCCCTTGGATCTAGGCTGATACTTCCTCTTCCTTCTTTTCCTCCAAAAGCAAGTGTTTTGTTCTCAAATGTAATCCATTGGCTCCTACATTTGAGACTATTGCTTCAGGGAGTAAGTGTGATATTATAAGAAACATTTTAAATCTCTTCCAGATTTCTTACATTGATGGGTAAAGGATCCATACCTTAATTCAATTTGAAATCATATAATGACTGTATTGGTGCATAATTAGCAGTCGAAACTGTTTAGCTCTTGGTTCCACTCTGGGCACCCAAGCAAACTTTGTTCTATCCACAGTTAAACTATAGTTAAGGTTTAATATTGTTTCTTTATATTAATTTTCTTTTTTCTTGCCTGTTGTTAAGCCACCAGTCATACTTACAATTCAGGAGTCTTGTGTTGGGTGTGGTGCTATACACCTATATTCCTTAGCACTCAAACATCTGAGGCAGGAGGCTTGCAAGGTGAAGGTCAGAATGGTATGAGTATCATGCCCCATTTCAAAGCAAATAAGCTTGAATTTTATTGTTATACTGCTAAGAAAACCATTGATTATCAGACCAGTTGTACTTTTTATCACAGTTCAGTTTTCCTATCTTTTCTTTTTGATGAAATGCGTGGGCTACAGAACTTTCTCTAAATCTGTGTATGCATTAGTATTACTGTTGTCATTATGGGTAGTCACCCTGTAACACTAGCAGTGGGAAGTTAGGGGGTTGACCACACAGGTAAATTGCCTATCTAGCATGCATGAGGCTCTTGCTTTGATCCATACCACTGGGAAAAGAAATCAAACCCGACCAACCAACCAACCGACCAACCAAAAATGAAACAACAAATCTAGAGTCCCAGTGATTAGCCAAACTTATTAGGGGACAGTTTAATTTTGTTTCCAGGAAAAAAGTAACATTCTGTAGTCTGAGTGAGAAATAGTAACTCTATATCAGTTATCTAATTTTTCTTTTTCCTTTTTCTTTCTATTTTTTATGGTGTGGGAACACAAGGCTTGCTATTACAGCTTTTTTCCCTTTTTAAAATTTAAATTAGAAGCAAGCTTGTTTTACATTTCAATCCCAGTTCCTTCTCCCTTCTCTCCTCCTCTGTCCCCACCAACCTCCTATCCCATCCCCTTTCTGTTCCCCAGGGAGGGTGAGGCCTTCCATGGGGGGAATCTTCAAAGTCTATCATATCATTTGGAGCAGAGCCTAGACCCTCCCTCGTGTGTGTGTAGGCTGAGAGAGTATCCCTCTATGTGGAGTGGGCTCCTAAAGTCTATTCGTATGATAGGGATAAATACCGATCCACTACCAGAGGCCCCATAGATTGCCTAGGTCTCCTAACTGTTCAGGGGATCTGGATCAGTCCTATGCTGAATTGATAACATGAATAACTGAATAACTACGGGGTGGAGAGATGGTGGTTTAGTCAGTAAAGTGCCTGCTATGCAAGCATAAGTCTAAGTTCCCAGCCCCAGCACCCACATAACAAAGCTGGGAGTGAGACTCATACCTAGAATTACTGTACTGGAGAGGATGAAGGCAGGCAGATATGGGGAGCTCATTGGCCAGCCATCCTAGATAATAAGTATACTGTGGGCTCAGTGAGAAAACCTGTCTCATAAAATAAGGGAGAGAGCAATAGATATACGATGTTGACCTCTGACCTACACACAGACACATAGAGACACACCCACCCACTCATCCACCCCTGAATAGCTAACACATGATGCCAGTTAAAAGGGACAAATTGTATGCTTTCTTTTTCTCTTGGCTACCTTGTTTTCCTCCCTGGAAGAAGCCTTGGTTATCAGTTTATTTTATGTGGATTTTGCATTACACATTAAGGCGTGCATCAAAATTCATCTAAATGCCAGCCTGCATTCTTAGGCTTCTTGATCTAGCACTGTGTCTTGGTGATTTTCCTTATTGACAAATACAAGCAGGCCTCATTCCTGGAGAAAATTACATCATGGGACTTCTTGGTCACAGGCTGTCTACGCCACGTAGTTATGTTCTTTTAATCTTTTGCTAATTTAAAAAAATACTGTATCAGTTCATCTTATTAACACGTAGCATTTTGCACATGTGAAAGTATATTTATAGTTTAAACCCTTCCAAGAGAAAATACTGCCAAAAGACATTGGTATTTAGGTTTTTGATAGATAATTGCCACAGTGCATCCCACAGAAGTCTGGTGATTTATATACCAATTTATGTTCTCATTGAGAAGTATGAGAGATGCTTCTGTTCTGTGCTCTAGCCAACATGCTATTGTCATTTTTTTGGTTGGTGCTTATCTGATAAAAATATTTCATTGTTATTAAAATTGTGTCTATCCTTGTCTAGACTGTCAAGTTCTGGAGAGTTTTGTACTTGCACTTTTCGAAGTCCCCAGTTCGTTGAGTGAATACCAGCTGTGTGCTAATCAGAGATACATGCTATGCAAACAGAACTAGTATCCTGAGAATGGCAGACTCTACTGTAAGGACATGTGTAAACATTATTGTAATATGGTAGATAGATGCTAAAATTGCATGTGTGAGAAAATAACAAGCACAGTAGTGAGGCACTGAGCACTGTTCAGATGTTGTTGATTGCATTCCAGTGTCATCTAAATTTCTCTTATGAGTGCAGTTAAGCATATTTTTATATGTTTGAGTCATTTGTTCACCCCCTGTGAGCTGTCCTTTGCTATTTTGTTGGATTGTTGATCTTTTTTCTGTTTTATAGAAGGAGTTCTCTTTATGTAACAGGCAATATGCCCCCAGTTTGCCTTTTGCCTTAGTTGATAAACTGTCTGTTTTTGCTTTTGCTTTTGCTATGTTTATAGTTTTCTGCCCTTTGTTTTGTGGGATCTGGAGTCTGTGTCAGGGTATCCAATTGCCTTTTCCCATTTTAGTTCACAAAACTATTCCCTGTATGGTCTCCCTTAGTATTTTTAAGAATGAATGAATTCATGATCACAGCTGAAGGGAGAAAGTTCTAAGTGAGACACCATGTGAAGTTTCTTATTCATATTACCTTGTTACCACTCTTAAGTAAAATGTGCATTTTGTGAAGGGGGACACTGAGAATGCTTCAGTGAAGTCTAGCTATGTCTCAGTGGAAATGACATAGATCTCATGTTTTCTCAGGTTTGGAGATGAACTTAGCCATCTCCACCATCTGGGGATGGTTGTTATACCCGTAACACTATAGTTAATTGGCTATTAATTTGACAAGTATGTATTAAGAGCCTTGTACAGCATGTCCAAACACCTGGTTGGTATTGACATTGTTTGATGCAGTGATAATCATCCTATATGTCTGGCAGGGTGTGGACGAGCATAAAGATATCAGCTGCCACACAGGATGTTGTGTTGTACATCTTGGAACAATGTTATCTCTTCATGACACAAGAATAACCCTTCACATCTTTGTCCAGTATCTAGTACTGTCTGTGCTTTTCATGACATCAATTCTTATTCTACAGGTCAAGAGCTTCTCCTGCACTTGTCATTTCTCTGCCCAGATTAATTCCTGGGAGATAATACTGTAAGAATATGATATCACAAATATCCAGTTGAAGATTGACATAGTACTATGACAGTAGGTGTCTTGCTAAATTGAAACTTCTTTGCTTGTTAGCATTAAGCTGAAAATGAAATTGGTACATTTATAATTACATGTCAATGTCCCTTTCTGAGTGGCAGTATATTTTGTAAATATGAGAAAACCGGTGTGGTATGAGACATCAACATGGTTTCATTATGTAATATTTAGGGGAAACGTTGAAATGTTTCTAACAGATACCAAATACCAATACCAATGTGTCCAGCATTCTGTCATATCAAAACTCATATCTTGTTATATGTGTGTGTGTGTTTATGACACATTAAGTATGCACAGATATATTTCTCTAATGAAACTTGTGTATCTTATGGTTTGATAAAATAATTATTTTCTTTACTCTCTCTCTCTCTCTCTCTCTCTCTCTCTCTCTTTCTCTCTCTCTCTCTCTCTAAATAAAGAAACAGACTCTTCCCATCTAGCTGAAGCTCTTTCCCTGTCCCATTGCTTTTACTCTGAGTCCTTGCTGCGTCTCCCCAGGTGTTCTGAGGCAGCCACAATTTTATGAGGAAACCAGATGCTGGGAAAGTAGTCTCTGCCTGCAAGAAATGTAGTGGCAGGGTGGCTGCTCCTTAGACTTTGGTGTGGAGGAGGAAGAACCACATGTCAGGGAGCAGGGTGCTATTTCGAGGATTCTCTATACATTTACACTGCTCTTGGTCAGTGCATTTGGTGTAATGGTTTGTATTTAGTGATTTCCTCCTATCTCCAACAAGAGGGTAATTTTGAAAAGTGGTTTCTCACAAACTAGAGCAGTGTGTGTTGGGAATGCTGCACACAGCTGTTATCCCACTGTTATGTCTGACTCAAAAGGAAGCTTTTCCTTCAGGAAGAAATACATAGAATCTAGGGGAAGATGACTAGTGATGCCTGTTTCCCTCATTCTCTGTCAACTCTGAGCCCTGGGGACCTTGCTCAGTCAATCCTATGTAGCCCTTCTGTTCCATAGAGAAGTCCCAGAACACATTCTGAACAGGTTAGTGGGATGCTGAGCTCCTGATTGCCCCCTGGTGTCCATGATACCAGCTTGCTCTGTTTCTGTGTATTACTGGCGCCCAGAGAGGAAATGTATGTTGCAAGCTAGGACATCAGCTGGGGTGGAGAGTGAGGATCCATTCAACCAATTGTATAAATAAGATGAGACATGTTTTGGCTCACCCACTCAATATGCTGCATCTGGCTTAGTGTGACCATCCGTTACCTTAATGTTCATCTCAGAAAGCTGTGCACTGCCTGAGACAAGCATTAAAATATCCAAGTACGGGCTGGAGAGATGGCTCAGCGGTTAAGAGCACGGACTGTTCTTCCAGAGGTCCTGAGTTCAATACCCAGAAACCACATGGTGGCTCACAACCACCTTAAATGAGATCTGCATGCAGGCAGAAGACTATACATAATAAATAAATAAAATCTTAAAAAAAATTTCCAAGTACTTACTTGTCATGTTTCTGGTCTTCTAAGACAAAATATTAGCACATTTAGAATTAAAGATTATCTTCTTCTGGTTTGAGTGCTCATGTTGTTCTTTTTAATTGAAATAATCTACAGTAAAGTACAGAGGCTTTAGAAGTGCAGCTTGATGACTTGTTTAGTATTTATATGCATGTGTAACTATCACCAGACCAAATTATACAACCTTTCATCCTCCCAACAGGCTGCTCTGGCCTGTCTCCTCTCTTCATCCTCTACTCTGTGGGAACCTCCCCAAAAGTGACCATTGTGGGTTTTTGTTTTTTTATGGTTTTTTTTTGTTTGTTTGTTTGATTTGAGACAGGGTTTCTCTGTGTAGCCCTGGCTGTCCTGGAACTCACTCTGTAGACTGGGTTGGTCTCGAAATCACAGAGATCCACCTGACTCTGCCTCCCAAGTGTTGGGATTAAAGGCATGTGCCACCACTGCCTGGCTGGTGAGTATTGTTTTAAGATCTTTCGCCAGTAATGGTTTTTGCCTGTTGGTGGACTTTGATGAAATTGTATAGTATGTAATCTTTTGTGTCTGGTTTCCTACAGTTAGCATTATATTACCTTGATATTTATTTGTGGTATTATGTGTAGGTTTTGTGTGTCTGGTGTATGCATGCATGTGTATGAGTGCACACGACTGTGCATGTGGGTGGGTACAGAGGGAGATGTTGGGTGTCCTACTGTACTTCTCTGTCTTATCCCCTTGAGACAAGGTTTTTCACTACATCTTGAGCTGTTAACCAGCAAACCCCAGTAACTGTTCAATTCCTAGCTCACCCCACCCCCCCACCCTGGGATTCCATGCTCATGTGGCCACACTGGCTTTTTACTTTAGTGTTGGAGATTGGAACTCAGGTCCTCATGCTTTCATAGTAAGGGCTCTTATCCACTAAGCCATCTTCCCAGGTCTGGTGTGGTTTTTAAAATAGCACTTAACTGTTTAATCCTGATAGCAAATAACATTTTGCACAGTAGTCCTCAATCCATTAATTTTCCTGAAGATACCTCTGTGATGACACATTTAGCCTTCAGCATCTTTTACTGATGACAAAAAGGCTGCTTAGAGATTTGAAGCATTGCCCCCAAAGTCACGCCCCTAGTCAATGATGCCAGTACTACTTCTAACTTTCTGGCTCACACTGTTCGTTCTCTTTGCTCATTATGAAGCCTGTATCTTACTCTCTGTCATGGATGGTAGAAGACATAAAGAGAGAATAAAAAGATGAGAAGGGGGAGAGTTCCCACAAATTTGCCTTTGGTTGGTGTTTGACCATGTCATGTTTTGGTTTTAGACTGAACAAGTAATTTAAAGAGTCAAGCTAGTAACCCCTGAATACCTGAGTACTGTGTAAAGGTCGGGAGAGAAGAGCCGAGCCAGCTAGGCAGCTGGCCACATACAGGCCAGAAAAGATTCTCACTACATTGGGGCTGTTTCTCCTCTGAATATGGATCCACCATTTTGGCTCTACACAAACCAGTACCTCTGGGGAGCAGTGATAATGTGGGGAGTTCTCCATTTCCTTCTCTTGGATAGACCTCAGAGGTATACTCAAACATCCTTGCTGTATTGCTGTCTTATTGGTGGCCTTAGTTTTGCTGCACATGTCATATTTCCATTGTTAAGGCACCAGATTTGAGGTGAAAAGAATATGGCTTTCTTTTGCCATCTCAAAGAGGTTTGCTGATAGCCCCCATCTCTTGTACTGTAGTTAATTGTTACTGTCATGGCTAATTTACACATGATGACATGTGTGTATGAATCCCTACAAGCCTTTGTAGCTCACAGTTCTGTACCAGGATGTAGCCTCTATCTTTGAGATAGTAATACCTAGCATTTTAATAAGTGTGCTTAATTGTCACAAAGCTGAGACTGAGGAAGGGGGACTATGAATACCCAGTCTGGGGGAAATCCAGAGTCCTGCAAACTTGACTCAGAACCTCAGAGAGCTCCAAGTGTGGGGCTGCTTCAACTGATTGGCAGGAATTGCTTTTCTGTCAGGTGCACCCTCCTCTGCAGGAAGGAGTTCTTTCATAATCATGATAAAGGACTCAGTAGATTTGAACCTGGATCACCTTGGGTTTATGGGTAGAAGTGCAGAATCCTTTAAGTATGCTGAGAAGCATTTATTGGTCACCTCTGGAGCCTCAGGCAGAGTGCTTCAAGTATACTCCCTAAGTCTAGCTCTTTGGGGGAGGCCAGATCTGTCAGGGTAGTACTGCTTCTTTATACCTTTGTGCCTTGGTTTACTCTTGCATCCTGGCTGTGTCTCAGGAGGAGCAAGTGGAAACATACATGTGAAAGTATTTTGCAAGTGTCAAGTTGTGTCGTTGGGACCTTTTCATCATGTGTTTTAGAGCATCCTGATAGGTACCTGTGATGTCAGAATTCAATGCAGGCATAGTATTGGCCAACTTGTGTTTGCATGGTAATTGATGCCATGGGGACAGCATGCATCCCAAGTATTTCTAGCTACAAACAGTCATGGGACTGACAGCTTGCTGTGATTTGAAAAGTTTTTGAATGAAAAAGTTAGGCCTGTGGTCTTTTGGAAGCACCTAGAGATTTCAGCAGGAGGATGACACACCAGACATTTATTTTAGAAATGCCTGTGGTGGCGTGGTGGAGCCTAAACTGGGAGTGGAGAGACTGGAGGTAGGTAGACATTGTTGTAATCAAGGCAGAGCTCAGAGAAGAGTAAGTAGAGAAGAACCCTGAAGCTAGTCAGCTGGGGTTCCGATTCTGTTCTTTTATTTAGTTCTCTGGGTGTATTAGTCTGTGACTGGGACTTGTGTACAGCTGAGACACTGCTAACTAGGTAAAGCTCTTAGGGTGGGCTTTGACACATTGTGTACAGTCATATCGAATCTGTCATTTTAACTTTCAGTATACAACTAGTAGTGCTGGGAATATTCACAGTGCCATAGAACAGTTAACACTATTCTCAAAGTCACAAGCAGGAGTTTTATGACTATTAAACTCCTCATTTGCTTTTCCCTGTTCCTAAAGTAACCTCTAACATAGTTCCCGAATTTGCCTATTTTAAAGAGCTCATAGAAGTGAAATAATGTATTTGACCTTTTATGTCTGGCATATTTCACTTAGCGTGTTTTCTGTGCTCATCTGTGTTGCATTGTGTATCAGAACTTCATTTTTTAAGGCCAAGTACTATTCCATTGTATAGATGTACAGCAGTCTATTTATCCATTTATCCTTTCATGACCCTTCAGTTTCTTCCTTCTTTTGGCTATTATAAATAATTTGGTAAGCATTGGCATATGTCTGTCTGTCTGCGTCTCTGCTTTCAGTTCTTTTGAGTATATTCCTAAGAGTAGAATTGCTGGGTCCTGTGGAGTTCTTTATTTAACTTTGGGGAACTACTGCACTGTCTTCCACTATTTTACATTTTCTTCAGTCATACAGAAGGGCTTCATTTGCTCCAAATCCTCCCTCCCTTCCTCCTCTTCCCCTCTCTCCCTTCCCACTTCAATTCAAGATTCTTTGTCATTTGAAGGGGTATCTCATTGTTAATTTGGTTTCCACTTCCCTAAGGACCAATGAGTGAGCACTTTGGCATAAGTGTATTGGCTATTTGTACTTTTCCTTTGGAGAAATGTCTAAGGTTTTGCTTTTGTCTTTTTTTCAAGACAATAGAGGAAGAATAGAGAGAAACAGAGAGAGGAAGTGGTCAAGCCAGACTGGGAGACTGGTTAGATAGGGGACAAATGTGACTTTTCCAGCCTGGGTAAGTCAACAGATAATGGGGTGCCAGATAGGATAGACCTCTTCCCTTGTGAAAGGGAGTGGTTAGAGGAAGGCATTGGCCGTCCACAGGGTACACTGAGGCAAGGCATTGTTCAGGTGAGGAGCTTGCAGAAGAGTTCAGTGCCTTGTCATGTACCCTGTTGCCTTTTTTCTAGAAAAAATTGAGTTTCTTATAACCAAGAAACAACTTAAGAACTTTAGTCAAATATGAACAGTCGTGGAGGTGGGGGATGACAAAGAAATGTCGTGTGTCTAGGCAAGCTTCTAGTGATATCTTTCTGTTCTGCTTGCTTCTGGTAGGTTGGTCCTTTACAGCCAGCCTGCTCAAGTCATGCTGCCCTACAGGACCAGGACCTGTGTACTGTTGAGAACCATAGCTTCTGAGATTTCTACTGAGCATTTTAGCATTTCAACCTTTGTTCTCCTCTTTACATTCTCCCAGATATGTGCCATTGATGGTGAATGGCATCATCCACCATGGTCCACTCAATGTCTTGGGATTACTCCCTGGCAAAGGTGGATAGCTGTTGTTAGCAACCGTTAGAGAAACAAGTACATTTGGTGGTTTCTTCTCTTGTCTTCAAGAGCCATAGCCGGCTGGCAGCCATCATGTGGCTCAGGCAGACAGTGTTTGCAGATTGTCCCCTGATACCATCTGCCTGTGAGGCTACAGGAAGCCCCAGCAACTGCTGTTGTAGCAGGTGCCAGGGCTGCTGAGGTGGGAGGCCCTGGACACACAAACATATGCACACACACATATGCACACAGGCACATATGAGAAACTTTGTGTGATATGCAGAGGTACTGCTGCTGTGTGGGTCTCAGTTATGTCAGCTGAAACTCTCAGCTCAGCAAGGCTCCAGCCCAGTTGTTGGTTTCCGGTGAGGCCCTGGTTAAGGAGCAATAGAGGGTGAGGCTGTTGTGAAGAAAGCTATCGACTGGTTTAGGGGTGGAGACAATGTTTTGACAAGCATTTGTTATTTTCTTTCCACCTCAGCCTAATGACTCAGAGGGGTAGAGGGGATCAACCTCTATTTCTTACCCTGCTGTTTTTAAACCACACATGTCTTATCCATGAGTCCTCCTGCCATTGAGGCTTCAGGCCTGGCTCCCTAAGCTTTGGTTTGTACATAAGTCAGTGTGATCATGGGCTCAGACAAGCATAGAAATGACTTGTTTGGTTTGGAAGAATTCCTGTGTATAAGACCTGTATTTGTGTGAGTAAGTATCATTTTGGGCCATTAATGATTTTGTAAAGGATTATGTAAGTTATCAAAGCAATAAAAAAGTGTGTGTTGACTATTCCTTATCCAAAGTGCTTGGGACTAGAACCATTTCAGTTTTAGGATTGGAGGGGAGGTCTTTGCATTTACCTGATGAGGTATCTTACAGTTAAATTCCAAATCTAAGCACAAAATTAATTTGTTTCATGTATGCACATAGACTGAAAGTAATTTTATGCACCATTTTCAGTGTACCTCTGTTTTAGTTGTAATCTATCACATGGGGTCAGGTGTGGAAATTTCCACTTGTGGGATCATGTCTGTGATCAAAAAGTTTTGCATTTGGACCAGTTCATGTCATGTTTTATGTTAGCAACATTCAGCCTGTGACTAAGTCATGCATTGACTGTAAAAGATTCAGCGTTCTCTCTCTCTCTCTCTCTCTCTCTCTCTCTCTCTGTGTGTGTGTGTGTGTGTGTGTGTATTGTGCATGTATGTGTGTATGTGTGTTCACATGTGAAATGTGGAGGCCAGAAGAGGATGCTTGTGTCTTGCTCTGTCATTCTGTCTTAGTCCTTTGATACAGGGTGGTTCTCAACCTGTAGGTCCAAACCCTTTTGGTAGGTCACATATCAGATACCCTGCTTATAAGATGTCCTGCATATCAGTATTTACATTATGATAGATAGCAGTAGCAAAATTACAGTCATGAAGTAGCAATGATATAATTTTATGCTTGGGGTCACCACAACATGAAGAACTGTATTAAATGGTTGCAGCATTAGGAAGGTTGAGAACCACCGATATAGGGTCTCCTATTGAACTTGGTGCTAGGCTGGTGGCCAGCAAGCCCCAGAAGTTGTCCTATATCTTCCCCAACCCCTGACATTTCTGGAGTTACCAGTACACATGCAATAACAACAGGCTTTTTACATGGGTGCTGGGGAGTCTAGCTCAGGTTTTCATGTTTGCAATCTTACTCATTGAGCCATTGCCTTAATCCCAAGATCCAGATCTTTAAAATTGTATCAGTTGATTAATTGATTGGTTATAAGGAGGTCAGAAGAAAACTTTCTAGAATTGGTTCTCTCCTTTAACCATGTGGGTCCCAGGAATTGAATTCAGGTCATTTAGTAAGTTCCTTCATCCACTTACTGTGCCATCTTGCTGCTCCCGAGAGCCAGATATTAAATGAGTTTTGGTAGAAGTCCACTTAGATGAAGGCCAGCAAGCACTATAAAAGGTTGGACATTTCAGGCTTCATTTCTGTAACATCTCTTCAACTCTGGAATTTGGGCATCAAACTTGACATAGAAAATACACATGAATGCATTTGTGTGCTAATGAAATTTTATTTACAAACTAGTATGATGGGCTGGAGCTTGCTGGCCTAAAATGATAGTCATTATTTTTGTCTGTCATTTAGCTCTTATCCATTTTTTGGTCAAGAATTAAAAAGCTGGAGGAACTTGAGAACTACAAATGCATTTAAATCATCTTTTGAGTTTGGTATAATTATGAGCATAGTGGTGATTTGCAGATGTAGTTTTGCTAAACCTTTGTTGAGAAGAATAGAAATCAAAGCTTTTGAAGTGGGGCATGTGCTTGGCTGGGGCATAGTTGAAAAAAGTAAAAGAAGCCATAATTGAGAGTTATATGCTGGTGCTTACATTTCAGTCATTCTCTTGATGTTCATGTGGAATGGCCCCAGTCATATAAGGTAACCTTTACTATACTGGGCATTATTCCACTCTATAGGACTAGGTATTTCTTTAAAAAATATAAGAAGGAAATTATGAAAATTCAGACAACGGTGTCTGCCAAATATTGTGCTGTGCTTATGTGGCATTATTATGGTTCATTTCCAGAGGGATGAAGAGGCACCCCAAAACTTCAGACTATAAACACTTCCTTCCCTTTCTCTGTCCTCACAGGAAATAAAGAAAGATATGAAGAAAGACCCCCTGTCCAACAAAGCTCCGGAGAAGCCCATGCACGATGTAGCTGCTGGAAATGCTTTGCTGTCTTCTGAAACCATTTTAAGAACCAATAAGCGAGGTATGGCAAAGGGGAACCTTTCTCCCTGCACATGGGCACATCTGGAAACCTTTGTATGCATGATGTCAAACTGAGCATTGCTGAAAAGTTAGAGTTTTTGTCTTTCTGGTTTTTAGTATAAATTTTGTACATACATACACACACATACCTACATACCTACATACCTACACACACACACACACACACACACACACACACACACACACACACGCACGCACGCACGCACGCACGCACACACACACACACACACACGCATGCACACGCACACACTTAGTAACTCTGTAGTAAAAAGAACTAATTTTTTTCAGAGGAAATTTGAGCAAACTTGTAAGTGATTTATTAAGGGGTTTAGCTTCAACCTTCATACCTATTTGTGTGGGTGAAAGATGAGTTTAGAGAGCAACAAGGCAAGGCTGATCTGAGAATGTCTGCCCATACTCTCCTTTGAATTAAAGTCAACTCTGTTAGCATCTCTCTCTCTAACTGCCCAGATCCCCAGCACAGATCCTAACTCCCTTTGTTTATAAGGAAGATTGTTCAAAGGTGGAGCCTTTAACAATCACAGTCTTGTTTTCCTTCTTTTTGACCTTAAATCACTTTAGGCATAAGCTTATTAAAACTGCTTTGTTCACCATCTACCCTGGTCATAGCTGTTTTTGAATGATGTGAGAGGGAATGTAAGATTCCGGAGTGAACCCTACTGAGTTCTGGACTATGGGCACACTTGGTACTGTTAGGATTCCCTGACCTTGGGTCAGTCAGGGCCCACAGTGAGCTGAGCATGCCCTTGCAAGGTCAGACTTCAGCTGCCCTCTTTTCCTGGGCTTACTATGTCCTTAAAAGGGAATTGAGAGCTTTTCAAAACCAGCAGGAAGAAATGTATTAGCAAAGGGTTCCATTAACAAGGGGAAAAAAAAGAAGCAAGTTTACATAACCACAGGCAAGAACAGCTAATCTTTCATAAAATTTAGACAGCATGAGAATTTGTAAAATAAACTGCCCATTGATCCTAGTTCTGGTGACATTTGCTTTGCGTCTCTCTTCTCTTCCATTGCCCCTTCCAGCTGCTCTAGGTTCCATTTCCTATTTTGAATTATTCACATGAAATATTGGCTACAGGCCCAAGTTCGTTAACAGCTATAGGATTTTCTTTCTTTCCCATCTTCTTTTAAATCTTATTGTATTAAAATTTGGGATTTCCCATTTTTAACAATTTAGCTTATGTTACTGTAAAACTATTATCTTTGCAAAGTACTTTCTTAATTCTTAAAAAAAAAACTTGTGTTTTGAGACAGAGTCCCACATAGCTCAGACTATCCAGGCCCAGGCTAGTCTTGAACATTTTCCTGTTGTTCAAGTCTCATAGTTCCTGGTATTTAGCATATAAAAACCCCAAGTACAAAATCCTGGTCTTAATCTGGCTGTTAGGCCTAAGGTAGAAGAAGGCTAAAAACAGTCAAGTAAAGCACCCCTTGGAACTCATTTAATCCTCTTGCCTCAACCTCCCCAGTGCTGGCATAACACCATGTCTGGCCTGGGCTGACATGCTCAGCTCTCCATTCTTGCATGTAGATTCCCCAAGTCCAGAGGAGACTATAATTTTGAATTTAAGGGATGGAGTCCAGTGAGTCTTCTTTCTGGCTCCTGGAAGCTGTCCCCTTCCTATGGTTCTTCTCAAGTCAGTGGGTCCAGCCATTCCATACACAGTGACCAGTAGTAAGGTCTTTCTGGTCAGCCCTGCTATTTTATAAACTCAGTAAGAGACTTAATTAATTTCAGAAGAGAAGGAATTAATTAAGGCAAAGAATGAAGGTAATTATGTGCATGGGTTCAGTGAAATTACCTGAGAACTTTAAGTCAACTAAAGAATACAACTTTTAAGATTATTGTTTCTTTAGAACTGAAACTCTGGCCTTTTTCTCTTCTTTTTTGGGGGGGTGGTGGTGGAGTTTTTCTAGGCAGGGTTTCTCTGTGGCTTTGGAGGCTGTCCTGGAACTAGCTCTTGTAGATCAGGCTGCCTCTGTTTCCCGAGTGCTGGGATAAAAGGTATGCGCTACCATAGCCCGGCCTGAAACTCTGGCCTTTAAGTTCCCCAAATGGAATTTCTAGTTCACCAGAAAAATGAGTTCCAAGGGGTACTTTACTTGACTGTTTTTAGCCTCCTACCTTAGACCTACAGCCGGATTAAGACCAGGCTTTTATAGTTGGGTTTTTTATATGCTAAATACTAGGAACTATGCAACTTGAACCACAGGCAAAGACATCCTGTAACTGTGAAGCCCATATCAGCCCATCTCCATTCTGTTCCAGGCTTCACACTGACCTACCAGGTCACCTGGGCCAAACATCAATTCCCAGCTGAAGGGAAGCATTGTGTATCAGGATGAGGGCTGTTTGGTCCTCCCCCATGCCATTAAGACTAACACTATTTTGCCCCTCCTTATAATAATTAGTGTGTATGGTGGACGCTGATTGGCCTTGTCAGGCCAGATAAATAGTTTATTGTACTGATCTCAAAAGCTACATTTTATCCCACCCAAAATCAATAGAAAAAAAACACACCCCTTCCCCTTAAAACAAAGATCAGAAACTAAATCTGTGGGAGGTCATTCTAGTTCTTCCTAAACACTTATGTAATTTTTTCAAGTTATTGAAGTCCACCCTCCCCCTTTTGTTTTCATCAAGCTTTGTTCTTAAAACCTTTAGGGTACTTTGGTCTGTCAGTGTCATTATAGCTATGATTAAGGAAGAAACTTGGTCTTAGGGTTTGAAGTCTGTTTTGATTTGCTAATGTGGGATCTTTCTTCAGGTATATGAATCAACCTTGTAATCCCACCTCTGACCCTGTGAGAATTTAGCAGAAAACACAAATTCCCTTCAATTTAGTCAAAGATGAGAGGGCTCTTTTCTTTCTATGAGCCTTGTCATTTGATTCAGGCCTGGAATTGGTTTAGTGAAGAAAGAGTCTATTCTAGTCTGACTCTGACTCTGACTCTGACTCTGAGGTTGAGCCACATCACTGGGGCTCAAGACAGCCTTAGCTGAAGAAGTTTACTCAGTTGTATCCAGCTGTTACTTCAGCAATTACAGACATGTTTTAGTACTTGGCAATCTGGACTAAGCAGAAGAACTCTGGGAAAAGGGCAGGAGCATAGAACATAACTGTTAGGACATGATTAGCATCAGTGTGACATTCAGAGTTTCTAAGGCTGATTTATGGAGGGACAGGAATGACTCCTTGGGTTTACTGTTTGAGAAGAAGAAAGATGCAGCTGAAGTACAAAGAGAAAGCCAATTATCCCAGGTGGCTTGAGAGCCATCAGCTACCCATTGGGGCATTACAGCATCAGGCAGGTGCAACTGTTTCTACCTTTGGTCACAGTGACAGAACTTTTGACCCCGACAAAACTAGTTGAAAGTAACTTTTTATTTTATAATTTCTTTTCTGTTAAATCCATACAGAAGAATGATAGGCCCTCCTAAATTGGAACATGAATGGGTAAAGGGAATGTTTTTAAAAAATGTTCAAAAACATGAGTTGAGAAGCAAAATTGAATAAAATGGAAGTTTTAACAGGTATTAGCAAATATGTTCCTAAAGATGAATAGTTGGCTTTGTCCATCTGAATGTTCTTTTCTACTTTAATTCAAAACAAAATTAAAATCATGTGGTTTCATCTTTTATCTGATTAGTTCTGTCCATGTGATGAATTGTATATGGAGGCTATAGTCTATTCTCCACTGGCCCGGGTGAAGACCCAGTTTTATGCCTGGGTCTGGCCTCCATCATTAGCAGGCCAGGGGGGAAACTGTGCCTCAAAATCCCCCTCTTTGCAGCCTGTGATTTTGGATATTGTTACTTTTTTACAAAACTTTTTGGTGAACAGCAGTGAACATTTTGTAGCATGTGTTTATTGCATGCCAACTCTAGACCCAATTTAGTGTCTGGTGCTTCTACAAAGACTAGAAACCCAGCAGGCAGTCCTGCCTGTAAGCACTCCAGGCTATGTGCCACATGAGGAACATTGAGAAAGCACTGCCCATTGCTTACAGCTTTTTAAAGAACAAGGTTGGGGGTTATCTCTTGTTTGCTTTTGTCTTTCTTAATGTGAAGCCACTCGATGAGTTTCTGGTTGGCTTTATGTGTCCTTGTTTCTATTTCCAGTTTATCATGCATTCAGTGTTTGGTAAGTGTCTATTGTATTTTGTGCATTTCCTATTCTTTGCTATTCCTACTGTTATTGTTATGCTCTCCTGATACAAACTATATTTTATAATCATCTTTTTAAGCCGCTCTGCTACTTTGGCATCTGCCTTCTGAAAGATAAACTGCTTCCTACCATCTTTATTTAAGGTTATGCATTTGCACTTTAGTACGCCTTCCAGAGAGACCTTCGGAATGATCTGACAGTTTTAAAGATGTTATTGGTAACAGGTCTATCTCTGATGCTGTGAGGTGAGATCATCTGTCTCATGTGAGATTCTGGTTAGGATGGGGCCAGGGTTGCTCCCTGAACTGGTAGAAGGTGGATCTGACTTTACAGAACATTGCTCTGTGGGTTCTGTTCTGATACATTTTATCATCTTCTTCTTACTCAAAAGCCTTCCTTAATGGAAGGACCAATAAATGTTCTGCCTCTGGTGACACACTGTTGCTTTAGAATCAGCATGGAAAACCTTCAGAATTCATTTGCATGTGGATGGGTGGTGCTTGCATGCCCTTCATGTATATATGGGCCTCATATTTGCCACACAGAAGTGCTCTCCGTTTGTATCTACCACCCATAGCTCTTCAGCAAATTGAACTAATGTGTACCCTCCTTGCCCTTGTATCAGCAGTGGTCATTCCAGTCCCTAAACAGATCAGGCCAAGTGACCACTCTCCCCCTTCACCTTTTCCTGAAAGGGAAATGTATTTTTAAAAATTCCATTTCTTTACCATCTACCTTGACTACCTGGGATAATACACCAAAGTGTCAATTGGACTGATTCATGAGAATTTGGGTGAGGGTTAGAGTATGTTCATACATGTGTAAATATGCACATGATGTCATGGAAAGCACATCATGGCTCAGAGGCTCAAAGGCATGGAAAATATTTTTGAGATAAGGTTTCCCTATGTAGTTCAGCCTTGACTCAAATTCACTAGAGATTCCTTTGTCTCGGTCTCCTGAATGCTTGGGTTACAAGCATGCACCATCATGCCTTACAGGTGGCATGGAGCTTGAAGGTCTTGGGTTCTTTGATGGAAATTATCAGTAAGCAAAAGATACAGAAAGTGCATCCTTAATAAAGAAAATCTGAGTTTGGGAATTTAGCTCAGTGGTAGAGTGCTTAAAGCTGGATTTTGTCTTCAGCTTTGGGAAAAAACAAAACAAAACCAGACAGAGTAACTCACTTGGCTCCTGGTGATCTGTTATTAAGTTTTATGCAGAACCCGGGGCTTTTCTGGTAGAAAGGAGGCTTTTTCCTTTCAAATGTGAATTTCCCTGTGGCTAACTAGGTATCTGAAACTGTGGCATTTCGGGTCAGGCTGCCCTTGGTGTATTTAAATCTGCTGTTGATTTTCCCTGGAGAGCTGGCTTCTATGGACTGACAGAAGAGTCAACAGAAGGCATAACTATTGTGTGGATGGTGTTGCTTATCACCAGAGCTGGTCTTTCCTAGGGCACGTGAGAACTTAGAATTGAGGGAGTAAGAAAGAGAGTCACTTCTTAACATTTACATCTGTGTATGCATTTACAATCTTTTCCCAGAGGTCTTCATTCTGATATCTTTTAACTACTAGCCCTGGCCATATTTCTGGGATGGTTTTATTGGAGCCTTGTTAGGTTAGAGAATGTGTTGCCCTTGTTCATTCATTTTTGAGTAGTACTACAAGTCCAGCCGGGAGGTATAATTGGGGAAAGGGATAGAAAGAAGCTCTGTGGAGGGTTGTTGCTATTTCGTATCTGCACTTTTTTTTTCTGGGCAAGTCAATGGCAAGATTATTATTTTGAATTTTTCTTCTATTTTATATCTATCCCTCTTTAGCCTCTGTGTCCTGTACCCAAGACTTTAACACTACATAGAGTAACAGCTATCTTAGCACATGCATACTGGGTTTCCACCCAAGTCAGTCAGTCAGTCTCTAGAAGACATTTGATGTGGGATTGAAGTGGTGGCTCCACCTGGTGGCTTTTCTAGGAAACTTCTCTTGTTCACCTTTGAGGATGCCTTTGGCTCCACTAACTCAGTTTCTCATTTTTTTCCACCACACATCCATAGCTTCTCACAGTCCGCAAACATTTCCTTCAGCCCCCTGCTTTCCTATCTCAAATTTGCTAACTGGACTCATAGAATCTGGTTCTCGATCCTTGTCTACCTGTGATACCCCCACTAACCAGGATTTTTTTCAATTAAGAATTATACACAGCTAGGCAATGGTGGCACACCCCTTTAATCCCAGTGCTTTTGTGGTAGGGGAAGGTTGATCTCTAAGTTTGGGGCCAGCCTGGTCTACAGAGTGTCATGCATGTATATACTGATCAGAATTCTTAATAAATTTTGTTTGTTTTGAAACAAGGCCTCACACTGTATTTCAAGCTGGCATAGAATTCACTGTGTTGCTCAGGCATATTTGAACTTATGACAGTCCTCTTCTCTCAGCCTCCCAAGTGCTGGCATTACAGGAATGAGCCATCACACCCAGCTCTTGCTGATAACTATTAAAAAACAGAGGCGTGAGTTTAGGTGCAGATATTAATTTGGACAAAACAAAGAATCATGTTGAAATCCCTGTAGGTGAGCCAAAGTCTCCTCCTCATAGCTCCAAGTACTCTTAATTACTTCTTCACATCTTGTTGAACCTGTGTTTCCTCCAAGGAGCAATATTTTTTATTACTCGTGTTGTTTTCAGTTACCAGCAGGTGATGAAAGTAAAAGGCCAGCTGTCTCTGCTGGCTTCAAGTTGGTTTATAAATTCTGTGGGCAGCTTCTTCTTGCCTTGTTAGAATCATCCCAAACTTGGGATGTTACTGACCAGGATTATTTTGATAAGTCAAATGGCTGCTTTTAAATCTCTTGAGGTTTGTTTTGTTGATAAAATTGCTGATGTGCTTTATTTCAGCTGTACTTGTGGATTAGTCTGGGAATTTAACCACCATTTATAGCAGTTCCTGTGGGAAAATGCATTTAGTGTTCCCAACTGTCTTAGTTTGGGTTTTCTATTGCTGTGAAGAGACACTATGACCACTGCAACTCTTATAAAGGAGAACATTAATTGAGGTGGTAGCTTATAGTTCCAGAGGTTCCGTCCATTATCATCATGATAGGGAGCATGGTGGCATGCAGGCAAACTTGGTACAGGAGGAGCTGAGAGTCCTATGTCTTGCAGGCAAAGGGAAGTCTATTGACTGTCACACAGAGGGTAGCTTGAAAAAAAGAGACCTCAAAGTCCATCCCCACAGTGACACACTTCCTCCAAGGTCACAACTCTTAATATTGCCACTCCCTTTGGGGACCATTTTCTTTCAAACCACCACACCAACCCTCTGCAGATAGTACAACACAGGCATGTAATTTCCTGCTTGAGTTTTTCATATTTCTGGCAATAAAACCTTAGCCTGGAAAAGTCATGATCTATGTCACTGGGCACAGCTGAAGTTTGCTCTTGTTGCACAGGTGCTGACAACTGCCAATGATACAAAGTGTCGAAACTGACATAATCCAATCAGTACATTGTGCTCTGAGGACAGGCCTTGCTTACATTATATTGTACCATCATATAGGGTCCTTAGTTTCCTTAGTTTTCCTAGACCTGAGTATTCATGTTTGTCTGAATAAGCTGTGTAAGGGCTGGAAATATGTCTCAGTCAATGAAGTGCTTGTCACACAAGCATGAGAACCAATTTGGATTCCTAGTTCCCATGTAACAGCAGGGCATGGTGGTATATGCCTGTAATTTCAGTGATGGAGACACAAGGATTTCTGGGGCTTGCTGGCCATTCAGTCTAGCTGAATCAGGAACCTCCAGGTTCCATGAGAGATGCTGTCTCAAAAAGCAAGGTAGAGCTGAATGTGGTAGCCCTTGCCTCTAATCCTAGCACTCCTGAGGCAGAGGCGGGTGAGTTTATATTAGTTTGAGGTTCACTTGGTTCACATAGTGAGTTCCAGGCCAGTTCCAAACAAACAAGGTAGAGAGGTGATAGAGGATAATACTTGATGTTGACCTTTAGCCTCCATATACGTGTACGCACATGTGCATGTGTACCTGCATGCAAACACACACACACACACACACACACACACACACACACACACACACACACTCACGCAGGCACGCACGCATGCACGCAGCTGCAGCTGTGTTGTAAAATGTAGTGTTGTTGTGTATTTCTGTCTGCTAGGGAGACAACATTGCAGCAACTATGACATATTCAGGCAGAAACCAGGCTTACCATTTCCAATGTGTGTTGTATAGCACTTCAACCCTAGGAAATGCTTTCCAAGGGAGGCATGAGATGACATATACAAGGACAGGGAGGAATTATCTCTCGGCTAGTATTTCAGCTATAGTACTAACACCCTCTTATCCTGTCAGATGTCCTGTGGCAAGGAAACCTGCTTATCTGTGATCATTATTCTGAGTACTAGCTGGGACCCCATTTCAAGATGTGCTGGACTCCCACATGCAGGGCAAGGGCTTTGCTAAGGGTCTAAGACAAGACCTGGTGAGTTTTAAGTGAGAGAGGAGTGGGCTGCTGACGCTTCTAAAGCTGGTGGTCATGAAACTGAAGTGAGATGTCACTTGGAGGACAGTCTCTGAATGTGAACCTAGTGTTTGAGTTTTTCAAGTGACAAGCTGAAAGGAATCTTTCCCTAGTCCCCCAGTAATTTCTTGGGTCCTTGTGTCTAAGTGTGTGTCCATAGGCTGGGCTTTGGCATGAAAATTGGATTGAGAAAAGCCTGACCTAGTGATTTGTGAGCTTGGTCATTCTGGCCTACCTTAGTGTCAGCATCTAACTGAAAAAGTCCAGGGTACTTTGTATAGTCAGTCAGGCTCACACTAGCTGTATATCTCATTGCTTCCTACTTTGCTTTAATGGGAAGGAAATTGTGGATTTTCTCGCTACCATTAGACCCCTGAGTATACATGACAAATAGCTTTGTTCAGTCTCCATTTGTGAAAGAGGCTGCTGGTTTGAATTCAGACAATACATCTGCATGTGACTCTATGAGGAAAGCCCATATAAGCTGCCTTTTAGAGTTCTGAAATCATTCAATTACTAAAGTGTTGAAAGGTCGTTGATATAGAGAACCACATACTGATGTGACAGCCAAGTACACAGAGAGTGCATCTGCCTGGGGGACCCTAAGGCTAACCCCTTAGATCTGGAAACCTGACCTTTGTTAAGCTCTGTTTGATAGCCTCCTTTCCACAGAGACTTTTTTTTCTGAAAGGAGAATGAGTAGACAAGGAGAAGTGATTAAGTAGGGGTAGGCAATATGTAAGTGCTGGTCACATTTGTCGTCTTGTGTGGGGACAACAGCTAGCCTCTGTAAGTTATGGAGTAGGGGCATTTTCTTCTATTTACTATCTACTGTTCTACCATAACAGCCTAGGCATCATGCATGTCCTTGATGCCTTTTGCAGCCTCAGTCTTTGCACTCTTAGAATTTTGTTCTTGGGAAGCCTTGAGACAGTTGTGCACAAGCAATGAAGACATTTCATGTCCTGTGTCCCTAACCCATGGACAGGCAGATGGCAGCATGCAGCAGTG
The DNA here is from genome assembly GCF_003668045.3 of Cricetulus griseus. NCBI lineage: Eukaryota > Metazoa > Chordata > Mammalia > Rodentia > Cricetidae > Cricetulus > Cricetulus griseus. Next base: position 94,711,985 of record NC_048604.1, read on the forward strand.
CCAGGCGGACTGCCCTTATTATCCCCATCATAATGAATAAGAGAGCAGCCAGCAGCTTCCCTTGTGTGTTCCTGTATGTGAGAATGAACATGGGCAAGGGTGGAGTGGGATGGGCCTGGCCTGCATGTTTCAGTTATGTTTTTCTGTAGACATGAATGAGTCTAGCAGCAGCAGGGCTTTGGGGCAGAGTGGCTGTTGGGAGGCCCCACACTCCATTCCTGTGGTCCCAGCAGCATCTGTGGAACTTGAGACAGATTGCATATTTAATCTGTTTTCTAATTTTCCCATCATTAAAACAAAGCTACTACTTTTGGTTAATTCCCTGAACAATTTTGAGTATTAAAAATAAGGGAAGGGAATAGGTGTTAGGCTACATAGATAGCTCAGTCAATAATGCATTTGCCTTGCAAGCACAAGGACCTGAATTTCAACCCCCAGGTCCCATGTAAAACAGCTTGATTTGGTGGCATGCACTTTGAATACCAGTGCCGGGGAAAGAGAGATAGGCGAAACCCTGAGGCCTGTTGGCTATCCAGCTTAGTCTACTTGAAAACTTCCATGCCAGTGAGCATTCTAGGCCTGTTTCCAAAATAAAGTAGCTGGTAGCTGAGGACCATACCCGAGGTTGTCCTCTAGCCTCCATGTACATGAACTCACATGAAACACACACACACACACACACACACACACACACACACACACACACACACACACACACACACACACACACACACACACACACACCCCAGAGGGAGACAGACAGGCAGACAGACAGACATAGAGATAGAGACAGACACACACAGGAGAGAGAGAGGGAGAGAGAGAGAATATGAATAGGTATTGGCATTTAAGGTAGTTATCAATCTCATTATAGGGGAAGGACATTTAAGGAAGCCCCTCCACTATTACTTAGATTCTTAGTTGGGGTTATCCTTGTGGATCCCTGGAGATTTCCCATTAAGCCCATAATGGCTCCCTCTATTAAGGTATCTCCTTGCTGTCTTTCTCTGTTCTTCCCCCAACTCAATCTTCCTGGTCCCTCATGTTTTCCTCGTCTCCCATTCTCTTTCTCCTACCTCCCTCCCCCTCCCCTTGTGCTCCCAATTTGCTCAGGAGATCTTGTCCCTTTTCCCTTCTCTGAGGGGTCCATGAATATCTCTCTTAGGGTCTTCCTTGATTCCTAGCTTCTCTGGGGATGTGGATTGCAGGCTGGTTATCCTTTGCTCTGTGTCTAATATCTACTTAGAGTTGAGTACATACCTTGTTTTACTTTCTGTGTCTGGGTTACATCACTCAGGATGTTTTTTCTAGTTCTATCCATTTGCCTGTGAATTTCAAGATCTCATTATGTTTTTCTATTGACTAGTACTCCATTGTGTAAATGTACCACATTTTCTTTATCCATTCTTTGGTTGAGGGGCCATCATAGAGCCTTCATCCAGTAGCTGATAGAAGCAGAAGCAGAGATTCACAAATAGCACTGAGCTGAATTCCTAGAATCCAGTTATAGAGAGGGAGTAGTGATGAGCAAAGGGGCCAGGGCCAGGCTGAGGAAACCCACAGAAACAGCTGACCTGAGCAAGTGGGAGCTCACAAACCCCAGACTGACAGCTGAGGAACCAGCATAGAACTGAACCAGACCCCCTGAACGTGGGTGTCAGTTGGGAGGTCTGGGCAGTCTATGGGCCCTCTGGTAGTGGATCAGTATTTATCCCTAGTGCACGAATGGGCTTTGGGAGCCCATTCCCTGTGGAATGATACTCTCTCAGCCTAGACACTCAGGGGAGCGCCTAGGCCCTGTGACTTTGATGATTCCTCATGGGAGGCTTCACCCTCCCTGAGGAGTGGATAGGGGGTGAGTGGATAGGGGGTGGATAGGGGGGGAATAGGAGGAGGGAGGGAGAGGGAACTGGGATTGGTATATGAAATAAGATTGTTTCTAATTTAAATAAAAATTAATTTTAAAAAATGAATAGGTAATGGGATAAGGAGAGGCCATGACCTAAGATAAAGTCACTCAGTAGATAGTGTAGTCATTACTAAACATGATAAACTGCTAGTAAGACTCCCAGAATGTTGGGAAGAAATTAGAGTTTTATGGGAAATTGTAATAGAGTGTTGTTTCCACAAAGCAGCCAGTGATCAGATGCACATGGAACATTCCCTAGTAAGGACCAGATGCTAGGCTGTAAAATAAATCCCAATAAACTTTAAAAAATTCAGATCATACCAGGCATGTTGTCTGACCACAATAGGATTAGATTGTAAATCAACAACAGAAGGAAATTGGAGAAATTCGCAAATCTATGGGAATTAAACAGAATATTTCTGAATAACCAATGAGGCAAAGAATTCACAAATTCTAAAATACTTTGAAATGAACAAAATGAAAATACCATAAAATTAATTGCCTGCAGTTTATAGTTGTTGATAGCTATATTTAAAAAGAAGGTGTCTTGAATAAGCAACCTAACTCTTATAATAAGAGAAAACCAAAATGAATAGGCAGAAAGAAGAGCAAAGATTACAGTGAGAAGAAACAAAATAGAGACTATAAAAAAACATTAAAAATCAGCCAAGCAGGGGTTGGTTCTTAGATGGGTGTGGCGGCTCACATGTGTAATCTTCATACTTAGTAGGTGGGGCCAGACAAATCAGGGATTCAGGGTTTTCCTGGTCTACATAGTGAGTTTGAATTTAAGGCTGCCTGGATTATGTGAGAACAAACAAAACAAAGCATACAAAAAGGTTGGTTCCATGGGATCATTGACAAAATTGATCAACATTTAATTACAGTGACCAAGAAAGAAGATTTAAATCCCCACATGAGAAATTAAATAGGACATATCTTAAGGGACATGGAAAGGATTATAGCAGAATATTATGAACAACTGGTACATTATTGGTGGAACTATAAAATGGTATAGCCATTTTTGGAAAATAGTTTGTCAGTTTCTCAAACTTCTAGCTTCCATATAATTCAGAAATTGATGTCCAGGAAAAATGAGAACATACATGTCCATGCATACCTTATGCTAGATTATTCCTAGCCACATTATTCATAATAATCCCCAAGTAGAAACAACATAGATGTTCAATAGCTGATAAATGAATGAAATGAATGAGCATACTTTGTTTCATCCACACAGTGGAATATTATTGGGCCACCATTATGAATGAAGTAGTGGTACATACTAAAACATGTATGGACCTCAAAAAGCTGATGCTGAGTGAAGGAAGCCACACACATAGGATCACATGTTATTTGATTTCATTTATGTGAACTACCCAGAATAAACAGATTCCTAGAGACAGAAAATTGATTAATATTTGCCTAGAACTTGGGGATGGGCATGACAGCACCCGCTAATAAACATGAGATTTCATTTGGGGATCATGGAAATGGTCCAAAATTAGATCAGTGGGTTGGCTGTATAATCCCTTGAATATATAAAACCCATTTAATTATATACTTAAAAGGGTGAATTTTATGTTACATAAATTATATCTCAATGAAGCTGTTAAAACAGAAAATCAACACATAAAGTGGTGTTAAATGCAGTTCCTTAGTGGTTCCTGGCTGTCTCTCAGCCTGTTTTATTTTCTGTAATGCTACTCCCCATCCCCCCAGCTGAGGGACACGGTATGCCATTTCTTTTATTTAAGTCTTTAAAATAATATATTTCCCAGGGAGGCTTTATATTTTTTTATTCAATCAGTTGCCTAGGTGATAGTGAGTCTAGGGGATCAAAATGATACTGTTTTGCTAGAGATGACCTAAATATTAGATAATCGATTCGAGAAGGGCAGAGAACTGACTGTGGCCTGCTATTGTTCATTTCTTGAGAGAAAAAAATTAGATTGCCTGTAAATCAAAAGCCAAACCTCTTATATTCTACATTCTGAGCTTCCTGGAGAGGGCCTGTGTCAGAAAGGCAAGAATCCCATTTACGTTTCCAATTTTTCTTGCCATTGTCACTAACTCTATATTGGCTATTTTTGCTCATAAGTTTTTATCTGCAGCACTGATGATTTCTTTAGGAAAGATGCTTACATGTGGAATTACCAGACAAAACTGTGCATTCATTCTGTGGAACTTTGATCCATTGTTATTGAATTCATTTCCCGATGCTTACAAATGTTCCACACCCTCTCTCGAAGCAGGGGATGCTTTGTAATCGTTTAAGGATGAATTCTCTAATTGTGAGAGTGTTTGAATATTTTGGTTCTGTCATTTATTAATAGTCTTTGCTATTTACATAAAGATCTTTCTACTTTTCTTTCTTAATAGTGTATTATCCCTCTGTCTTTCATGGCCCATTTTTCTTCCTAGTTTGACCACTCCTCATTTTTTCCCATTTATTTTAATGCATAGAAAGACTACATTACAATACATTTAATGTATGGAAGCACTCATATAGATTGTGTATTGATGCTTTCATGGTTCCTCTAAATAAATTCTCAGCTCTTTTGTACTAGCTTCATTTTAATTTCACAATTTTTCTGCATAGAATATTCAATATGTGAGATTACTGTACAAATCTGATTGTTAATTTGAAATGGGCACTTTTCCAGGATCATATACTTCATTTGATACTTCATTTATTATACAGTGTTGTTTCGCTGGCCCTTCAGTTTAATGCCATTAACTTTTCTCAACATTCTTGCATCACTATAGTTAATTGTGTGGCTTTACAATATATCTTAATATATAACATAACAAGGTTTTGTCCTTTCTTTTATCACCCCTCACTTAGAAAAAATGTTTTATCTTGGGCTAAAAAGATGGCTTGTCAGTAAAGTGAGGACCTGAGTTTGATCCTCAGAATCCAAGTTTAAAAAATCCATATGTGGTTGTATGTACTTATAATCCTGGTGTTGGTGAGGCAGAAATCGGTAGATCCCTCTGGGATCTCTGGTCAATCAGTCTAGCCTAGTTGGTTCCTTCCAGGCTGTTGAGAGACCTTTCCTGATAAAAACAAGGTTGACCTTTGTCCCCCATATACATACATGCACATGTATGCTTTTTGTATGTATGTGCATACACACATACTAGACACCAATCAAAGTTTTTTAACATTGCCATTTTTATCATAAATTCACATGATCAAGTTTTAAAAATTTGTTAGGATTTTAATTTCAATCTTATTAAAGTTAGAAGGCAATATTGAAAGAATTGGCATTTTCCCAACTTTTTGCTTATGAGTTTTATATTATCATATGAATTATCTTTAGTTTCAAGTATATAAATGGAAACCTTCTCTCCCCTACTCTTCTTTCCAAATACTGCAGTAAATGAATCCTCACAAGGAAAAACATCTCAGCTCCAGAATTCTAAATTGTTGATCCTGGCCATCTACTTCAGTCAAGTGTCCAACTTTTGCTTGCAGCATCCTGCTTCCTTCTGATGCAGTTAGTCTTAAGCAGGTTGTGGTCAGTGTTGCCTTTTGAAAATGGAATCTCCTTCCCCTTAAGATTTTTCCTATTGCTGATGTATAGACTTTAACGTTTGACTCTTTCTCTTGTAATATTCCTCTGTGTAAGTCTTATGATTGAAAATAGTAGGAGAATAGTTAGTATGCATCAGTTTCTAGCTTTTAGAAAGTGGGTCAGTTGAAATTATAAAATGCTAGATGTTTACGCAGAGTATTTTAGAAACAAAAATTCCTTAAATAGGATGGAACATCACAATGTACATGTATATGTATACACACATGTATACACATATACATGTGTAAATTAACTGTGTGTGTGCATGTGCACATTCATGTGCACACAGACATATGAAGGAAACAGACATGGAGAGACTTGTTCACTCCAAGTGTAACCCATGAGGAGTGTTAAGGGAAGTATCATAGTGGGTCCATCTTAAACATAATTTGAACCCTAACCCTGCCGGGCAGTGGTGGCGCATGCCTTTAATCCTAGCACTCAGGAGGCAGAGGCAGGTGGATCTCTGTGAGTTCGAGACCAGCCTGGTCTACAAGAGCTAGTTCCAGGCCACCCTCCAAAGCCACAGAGAAACCCTGTCTCAAAAAACGTAATTTGATTGTAAGCTCCCTGAAGGAGGAAATCTTAGCTCATTTCTCTTGGAACCAACTTGACCCACTGAAGGAACTGTGCACTTAAACGCAGATACATCCCCTCTGTTGAGAAACGTTAGCACAAGGAAAACTATCAGAGGGGCAGCAACTTTCCTAAGTTATCTATGTGTAAAAGAAGCTGTTAAGGTTATGCATGGCTGCTGGAGGAGGGGCTTCAGTCTTCTCCACGGATGAGCCCCAGTCCCAGTGAGCAGCTCTGAACACATGTACATAAACACTAAAGGGACTCAGCAGGTTGTATGCATACATACACGTGATTTTCTATGTAACCCTGTATGAATGTATACACATATGTAACAATAACTAAAGAAGGAGAGGCTGTCAATTTGAGAGTGCATGGGGGACACAGGAGAAGTTGGAGGGGGAGAAATGATGTAAATGCAGTACTCATATATAAATTCTTAAAAGGTAATCCCAGTTTTTACAAAAGAAGCTATTAAAATTCTGTCATTCAGAGAGCTGATCTTTGGTTCCTGAGTGCTGAGTGAGAGGGGAGACTCAATAAGCAGTTGGTTGGGAAAGTGGATCGTGAGACTAAAGAGTGAACCTAGATCCTGGCCTGCTAGCTAATGGTGGTTGGTTAGTAGAGTGTGCAAATGCAAAATGCAGTTCCACAAGAGGAAGTTTGAACTAGATGATGAGTCATGTGATGACTATTATTAAATTGAAGCTATTTGAAGAGGAAACACAAGAATTGTTCACATTTACATGTATACCACAAGATACAAGTGGGAGAATGTGTCCAAGGCAAGGGAAGGCTTTGACTATGTGTTGTAATTTTGTAGCTGTTATCATTATTATTTTGTGTATATGTATTATAGTATATGTCAGTGTGGGTGTGTGAACGTGTGCATTCTGGTGCGCATGTGTGGAGACCAGAAGTCGACCTTATGTGTGGTTGATGAATGTGTTGATTCCCCTCCATCTTATTTTTTGAGATAGTCTCTTATGACTTATCACTTTGACTAAGCTGGCTGGCCTGCAAGCCACCTGGTCTGTCTAATCTCTGTATCCCTAGTGCTGGAGCTACAGACAGCTCTACTGATCCAAGCTTTTACATAGGTGCTGGTGGTGGTCTGAGCTCAGTTCCTCATCATTTGTAGTAGGCTCTTTACCAATTGAGCCATCCTCCCGGCTCCATACCATTATTTTAATGTATATACGATCTTATACTATTCCCCAAGGTATTCTAAATGAATGTGTATAGTTCATTTAACTTTATAGGCAGCTACATGTATACTCTGCTCTTTTTGTTGGAGTTTATGGGCCAGACTTAGCTGTCTTCCTTCCTTTTTGAGCTTTTCCCTTTCTCATATTTGATCTGCTCATCATCACCTTTGTCAGTGTAAGGGAGTGTTTTAGTTTAATTTTTATTGCTACGATAAACACCATGACCTGTAATGATAAATCTTTCTGCCAAACAGTGCGAGCCCTGCTGCCACGTGGGTTCCTGAAATAACACACAGAGTCTTATATTAATTACAATGCTTCTGGCCAATGACTGGGGTTTCTTATCTGCTATCTCTGTCTTAAGTATCAACTATAATTATTAATCTATATATTTTATAAAGACTTATCTGATTGAGTATGTGTCCTCCCTTGTTGGGCTCACATGGCAGCTCCCAGAGAAAAGAGGAGGAAGATAACAGAGCGACTTCCTGCTTGTCCCTGCTTATATTCTGAATCTGCCTGCTATGTCACTTCTTGCCTGGATCACAAGACTTCTTTTTACAACATTTCCCAGAATCCTCCTCGACTCCTAGTCCCACCTAACTTGCTTCCCTGTTGGCCAACAGTACTTTATTTATAAACCAATAAGACAAAAATATACACAGAAGGACCTCCCCCATCAATGACCAAAAGCAACTTGGGGAGGAAAGGTTTTATTTAGTCCTACACATCCGTATCACAGTCCATCATTGAGGGAAGTCAGGGCAAGAAGTCAAGAAGGTACAGAGGCAGAAACAGTGGAGAAATGTTGTTTACTGGCTTGCTCTCCATGGTTTGCTTAGCTTGCCTTTTTTCTACAACCCAGGACCACTTACCCAGGGGTGGCATGGCCCACATCAATCATGAATCAAGGGAATGTCCCACAGATTTGCTTACAGGCCAGTCTGATGGAGGCACTTCCTCAGTTGAGGTTCTCTCTGTCCAGATGTGTATAGGCTTGTGTCAAGTTGACAAAAACCAACCAGTACAGGGAGGGAGCTAAACTAGTCAGCAAGGGGGTTGGATGATTGGATCTTGTTGGTTCTAGTTGTCAGGATCCTGGTATTATGTCCCTCAAGTGAATTAGTACTGATACACACAGTCAAGTCTATTGGTGTTTCTGCCTGAAATTGGCTTCTTGAAGATTTGGGATATGGCAGCCTCTGTGGTGGATGGTGCCAAGAACCCTGCTCTCTCTTCATTTCTCATTTGCTTTGGTCTCTTTTTTTCCTAGGGATAACTTGGATGAATTCTTAAATAGAGTCATTCTTTGCAAAAGAAAAGATGTAATTTCCAGATTTTTTAAAGGAAGGAATCAACTTTTATTTCTTTTAATCCCTTTCTGGGCCATGTTTTTTTGACAGAGTAACACAAACATATGGGTATAGCATACTGTTAATAGTAATTTTTTTTTTTTTTTTGGTTTTTCGAGACAGGGTTTCTCTGTGGCTTTGGAGCCTATCCTGGAACTAGCTCTTGTAGACCAGGCTGGTCTCGATCTCACAGAGATCCGCCTGCCTCTGCCTCCCAAGTGCTGGGATTAAAGGTGTGCACCACCAACGCCCGGCATTAATAGTAACATTTTTTAAGAAGAATTGCTGTTTAAGAAAAAATGATAACAGATGTTTTATGGTTGATTTTTAACATTAAAGCAATCTTTGGTAATATCACCAGGAGAATACTGTTTATTTCTTTTAAAGAAATTAGTTTCCTTTGCAATTTACTTTGATTAAAGCATTGTGATAAAAGGTAAGACACTTAGAATTATATACAAAAAGGGGAAATTACCCAATTTTCTGGAGTGTCTGACATGCTGTGGAAAAGGATAGAAAACCATGAAATGCTAGAAAAGTCTGTAATATATATGTGTGTACATATATATGCATACAAATAAACACACCATAAACATATACTCCTAACAATTTATACAGCCCTTCTTGCCTCGTACCTATGTGTAGGTCATTGTAATGGTTGAAAGATTCCTGTCACTTAGTATATAAAATGTATTGCTGTACATAACATATGATTTAAATAAAAAAGATTCATTTTTTCTACCTTCTGTCTTGGCAGTATGCCATACTTCTTCTTCTGCCTTACTCAATTTCTTACCTCTCCTTACCTCATTCTCTAGGTTCCATCCTGGTATGTAAGGGGTTCCTTGTGCGTATATGTATATGTCTTGTTGACTCTTATTTCATCTGTACAGAGAGCACAGGAATAATAAGGTCAATTGAAATCCAGGGATGACCCACTGAAACTTTTTTGCTAAGTCTATTGTTAGAGACACTTATGTAGGATGTTATTTTATATTGTTCTTGTTCCCTACTGACATTCTCTGGAGAAAGTGTTCATAAATTCAAAGAATAAATTTAGGCAGCAAGAAGGGAGAGAGGCAAGCGTCAGTGGGTGGTTCTGTAGGATCAATCTCTCCATCTACATCATCATAAATTATCAGCTGTATTGATCCATTCACAATGATGTATGAATTCATTCTGCCAAAGGCCCAAGTGAAATGGAAAATGATCATTTATTAGAATTGATGAGTTTCAGCTTTGTATTGAAACAAAACAAAAGCACAGAGATCTGATGGCTTCCCTTTCAGTATTTCATGGCCATGGGCCAACAGACCTGGGTGAACCAGCAAGGCTGAGTAACATCACAAATATCTTGTCCTGTTCCCTGTTCAGAAGCTCAGAACAAGACTGGAACTTCCTTGAGTCCAGAAACCCATTTGTATCCCTTATTGTTCTTCATACTTCTTCCCAAGTTTGTCCAGAGACCTACATGCATGGGTACAAAATGCCTATGCATATAATTTTCCATTTTACCAGCAGTAATGGATCCTAGTGATTGTTTCTATCTTTTATTTATTTATCTTTAAAATTGTGTGTGTGCAGAAACAGCTGACCTGAATAAGGGGGTGCTCTTGGTCCCCAGACTGATCACTGGGAAACCAGCCTGGAACTGATCCAGACCCCATGAATGTGGGTGTCAGTGAGGAGGCCTCAGAAATATATGGGGCCTTTTGTAATAGATCAGTACTTATCCCTAGCATAGGAATAGACTTTGGGAGCCCATCCCACATGGAGGGATACTCCCTGAGCCTAGACACAAGGGGGTTGGCCTAGGCCCTATGGCAAAGGATATGACAGACTCTGAAGACCCCCTTATGGAAGGCCTCACCCTCCCTGGGGAGCAGAAATGGTATGGGATAGGTAGGGTGTTAGTTGGGGGGAGCAGAGGAGGAGGGGAGAGAGAGGGAACTGGGATTGACACATAAAATAATCTTGTTTCTAATTTAAATAAAAATGAAGAAAAATTGTGTGTGTGTGTGTATGTGTGATGCACATGAACACAGGTGCCTGCAGAGGTAGAGGTTGGTTTCAGGTTCCCTAGAGCTGGAGTTACCAGCAAGTGAGTGATCTGATGTGGGTGCTGGGAACTGAACTTAGGTCTTTTGGAAGAGCATTGCACACTCTTAACTGCTAAACCACCTCTCTAGCCCCTTTCACCCTTTAAGGCATCAATTTCTTCATCTGCACAATTGATGCAGAAGTCTCCAATACTTTAAACCTGGTAGCCATTGCTGGTTTTTTTTCCTGTCTCCATTAGAACATAACCACAAGTGCAGATCAAGACTACAGTGCTACTTATCTGTAGCTCTCAAATCACTTTTGCCTGTGCACCCTCAGTTTGGGCTATTAAGCATTTTGAAATGTTGTAGAGCTTGAGGGCCCAATCCTCATCTTGCAAGCCCTTCCCAGGGTCCCCACTTGCCATGCTACCCACATCCTGTTACAGGTGGCAAACATTTGTTGACTGAATGTAGTTTCTACATGGCCTCTCAAAAGCTTTTGGGGAGCTTTGGAGAATTGCAGTTCTTTACTAGGACAGTTTAATGGTGATTTTTGTTGAATAATGAAGTTAAAATAGCGTTTCTGCCTTTAATAAAACACCCACATTCATTTACCCCATAGCGGCGCAGGCTTCTGCCACTCTTCAATCTACTTGATTGTACATGGGTGAGCAGGTAGTGAAATGTGCATTCGATTAACATTCAGCTCTGCACTCTTCAGAAGGCTGCCTCAGTAGACTTTCATACCATCACCATGTTCATTGGGTGTGGGATCACATTATTCATGGGGAATTGGGTTGAATTGCTATGTGCCAGTTCATTACTTCAACCTTGTTAGATGATGGTTGGGGATAGGTTGGTAAGTAATACAGTTCTTTTAGTGTATTTAAGATTTCAAACTAAAGTTATACTAGACACATAAGAAAGGAGCAAGAAGGAGCTCAAAGCAGGCATTCATGTATACATGTTCAGATTGGTATTCACAGTGGAAAAAAGGGTGTCCATTCAAGGACGAATAGATAAGCAAAATGTGGCTGAAATATGTAGTTAAATACTATTTAACCTTTAAAAGAAAGGGAGTCCTGACACATGCTACAGAGTGGATGAACTCTGAGGTTATTATGCTAGGTGGAATAAGCTAGCTCCTAAGGACACATATGAAATGGTTCTGTTTATATGAGGCGCCCAGAATATGATATGAATATGAGGTGGAATGGTGATTTCCAGGACCTGGTGTCAGAATGGGAACAATATTGAGTTCCAGTTTTGGAAAATGGGAGGGGATCAATAGACAGATGGTAGTGAAAACACAATAATGGGAATGTACTTATTCTTACTAGAATTTGTAAACAAGATGGCTAGAATGGTAACTTTTATTTTGTAAATCCTTTACCACAGTAAAAGGGAATCAATGGTATCACAAATATTCAGTACCCTTTTGGTCTAGGTTCTGGACTGATGTATTTACCTATAAGGAAATTCTCTAAGATCCTTTCCTCATGAATCTAGAATTTAAGAATCAAATAGGTACTGGACAGCATGGGTAAAGTGAAGAGAGTGTTATACAATGGGTTTTTTTGCCATTCCATGCTGAGGGGAGCAGTGAAGACAGATTTTTGGGAGGGATGCCATTTCTAAGCTGATGATTCAACCTTTGCAATGCTTCTTGTTCTTATTAAAAATAACAAAAATAAACAAACAAATCTTAGTCTCTAATTTGGACCCTTACCACATCTTATAGACCAAGCAAGCAAACTGGCTAAGGGGTCTACTCTGGCAAAAACCTGCCCATTTTTTAAATGAAGTTCCATGGCACTTAGCCACAGCCAGTCGTTGGTATATTGTGTACAACTGCTTACACTTTAACAGCAGGGTTAGGTAGTATGGCCTACAAAGCCTCAGGTATTCTCTAGCCCTTTATGAAATACATTTGCCAATCTCTGTTAGAAAAACTCAATTCCTGCTTTCCAGAAGATTTTGTCTTGCAAAAAGGGACTTATACTCATGTGTAATATATAGACAACTTAATAATCTGGCCTGTTAAAGTAAAAGACATTTAAGTGATGCAAAACTATTTAAGTGCTGACAAAAATTACTATTGTCGTGGAGATAACTACACATTTATTTTTGTCCCTTTTATGTTTTTCTCTTTTGTTGCTTTTTCTGTTACATGAAGGAATCTTCACTGCTTTTCTAGCCTCAAGACTTGTAGATTGACACTTCCTAGATGTATGGTTGCTAAATTTACACTGTTCATGACACTCGGTCCCCTCCTTCTGAGGGGTAAAGGCACAGATCAGTCGGGAAAATGAAAGCCTGAATGTGCATTACCATTTTTGAAGCACACCTTTGGGCCTTTCCTGTACTTATAAGGAAAATAAGAGTTGTTTAAAGAAAGGGGAAAGTCTGTGTTTGCTTTGAACAACTAGATGGTATGTACACTACTAAAATGCTGGGGAAACCTCTGCTGAGAACCCTTCACTGCCCAGGAAAGACAAGGAAAAGAGGGTCAAGGAGGTGGGAGAAGGCCATAGGAAAGCAACAAAGATTAACTGGTGGAAGAAATGGGACCAACTGAAGGTAGACAGGGGTCATGGAGGAGGAGAACAAAGAAGAACAAAAGACAATGACACATAGGAGTGAAGATGGTATGTAACTTTGTTAACCTAAAAACAATGAAAAACAACACAAAAAATCCTCTTCACTCACAGCTAGCCCCATTCTTTCACTTTCACAGCACATTCACTTGCTTAGAACTCTCCCTGTTCTTTGTGATATCACTTCAGAGGCGCCTTGGCAGAAACCCATTTGCACCCCTCCAGGAAGCCCCAAGTTCTACTTGGTTTCATTGCTCTGACCAGTGCATGATCAGATGCTCAGTCCAATGGCTCTGGTGCTATGTTGCTTAATCTGCACTATTTGCTTCCTCTTCAAGTCGTAGCTTTTCTTTTCCTTTCTTTTCTCTTCTCTCCTTTTCTTTTCTTTTTCTAGACAGGGATTCTCTGTGTAGTCCTGGTTGTCCTGGAACTTACTCTGTAGACTAGGCTGGCCACAAATTCAGAGATCCACCTGCCTTTGCCTCCTGAGTACTGGGATCAAAGGCGTGCATTACTACCATGGCCTGGCCAAGTTCTACATTTTATTTTAGACTCATCCTAAATGTTCTTAGGCAGACCCACTATAAAGAATGATCTGTAGTCCCTTCCCTGGTCATACTTCCTGGGAATTATCTGTTTCCCCATTGTCTCTATCAGGTACTATTCATCTCTGCACAGCTACATTGATATAAGTTCTAAAAGCCTGGGTTTCCAGTCAGGAAAAATGTTAATTGCATGAGAGAAACCAGCCCAGCACACTGTAACACACACATATTGATGTATTTCTACTTTTGTTTAAGAACAGGATCTTGCTCTATGTGATTCTCCTGCTGCATCCTCTTGTGTGCCACCACACATGACACTAGTTTCTTTGTTTTTAAAACACAGATGGGATCATACTGTTCATTCTATACTATAATCTTTTTGTTAGATTAGATAGAATCTTAGAAGTCTTTTTGTATCAGTTCACTTAGATTTATACTATTTCTTTAGTGGTCTGTGTAGTATACCTAAGATTTAATTAATTGGCCCCTAACAGGAGGACATTTAGGATGTTTCTGCTTTCTCTCTGTTCTGAATAATTTAACAGTAGACATTTTGCACATATAGTTCTGTATTTGTGTTGGTTAGGGATTGTCAACTAGCTGCAAACTATAGTCACTTGGGAGGAGGGAAACTCGATTGAGGAATTGCAGCTATCAGATTGGCCTGTGGTTATGCTTGTGGGACATTTGTTTGATTCATAATTGGTGTAGGAAGACCCACCTAGAGAGGTGCCACTACTGGGTCCTGGGGTGTATTAGAAAGCAGGTTGAGTAAGCTAGTAAGCTTTGTGCCTCCATGGCTTCTACTTCAGTTCCTGCCTTCAGGTTCCTGCCTTTACTTTCCTTGACTATAACTGGTAAGATGTAATAAACCCTTTTCTCCTCAAATTGCTTTTGGTCAGTATTTTATCACTGTAACAGAAAGCAAACTAATACATTATTCTAAATTAGTTACCCAGAGTCTAACTTTTTTTTTTATTTTTGAGACAGGGTTTCACTGAGCTGAAGTGAGGTAATTCAAAATCTTAACCTAACTCAATATGTTTTGCTTTTGCCAATTAAATTCTGTTCTCTTACTTCCCCTTTTATTCAAGCAGACTTTAAAACTTGTTTGTTTGTTTTGTTATGCTCACCTGGCAAGTATAACTTCTTAAAAGTGGAATTAGAATTTTTAGATTTTTTTTCCTGAAAGAACTAGGCAGATGCCTTTGGTCTCTGATGAACTTATTGACATTAGTGTCTTTCATCCTCTTCGTCCTCTATTGATAGCATAGAAATGGGGTCTCAGCACTAGTCAGGTAGCTTTTCCAGCAAATCCTGCTGTAAATATAGGCCTAAGCTTTCTTCCCATTGTGGATGATACACATCCTTACTACCTGACAGGCAGCAGAGATCCCCAAGCAGAGAATGACAATACTGCTGAACAGGGCCATGAGCCATGGGTGTGTGCGTTTGTGAAGCCCTATAGGTATACAGAAGTCCTGATGATCTCTTCATCCCTGAAGAAGTGGCAAGTAGATAGTGCTTTCTAGAATTTCAGTAGATAGAAAAGGGAGTGAACTGTTGCGCTGGGTTGCATGGGGGCAGCGGTGAGGCAGTGGCAGGTGTCAACCTTTCATCTGTGTCTGGTCTCCTTGGAAGAAGGGAGTCGGGATGGGGCTCAGCTGAGACAAATTGCCATATGTTAGAGTGAGCCCTCACTAACCACTGACTTAAGTAGTAAGAGGACACTTGGCAAGTGGCCTCATGAACACTGTGCCCACAAGGCTATTTTAGATTACAATATTGAGGTCACCTGATGTGGGGTTTTTTGCTTGATGCCTGCCTGGCCTATGAGACAGTCTTGTGAAAACAGACTCCAAATGTTGTGTTTATCACACTTTATTTGATATAAAAATTCTTCCTTTGGATTTCCTTGGAACCTACAATTTTGAAATCAGGAATTACAGATTCTTAACAAGTGAAGCCCGTAGACCCTCTCACAGGGTGGTGTTTACAAATGAATAGAATCCATAAGATTACAAAGGAAACCAATCACATCAAAATAGTTATTCAAATATTGTAGATACGTATGTAATGAGTAATCTTTGTTGATGTGCTAAGCAGCAAGATCCTAGTGTGCCTAGAAGTGATCGTGAGTGTAAATGAAGCAGAAGTACATGTCATTTTAAGATAACTACAGGTGTGAACTAAAAATATCTAGGAATAGGAGCTAAACATTCACTGCCAATATCCATGTAGTATGTTGCCTTTGTTCATAGGGAAACTAAAAGGGGACGTTTTAGCTGAAAAGGAGCTTTTCCCATCTCAGTTTATTAATGCTAAGGATGTTATGTGCATGCTCGAAAGTGCTCCACCACTGAGCTACATTCCCAGCCCCTATCCAATGTTACATCCTCCCAAATCAATTACAAACAATTGTACTTACATTTATTGCTATATTTCCTGGTAGTGTGTGTGCCATTATGCATGTGTAGAGGTCAGAGATTAAATTGAATAATTCAGTTCTCTCCATCATGTACTTTCTGGGGATGGAGCACAGGTCCCTGGGCTTGGTGGTAAGCGCCTTTACCCACTGAGCCATCTCATTAGCCTCGGACTTCCCATTTCTGTTCAAAAACCTCAGTTAAAGACCTCTGTTTCTGAGGTCTTCTTAGATCCCAGAGAATAAGTTGTGAGACTATAAGCTTTTATTTGCATCAAGAAAATTCATCAGCATCCAGGTTCTCTCTCCTCTTCTAGACCCCACCTCTGTGTTCTGATAGGTGCAAGAAAGGAATCCATCTTAAAAATGAGTCAGTTTAAATATTCTCTTATTAATTCATTTTTTACATTCCAAAAATGAGTCAGTTTTAAAAAATATTTTAACTACCCATAACAGAGATCTTTCTTTCCTCCGAGAGACGGTGGCCATTTGTTGGTACTGTAAAAACTGGGAATTGGATTATGTTTTCCTCTCAGCTTCTCTAAGCCTGGGCAAGAGGGATGGATCCCAAATGAGGGTCTCTGGGATTTTCTAGATGTTTGACATGGTTCCTAAAATGTTTATATTCTCTGTCGCCTCCTCTGTGCCTCCCTCCTTCCTTGCTTCCTTTTTTTCTATACAGGATTCCACTGTATAGCCCTGGCTGTCCTGGAACTCACTCTGTAGACTAGGCTGGCCGTGAACTCACAGAGATCCACCTGCCTCTGCCTCCCAAGTGCTGGGATTAAAGGTGTGCACCACCACCTTCTGTCTTCTTCTTCCTTTTTAGCTCTTGTTCTCTCCTCATTTTCTCATATTCTTTTCTCATTTTCTTCCTCTACCCATTCTCTCATTTTATTCCCTCCTTTCTTTATTATGCTAACCATAAATGTTTGGTGTCTGAGATCTCCATTTGTCAGTATCAAAGGTTGAAAATACCTTAAAATGTATTGGGGAGAAGGGAGAAGACTTGTTTATACCCAACAAATAACTTATATTTAGAGAACTTTCCTCAAATTTTCCTTTAAAATTATTTTGCTTGAATGACTCTGCATGGAGCATTTAAAAGTAGATCAAACAGAACTCTATAAATATGTTGAGTTCTTTTGGGCATTTTGCCAAAATCAGCCTTGAAGCAGAGAAGAACAAAATGCTTTAATATATTGGATTTTCTCTTCTGCCAAATCCAGACTCCTCCTCCCAGAGATTAGCTGCCTAGGCTGAGGAAGCCTTGGCAAAGAAGCCCCTGGGGTGGGGTCCAGTGAAAGGGTAAAAGCAAGGCCTGAGACTAGTGTGAGGAAAACCACAGAACTGGTATTCTTAGAGAACTCACTGATTATATTTTCTCAGTATGATTCCTTTATGTCACTCTAACGGGAAAGAAAGGCTGCTGAAAAGAAAATTGTTTGAGCTGGTATAGGTAATTTCACAAAGCTGCCTTCTACAAGATTTATGAATGTAAAACCAAATGTTCAAAAGGATGAAGTCAAGTGGAAGAAAGCCCTCCTGTAAAGTAGGGCCCTGCCCATCACGCCCATGTTATACACAAGGATACTGATGCCAAGAGCCTGCAGTAGTTGCAGTGTGGGTGCCCTGTGCACTCTGTGCACCTTCTGTCTTTTGAGCTGCAGGTTTGGTAGACATGGCCATAATGCTTTCAGTGTGAACTATGTATCCAGGAGTAGGAAAATTACAGATCAGACTGTCATTTCACAGTATTTCATACACAATTTTTATAAGATGATTGAGGTGGAAGACAATTTATGTTCGTGACATCAAAATTACAATAGATGTGGCTCCTAGGGAAATAGTAGAGAAAGCATGGCATGGTATAATCGGGAGTTCCTGGAAGGGAGAGCCAGAAGGGTCAGGAGTTCAAGATCACCTTTAGTGGCATAGCTTCATCAAACCTGGTCTCAAAAACAAATAACCATTAAAAAGTAATTAAACAAACAAAAAAAAACAAGAAAGATCAAACATTTAACACTGAAAATACAAATATGCAAAGTCAGTTCAAGTGGATTGTTCTTTTCTATATTCTCCTGGCTATAGGAACTCAGTTATCATGTTAATCAGCAAACTATATTTTTAGGGCATGCATATGGGTCTCATGTAGCTCAGGCTAGTCTTGAATTTGATATATAGTGAAAGAAGACCTTAAATTCCTGGTCTTCTTGCTTCCAATTTCTGAGTGCTAGGATTGCAGGTATGTACCACTACACTCATTGTTATGTGGTGATAGGGACTGAACCAAGGGCTTCATGCACTGTACCAACTAAGTTATATCCAAACCCCAATCAGCCAGCTTTAAGACTATTTCTGGTGGTTTTGTTAAACAGGATATCCCAATCTGTAATTTTTAGGGCCGAGGAAGGAGTAGATCCTGGAGTTTCATTCTTCCTCTTTTTCTAGATCCACAGCACCTAGGCCCACAGCATCTACTGATTTATGAGTGGGTATTTGTGAAGAAGTAGCATCATCATAACCATAATAAGACATCTGTGGGAGTTGGGAAATGAGTCAAATTTATTGAAACAGGTGAGGACAAAAAAGCCAAGAGGTATCACATTGAAAGGGTACAGAGGAACTGATGCTCTCAAATAAAGAAAATACAGTGGAATGAGGACACTGTTAGAAAAAAGCAGTGGTTAGGGAAATCCAGAAAAGTGCCCTCATGTTGTGTTCAAGTGCTCTCTCGTTCTCTCATTTCTTGCCCATCTGTGTTAGTGTTCTATTGCTGTGAAGAGACACCATGACTATGGCAACTCTTATAAAGGAAAACATTTAGCAGGGGCTGGCTTACAGTTTCAGAGGTTTAGTTCATGGAAAACATGATGGCACACCAGACATATTACTGAAGAAGTATCTGAGAGTTCTACATCCGGATCCACAGGCAGCGGGAAGGCCGGACTCTGAGCTTGGGATGGGCTTTTTGAAACCTCAAAGCCCACCCCTAGTAACATACTTCCTTCAACAAGACCAGACCTCCTAAATCCTTCTCAATTAGTGCCAATTCCTGATGACTAAGTATTCAAAAATATTGAGCCTATGGGGGCCATTGTTATTCAAACCACCACACTTTCCCTCTTCCTCCATCTCCCCTTCCCTCTTGCTCTTCTCCTTCTCCCCCTCCCTCTTGCTACCCTTCTTGTCCCCTCTCTCCCACCAGCCGCCTCTCTCCCTTTACTT
The DNA here is from genome assembly GCF_003668045.3 of Cricetulus griseus. Taxonomy (NCBI): domain Eukaryota; kingdom Metazoa; phylum Chordata; class Mammalia; order Rodentia; family Cricetidae; genus Cricetulus; species Cricetulus griseus. The sequence continues at coordinate 94,731,448 of NC_048604.1, forward strand.
CCATCTCTTTCTCTGTATCCCTCACCGTTTCCCTCTCTTCGATGACCTCTCCCTCCCTCCTACTCCCTCCTCTTCTGTCCCCTTCTCTCCTCTCTTTCCCCTTTCCTCTCTTTTATCCTCCTTCCCCTTCCTTTTCCTCTCCCAACCTGTCCCCCTTCCTCTCCCCAATCCCTTTCCTACCACCCTCTCTCTCCTCCCTCTCTTCCTTCTGTCTTCCCTCCTTTGTCTTCCCTCTTCTCTCTTATACTCCCAATGAGGTTTACAAAGTAGAGTCAGAAATAGATTGATAACAGGTGGTTTATTAAGGAATAGTACTCATGCAAGGGAGCCAGTGACCAGGTTTGCACTGGAGCAAGAGGGACCCACAAGATGCTTCCTGGTCAGCTCAGCCAGGTGAAAGAGAGAAAAGGACCCATATGCACACCTCCCTCCTACTTAAACCATTGTTACCAGTAACTCTTAATCAGGGTTACTCCCTACAATTCCCCTTTTAGTTCAAAGAGGACTTAAACTTAACAGTGTAAATTATCTATAATTAACAATCATAAAGGTGAATTACAAGATGATATAATAATCTACTTATATCACATCCTAACTATATCTATTCCAACTAAACCCTAAAGTCATCTGAAAGAGATGTCCAAGCCTGAACATCTCTTTCCAAATCCAACCCTAAACAATAGGAAACTAGCCCTAACTAGGTGTACATTATCCTTAGTGACAACAGTGAGGAAAGGGGGCATAGTATTCTCCAAGTTACTTCCGGCTGAAATGGGACGACGATAGGCAAATGGGGTCCCATAGGAAGAAAATGTTAGAGTAGTGAAAGTTTTGAGTCCACTCAGTGTTTGGTGGGAGATGCTTCATTGAAGATCTTGGTTGAAGTCTTTATTTTGATTGAAGTCCTTATGTTGATTGAAGTCAGTACCCAAAGCTCTGGCCCGAGTGTCAGTTCAAATGAATCAAGTTGGATCCAGTGGACTCAATGAGGTGTGGACCATTTTCTTTCTGGAGAGTTCAAGGATTGCTATTAGGAAGTTCTTCATTGGCTCTGGGGAACTTAAACATAAATGTTAGCAGGAAAATTTTAACTTTTATATGTATGCGTACCAGGAAAGGCAACAATAAGGAAAATAATAATTATGAGGGAATTTGTACTTTTAGAGAAAGAGCTGAGAAAAGACAAATGACAGTCCCCAATTTTTCTCGGGGTCCAACACCTAAAACATCTAAGATGATACAGCCTTACAGACTACAAAAACAAGGACCTGGCCAGGTTTCTGTGTTTTATCATGATCCCCATGGTATGGACATCGCCCCCAACCAGCAGTGAGCAGTTTGGAATGAACGATGGCCACATTCCCAAATATTGTTTATAAATGTTTGTTTTCAGTTAAATGGAGTTGGTTATAAATGGTAACGATCACAGTCAATCTCTTTTTAAAGGAAAAAAGGGGAGTAGAATATAGAAATGAATACTTTACATTGGTATGGATTTTCATTTATTGATACAAATTTAAGTTTAATTTTGTTATATGTAAATTTCTCCTCTTATTTGGTATTATGTTTATACAGATCTTTTAAAATGTAATGCATAATTAAATACAGATTGTATATAGTCAGGTATAATAGTCAAAACTTACAGTTAGGTTAATTCGGTTTTCTAGATATACAGAGATGTGTTTGAGATGGGTAGATATTCTTCAAACCTTTCAAAGACCTACAGAATATACGGCATTTAAATGGTTTAGGGTTTTCTTGACAGTGAGACAAAACTGCTCCTGGCACACCAATTACATCAGAAAGGAGGATGGGCATCGAAGAAACTCAATATGGAGTTTGCCTTCAACATGGCAAGATTAGCCATTTGGGCAAGAAACTGCTCTTGCCTGGGCTGTTTGATAAACCGGACATGTAGGACCCATAGGAAAGTGACTACTGAAATTGCAAAACAAGACAGTCCTGAAGGGTTCCTGCTTCATGGAGATGTCTGCCAGACACACTGTGGCCTATAGGCTGATGGTGGATGCCCCAACAGTACAGAGGAACTTTGGGTGACTGTCCAGGTAGGGAGATATCTTTGTCAGATCTAGAGTTTCTATATTATCCTTCTGTGGTCTTTGATGGAGTTGAAGACAGATAGTGAACAACTGATGGGCGAAGTCCTTCTGTGTATATGTTTGTCTTATTGGTTGATAAATAAAGCACTGTTGGCCAATAGGAAGCAAGATAGGTGGGACTAGGTGTTGAGGAGGATTCTGGGAAATGTAGTAAAGAGGATCGTTGCCATGTGATCCTGAGAAAGACAGGATGCATGCTGCTGCCTCCTTGATAAGATAAGTCTTTATAAAATATATAGATTAAGCTGTATGTACTCACTCATTTTTTATTTTTAGACATAGAGCAAAGGATCACTAGCCTACATTTCACACTGCCAGAGGAGCTAGGAAACAAGGAGGAACCTAAGAGAAGATTGCATAGTCCCTCGAAGAAGGGGATGGGGACAAGAAACCCTGACCAAATTGGAGCCCTGGGGGTAGGGAGAGGAAGGAGAGTCTTCACTCAGTTGCTGTTCGAAGCAGAAACAGACACCCATAGCTAAGCACTGAACCATACTACTGGAATTCAGTTGTGGAGAGGGAGGAGGGTTGAGCAAAGGAGCCAAGACCGGGATGGAGAAACCCGCAGAAACAGTTGACCTGACCTAGTGAGAGCATGGATATCCTAATCATAAAGCTGGGGAAACAGCATTGGACCAAACCAAACTCTCTGAATATGGCTACCAGCTAGGAGGCCAAGACAGTCTATGGCTCCTGTGACAGCAGAGCCAGTCTTTATACCTAGAGCACAAATGGACTTTGGGAGCCCATTCCCTATGGAGGGATACTATTGCAGCCCAGATACAGCAAGGAGGGTCTAGGCCCTCCCCCAAACAATATGACAGACTTTGAAGGTCCTTGGTAGAGGGCCTCATTATCTCTGGAGAGGAGTTGGGGGGTGGGTTGGGTGGGGAACATGGGCTATTTAAGACAGAGCTAGCAAATAAGAAATCCTAGTCATTGGCCAGCAGCATTGTAACTAATATAAGACTCAGTGTTTTATTTGGGGGCCCTAACATGATGATGGAACTCAGGCGGCTGGCAGAAAGAGTTATCGTTACATACTCCCACTTACCTCTCTCTCCTTCCCCTTTTATCTTCCTATACCCTTCCTCTCCTTTCCCCTTTCCCCATCTCTGTTATTATGAGAGTATGAGTGAGTAAGCATACTCACAAGGTAGACATGGCCTGGCTAAGTAGGTGGAGAGGAGTCTGGCCAGGGAAAGCAATCTTGGATTGGTCCTGATGGGATCTTGTGGTCTCCTTAGGACACTAACAACCATCTGATTGGAATTATGACTAATATGAGCTATAGGGGTGAAGCTCTTTGAGATCACATCTCCTGCTGTCTTTTTAAAAAAGATTTTATTGATTATGTATGTAACATTCTGCTTCAATGTATATCTGCACACCAGAAGAGGGCACCAGATCTCATAACGGATGGTTGTGAGCCACCATGTGGTTGCTGGGAATTGAACTCAGGACCTCTGGAAGAGCAGCCAGTGATCCTAACCTTTGAGCCATCTCTCCAGCCCTCTCCTGCTGTCTTAGTGTGCTTCTTGTCACAGGGTGGTCAGAACCCCCTCGTCATTCAGCCTGTGAAATAAATGCATCATTTTGTCTGATTCAATTAGTATTTATTTACTTGTGAAATAGGAACTTGCCATTAATGTAATTTAAGCAAGTTAAGCATCTATGAAGATGAGCTTCATAGAACAAGGTAATTATTTTAGCTGATAACTGATACTGTTTGAAATGAAACATATTTCACCATATTATATGTTCTTTTTAAAATGAAATTGATATGCAAAAGCACTTAAAGGAATCTTTATGTCCCACTCCCAACTATTGCCATTACTTTGGTGGTATTGTTTTCCACACCATTTTCTGTGCTTACACAAATATGACTATGCACATGCAGTCTTTCATTCATAAGATTATATTAGGCCTTCACAGATTGATAGCTGAATGGATTAATGTATTTATCAATAAACATTTGCTGAGTTCATGCTCTGTGCTATATCCTGGGTGCTCAGGCATAAGTAAGATGTGATGGCATTTACAGTTAGAGAATGTGTATCCATTCTCTCTGATATGTTATGGACACCTTTTCACATCATTCTTCATGCCATGTATTGCTCTTAATTACTAAATATGCCATGATTTATTCAGACCCTCCCCTTCTAGTGGACATTCAGGATGTTTTATATGTGGATCTCTGTGCTGTTAGAAACAATGCTGACCCAAACCTTTTTACACATATGTCCTGGCTACTGAACATAGGTTTTCTGTCTTTTAGAAGACCAATGCTTGATTTTTTTTGTTCATATTAATCTCTCCTCTACTTACACTAAATGGACTGTAAATTTAGAAGAGGAAACAGGAACCGTTTATTATATAAGTTCACAGACATTTTGTATTGCATTATGGTAGAGAATGAGGGACCTTTCACACAATGGCAACACTACAGTGTCTACCCTGTTTCCATCCCCATAGTGTCAACAATTAAAGATGTTACTTACCTTTTTGTTTCTTTGTTTTTAAGGAAGGGTCTCATTAAGTCTTGGAACTGACTGTATAGACCAAGCTGACCTTGAGCTTGCAGCAGTCCTGTATCTGACTCCAAACTGCTGGATTATAGGCCTGTAATGGTCTTGTTGGTGAACCTGTGATGGTGGCCACACCCCTTTGGGCATGGCTTCAGGTGACTGGATGCAGAAAGAGGGAAGCTTGAGGTGTGACTTCCTTTTCATGTGGTCTTTTTCTCTTGGGTTAGCTGATCCCATAGGAAGGGCAGAGAAGCACTCCTGTGGTTCTTTATATTTTTCTGTGTAACTGTTCCTCAATAAACACCCATTTATCATTTATTCTTGAGTCTAGTGAAATCATTACACCCATGCCTTCATGGGCCTATTCCACTATGCCTAGCTGATGCCATTGTGTTTTAAGCAGACATTTGTTAGGTTCCCTATTTAGTGCCATGAAGAAGCATTATCTGGCCTTTCCTCCACGATTTCTGTCCTTCTAGTGCCTCTTGGACTGTCTAAGAATTTGTATTCATACAAACATGACCCATAGGCAGTGAGTAGTAAGTATTCATTAGTTAGTTAATCCATTCATTTGCCAGACACACTGTGGTCTATATGCTAGGGATCAAGGACAAACAAGAGAGGGCCACTGGCTCCAAAGGGAACAGCAGATTTCATCAACTGATGATGGTACTTTGTATATCTGCATTCATGGCTGCCTTTCTTACCTGGTATATTATTCCTTCCACTGTGTGTTTGAGGTTTTATGTCTACTTCTCTTGGGCCATGCACCTGATTTAGGGCTTTCTCTCCCAAGCCATTCCCCACATCTCCGACACTAGCCACTTTCCTCTAAATTGTTTTCCTTATTACCCTTTACTACATGTTTCCCTATGCAGAGATTTTTCTCCTAATCCTCATTTTCCATAAAATGAAGTCCTAGCTGGGGTTATCCTTATGGATTCCTGGGGGTTGCCCTAGTGCCAGGTTTGACTCCTAGCAATAGTGGAGAGGGTACCTGAATTGGCCATCTACTATAATCAGATTGGTGACTACCTTAATTGTCATCTGAGATATCAATCTAGTAACTGATGGAAGCAGATGCAGAGATCCACAGCCAAGCACTGGGCTGAGCTCCAGAGGTCTTGCTGAAGAAAGGGAAGAGGGATTGTACGAGCCAGGGAGTTATGACAGGGAACCCACAGAGACAGCTGACCTGAGCTCGTGGGAGCTCATGGACTCTGGATCAACAGTTAGGGAGTAGGGAGCTTGCATGTGACCAACCTAGGACCAATACATGTGGGTGACAGTTATGTAGCTTGGTCTGTGTATAAGGCTCCTAGCAGTAAGATCAAGACCTGTCCCTGGAGCTTAGCTGTTTTGGGGAACCTGTTACCCATGCTGGATTACCTTGCACATCCTTGAGCAAGGGGAAGAGCTTGGTCCTGCCACAAATTGATGTGTCATGCTTTGCTCAAGCCCATAGGAGGCCTGCCCCTTTCTGAATGAAGAAGGTAAAGGAGTGGAAGAGGAGGGGGATAGATGGGAAGTAGGGGGTTGGGAGGAGAGGAGGGAGGTCAAACTGACGTATGTAAAATAAATGAAAAAATATTATTTATATAAAATTAAAAACTGAAGTCCTTATTTTTGACACCCAGAGTGCCCCCCCCCACTTCCTGCTTGGCAGTATCTTGGAACTCATATGCCTTAGACAAGTTAAATAATCTTTTTTTCCCAACTTTTTTTTATTTGAATTAGGAACAGGATTGTTTTACATGACAATCCCATTTCCCTTCTCCCACCCATCCTCCCCTACCCGCCCCCCCTAAAACCTTATCTGTCACATATCTTCTTACTGCTTGTCCCCAAAGGAGTGCTTAACACCCTAGCCTCAGAGGTTTGGTGTAAGGAATTGAGGGAAGGCACTTAGGCCTTGAGAGTGAACATAGTTCCTTTTACATAGATGATGCTAGGTGTTCATTTCCCTCATACCCAGCAAGGTGAAGCTGATTTTCCTTATGTAATGCTTGGCTCTGTCTCCCTTATCACCTCCCATGGCTCAGAGGCCCTTGGAGATGAATCCCCACTGTGTCTACATTTTCCTTTTGGGACATAGTGAGGACTAGAATAGCTTTCACTGCTTTTCTCCCAGCCCTCACCTTTGAAGTATCAGACAAATGGATTTCCTGTTTTCTGTTGTCGACTGTGTATATCCCTCTGGGAACAAAGAAGGCTCATTTCTAGGGACTACACAGTGCTGGCAGTTCTGATTAGATTACGCACTGCATATTTCCATTGCAACATATTTCCAGGGCTTTGCAAAGAAAGACCTAGGTGGTCCCTTTTGTTCTGGAGTCTGCTTGCCCTCTGAAGTGCCCTTCCTCTGAGATACACCACATTGAAACAGTCTGTTAAGTGGCAATATGTCTAGTAGAGGGCATGGTGCAGAGTCCAACCTTTCATCCAGAATCCACTCAATGTCCAAAGTGGCATGTACTAGTCTCCACATTGATTTAATTTGGTTTATATTGCTTTTTCATCCTATGATAAGAAGTCTGCAACTCAAGGACAGCTTCTTCAGGAAGCTGATGTGCTGTTCATTAACTGTGGGAGTTGTTGCACCCGCCCTGGTAGTGTCTGCGAATGTGCCATGCCAGATAATTTGTCTTCTTCATCCTTTTGTTCCCAAGAGTACATCTCCAAAGCTCAGAACTACTTAGTACAACTATACCAAAGACATATGAAATATAATCACACCATGGCATCATTTGGCTGGGTTATATGTTGGGATAATACTGTTGGGTATTTAGTCATATGACTTCTTGTCCTTGCTGGAAAAGATACTGAATATGGGCACTACAGTAACATGGTATTCTTGATATTCTTTGAACAATACATCAGTCTAGATGTCTGTCCACAATGGCTACAGTTACAGTCACCCAGATATCTTCTAAAAATTCAGATGATTAGACAACATTTTAGAACATTGGCATCTGAATTGCTAGAGGTGTGCCCCAAGTATATTTCTCCTTTTTTCCTAAAAAATAAGTTCATAGAAATGTCAGATTTCAGGAAATTTAACAATACCGGTGTACTCACATAGATTCTCCAGCTGTCACCCCTCTTTTGCTGTTTCTTAAATAAATTCAGAGTAAGTTACAGACATCAGTTCACTGTTCATAAATACTTCAGAATGTATTTCTGAAAATCAAAGGCATTGTGCAGTATAACTGCAATAGAATTAACATGCTCAGGAAAAGTAATCATACCATGAATTAGCCCATACTCAATTTCTCCAGTACTCCCAATAATTTCTGTGATGTGGCCAGGGACCTGCTATCTCCCCATGTGATAGTGCTTATAAAAATCTCCCAACAATTACATATAATGTTTATATATATTCATGAGGTATCCATTGTTGACAGAAGTTTCTGTCCCGCCCGATCCCGTGGCTGTTTAGTCCCAAATAAACAAACAGAGGCTTATATAAATTATAAACTGTTTGGCTTATGGCTCAGGCTTCTTATTGACTAGCTCTGTCTTAATTATTAACCTATTAATCTGTGGTCTTGGCTTAACGGTGGTGCCCGGCCTCTTTTTTCCTTGGCAGCATCATGGCGTGTCCCTCGTGACCCACTCTCTGCATTCATCTTCTCAGAATTTTCCTAGTCTTGTAGTCCAACCTATACTTCCTATGTGTCTATGTCCTGCCTGTCCGTTGGCTGAAACAGTTTTATTCATCAGCCAATAAGAGAAACATATTCACAGCATACAGAAGGGCATCCCCCATCAATCCACTTTTTTGTCTCTCTATTTTTCTTTCTTTTATGAAAAGAAATTTATTTTGATACAATATATTATTATTGTTTTCTCTCTCCCACTCCCTTTCTGTCTCTTGTGAGGAAACAAACAGGCATCTAAGTAATAATAATAAAATAAAGCAAACACAAACAAATTGGAATACGGCAAAACACCAAACAAGGAAAAGAGTCAAAGAAAAAAGCTCTCAAAATACGTATAGATACAGAGACACACATTTTTGCACACACGGGAATCCCATTTGTGGGGTATCAGATTTTTTGTTTTTGGTGTTGTTGTTTTGTTTTGGTTTTGAGAGTGCAGTAGTTCCCTACCCTTAAGAAATATTTTGTGACACAGACTTCAATAAAAGAAGAAAAGTCAGGGAAGTTTTTGTAGACTGTTCCTCACTTTGGTTTCCTGATGGCTCGATCAAAGCCAGTCCAGTGTTTGTACACAGTATTCTGTAGCTGCAGCTGATCAGGAGGCACATGGTATATGTCACTTTGCCTCTTGATTGGTGGTGCTAACTTTGATCACTTGGGTAAGGCTGTGTCTGCCAGCTTTCTCCATTCTAAGAGAACCATTTTCCTTTTGTAATTTATGGTAATTTGAAGGAGATAACCTGGAGGTTCTTTAAACATCCTAGTCCTCAGTAAGCATTCACCCACTTGGTTTCAGGAGACATTGATTCTTGCCACAATCATTGGTTACTATAATTGAGAACATCTGTGTCTACATTGCTTTATGTTATTAGTCAATATTCTTTTGTTACAGCAAGAACTTTTGATTTTCACTCCACAACTCTCTACTCTTATCTGCCTGCCTATCTAGCTTGCCACCTGTTGAACATATCTGACAAATTGTAACACACCTCTCAGTACATAACATCATGGTCTCACGGGGGCCACTGGAAGGCCTGTAAAGCTGATTCTTGTGGCCTTTCATAAATTTTGACACACCATTTTAGTCTCATCTGTTATTTTCTTTTCACCAGCACTGGAAGAAAATGTTTTTCTGTGGAGATCTAGTTCCTCAGGGACTGCCGTTTAGGAAGACATCACTAGTTTCCTGAAAGGTCCCAAGGTGATGTCAGTGTGTAGCCAGGACTGAGAATCAATGTCTTCACATCCTCTGAGGAGTGATTACCTGCTTCTGTAAGGTGTTTATCTATTGCCTAAAATCTGTGGTGCTGAGTCATTGCCTCAGGTTTAGATTTTTGTGAGTATTACCACATGGAGAGACAGTAGTTCCCTGGCCCCACCACAGAAATTGTGTTCATAGGTCTAACCTGCACTTGAAGATTCTGGTACAGGTGGTTCCTAGAAGAGTAAGGAAAATGCCAGAAGTAACCCTAGAAACAGGAAATGAGGGGCTTCTGATTTTCCACTTTGATTTTGACAGTTTCTCTTTTGTAATTTGGTTACTCTATCCGTCTCTCTGTCTCTCTCTCATTACAGGCATGTGTCAGTGAGTCACCACATGTAATTTGTGCAGTGATGGGGTTAGGCCTGGGGTGTTTTGCATGCTAAACAAGCACACTACCAACAGAAGTACATTCTTAGTATCCAAATATCAAATAATTTAAACCCTCATAGTTTTCTTCTGTTGGGAAAGATGTGGAGGGTTAAAAAGTAGATTGTGTGAGTGTTGGGAATTGTCAGTTGACCCAAAGACTTTCTGTTCATGGTGTTGTTATATTTTTGTGGTCATTGAACAGATTTGATCTAGTGACGTTTTCACATGCCACAAGACTGCCTTGTTCTGAGAGTTTTGTGTGGTTTCCAATTTCAGCCATTTCATTTTTAGAGAAGGGGAATATACTATAGTATATCCCCACATAACTGGTGAATTTCATTTAAGATGGGGATCCTGTAGGCCTGGACCTGTAGCTGCTGGAAACATTTGTGATTTAGGTCTTTTCACTTCCTGGTTTCAACTCTCAGCCATGTACTATGCTAGCCCATCTTTCAAAATATTGTGTGTGTGTGTGTGTGTGTGTGTGTGTGTGTGTGTGTGTGTGTGTCGCACAGCTTTGTGGAGTCAGATTCTCCCTCTCCCTTTATATAAATTCTGAGGATCAAAACACTTTTCCCCACTGGGCCATTGCTCTGACCCCTACACATGGTTCTTTTTGAAGCCTCGAGACAGAGCTGAGATTTATTTTAAGAACGGCCAGATGGATGGGCAGCAGCTTCTCTAGAATTATGTCAACAGGTTCGAAATACTAAGCCTCTATTTATAAAATCTCTGGTGAAATAATTGATTGCTATGTCCTCCCTAAACTCATAAAAAGAGAGCCAGCCTTCTACCTAGAGTTCGATCTGAAATGAAATGGCACAATACAGGTAAAGTACCCAGTAGGTTTAAGGTTTGAGTATGAGTGCTCAATAGATGTCAGCTGGCATTATTTTATTAATCAAGTCCTTTTAGGAATGGCATGTGGCTCTTAGCTCTAGTAAGAGAGTTAAGGTTATGCCTGCCTTGCTGTATGTCTGTGCACATGTTCTTGCATATGAGGTCATACTCATGCATGCATATTTTAGGGCCAACATGCTATAAGGCTGTTAGGTAGAAATTTAGCAAATAAGCATGTGAAGCTCCCTTTATTTCTATTTTTGGTAAGCCATGTATGCATACATATTTGCATGTGCATTATGTCGATTCCTTCTTTCAGTTATGCATGAGAAGTTAAAGTGGCCTTGCCTTGGAAACACGTAAGTGACATAAGCAGTGGCAGTGGTATTGCCATGAATAATGAAAACACTTAGGAGCTTTATAGTTTTATAGTTTTTAAAAGAAAGCCCCTTTATAGTTTTTCTAATGTCGACGTATATTTCTTATTGTGTGTGTCACAAGTTGGTCTGAGCAGGAAGATGGTAGCTGAAAATGAGAGATTCCAAATCCCTGACATGGGCAAGTTATGTTTGTTTCTAATTTTCAACAACAAAACAAAAACACCTCAGAAGGAAGTGATGTGATTACACTACCTTTTCAAGGAAGGTTGTGATTCACTAGTGAATGCCAGTGAAATAATAGGACAAGAAAAATGCTAAGAGATACCCCGAAACTTTGTATGTTATGATAACTGAATGCAGTTGAAATACAATTTCTCCCAAGTTTGTGTTCCTCCTTACACCCAAACTGGGTTGTGAAGCCAGCACTCACATTCAGATCATTGATATACAGAGCTGAGGCCCAGAAAAACAGGAGGCCTACAATTCAGGAGCTTTCTAATGAAAGCCAGAGTGAAGAGTTGGAGTGATGTCACAGTGTTACAGGAAGCAGCTGATACAGATTGCAGTGAATTTGGGACTAGTGAATTGATTCAGTTCATCTGTGACTGGAGAGACCTCTGAACACAGGCCAAGGATTTACTGCCACTTACTAGCTTAGCGATCCTGGGTAAATCATTGATCTTTGGTTTCCTCCTTTGCAAAATGGTTGCTTATCCCAGCTCTTTTATTTATAACGCATGTGGTTGAGATACAGAGATATGGATATCAAGAGGTGTGATAGCTCTTGCCTGTAATTCCAGCACTTGGAGGGCAAAGACAGGAGGGTCGTGGATTTGAGGCTAGTCTGGACTACCTAGGGAGACCATGGTTCAAACAAAGAAATGAAAACAAAGAAAGAAATGATCATGAGCTAGCCTCATGTAGGGAAAATAAGACTTTCTGCGTGGGTTCAAGTTAGGTGACCTTTAGTGTCAGCTGCCTCTGAACCCTTTCTTTGTGCCCTCTAGGGCTTTTCTTGGTATGCTGACAGTGTGCATTATAGGATTTTATGGCATAAGTTAAGGAACTTCCTTAGAACCACTAAAGAAATATAGACTAGCCTAACAGAGAGAAATTAGTGAATTCATTGTTTTGGTACCATGCAAGCCTTTAAGCCTCAAATGCAGAGATTTGGTTGAGGTGAAATCAGATGATTCTGTTTCAGGTCCTAAATCTGTTGAATAGTCTTTTCTCTAAGACTACATCACTATGGCCTTTGACATTTTATACAGTGTTGGGCTAGGTGTTACATTTTACATTTAAAAAATATTCATGTGGTTTATGTATACATATGTGCCTAGGTGTGTGTATGTGCACCATGGGTGCATGCAGGTGTTTGAGAAGGCAGAAGAAGATGTTAGGTCCCCTAGACTTTACAGGGGATCATGAGCCACCCTATGTGGGTGCTGTGAACTGAACCCAAGTCTTCTGCAAGAGTGGCAAGTATTCCTAATCACTGGGCCTTATTTACATATAAGTTTAATTTTTTTGAGAATCCAATGAGATCTAATCATAACTAACCTCCAATTTCCTCCCATCTGTCCCACATCACCCCAAATACCCTCTCCCAATTTCATGTCTTCACATTTTTGGTAATCCACTAAGTTCAGTGATTGCTCTTCAAATCTGCATGTCTGTGGGGCTATTCCACTGGAGAATGGGGAAACTACCCATAGCCATACCCTCAAAAGAGAATGATTCTCCCTCCCCTATCAACTATTCATTGACAGTAGCTCCTCTTCATTTGGGTTAGCCTTTCCCCTCACCCCCTAAGCTCCCCACTACTCCTATACCCCTCCCTGCTTAAGCCTTCCTGCCCATAGTATTTTACTTCACTACTTCATTTTACATATAATCTACTCCCCTCCTTCCATTAATAATCCTATCAAAAGTTTATGGCTTCAACTAGAACCCTTTGTGGCTTTTGTTGGTAAGTTACCTTGGTCCAGATTTGGTGGTTTCAGTTTTCAGACATTGGTTATTTTGTATCATGCTTAGAGTTGTATCTTCACAGTTCATTTCAGCATAAAATTAGATAATGGAGGGGGGACTAATGAGATGGCTCAGTACATAAAGCACCTGCCGCTAAGCTGATGACTTAAGTTCAATGCCCAGGATCTACATGGTGAAAGGAGAGAACTCACTTCCACAGGCTGTTTTCTGACTACCATGTGCACACTGTGGTGCATGTGTAGTTCTTCCATCCCTTGCAATGAAATAAAATGTAAGAAAAATTAGAAAGTGAAAATTTATAAATTTATAGAACTTCATCTTAAGGTATGTATGTGGGGGAGGGGGCAGGGGAAGAATACCATGATTGCCTTGTCACTCGGATTTCCTTTGCTAGAGTGAGAACTGTGTATGTTTTACAATGTCTAGAACTTGATTTTTCTTCTTTAGTGTTGGGAGCTAAGGAGCAGTAGTGGTAGTTTTTTGTTTTTGTTTTTTAAATAGAATCTTAATAAATAGCCTACATTGGCCTCAGCCCTCTGAGCTCTGGGATTACAGTTGTGCCCATCATATCCAGTTTTGTGGCTGCATACGTTTCACTGAGATGCCAGTCCTCTAGCCTTGTTCTTGGGGAAGCAATATGCAATGGGTCTTGTGGCCCACACAGAGCCAGGCCCTCCTTACAAGGTTGTGTGACTCAGTCAGCTGACAGGACACATTGCTAGCCTAGGATGTGTCTGTGGGCTCTATGTTTTTCTGATTAAGATTCAGTAGCATTGACTTTGCACAAAAAGGTAGAGATCATTAGTGTAGTAGCTGAAGATGTGATTAGACAAGATATTGATTCTGAACTTCTGCCCTCTTCTTGGTGTTCAACCCTGTTCTTCCTTGGGGAGGTACACACTGAAAAAAAATGAAATCGAGAACTAGGGCTTTTGAAAAATATTGATCAGGGAGCCCATAGATGTAGTAGTTCCAACACCTTCCCTTTTGTGTGATGTCATGCTGGGGGTAGGGCTAATGTGCCCTGTAATCACCCCTACAGGGACTTCCTTTTTCAGAGAAAAGCTAGAAAAGAAACAGTGTCTCCAGAGGCAGTACCCAGAAATAATGCTGACCTTTCTAAATGTACTTCTTTGAAGTCGTTGATCCTGTTGATTGTTTAGGCCACATAGTGGCCTGAAGGAATGGTGTGAGGTGGTCAGCTGTGAGTGAGCCATGCCTGTCTCAGTTCTTATATACCTCATATACCTCTCCCTGGCTTCTACACCACTGCTGCATGCCATCCCACATGCATGTTTTTTGGACCACAGTGCATATAGGCAGGATGGATGTTCTATAGACAGTAGCATCTGTATTTGTATCCGCTCCAAGTCAGAGGCTCCCTAGTGGGATCCATTGTGTAAATGACATAGTGTAACCCTGAGTGTCCTCTAAATGAAGTATGGCTCTGATTTTTTAACCTTGATTTGCCTGGGTGGGTTCTGTGGAAGCAGCCAGGGAGCTTGCTAATGCATCCCCTGGGAGACAAATGGCTCTCTTGAACCCTGTGGGACTTTTGAAATGGTACAAAGAATAGCAGGAATCAAATTGGCTTCAGGTTATCAGGCCTGAGGTCCAGTGTGTTGAAAGGGTGACGTTAGTAAGAACAAGGCCAGGACACTTGCTCATTTACTTGGCACACTTGGGGGAAATGCTCTTTGCCTTGCTAGCATCAGAAGTTTGGCATATCACATCAACCTTCATTACAAATAAGCAAGCAGCAACAAATAGAAAGTGCCATCATCTATGGAAGTATGTCTAAGACAACACTGTGCTCCAGTGGGGTTTTGCCTTCTGCACCTATGGATCAGTTTCTCATGCCCATGGGTTTCTGAGCCAGCAGCTTTCAAAACACCAAAAAGCATTGCTCTGCTTTCTAATGCCTCTCTAAGAGACCAGGGCTGCTGTGCCTCTAACCACGCCCCAGAAAGCATATTTGAGATGAATCAGCTTACTTTGCCTGCATGCCTAGGAAGACTCTCTTTAAAACCTTAGTGTGGGATGTGGGAGAAGAACCAGATCTAAATCTTTTGCTTTTCCCATCCAGGAGAGCGACGGAGACGCCGATGCCAGGTGGCATTCAGCTACCTGCCCCAGAATGACGATGAGCTTGAGCTGAAAGTCGGGGACATCATAGAGGTTGTGGGAGAGGTAAGCAAGTAGTTTAGTGACACTGTTGCTTCATGTGGCCATCAGATCCACCTGTGCACCCAAACATGAAGCGCCCTTGCTACAGATACACAGGCTTTGGCAATGGATATTCAATCTTGAAGAGACTCTAGAGATCATCTAGTTGAGTCTCCAAGTAAAATTGGTTTTGACAGAGGAAATCCTTTAGGCCAGGTGGGGTTCAGATGTGGGGCCATCTGAAGCCATTGTCTTTGTAACATAACACATTGAGTACCTTTGAAATTTCAATGTTGTGTCATCAACATTCCTGTCTACTTTACCCAGAATGGTCACAATAACAGGGGTTCATCTCTAGAGTAGGGATTCAGTTTTCATTGTGGATAACACTGCATTTAGAGAGAAAGAAAGTGGCATGTGGCATTTATTAGAAGACCAAATATGTGACAGGTAGGATAAGGTTATTGTTTTGTTTCTGCTCTTGCATGGCTTGGGTCCTGGAACCCACACTAGGGGTGACAAGGGATGAAGAAATGACAAACACAGAGACTTGTAGAAAATCTTGGATTGAGTTGACTGGGCTCTTTAATGGAGAAGCTGCAGATGTGTCCACCCCACTCCATAACTCCCAAACAAATAAACAACCTCCCAACTCAGGGTATTTATTATAAACAATTGATTAGGGAAGCTAGTTATTGCATACAGCTTAACAAGGAAGCAGGGTCATTACATACAGCTTAACAAGGAGGCGGGGTTATCACATATAGATAAATGAGGAGCAGGATTATTTTTATACAGCTGAGCAAGAACATGGGTTTAGCAAATGTCAGTGGCTACAGTATGTAGGGGAGCACTCATCAAGTCATAAACATGGGGGATGGGGAAGACAGCTACAGTGGACATTTTCTGCACCTGTTGTCAACACATCTGTACTCTGTAGGGGAGTAGTCTTCAGGCCTTAAATATGGGGGATGGGGAAGACAGCTACAGTGAACATTTTCTGCACCTGTTGTCCACATTTGTGCTCTGACCAGAGGAAGCCTTTGTCGTTTCTATGAGCCTCAGCATTGGAATCTTTGATTAGGCCATGTTCATGTCAATAGCGCATTAACTCAAGACTTACTCCTCCCTACAGTACTTTCATTGCTATTGTTCTGCTCTGGAACCTTAGGCCTCACATATGAGCTATACTCCTAGCTCTATGATGAAGTTCTTCACATATTAGCCCACTTAATTATCCTGATCACTTTATAGTGTAGATGAGCAAAGACCATCAAGATCTTCCAGCAGAGGCAGGGCTAAGGGGCAAAGCCTGGTCCATTGACTGGGGACACCCTCAATCTCCTGTGCCATTTTCTCTTTTATAATTGATCCTGTCTATCCAAAAGGAGCCTTATTAGAGACACTGGGTAGACTGCTTGGGCTCTACTCCTCAGGCTTTGGGTGTATTGTGCCTTGGACTTAGAACCTCATCATTCTAGTTCAACGTTCAGCTCTTCATATAGAAAGAAATAGTAAGAATAGTAAGTCTTCCACTTGTTTGTATTTCCTGGATATCAGTTGACCATTCAGAAGCTCGTGGTTTATAGAAAACAGGGTGGAAGTCGAGGAGGTCATGAAGTGAGCTATCATGTGGGGAGAAGTGGCAGAACTACTAGCAGAAGCCAGGTTCCCAGACTCATTGAAACATAACCTTGCCTCAACCCACCCGTAAGAGACCTATAAGATGGGAAGGTTGGCTCCAAGAGAACTATGAAAGAACAAAGCTTTGCTAAAGATAGAAGGGATGAGTAACTTCATGAAGATGGCTGACTTACATTCCAAATCCTGTAGTGACCAGTTTAGCAATTACTGAGACCTTTGGGGTTCTCTTTTTTAGAGGATAGATGATTTGCATCTCTTATAGTACCTTTGTTTTTATTACAGCCTGATAAGAATCACTTGCATTGCTTTTGTTTTTCTAATTTGTCAAACAAAGATATGTATCTCTAGAGAAGCAATTAATGGGGTTCCCACCATGGCACTGGGAGACTGTGCTTTAACCCCCTTTGTGTGTTTCTAAGTTTTGGATAATTTGTGCTAATATGTTACTCAGTCTTTAAAAAATATCTGACATCAAGTAGGGCACATAGGAAACATTTATTGAAAGTTAAATGAGTAAGTAATGAATGGATAGTTGAGCAGAACATCATTTAACGATGGGCAAACTTCTTCAGATCAGACCTATGGAAGAAATTCTATGATAAAAAAGTAGATGTGACTAATAAAAATGTTAAAAATTGGTGTATGATTTGAGGTAATTAAACAAAGAGAACAACAAATAGGAAAAAACTGTAGTAAGTTATAAAATGTAACGTGAAAAATATTTTAAGGTGCCAGGTAAGGTGGTATATACTTTTAATTCCAGTACTCTAGAGGCAGTAGAAGTAGGATCTAATGAGTTCCAGACCAACCTGGTCTATATAGCAAGTTCCAGGCCAGCTAGAGCTGTATAGTAAGACCCCATCTCAAAAAAACAAACAAATAAAATTATGAGTAATAAAGATGGAGTTTCTGTTCTGCCAGGTCCTGCCTGCCGCCCTTCAGACTCAAATAAGCACATGGATGCTATATTAATTTATAAATTGTTGACCAATGTCTAGGGCTTCTTACTTGTTATCTCTCTCTTAATTATTAACCCATAACTACTAATCTATGTATTTCTACATGGCTTTATTTTATCAGAGAATGCCTGGCACATCCTATCTTCTTGGTCTCTACATGGCGTCCCTCACAGTCTCTCCCTCTGCCTTCCTCACCCCAGAATTCTTCTGATTTGGTCTCCCCACCTGTGCTTCCTGCCTGGCTATTGGCCAAACAGTGTTTTATTTATCAACTAATAAGAGAAACATATATATAGAAGGACATCCCCCGTCAGAGAAAGCTATTAGAACAGTGCCAAATGATACATGAATTTGCCATAAATGCACATCCCACAAGGGAAACTAGTATTTTTATTTTTGTTGTTCTTTTGAGACAACTATTTACTGGGTAGCCCAAGCTGGCTTTGAGTGTGGGTTCCTCTTACCTTAGTCTTCTGGGTGTTAAGTTACAGGCATGTGTTACCATGTCTGGCCCTGAAGAAAAATTTTAACTATGTGAAAATATACTACCTTGCTATTTATTAAAGAAGTTTAAACTAAGATAATAATTAGTAGATTTTGGCTCATTAAAATCAAAGAAAATATCTACTGGTCAAAATGGTTAGCAATGCCTGGTATAACTGATGAATTTGTATAGCCGTATGATACTTACATGAAGGTATGCCAATAGCTATAAAATATGAATAAAACTATGACTGGTTTCATTCCTAAGAATTTATCTGCAGAAAATGGTTAACAAAAATGTACACAGAAAATGTGTTAATTTCAACAATTTGTAATAATGAAAAATAATCAAGAAAAATGAATTAAGTTGTATTATCTAGCTAGAAGACATGAAGCCATTAAGATGCTTCACACAGAGCCCTTTAAATATTGATTTATTATGATGTTTTACATTAGAATTGTAATTATTAGCTGGGAGTATTTCAATGGCAGAGACCTGGCTTTTATATGTCTTTGTATTTGTGGTACCTGAAATACTTCCTGAATCCTAATATGTACCTTGATAAAATGCTTGCTGAATAAGTAAGTGAATAAATGGAACTATAACACAGCTTGTTGCAAAATAAACAGATTAGAACAGAAAATTGCACACACTAGGATAGAATCATGTGAAAAAGATCTATGTACATGTGATCCAAGATTGGAAGGGAAAAATAACTGCAAATGGTCTTGTCATAGAAGATGATTTTTCCTTTACTGTCTGTAGTGGCATCTTGAGGTAATGCCCACACCTTAGGGTGTGGCTTCAGTGTGCAGAAGAGACCCCTTATAAGGAAGATTCATTTTTGCTCACTTGCAGATGGATTCTAGGCTGTACTTGCAGTTTGCTTCAACAGGAAAAAGGAAAAAGAAAGCCATAGAGTCTGAAGGCTAGCCATTTAATCTGTATTTTCAAAATTATGTCAAGAGTTCGCTACTGTTTCAGTTGATATCATAGATGTTTTTTGTCATTATCAGTGTATAAAGAAAGATCTGTCCTTTAATAATGAATGTTGTATTTGTGCTTATGGGCATGTCTTCTCTGATTCTACTAAAGCAGCAGTTTTCAACCTCTGGGTCAAGACCCCTTTGGGGTTGCATATCAGATATCCTGCATATCAGATATTTATTTACATTATGATTCATAACAGTTGTAAAATTACAGTCATGAAGTAGCAATGAAATGAGTTTATGGTTGTGGGTTAGCACAACATGAGGAACTGTATTAAAGGGTCACAGCATTAGGGAGGTTGAGAACCACTGCACTAGAGACTGAAAAAATGTCACAAGTAAACAAAATCCTTTAAGTCACAGTGAGAGATGAATGCAAGAATACAATTAAGTTTTGTGATACTGTTGAATCAACCAATCTGTTAATGAAAGTACTAAGTATTGAACTGTAGAGATAACTCAGTGGTTAAGAGCACTGGCTGCTCTTCCAGAGGACCTGGGTTCAATTTCCAGCATCCACATAGTGGCTCACAACCATTCATAACTCCTGTCCCAGGGGATCCAGTGCCCTCTTATGGCCTCCAAGGGCACTAGGCATGTACATAGCATACAGACAAAACACCCATACACATAAATAAATAAATTAATATTTTAAAGAAAAAATAATTGTATCTTTAAATATTATAATTGCATCTTTATTTATTAATAGTATTAGAGTTGTTTACACAAAAATGCAGTCTATCTTTTTTTGTCCCTGACAGAAAGTTCTTAGAATTTTGACTGTGTAGGTTTTAAGGAAACAATTGAGTCACAGAATTTAAAAAATTATATATGTATCTTAATATCTAATATTATAATCTATATTCATTTTCAACACAGTGTCATAATAGAAGGTCAGACCCTTATCTAATATTTATTTTATTTGTGTGTGTGTGTGTGTGTGTGTGTGTGTGTGTGTGTGTGTGTGTGGTCAAGGCCTTTTTCCTGAGTATGGATTGCTGGTTTGAGTTCTTTGCTTTGTGTATCCACAGTGTATCCTCTCTGATTTGCACTTTCTTTAAAGTGGATCAGTTGTATTGTAAATGAAGCAGTTGAAGTACACTGTCTTTCTGAAGTTCTGTAGTTCCCCACCCCTGTTTTTTTTTTTTTTTCATTTTGGCAGCTGTTTTTTCTTTTAATTTTCAAATTGTTACCTTCATCCTTTCTTAGCACCAACTTTCTCTGCACACACCTATTTTTACAACATGTGACCAAGCACATGTCCCTGGAAGGCCTAAAAGGTTTGGGAAGAAACAATCTTGGGCCCCTGGTAGGAGAAATAACAGCTTACTTGTCTGGTGGAAATTGACTACCAGCCTGCAGCCTTCAGTTATAGGGAAGGAAGAGAGAGCAAGGGATAAGAACAAGGGATAGTCCTCGAGAAGAAGTGGAGGCTGTGCTAGAGAGCCTCCCACCCCACTTACCCCTCCTGGCTGGAGAGTAGGCAGTTCAGCTGTAGGAAAAGCCATCAAGCCTAACTTAAAGGAATCAAGGTGGCAATATGGAGGAAGAGTTGCAAGCTCTAAATTCCTAGAGTGATTGATTTTTCCTTTCTTTTTTCCCCCTGCAGATTGAGATTTTTAAATATGTCATTGTGAATACTCACTTGTGTCATTTTGGTCTAGAGTGGAGAAGACAGAGAAATGCTAGTGGGGTTCTCATGACAGAGGAACGCATCTGGTGTGGGGACAAAGTTACTGGGAGCAGAATCTGTGGTTTCCCTTTTCATGTTTGAAGACTGCCTTGGAGCTTCTGTTTTGTTTTGTTTTGTTTTTCCTGTCTCTGTTATCTGGAGTCTAAGGAAGTTTTTTCTCTCCTCTCCCCATGTTGGATGAGGCTGGTCTTTAATAAATCTCTCACAGTGGCAATGTTCTGAAATTTTTCTTTTTGTGTGTGTTTGTGTGATTAATTTTGGAGGCATTTCTCAGCGGTACCCAATCAGGCTGGCTGGTGACTGAGGGCTGCAAATTGAGTTAAAGCCTGCACTGGCTTTGTGGTTTGCAAAGATGATAACTTGCATGCTCCCAAACTGTCTGCATTCTTCCCCTTCTGCCCATAGAAGGAGATTTTGGATCCACTCATCTCAAATGAAGCAAGCTCTTGATATGCTTTAAACCTTTCACTCAGTCAGATAAACCTCTGTGTGGGTGGATGGCTGTTTCCTCCTACTTACACTCTTGATCAAGAGAAGTCAAATTCAGTGTTCTCTTTCATAGCATTTATACTCAAAATAGGTGAAGTTCATTAAAAAGCTTTTTAGTCCAGGCACTGGTGGTGCAAATCTTTAATCCCAGCACTCAGGAGGCACAGGCATGCAGATCTCTGTGAGTTCAAGGCCAGCCTGGTCTGCATAGGTAGTTCCAGGACAGCTAGGGCTGTTACACAGAGAAACCCTCTCTCCAAAAACAAAAAGCAAAAATAAAGCAAAATAAAAGCTGATTGGTTAATAGGCAATTCAAACATGCCTCCATTTTCCCCCATTAAGACTCTGCATTACTTTAGAAGCACTCCTGTTTCTTATTTTAAAAGACAAAGTTAATACAAAACTTTTAGTATTGGGATTTGATCATCTAAAGAACCCAGGCTGCTCTACAGTTGTCCTCTGTTTAACTTAGTGGTGAACACATCTGTTTTCCTAGTGTGTACAGGTACTGAAGTATTCATATTCTGGAGACGGATGCCGTGTTTAGGAGAGAAGGTAAGCTGAGTGTAGTTGAGGTCTATAATCGCAGCACTTGATGAGCAGAGCTACGAGGATCAGTTAGTTACTCAAGGTCATCATTAGCTACAACAGTAAGTGTGAGGCCATCCTAGGTTACATGAGACACTATCTCCAATAATAACAACAAATGAAGAAAAGTAGTTATATTTAAATCATTATATTTAAATTATTTAGTCACAACTATGTGACTAAAAGTAAGTTCAGATGTATTTATGGTAGATTTGTATAACTATGAAATTTCTCAAATGATTAAATGCTCACATCATGACAGAGACTGCATTTGTAGAGACTCAGATTCATTGAACAGAATGTGCACATTGAAACAGACTCAGTTTAGTGGTAGAGAATACTACAAGAAGCTAAGAATCTAAAAAGAGTGACAAATGAGCAAGGAAGTGAAAGCAGGAAGCCCTCGTGGGGGGTGAAGAAGATGCCACCCATGCACATTTGTTTGGGATGAGTGTGGAGTGTATGAAGCAGATGCTGGGGAATGCAATGAAAAGACATTGATGTAAAAGCTACAGGAGTACCTACACTGAGCTTTCAAAGAGACATATTGTCTAAAGGTTTCTTCCTGGGTTTTTCTAAGGCATAGGCACCATCAAATGTGATTTTCTCACATGGAGGTGACAAGATAAAACTTGCACTTTCTTGGTTCATCAGAAAGGTTATCTGACTCATTCATTTTCCTCTTTGTTCATATTTTCATGTTGGAATGATGGTTAACCCTCATCAGAGTTCTTGAGGAATCTGGGGAATCTGTAGAATAGCTATAATTCTCTGAAGGATGAGATTATGGTGCTCTATGCAAGGATGCCTCCAGAAGCCCTACAAGAACCCTCCCTTCTTCTGTCTTTATTTCTGAGGATAGCCAGGAACTTGTTGAATGGTCCAGGCTAAGCTTGAACCCAAGATCCTCTTGCCTCCACTCCCTGAGTGCTGGGGTGCAAGTGTGTGGAGCCATATGTGGCTCCAGAACCCTTTCTACTACATTGAAACTCACAGATATTGTTTTGTCTTGTCTAAGCCTTACATAGAGATTCCATTTTTAAAAAATCCATTTCCCCTTCAATTATGCTATGGATTTCTCTTTTGAAGGCCTATTCTTTTGTTTTGTTTTGTTTTGTTTTGTTTGTTTTTCGAGACAGGGTTTCTCTTTGGAGCCTATCCTGGCACTCGCTCTGGAGACCAGGCTGTTGAAGGCCTGTTCTTATGAAATACGCTTTTTCCAAAGGAAAGAGGGGAAGGAATAAAAATCAACACTCCTGTGTGTATGAACTCTTTGAGCCTACCTACAAAGAAGGACTTAGGGGAAATTACTGACCTGGAATTTAGGACCTAGATAATGCTTATTCAACAGAAATAGTTCTTTCTTTCTTTCTTTTTTTGGTTTTTTGAGATAGCTTTGAAGCCTATCCTGGCCCTCTCTCTCTGGAGACCAGGCTGGCCTCGAACTCACAGAGATCCGCCTGCCTCTGCCTCCTGAGTGCTGAGATTAAAGGCGTGTGCCACCAACACCCAGCAGAGATAGTTATTTTAAGCAACTAACTACAAAGGAACATAATGTAGATGTCTATATGTTTAGGAAGAACTCCCCTTTAAAATCTTTCTCCATTAATTCCACAGATAGCAAAATGTTTCCTAGAAACAAAGTTTGTTTTATAAATACTACTCATAGGATTAAACTATGCTTTTGTGTATTTATATGAAGTTGTAGAAAAACCAAAACCAATCCAAAGTGATTGAAATAAGGTTAATGATTGAGAAAGGGCACATGGGAATTTTCTGGACTAATAAAATACCCTGTTTGTTCATAGAGGTGTAGTTTTCAAAACTGACCTACTGTGGTGTTAAGATATAAATTCTATTTCAACTTTAAAGACTTGATAAATGGCCTTTTAGTGTTTCTAGTGTTGTACTGTTTTTGAAAAATACCTTCAACTACTTTTCATAGGTAGGAGACATCAATATTATTGAAATTTTCATGTAATTACATCTGGAGGGTGTGTGTGTGTGTGTGTGTGTGTGTGTGTGTGTGTGTGTGTGTGAGTGTGCATGGTCACATGCCTGTGGGTATGTGGGTGCAGGCCAGAGCAGGGTACCAGATGTCTTCCTCTATTACTCTCTAGCTTATTGCCTTGAGACAGTCTCTCATAGAATCATAAGTTCACAATGTTGGCTAGGCTAGCTAGCTAGAGACATCTTGGGACCTGGCTGTCTCCTCCTTAAAATCCTGGGCTTACAGCTGTGTGGAGCTGTACCCCACTTCTTAGTTGGGTAGTAGTGATTCTAGCAGAGTCCCTCATTGTTGTAGAGTAAGCACTCATACTCACTGAGTCATCTCCCTGGCCCCTATTTTTGAAAAATAAATTGAAGAATGTTCTGAAAATGTTGAAGTATAAACCTTTGTGAGTTTATATGCCTGGTTTAAAACTGACTCCATTGGCTTCTGTTTAACCCTCTTCCCCCACCTCTATCCAAATTTACCCTTCTAGTCTGCTCCTGAAGGGGGTTTGAGTAACAAAGTAGTCATTGATTGAAAACAGTGATTGCAACCCTAAGTAGATTTTTTTCTATCTGGCTGCTTCTACTCTCAGGTAGACCTTTGATTTGGTAAACCTTTATTCCCTTCCTTGCACAACTGACAAATACAGAAAAAAATCAAGGATGATATCTAGGACTTGTTCAAAGAAGTATCAAGGGGAAAGCATCTCACCCTGTCATTCATTCCCTTACATCTTCCCTGTTTAATAAATGTAGGTGATGTCTGGGGGGTAGGTGGGGGTTGAATTTGACTTGTTGTTTCATCAACTTCCAATAGGGGTAAGATAGAGAAATTACTTCCTTCAGCCCTGGACTCATGTAAAGGGTATTCCTTGTAAAGACATGGACGTTGTCCTGGGATGGATACTGTGTCTGTCCTCAGCCTTTCTCAAGCAGCACTAGTTGAAAACTGCTTTGCTCCCAGCTATGAGCCATTGGTAGGGTTTGCTTTGAGGGCACACTCATGGGGCCTTAAGTTAGCCTCTTAGGTCACAGAGAGGCACAGCTAGGGTTTGTTTTCATCCTAGATCCAAGGACTACAGAAGACTGGTTGGGATTGGCATAGGGAGAAGGTGGGCACCTACTCCCTTTACTTTCTTATTGTGGGCAGAAGTTGTGCACCTTTGGTAACATCTTTATTCTATACTTTATTGCAAGGGCACACATTTTTTTTCTGCATTCAAATACAGAAGCATCAGTACAGGCCATCTGGATTCCTAAGCAGAAGGTGTGCAAGCTGTGCAGATTCTCCTATTTTGTTCCAGAAATTTCTCTGAGATGTGTGTGTGTGTGTGTGTGTGTGGAGAGAGAGAGAGAGAGAGAGAGAGAGAGCACAAGAGAGAGAGAGCAAGTGCACATGTGTGCTCCTGGATTCTACCTTATTTTTGAGAATCTCACTGAACCCAGAGCTCACAAATTCAGCTAGAGAAGCTGCCCAAAGATCCTGTCATCCCTGCCTCTCTGGGTCTGGGATTACAGGTGTGTACCACTGCATTTAAATTTTACAGTGTGCTGGGTATAGGTCCTATTTGCATGGCACACTTTAGGTGTGGGGCCATCTCTCAAGCTCCAGGATGAGGTCTTGTCTGTTTTGTTCACCAATGCATCTATCCCAACATCATAAGGCAGTACAGGGTAATTGTTTAGTAAATTTTGATATCACTGGAATGGTCACACAGACTTGGTGTTGCAGGACCTAATTAAGAACAGTGGTAATAATCGGGATCTCCTTCTGCTCCTCATAGGAAGACTCCCCCTTCCCCTTCTCTTACCCCCAAAGCCCTACCGTTTGTGGAACAATCAGGACTTGATGGGATTTCTTTTAATGATTTCTCTAGCATGAATGCATTGGCACTGTGTGTAATAGGGAGGAATAGTCATTCTGGGCTTCAATGCCCTTATCTTTATGTAGGAAATTGAACCAGATCTCTGAAGAGAGCTAGTTTGAAAATAAGGATCATTTTTCCTCCTGTCTCCAGGCTTAATCTTGAGACCAAAGCAGCAAACTGTAGGAAGAAATTGTATTACACAGCTCTCAGTTGTTCTGATACCAGGCTTTCCCCCAGGAAGGGCTCAGGTCACAAAGAAACACCCCTTGTGCCCATGGAAGCTGCAATTGGAAGAGTATCCCCAGGTGATGAGCAATGGTTTTATTGTCAACCCTTCTACTTGCTGTGTGGCTAATGATAAACCTCTGCTGTTTTCGCACAGGCCTCTCAGGCTGTGCAATGACAGTGATACTGGCATCTGGGGTGTGTCAGGGTGAAGATACCTTTGTTTTCCCAGTAGGCAGCTGTTGATCCTACACATCAGGAGTGCTTTCCTGGAGTCTCACACTACAGCTGCTTGGTGAAAAGGGGAATATTTTAGACATCGTCAAACTGAATAGATGGAGTTGGTCAAGCTACCCTCTGCAGCCTGGGATTGCATCACTAAGTTGTGGGTCCTGTCCTGGGTTTTCCCTCTTGCCTTGTGATTCCTGAGAGGAAAGGGGTTATTTTATGGTTCTTTATTCAGAGCTTGCACAAGGACCTCATGCTACAAATCCTCTCACTATTGATATGCAGACTCACAGTGAATCCTTCCAACTATCTTAATCCTATCAGAACCCTCTTAAAGGAATAATACACATCAATTGAGTTGGCATAGAAACAGGGAAATGCTAGTCAATGGAAATGATGCTAAATACAGTGAACTGATACTGAATAATCATAAGGACAGTCATACATGGATGCTGTTGTGTGCATTCTTCCCTTAGGATTTTGTGGCCATGCAAATGTAACCACTACTCCACAAATCTGTATCCTAT
Organism: Cricetulus griseus; assembly: GCF_003668045.3. NCBI lineage: Eukaryota > Metazoa > Chordata > Mammalia > Rodentia > Cricetidae > Cricetulus > Cricetulus griseus. The sequence goes on from NC_048604.1 coordinate 94,758,458, forward strand.
GGGTTCTCTAATGAGTGTTCTAAATGTATTGATTTGGTTGTTTCCATTCCCTGGCCTTCATTAGTTTCTTTCCCCTTTCTGGAGTGTGCCAAATGTATCTCCCCTTGTCATAGCTACTGTTTCTAATTTCTTAAGGGCCTAATTTTATTTTGATTTATCTTTTCTCAAATTTGTCTTTTACCATCCCGGACCTAAGTGAGCTCAACTTTATGTAACAAATTTGATTTGTCCTAAGTCATGGTCTTTTTCTCATCTATTTGTCTTGTGTTGCTAGCCTTAGTCTTTAGTCACACCTTCCTATTTTGGTAGATTGTCACCTTTGTTGGCAAAATAGGTACTTATCATACATAGTTCCTCATGCCCAGATCCTAGCATAGAACCATAATGCATATACCTCTAACAGAGACAAAGGTCATGCTTAATATGTCACTTGAGATATGTTACTCAGCTTTGTGAGGCAGATGGGGAAGGAGGATTTATTTTGGCAGGAGAAAAGGGAATGAGTTCATAAAACTGCTAAGTTTTAGGATAGAATTTGAACTGAGCTTTGAGTTTTAATTTTTTGTCTGTTTGAATTATTTAAGTTTTTAAATTATATTTGTCTTGCACTGGTAATATATACATATAGAAAAATTCTGAAGGCTCTAGCTTCTTTTTCTACCATCCCACATCTTATTGGTAACTTAATACTTGCTTGTTCTCAAAATAACCTTATTTTTCTTCCAAGAATCCAACTAAATATTCAGAGATCTACTTTGCTGTTAGTGGATCCATCTCAAATACTTCAGAAAATTTTTCTTTCACTTCCCCCATCTAGTGGCCCAAGACTAAGAACCTGTCTTGTCAGTTTTCACTGCTTTTCTGGTCCATCTCCCACATCTATTCAGAAGCTTTACTGCCCGCTGATACTCCAGTGCTTCCTCCACATTTCCAGGAGAAACCCACAGGAAATCTACCTTCTGGGCCCTTAGCTCAGAACTGTGTTTTTATTTAATTTTTTAAAATGAATTTTTATTTAAATTTAAAACAGTCTTATTTTATATACTAATCTCAGTTCCCTCTCCCTCCTGTCCTCCCATTCCCCTCTATCCCCCCATCCCACCCTCCATCCACTCTTCAGGGAGGGTGAGGCTTCCCTTCATCAAAGTCTGTCACATCATTGGGAGCAGGGCCTAGGCCCTCCCCTGTGTATCTAGGCTGAGAGAGTTTCCCTCCATAGGGAATGGGCTCCCAAAGCCCTTTCATGCACTGATTCCACCACCAGAGGCCCCAGGCTCCCCTATTTACACCCACATTCAGAGGGCTTGGTTCAGTCTTATGCTGGTTCCCCCTTTATATTTTTTTATTTAATTGAAAATGGACTTTTCTGTCAATTGTCTGGTTTTGGTTATCTTAAGAACTTTCCCTCTCTTCTTCCCTCCCTCTCTTCTCTTCTTCATCTTCCTTCCTATCCCTCATCCCTCATCCTCTTTTTCCTCCTCCTTTCTGTTGTTTGTTTGTGCTACTGGTGGTAATACTAGGAAAGTACTTGCCTAAGGAGCCAAATTTCTAGCCATTTGATCTAGCTGTGTAAGCCAGGCCAGCCTCACAGTACTATTTATCATCCTTACTGTATCTTCTGAGTGCTGGAATTACAGATGTGTGCCATCATTATTGGTTGTATTTACAGGTGTTTTTTTTCAAATAGTGGTTTTCATAAAACAAAAACAAAATTACAAAGTTAATTATAGTGAAGTGCACATCAAATAAAAGTAATCTATGTGGTACCTTCTTAATATATTAAATAACAAATGCCACCCAGCAGGCATAATTTATACCATTTCAAAGTAGCACAAATAATATTTTGAGGTACTCACAGCATCTATGATGTGATAGGAAATATTCATGATTTACTTTGTGATGAATCACAGGTCCTTCTAATATTGGTATGTTACCCACTTTCATAACCAAAGGAAATGCCAAATTTCAGTTAGAAGTTGACACAAATGATGTGTTACATTTTGCCTACTTGTGTTGGGTTGCAGGTTATCTCCCTTACCTGTCTGAATCATAAGACCATGTGACCTACTTCCTGTTTCTCTGGTAATTCTGAAGCTTTGGGCTTCTCTTCTGTGTGAGTTCTAACATGTAAATAGAAGTCATGTTTAACTTGGTCTCATACCTCTGTTCTCTTTGCCTCTATGTAGGTAGAAGAAGGATGGTGGGAAGGTGTACTCAATGGAAAGACTGGAATGTTTCCTTCCAACTTCATCAAGGAGCTGTCGGGGGAGTCGGATGATCTTGGCATTTCCCAGGATGAGCAGCTATCCAAGTCAAGTAAGGAAGTCTATCATACTGAACAGAAAAGGCAGGAGACCAGTGGGCTCTGTCCTAGCCTCCCTTATGTATCATTGTTCTATGTCAATGGCCTGTGGCAAAAACTTGTGGGTATTTTGTTGACTAGAGTGCTTTGCCCACTGTGATTTAGTAAGTTTATCACTGTATAGATATGACCTATAATTATATATTCTCTGTATCTCTAGATAAGTGAATGCCAGCCCTCAGCCATGGTAGTACCGGCTCATGGGTAGCACATGTTGCTGTACCTCTTTATACCTTTAGAATGTCATTTTCCATTGAGTTTGTAATTATCTTTTGAATGAACCCACTGAGATGATCAGTATTCCCTAGTGGCTTCTGATGAACTTGGGGGGAAAATAACAAAATTATTAGTGGCAGGTACTGTGTACAAGATAAATGCATGCCAATTCCATTGAATATATGACAAGCTAGTTAAGAGGCTAGGCCTCACCTTGGATAAGGAAGTGGTCCCGTTTGGAATGGTGAGAACAAACTTCAGGTCTGTTTTTCTCCAGGGCCTGAAGGTTTCTCTCCAGCTTCTCTGCTACCCTTTCCAGCTCATGGAGCAAAAGGTCAGGACCGGGAAGCTTTGTTCTCCCAGTCACTAACCCAACTTCTCATGTGTGTGTCTGTGTTTATCTTGTGCCATGTTGAGCCAAGGTCATGGGCATGAATGTTGTAGGAGACTCAGCTGTGTCATAGTGGTGTGATGCTACTTGCTGTCTTTCCTTTCTGACAAGAGGAGGACAATCCAGTCTTACCAAAACAATTCTTAAATATTGCACTTTCCATTTTGAAAATTTTAATTTAGATAATATTCTTCTATTTGTCTTGGTATCCCTTTATCCAACCAAAGTTTTGATTTGGAAGTTGAAGCCATTTCTAGAAAAGTACTTAGGTAACATTTTTTTCTTGGTGTCTCACCAATGGCTCTCGGTCATAGAGCCTACCAAACATAGAAGAAACTGTATTGGTTGGTTGACTCAATGGCTGGCTGCAGCAGGACCCCTTCCTTCCACTTCCAAAGCTTGAGAATACTCCTGCTCCAAATTCCATTCTCTGCTTGAGTCTAGGATATGAAGGATTGGTAGGGATGTTTGGAACAAGTGAAGTATTTGGGAACTCCTTTCACCTGTGAACTGGGCCATGTGGTTTTCCACTACTGTGGCCAGCTAAATGAGTAGAGCAGTGAGAGTTTCTTTTGCCCCTTCCCCCCAATCCACAGTAGAGTTTTGGCTGCTCTGGAATCTTCTTTTGTACATTAGAATAGTATACCTCATTACTAGGTCCCGCATTAACAAAACTGTATCTCTGAACCATTGTGGATTAAATGTGCTTTTGCAGGGGAGGAGGGAAAATTGGGTTATTATAACTGTTTCCATGAGGAAGTGAAATCTCACATAGGAAGGTCCTCAGTAAATGATAGCTCTCAGTGTTAAGATAGATTTGGGACATGACCAGTTAGTGTTTAGCTATTTGTTTTCCTCTTTGCTACCAAGGCCACCATAACATCATGTCTGCATTTAAAAATTACCTTGTAATTCCTTTACTGATGCAGAGATGGAGATTTGGGAGACAGTCTCACTGGGTAAGTCTTTACCTCTTGGCATCCTACCATCTTAGCTATATATTCTCAGAAATGAAGAGTTTCAGGGAATACATCCAAAAGTTTTTGGAACTATTGAAAGAAATATATCCCAGGTTATTACCATGGAAAGGTAACTGTGGCAGACTCTACTCAAAATATGTAGTGCTGGAATTCCTGGTAACGGAGGTTTTGACTGAGTGGAATGGTCTTCTCAAACATTTGGCTTTTACCTACCTGCAGCACCAACTCAATTACTAGCCTTCTGTTTCAGAACAAGATAAGTCTAGTAGTTTCTGTGGCCATGTTCAGTCCAGCTGTTTATTGCTGAAGGATTTGAGGTCCCTGGAGAAGCATGTAATTCTAACAAGGATGGATGATTCTGATAAAAACAAAACAATGCTGCAATCCCCCTATCTATATAGTTAAGATAAACAGATCCCATATCTCTAACTGCCTGTCTGTATACATCCATCCTTTTTGTCTTCTCCTTTATTTCCTTCTATTCTTCATTAATTAAATCTCTGTTGAGCTTCTGTAGTTACTAAGATGTTTGTCAATGCCTTGAAGAGTCAGAGACAAATGAGATGCAAATAAGAACCTTGTCCACAGTCAACTCACCTTGCAGAAAGGGGACACACATATTCCCAGAAACTCAGGAAAGTTCCCCAGGAGCTGCCATTAAAGGAAGAGTGGGGCACAAAGGCAGAGAGGCCAGTCTATAGTTGGCATTTTCTTTGGGCCATCAACCAGCTCCCAAATCATGACATAGAGACTTATTATTAATTATGAATGCTTGGTCTTAGCTTGGGCTTGTTTCTAGCTAGCCTTTTATAAAAAACTTAAATTAATCCATTTCTATTAATTTATGTGCTGCCCCAAGGCTCATTTACCCTGTCTACATAGTGTCCATCCTGCTTCCTCCATGTTTGGTTGGCTGGCCTCTGGCTGGTCTCCCCTTTCTCTTTGCCCACCAGCCCTGCCTATCCCTCCTCTGCCTAGCTATTGGCTATCCAGCTTTTTATTAGACCAATCAGGTGCCTTAGGCAGGCAATGTAAAGCAGCAACACATCTTTACATAGTTAAACAAATGTAGCATAAACAAAAGCAACATATCTTTATGTAAAGAAATGCAATACATCTTTATATAGTTAAACAAATGTTCTATACTACAATACTAATCCCATGGTGATGTGGTTGTAGTGGTCAAAAAGGGCTTCATAGAAGAGTAGATGTGAGAATCATGACCTTGTTGGTTTGTGAATTGAAACCATGTCCTGAAAGAGAGAAGTAGCATCTCTCTGTGTTGTGGTAGTGTTTTCAGTACTTGTCTATAATAATGATTTGCTTCACCATAGAATTATGCTAAAATGTATATCTAACAAGACCACATTGGTGCAGAGATTATATATATTGATGGGAATTATCCAAATAGGACCTTTGATTTTAGAATGGTCTGTTTATTCTCTCCCTATCCTATTCACCAGAAAATAGTATTAGGAGTTTAGATATATTTTAATTTTTCAAAAAACACCTCTTTTTGTTTTGAAATAAGTAAGATTCATAGGAAGTTGTAAAAATAAACAGTAACTGTATGGGGAGGACACATGTATACTTCACCAGCTTCCCCCAGTGATTAAATCACCTATAATTACAGTAAATGCATGTTTGCTTTTGTCCTATAGTTGAGAGATACAAAATATTGTTAGTGTACAAACAACATATAGCTTTTTTGTTATGACCCAAAATGTACTTAATGAGAGTCTTTTGATCAGCCTACTTAATAATCTTTGTAAATGGCAATCCATTTTTCTGCAATGATTGCTTAATTACATGACTCTGGGGCTAAGTTAAATCCTAATCTTTGTGCTGTATTGGTAATTTTTAGAGATTACAGTGATAACATAGATATTCTTTAAGTGCTACCAGACATTATGATGAAAGTTTTCTTTGTCATTATGGCTAAAATCTGAATCCTAATATAGATAGAGCATTGTATGCAGTGAATTCTTATATATCTGCTTCAAACATGTGCACAAACACTCCTTACTTTGAATGTGTACATTCTTTTTATGTTATTTATTTTTGAATGTATACATTCTTATTTGTATACTTTACAAGTAATACTTGAAGTTATGAATTTTGTATATTAATAGATGACTCTGATAGAGGAAACATTGGCATTTACTTAAAAATGAGTATGCCATTGACTACTTGTCTCATGGTAGGTATTTAATAAATTCTTAATGAGCCCTTTAATACTCCAAAGAGGCATTTTTATCTTGAATGACGGGTAAAAATTTCTAGAAAGTTGCTTTTCATACACTCTTACATAGGGCATTTCATTCATAGCTCCTGTTCAGGGTATGCAAAGGACAGAGTTTTTAGCACTCATCTGGGTTGGTCCATAGTTGAGAAATAGCAGAAACTTTCTGAATATTTAAATTTGAAAACATTTTTATCATACTTGGAACTTGTGACACTTGAGATGAATTTTCTCAAAAAGATTTTTATAAATCCTTAATTATAGATTATTTCAAATGTAGGTAAAATCATGAATAATATAAATAAAAATCCCTGTGTTCCTGCCACCCATTTTATCAATTCTCAGCCTATGGCTAATTTGTTGACATTATGTCCCTTCACATTCCTGCTCTGTTTTATCTTAAACAAAATCCTAGATAGTATATAATTTCACCCATAATTATTTAATATGTATCTTAAAGTACCATTACCACATGCATACGAAGTTGCAGTGAGTACTTAAGAAATTAAGCCTCTGTTCTGTGTTCACTTTCCTCTAATAACCTTCTTTTGCATGGGATTTGTTGATGTGAATCTGGATCCAGATAAGGTGCATACACACCAATGGGTTAACATGTTTCAAATTTCTCTGAGTCTATCACTTTCTCCTTCATAGGTCCTCCTTCTGTGCAGTCTGTTTGCTAAAGAAGACAAGTTTGTTTGTCCATTAGTTTCTAATTGTCTGGCTTGTGATGGTTTCATCTCTGTTTTGTTGTTTCCAGAAATTGATATTTAGATCTAGGGATGTGAGTAGATTAAAATTGTGTGTGTGTGTGTGTGTGTGTGTGTGTGTGTGTGTGTGTGTGTGTGTTTCACATCTTCCTAGGTGGTACAAGATGCTCCACTTGGAGGTTCATGAGGTCTGACTGTCTTAACTTTTGAACTCAGCTGTCATTGATTATCAGTAAGATATGGTCAGACATGGCTTACAGAGTGGTACCAAAAAAGCTTTTATTTTATTTTTTAAAAGACTGAAATGCACTTCCACATATCACATTAATAAACACACACAAAGGGTGTTTAGTACATTCAATTGTTTTAAAACTGGTCATAGAAATGTTTGCATCAATAGTCAAACAGAATCTTAAGATATCAGGTATGGACAGGGATTTTCTGGTCATTTGGCCTTGTGTCAGATGACAACACTTTTGCACATAGTAATTCCATTTCACCTGTGTCCTGGCTTATGAGTTAGGAGACCAAAATGACTTACATACTTTCTATACATATTCTGGCATCACCTCTATTACACAAACAGATCACCTTCTCACTCAGTATCTGGTGAATTTCAAACCTGACTAAAGTTGTGTTTATTCTTACCACAATCATAGATGTTGACTAATTATCTTTTAATCTATAGTTGTACATTTGTTCCCATTGACTAAATAATGTGAAATGGAGCTAATCAGCAAATATATAATCACACATTGTCCTGACTCTGGGATTTATTTGGACTTAATGACAAAAAATGATATGTGAGTATGATCCAATTTCAGTATATATTTTGCCTCATATTTAAAATATGTATGAATCTTCCATTTAATAGTTTTGATACTACTTAATTTCAAATTATTGTTTTAAAACTATAATTATTAATTTTTAAAATCCTTGGGCTGGAGATGTAACTGAGTTTTAGAATGTCTGCCAAGTACGAACAAAGCCCTAGATTTGATCCCTAGCACTGAATAAGGTAGGTATGATGGCACTGTAATCCAAGTGTTGGGGGAGAATGAATACAGGAGCATCATAAATTCAAGGTCATCCTCAGCTACATAGATAGTTTAAGGCCAGCCTGAGATACGCGGGACCTTGACTCATAAACCAATCCTATAGCTACAGGAACATGGTCAATTATTTCCCATAATCTTCTGAGGGATAAAACTTGTATTTTTGTATATAACTACAATTTTCCATTTGAAATGAAGCTCCCATTTTCCCAAATTTTTATTTAAAATGTTTAGATTGTGACATTTTGGTGACATGTCAAGCTAAGACAAATGTAAGAGGACTTTTAAGAAAGCGTGGCAAACCACTTCCATGATTCCAACATATTTTGAAAAACTCCATTCTGCAGTATCATTGGACATTTTTCATTTTTATTATTTAGTGTCATTGAGTTTGTGTTTGTGTTCTATTTGCAGCCAAGAATAATTAACCAATAGATAAAATGGGATTTTAGGAAAAGTGAGATGCTAATATAAACATATAGTTTTGTGTCTGAATTTTAAAACTCTTCCATTCTATAATGTTTGCTCCCTTCAAGAACTGATGTTTAAGCTGGCATTGTGGCTTACACCTTTAATCCTAGCACTCAGGTGGCAGAGGCAGATGGATTTCTATGAGTTCGAGCCTAGCCTGGTCAACAAAGCCAGTTCCAGGACATCCAAGACTATACAGAGAAACCCTGTCTAGAAAAACCAAACAACAACAACAAAGCCCCTGATATTTAATGGTCATAGTAAAATATTCCCCACATCAAGGTAAACACTGCTCATATGCCTGAGGTTTCTGATTGCCTGTCTCTTTGGCTCCTCACTCAGGTAAGAGTACTTTTGCATCCTTACCCAGCCCTAGCCCAGGCTGCCTCTCTAATTGCCATGCTGGCAGTGGGCAGGGACATTTGCAGATTGGCTTAACTGACAGTGCACATGTCAGGACAATGGTCTGTCTCCCACTGGGATCTTCAGACTTGCTCCTGTGGCACAGCACATGAAAGCTCTGCTGTACTTGGGAACGTCACTGGAATATTGACTTTTTTCTCTTATCCCCACTTTTTGCTGACACTGAGAAGACTGCTGCTATTCATTTGTAGAAGGCCTGTTCTCACATCAGCAGCTGTAGGATGAATGGTGACATCCTTGAAGTTAAGTAGAGGAAAATCTGCTCAAATGAAAACTTGCTGCTAACTTGCTCTGCTTTCGGCATGGAGCTCCTCAAGAAGCATGTTTGCAAAAACTATTGGCTTCCTTAGACTGTTCTTACGTAGATAGTGATTATTTTAGACATGATGTCACTTTTGTATCCCAAGGCCTGAAACTCAATATGTCATATCTGAGACCCTCCTGCCTCAGCTTCCTGAGCAGCTGAGGTTGCTTATGCATACCACTTGGGCCCACACATGGATACGGACTTGAATGCCTAACTTTTTGCTCTAATTGGCTGCAGCACATATGACCCAAATGGCAGATTTCCAAAACAGGGCATATTACCATTCCTGTAACACATGGAAATAACAATCTATACAGTGCTCTGATCATTTATAATTGGTGTCATAAATTGGGAGTGGCAAGGCCTGGAAACTGACCCTATCAGGGTTCCTATTCTGATGATGGAGAGTTTGTAAGGTGTGAGAGAAGTTGCTCTTTGCCCTTCCAGTTACACTCCCTGTTTATGCTTTGCACCTTTTAACTTACTGTGAAAGTATAAGCCTGTGTCCCCATTTGAGCATTTAACTCATGAGCTAGAACAGAACTTATTTCTTTTAATAATACATTTATTAATTGAGATTATTTTTCAAATATTTTTGTCATCTTGTGACACTTATGATATTCTCTGTATTGTGGTGTGTGTGTGTGTGTGTGTGTGTGTGTGTGTGTGTGTGTGTGTTAGAAAGGTGGGTGAGTATGTGTATACTTAAATTTGAGCAATACATGTATCTGTGCTCTTATGATCCAATGATATTTGGGCTTTAGCTATGTGTTCAGTCCTATGCTATTATATCAAAAATATGATATTTGAAGCTGGGTGAGTCCTATGTCCTCAATGCTTAAGTAGGCTCATTATTGACACAACAAAACCTCAATTAAGATGTTTCAAGAAACAAAGTTCCTCTGATATACTTGGTACTAAACCAAAACATCCCTTCATGTTGGTTTGGGTACCATTATTGGTTTTAAACCTCACTACTAAAATTTCCCCTGTAGTTTGTTAATTTCTCGTCTTGCTTTAAGGTACTAAGGAAGTGACAAATCTTCTATTTACTCATGTTGCCATGCTGGGATCAAACCTAGGGCCTTATGGATGCTTAGCAAGTAATTTACTACTGAACCACACCCCCTGACCAACAAATTTTCTGAGGAGGATTCCATACCTTGTTTAGAATACTGAGGCTTGTATATCAGCTTTTACCATGTGGATCTCTGGGGACAGAAGACAGAGGCAGAAGGGTCCGATCTGTTTTATGTGTTGGTCACACTCTCCAAAGGGAAGAGTGTGCTTGCCTGTTGAGTTAATGGAATAATCCTATGAATTGAATTCTCTCTAATTAATTGAGGTTTTCCTGTTCTTAAGTTAAAATGTGAAATGGCTTCCAACTTTTAATTGGGCATAACATACATATGGGTCATTTTAGAGGCAAGCCACAAATCTGGTTTTTTTCTTTCCATTGTGGTTACATGGGGACTTTGGGCTCATTCTGTAACATTCTTAAACTCTGCCTAATGGTCTTTAATTAATTGCATTGATGAAGCTCATGAAGCTCTTGCAGTGGTGTCATTGAAGGCAAGTTCAGTTAAAGACTCTTCCTCTTCCTTCTTTTGCCATCATTTGCTCCCCTCTGTCCCCTTTTTTTTCTCTCCCTCTTCTTTTCTCTCATTCACTGTCAGGAAAGACTACCTTTGAAGGGACAATTCTGTACCGCGCTGCACCGGGAAAGACGGAGGGCCACAGACGCTATTACAGTGAGTGACCTTAACAGCAGGTGGCAATCATAAAGATAAGATCTGGGCACCTGTGGGTTTTGATGCAGCTGTGCTTTTGCTGAGCTGCCTGTGCTTATGCCAAGTGTCTGTGTGAATTTCTGAACCAAGGACATGGGCTTATTTGCCTCCAATAAGTGCCATTTCCCTGGTGTGTGCTACAAGAGCATTCTCACCACCAATTCCTGGTGCTGTCTTGTTTGCTTTCTGCCTTTCTCATGTGTATGACATGTATGCATGAACCATGTGTGCAGAGAATGAAGCAGTAGTTTTTGTCATAGCAATAAAAGATGGCTTCTGGTGGAGACATCAACCTCTCCTAGTTACCGCTTTTTCCAAGTTGGTCATTTGTCATTTGTGTGGTTCAAAGAAAGAAGATTTTGGCATGGAAGTCCATGCCAGATCCAGTGTTTTGCTTTGCTCATCTAGCTAATCACCACACGGCAGACTTCTTTTGGCAGGACCCATGTGCAGCTTTTTGTGTTATAAAATAAGGCTGCCAAAAGTTTAAGAAATGAGATATATGAATTAATTTCATGATGCCCTCAGAACAGTTCCTGTTATATCACAAGCACTACATATGAATGTGTTAAATTAGAAATGATCAAGGACTGATGGGTGATGAAACCAGGGTGAATTGCACCACAGTGGACAGCTGTGGGACTGGCAGAAGCAAAGTTTAGGAGGTTTTGTTTTGTTTTCATCGGGAGTGAAGGAGATCCACTGTGGTACAAATATACTCAGATCCATGAATTATACACATACATGTAAGGAAAGATGTTGAGACAAGAGCACCAGAACTGTCCTCACATGGTTGAAGTGAAGGTACATTTCTTTCTATTCCACTCTGAACAGATGCACAATTCTGCTGCATATGACTTGGCATGCAGTGTGCTTCTTGTGCTCAGTGGGGAGATCTGATCTTGTTCATCTCCATGCCATGCCCTGACCACATGTCTGGATGTCACACCAGTATATAATGGCAAAATACTAAAGTCATTTCCGAACCCTCATAGCCTTTTACACTATCTCTTCATGGACCAGTAATGTGCCCTTCATAATCTGGCCCTGACCTACATTCCACTTGGTTGGATGAGCTGCCTGAGAGTGCCCTCTAGCATTCAGAATATGATATGGGGACATTTTATAAGAAGATACCCATGATAGGCACTAGTAGGTAAAAGGAGTACCCAACATGAAATTAAAGTCACCTTTCTTTCCTTCCAAAGGGAAAGAACTAGATTTTTGCATTATTACATCAGTGCAAATATTTGGCTGTATAGTTTGTATTCTTAAAAATTATAGAATAAAGCTGCCAGAATTTCTGGAAGAAAAATCTGCCGTGTGTTTCCTTCCCAGACCATGCTTGTGTGCAACTATTCCCTGTATAATAGATTATTTCTTACAAGTACTAATATAAGGTTATTGATATAAGCCTGAAGACAGCAAATCCCTACAAATGGAAACTTGATGAAATTAGGGTGACAGTAGAGACCAGGTTATGGCTGTAGCTAATGGCGAACTATGGAAGAATCGCCTGAATTTGTCTTTCTGAAGAACTAAAACAGAGTCACTCTACTCTGTTTTCCCTGCTGCCTTCTGGTGGTGGTGGAGGGGGTGGTGATGATGGAGGGGATAGTGGGGGTGGTGGTGGGAGGAGGAGAAGGAGATGGTGGTGGGTGATGGTGGTATGTGATGGTAGGTGATGTGGTTTCTTTACACTGTTTATTTCACCCTCGATGGTTCATTGCAAACATGAAAATAATATGCAAGCCACTTATAACATACAAAGAATCCATACAGCATCCAAAATAAGAGCATGTTAAAGGGGAAAATGACACAATATTTAGACTCCAAAATTATATCTCCAGCATGGGTATTCCCAGAAACAATCAACACATAAATACACAAATGGATAGCTAATCCAGGGGTTCTCCATGTTTGGACACACCAATCTGGTTATGTGAAGTGCAGTTGGCACCCTCCTTATTATGTCCTCCATTTCTGCTTACAAATGCTGTGCGTTAGTTAACTAAAATATGCAACAGCTATCTTCCCCCTCCCCCACCCTTTTGGCTTAGACATACTGCTTTATGGAAAATGGCAGCAACAAAGGAAACCATTGTTCTAAGGTTTTGATTCTGAAAGCCGTTAGCAATCTGTAATGACCTTTCTATATTTTATCTGTTTGCATTTAACAGTTTTTCCTTGCTCTGAGACTTCCTCACTTAAATGACTTCAACATTGTATGATATTCTATGTGAACAATTACTTGGTGCATCATTCCTAAGAATTAGGCAGCCCCAGAAGCTAATGTAAAATTGGCCAAAAGCAAAATAAATTTCAAGGCATTCTTTATCTTCAAGGGCATTGTTATGGTCAGGAGATACAGAATAAATGGCCAAAAGCTGTCCTACACATACAGAACCTTGGAGATATTTGGTTTAGTGACAGAATTTAGTATTCCAAAAAATATCCTTTGAACCCTTTCCTTTGCTGGCATAACTGATGTCCTGACTACCAAAGGAAGAATGTATGCCCGGAAATTAACAGATTCAAATAGGGTCTTCCTTTTAGGAAATCTAGTGTGGGCAGAGCCTAGGGATCAAGCTCTGGGGAGGTGAATGTTGACACTGTCTTGTGATAACTCTCTGATAAACCTCCCAACATATGGCACAAAAAGGTTAAAAGGAAAACACTGGTCATATCTCCAGTGTTTTAGGGTTAGGATTCTGGCCTCTGGGAAGACAGTTTTCTTTCCATCTTTAACAAACACCATCATCTTGCTAGGTAACACTCTCTTCATGTCAAGTTCAGTTTAATGCTTTCTTAGAGGAACATGCCTGCATGCATTTATTCTTTGTGAAGCCATCCAAAGAGATTTAAGTCTTTGGCAGTCATAATTTTGTGTGGTTTAATTGCTAATTTGTTTAAATCACTTTTAGCTTTACAGTTTCCCTTTAGGAAATGTTACCTTCATTGCTAATTGCTAATTGACATGAATCAGAGAATTTAGAGGTACAGTATGTTGTGGTACTTACTGAGTGGGAAGGCCAGGTATAGGCAGGAAGGAGGATTGGTATTACACAAGCCATGGGTAAAAATTTTGGATCAGAACCAGGCTTTGGCTGAAGCATGTAAAATGTCATATATACAATGAGATCAGCATGAAATTAGAGTTTCTGAAAAGGTATTTTGATTCACTGCTTAAAATTAAAGTCTGGAGGTAGGAAGACCAAACAAAACTGAGATAGCCTGAGTCAGCATACTCAGCCCCCTGAATACAGAAGCTTTGTCACACTTTGAGAGATGGCTTTTGGCCAGCTGTGAAGTTCTTTATTGTGGCCTCTGGCTGATTTCTGATCTCTTTCTCTCATCCCCACTGTTGACAGGCCTAAGAGAAACCACAGGCTCTGAGAGTGATGGGGGTGATTCAAGCAGTACCAAGTCTGAAGGTGCCAATGGGACAGCAGCAACTGCAGCCATCCAGCCCAAGAAAGTTAAAGGAGTGGGGTTTGGAGATATTTTCAAAGACAAGCCAATTAAACTAAGACCAAGGTCAATCGAAGTAGAAAATGACTTCCTGCCGGTAGAAAAGGTATGTTTGACAATTTCTGTTTGACTTCATTGTAATGTGGAATATCCAAAAGTAGGTTGTGGGCTTTGATTTAATGTCTTTCTTGCTCTGTATTTGCCACCCCTCCCTTGAGTTCCCCTTCTCTGCAGGAATGGTTTCCCTCCTGCTTACTTCTTAGCACTGTGTTTGTCAGCTTTCAATAAATATAACAAAATACAGCTTGAGATAATTAATTTGAGTGTGTGATAGGACAAAATAGCTTACCCCGTCAGCTGGATAGCAGAGAAGGGATAGGGTTGGAATCCTCTAATCTCCTTTAAGAGCACATGCCCAATGACCTAAGGACCTCCCACTAGTTCTCAAAGGTTTTACAACCTCCTGATGGTACTACTCTGAGCATCAGGTCTAACACACAGAACTTTGGAGGACTTTAAGGAATACATATCTCTTTTACAAAATGTTTCTCAGAATGCCTTTTCAAATGGTTCAGCACTTCTCCATCTCCTTTCCAGAGAAGCCCCCTCATACCTGAACCCAGCTAAATATATGACACTGACCACTTTCAGATGCCCTAAAATCTCTCTCTAATTCTTTGTACTCAAGTATGTTGATTGTGTTTATGCAGTGGAGAAAAGCAATTGTGTGGATTTTTTCCCCTAAGAGTTAGGTAGAGACAATTTCATGAAGACTGCAGAAAGGAAGTCTCCTGTGTGTGTGCAGGAATGATGGAGACAGCTTGTGTTCTGATTCCCTGGGTTGCTCCCATCAGGAAGCTAGCTGTTTTCTTCTGCTTCTGGTTCTGGGCTGGTGAGAAACAGACAGCATGTTGCTGCTGAGTACATGGTTGCTATGGCAACCCACCCAGAGCCATAGCGCTGTGGCTACTGCTGACGTCTACTGTGGTACACTTCTGAGCATCATATCCTTGCTTGGGAGTTGATAAATACTGTGGAATTTTCCAAATTATAATAGCTACACTCACGCTGTGCTTAAGAAATATTTGTTAATTTGATTTAGTGTTAAGTTTTTGCTTTGACATTTGTGCCAGCAGGTTTGGGATAGGGTACTGGCAACATTTCTAATTCAGGGTTTATCATTGTCTTGGGGTTTTCATTTGGTCAGTGAGGTCAAATTTTAAAGGTTGCATCACCATTTGCAACACCTGCACTACCCACCCAACCCCTAGCAATTTTCCATAGTGCCTGTAAGCATCAGAAACAGCTTCAATGGGTGGGGGGCATTTTGGAAATTTAGTGCCTTAGGGAAAAGGCACAGAGGGGGAAACTGGAGCATGCTTCACATAAACTCTTCCCTTGTTTAAATGTTGCTGAACCAGTATTGATTTTTCAGTAATGAATATGTGATGTTGCCTATGATCTGAAAACTATGTTGTTAGTGTCTGAACTTGTAATCACATTTTTGTTTCCCATGGCCACATTCAGATTCCATGAAGTCACCACAAAAAAGTGAGCACCCATCTTGACAACGAATGATGGGTGGAGTTTTTCTCCATTTTATTCAAGTATTTGAAAAGAATATGACCACTGAATCAATCAAGTTGGCATGACGTATAT
This sequence comes from Cricetulus griseus, assembly GCF_003668045.3. NCBI lineage: Eukaryota > Metazoa > Chordata > Mammalia > Rodentia > Cricetidae > Cricetulus > Cricetulus griseus. The sequence continues at coordinate 94,774,535 of NC_048604.1, forward strand.
ATGCATGACTTATTATTGCTATTAATAATATTTGTTTTACTCAAATATGTGATGAATCCAAGGTGTTTCAGTGAGTGCTCAACTGTGCATGCAAATTTGATTTCATCTTTAGTAAGTAGTAAAGTTATATGCTTGCCAAAAAAATAAATAAATAAGTGACACACTGGAAGACAAACAAATAATATTTGTTTTAGGTGCAATAACATATTGAGTTATTAATAGTGATATCAGTGTCAAATATAAAACTTTTCTCTCTCTCTCTCTCTCTCTCTCTCTCTCTCTCTCTCTGTGTGTGTGTGTGTGTATGTGTGTGTGTGTGTGTGTGTGTGTGTGTGTGTGTGTGTACGTGCACATCTGTACATGTGGAGAAATCTGATGTTGGTGTCAGAAATCTAACTCTTTTCTCTCTACCATATTCATTGAGTCAGAGTTTAGCAGTCAAACCCAGAGCTTAAAGACATGGCAAATCTACTAGCCAGCATGCTCTGAAGATCCCTGCATTCTGAGGCTGAAATTGCAGCCATGTAACTTTTTCAAGCGTTCTGGGGATCTGAACTCCAATCCTCTTGCTTGTGTGGCAAATGCTTTAACTCCCTAGACATTTCCCTAGCCCCTGTTTATTAATTCTGGAGATGAGATCTCACTGTGTGACCTTTGAACTCCTGGGCTTAAACAACTGCTCCAGCCCTGCAAGTGCTAAGACTATAGGTATGTGTACCTTCTTGCCAGCTAGTCCAAGTTTATGTCTCAGCTCATTTTTTTCAAGAATTACAGAGCTTTATGCTTGCTTCTCTATCATTTCCACCCAGAGATTCTAATTCCTATCAGTTTATCCAAATCCCCAAAATATCCTCCTCATCCCACAACTTTCCCCATCTCAGATGAAGGCAGTGCCATAGCTCTTTCCTTTTATTCCCTTGTGGTTGTGTCTGACTAATTGATTAGGAAACCCATCACCTCTCCCTAACTATGTCTAGCATCTGTGTATCTGTATCTTATCACCCTAATAGGGCTCTTTGTTTCTTCTCACTGTTGTGCACTTTGTACATAGCACATACTTATGGAAGGTAGAATGTTTTAGAATGTATTAACACGGTGCTTTGGAGATTGCAGACATCTGTAGAGCAAGAGAGCTGATGGAACAATAGACCAGGTGCACAGCTGAAAATAAAGCGATTGTATGGTTAATAGTTTCTTTGTGAAATAGCGTATTGGTGGTAGTGACGTGAAACAATAACTTTATCACAGTTATGTGCTGTATATGTATTGTGTGTATGTATGTGAGTACATATACATATATCCTGATTCCTGATTTCATGCAGAGTGACACCATGTGCTAGAAGTTCCCTTGATCCAATGTGAAGCCTTGGAAGCAAATATAAACTTCCCAGCTTGCTTGAGTGGCTGTAGGCAATGTTTCTAACATCTGAAATGATTTAAAACTATCTCTACTCCCTATTGTTGGTGCAATGGGTAGTTGCATAGATTTATGGAACCATTATGTTATTATACAATCTAGCTTGAGAGCCAATGAGTGTGATACTGTTTTATTAATGTACATCCTGGTTCTTTTCACTTTTGAGATGGTTTTGTATTCAAAATTTATGTTTAAAGAAGAAAGTTTCCCTTTACAATGGAACTTGCTGCTTTGATTTTGCAGAAGCAAATTGGATCTTGCATGACAGAATTTGGTATGTGAAGCCAAAGTTCGTCTCCTACTTAGGGTGGGACAGTTGATCCTCTGACATGGCTGATTTGATAATTTGTATGAGGAAAGAAGGGATCTGACAAAGACTCATCTCTCTCTGCCTCTCTTTCTCTTTCTCTTTCTCTTTCTCTTTCTCTTTCTCTTTCTCTTTCTCTTTCTCTTTCTCTTTCTCTTTCTCTTTTCTCTGTCTCTGTCTCTGTCTTTCTCTCTGTCTCTGTCTCTGTCTCTCTCTCTCTCTCTCTCTCTCTCTCTCTCTCTCTCTCTCTCTCTCTCTCTCTCTCTGTGTGTGTGTGTGTGTGTGTGTGTGTGTGTGTGTGTGTGTGTGTGTGTGTGTGTGTGTGTGTATTTGTGGGGAAGGTATGGGTATATGTACACATGGAGGCCAGAAGTCAACATTGGGTGTCTTCCTCCATCTCTCTCTGCTATCCACATCTCTCTCATCTCTCCACAGGGTTTCCTCACAGAACTTAAAGCTCACCTGTTAGCGAGTTTGAAGCCTCAATAAGCTCCATGTATTTGTCTGTCTCTGCCTCCCAGTACTGGGTTACAGATGTTTGCTGCCATGTTTGAATTTTAAGTGCGTACTGGATATCTGAACTCAGGTCCTTATGCTTGCATGGCAGATATTTTACCAACTGAACCATCTCCCAAGCCCCTGTATATTTGTTTAATCTACAACACTCAAAGCTAATGATTAGAGGGGAGGTACTAAAAAACAGCCCTTTACCAACCCTGAAAAAAAGAAGTAGTGAAGCCAGGCTTGATGTTATACACCTTAATTGTAGCATTCAGGAGACTGAGGCGAGATAATTGAAAATTTGAGGCCAGCCAGTTACAGTCATCCTGAGCTATATAGAGAGTTTGTTCTAAAACAACAAACTAACTAGCCAACCAAAAAGCAGTGAATATTATTATTTTTGTTTCTTTTATTAAGATATAAGGAGAGACCCCATATACACTCTTTTAATACTATAAAATGGATATACCTGTGAACAATTTGTATAATGTACCATTTAACTGGAATATTTGCAGATGAAATGGTATAGAGGAGACAATATTAGTGGTGAATTGACAATTGTGTTTTGTGAATCAAATTGTGTGTAGCCAAGGATGACCTTGAACTTCTGATCCTCCTGCCTCTGCCTTTCAAATGCTGGGATTGCAGGCATACGCCATCTAGCTCATGAGTGGTAGTTGTTGAAAGTGAGTTTGATATATACTTTGTGTATGTTAGAAATTCTTTTGGTAGAGATTACAGAAAAGGAAACTTTTGGGGAAATGTTTCTGTTTGAATTAAACTTAGATATAAGTGTTAATCTATCAATAGGACCTGGAGAGATGGCTCAGCAGTTTAGAGCACTTGGTGGTGAGTCACTCAGATAATTGCTTCCCACTAAACATGTAGGTAAAGGAATGGCAGATGTTACAACACTTGTAAATAAGTTGCAGATGCTTGCGTGAGGCCCACAGCCTAACTTGGTATGGTTTTTTTATACAGAATAGTCCTTGCTTTGGTGCCAAATTGTTTATTCCATGTTTGAACTCTATAGTCATGACTAGTCTTGGCTCCTCTAATCATTTTGGAGGCAGTCTTTTTAGCCAGGATGAAAAGATATATTGAAGCATTATGATTTGGCAGGTTGGTAATGTATAATGGTTTTTACAGGGAAAACTTTTAAGGACCTCTTTTCCCAGGCCATTCTGGTTTAGTTTGTTTCTTTTAGTTATTTCTGACATCTCTTTCTTGAAAAGATTTTGTTTTTCTATATTTCTACTAGGTTTTATTTGTGGCAGTCTCTTTTTCAACTCCCATCAGCTTGAATCTTATTTATCAAATTACAGTCACTCAAATTAACACCTTTATGATATCAACATTGAAGCATTTGTTTGTGGCAGAGAATTAAAATTTAAATTGTATGTAAATGGAAGTTGTAAATCAATTGTTTCAATCAGCCAAATTGCAGTTAAGAGAATTTTAATATTTTCTTTCACATCTCTGGTAGTCTTTTTATCCATTCTAGTAAAAGTTCATTAAACTTTATAGTAGAATTAAACCATATAAGCACCAGGTGACAGTCATAGTTGGGTAAAGTGATACATGCCTGTGTTTCTAGCATACAAGAGGTAGAGGCAGGGGATCACTGCAAATTAAAGGCCAGCTTGGTTTATATATTTTCTAGGCCATCCAGTGCTACATAGCAAGATTCTATCTCAAACAAAGTAATGACCTATGCTGAAAATAAGAGATTGGAGGCCAAGGAGATGGCTCAGCAGACAAAGACCCTGCCATTCAGCTTAGTGACTTGACTTTGATCCTCAGGACCCACATGGTGGAAGGAGAAAACTCAGCCCCATACAATGTACTACTGCACTTGAATACACCTCTGTGACACTTGTATACACTACCACCCCCTCTCTCATACTTGCACCCATCTCTCCCTCCCTCTAAATATAAATTTAAAAGTAAAAGTGTTAGTTTCTTTTATATTGCTGTGATAAGACATGACATCCAAGTCAATTTGTAGAAGAAAGAATTTATTTGGGGCTTGAAGTTCAGAGGGCAAATCCATGACTATTATTTGGGGCTTGAAGTTCAGAGGGCAAATCCATGACTATCATGATGGGGAACATGACAGCAATCAGGTGGGCATGGTACTAGAATAGTAGCTGAGAGCTAAATCTTCATCCTCAAGCAGGAGGCAAAGAGTCCAAACTAAAAATGGTGTAGTATTTTGAAACATCAGAGCCCATCCCCATCCAAGAAGGCCACACCTCCTAATCCTTCCCAAATAGCTCCACAAACTGGGAACAAAGTATTCAAACATATGAGCCTATAAGGATCCTTTTCATTCAAACCACCATAATGTCCAATCCTTTAAAGAGAAGCAAGCTCCAGGATAGGCTCCAAAGCTACACAGAGAAACCCTGTCTCGAAAAACCAGAGAGAGAGAGAGAGAGAGAGAGAGAGAGAGAGAGAGAGAGAGAGAGAGAGAGAGAGAGAGAGAGAGAGAGAGAGAAACAAGCTCTCAGGAGCCCCAGGAGCTAATATATTTCGACTAATCAAAAATGACAGGCTAACATTTAAAAAATCATCTAAGACTTAAACTATTGGATATTCCTTATCTGGATGGGAAGATAAGATTATATGGCATCTTTTGATTGGAATTATAAGAATCTTTAGATTAGAAACTCCATGGCTTTCATTGAGCAGATCATATTATGACTCACACTGGTTAAATGAAGCTTATGGGTTTTCAAGCTTCACTTTATTTATTCCCATTGTATCCATATTCCCTTGACTAGAAAAAGTGGGGCCAGGGTTGGTAGGGAATTTGAAGCAGTATGGCAGGGGTAATATTATTTTTAATCATGTGTGTGTGTGTGTGTGTGTGTGTGTGTGTGAGAGAGAGAGAGAGAGAGAGAGAGAGAGAGAGAGAGAGAGAGAGAGAGAGAGAGAGAGAGAGAGAGAGAGAGATGAGCCATGTGCCCCATGTGAATGCAGGTGCCTGTGGAAGTCATAAGAAAGTACTAGATCCCCTGGAGCTGGGGTTACATGTGGTTGTAAGCTGCCTTATGTAGGTGCTAGGCAGAATACTCTGGTCCTCTGAAAGAACAACATGTGCTCTTAAGTATTGAGCCATCTTTCCATCCCCGTGGTTCTTTTTGACACATTGGATGCTTCCTGCTGTTTTATGTGTGTTTAACATGTGTTTTCTGAAACACTCAGCCTAGTGTGTTTTCTAAGAAATAACTAACAGATCATCACCAAGATTTACATTCTCAGAAGCTCTTTCAACTGTATTTCTAAAGACTGTGGATAGAGTTCATTTGGTAGAGTGCTTGCCCAGCATGCAGAAAGCCTATCGTTTGTTCCTCAGCACTATATAAGTAAGATGTGCTCCTGTAGGGTTATAATCAGGAGGTACAGGCTGGAAGATCCACAGTTCAAGATCAGCCTCAGCTACACAGTGAGTTTAAAGCCAGCCTGAGGCCATGTGAAATCCTACCTTAAACCCCTCCAAATGCTGTGTTTTTAGGAGTACTATAGGCTAGGTTCAAATCCCAACTGTGCCTCTTTCTGGGACAAGTTAGTCACTCAGTGCTTTATGTTCCCCATCTTTAAAATTAGAAGAACAAGATGTTCTGTCACTTGGGGATTCCTTGAGGATTAAGTAATATGTACAAAGATTAGAAAAGTGCTTGTCATATAATATTCACTTGGTTAAGGTTCTTTTTTATATTTAATTTTTTATTAGTTCAAATTAGGAACAAGCTTGCTTCACATATCAATGCCTTCTCCCTCTCCCTCCCTTCCCCTCAACTCTCAACCAGCCCCCCATCCCATCCCCCTTTACTCCCCAGGGGGCTCCCCAAAGTCCACCATATCATCCTGGGCCAGGCCTGGGCTGTCCCCCAGGTGTCTGGGCCAAGAGAGCATCCCTTCATGTGGGATGGGTTCTCAAAGTCCCTTCTTACACTGGGGAAAATACTGATTCACTACCAGGGGAAAGGAGTTGTTATAAACAGCAATACCTTTTCTAGTACCTTTGCTTTAAGTGTGTGTATATGTATTTCATGTAGTGTATAAATGTGTATGCCAGAAATTGATGTCAGATATCTTCCTCAGTCATTCTCCACCTTTTTTATTTTAAATCAGTCTCACTATGTAGCTCTTTTCTTTAGAACTTGCTCTGTAGAGCAGGCTGGCCTTGAACTCACAAAGATCTGCCTGTGTCTGCCTCCTGAGTGCTGGGATTAAAGTTATGCACTTCCTGGCCTGGCCTCCACCCTAGTTTTTGGGTCAGGATCTCCCTGAACCTGAAGCTCATCGGTTTGCCTAGACTAGCCGACCAGTGAGTTACAGGGATCCTGTAACTACCCAGCACCAAAACCGTGCTGTGCCTGGTTTTACCTGAGTGCTAGAATTCCTCATGTTTGCATGGCAAGCACTTTACCAACTGAGCCATCTCTCCAGCCCAAATTTCCTTAACTTTTGATTACGGGAGATTTGAAACTCCAACAGTAGACTTGAATTTTGCTATACTTGTGGTCTGTTTGTTTCGTATTACCAAGTCTGAAATGTCAGCCACTAGAAAGTAAATGCCATAATTTGGGACCTTGTCTGCATTAGTCACCATTGTATTTACAATTCCTTGAAAAAATATTAAAACTGCTATGTATCATTGGTTTTCAGTAAATGTTTGTGGACTAGATAAGTGAAGACTGTGTTTTGTCTTAATCCAGTTAAAATTATAAAGGAAACTCATTGTTTTTGTGTTGTGCTTGTGGTCTAGCTGAAGATTGCTTTTTCGTTCATTCATTAATTGCCTCACTTACTCATTTATTGAAGCATCACCAGATTTCTTGTATAGATCATCAATGGTACTCTGAGATTTCTCTGTAAATGAATGAATGGGTGACAATCCCCACTGAAAGATTGGTTGGGTGGTATGTCTAGAACAGTGCTTCTCAATCTGTTGGTCGTGACCCCTTTTTTGGGGGGTCATATGTCAGATATCCTGCATATCAGATGTTTATATTACAATTCATAGCAGTAGCAAAATTAGAGTTATGAAGTAGCAAGGAAAATAATCTGATGGTTGAGGGTCACCATAACTCGATGAACTGTATTAAAGAGTTGCAGCATTAGGAAGGTTGAGAACCACTGGCCTACATGCTGTATTTACATATTAAGTCAGAGTGGTTTTGCTTGTTTGTTTCCCTGGATGATTACTGATTTGGATAGGGTCTGTCTGATCTAGTTAACTGGAATTTAACTTTTCTCTCCCAAGTCATGCCTTGGCTCAGTCATCATTTCTGGGCTTCTCATTTGATACCATGGATTGTCCCCAAACCTTTTATTTTATGTTTTGTTTGAGACGGGGTATCACAGAGCCTAGTCTGATTTTCAACCCACTATGTAGGTGGGGTTGATAATGAACTCTTGGTTCTCCTGTTTCTGTCTTCCAAGCTCTGTGATTATAGGCATACACCACCATGCCTGTATGGATTATCCTTTTATCTGACAAACATGTATGTATGAAGGTCCCTCCAAGGCAAGGACATGGACTAGCAGAGTTATGTCCACATTGTCAGTGAGAATCAGGAGAAAGGAAATTTCCTGGGATGTGGAAGGGAGTTTCTAGAGATATTTTCAAGGGAAGTGATTCCTGAGCAGAACATTCAAAGATGATGGGCAGTCATGGTACTGGCAGGATGTGTATGGATAAGGAGAAAGCATGATTACATTGATGGAGCAAACAGGTAGATTGGGCTAGAGGGCAGGGACTGTTGTGTGGTGATGGTGGTAGGTAGCTGTAAGGGAAGTGGTACCTCTTTCCACAGGACTTTGCCAGCCTGCTTATAGGCTGCACTTTTTTTGGGTGGACTAGCACATTGGTGGAGGAGTTCAGCTGTGTAACAGCATGATTTGCACTTTAGGGAGATAACTAGGGAGGTGCCTGGGAATGTGTTCTAGAGATTGAAGAGGAAATAGCTAAGAGAATTGCCAGCCCAGGGCTCTGTGGTTGGTGACTAATTGGCTAGACACCAAGAACTTCTAGTAGCTCCTGGAAAGGGGCAGATGGGCCCACCTCATGCACACTCTTTAAGCCAGACTGCCATTGCCTGGGTTGGCAGCAGACCTGACAGAAGAGCCAAATTTCCTTTCAAAGAAAATTGTTCTGTGTGTTTTGGGAACCAAAAAGCCAGGAGTCAGCATTCTATTATCTTTGTTCATAGATGAACTAGCCATAGATTAAAAAAAAAGTTTGGAAGGTTTAAATACATTTGTGTTTATACATATGAACATAACTGTGTATATGTATAAATATTACCTATACATTTCATTTATATATACATGGACATTCAACAAATTTATCTTCCCCAATCAGTTCTTCTTCTTCTTCTTTTTTTTTGAATCAGGCTCTCATGTTGTCTAGGCCAGATTCAAACTCACTATGTAGTCCAGGGTACCCTTGAACTTCTATAATCATCCTGTCTCACCCTCCAAATACTGAGACTAGAGGTGTGTGGTTCTGTGCACACCTGTCCTAAATACTATTTGTTTATTTATGTAGATTTTCTGAGACAGGGTCTCAAGTAGCCCAACAAGATCTTGAACTCACTATGAAGTTGTAGATGCTCTTGAACTCCCCAGCTTCTTGTCTCTGTTTTCCAAGTGGTGGGATTACATACAGGCCCGTGCCACCATGCTCAACTTTTAATTTGTTTTGGTTTTCTAATTAGTTTTTAAATTAGTTCTCCATTGTGGAATAATTTTAGATTTATAGAGAGGTAGTAAAGTAATACAGAATTTCTGCATACTCCATACCCAGCTTTCACTACTGTTAACAGCTTATGTTAATACAGTATCTGTTGTAATGCCTGAGCCAATGTCAATGTGTGATTATTTATTAAAGCCCAAACTTTATTCAGGTACCCTTAGTTTTTATCCATTTTTTATCCACCCTTTTCTTTAATTCTAGGGTGTCATTCAGGATACTGCATCATATTTAGTCACCCTGACTCCTTAGATTCCTCTTGTTTTGGTGACCTTCATAGTTGTAAATTTTGTAGAATGTTCTTAAATTGGCATTTGTCTGAAGGCTTTCTCACAATGGAGGTTCATTTGTGTTACACCATATACCGAGGGCTCATGTTATCTAAATAACTTACCATTTTCACTGTTAACCTTGTTCACCTTGACTGAGGTGAGGTTAGGCAGGTTTGTCCCCTGGGAAGTTTCATTGTTGTATTTTATTTTGATTTGCTTCCTTTCCATATTATACTCTTTTGGAAGAAGTCACTCTGTAAACCCTATACTTAGGACCTGGGGAGTTAGACTGCACTTCATCGAGACAGGAGTATATAAATGAATTGAAATTTCTCTGGGATTCTTTGTTCTCTCTCATCCTAATTAGGTTTTGATAAGGTGATTTCTTATCTGTGTTCTGCATTCCAATGCTAATTCCCCAGCACTTGCATCACATTTGCCATTTACACCTAGTGATATCTCCCACATTGGTTTCATGTATGTCATATATAAACAGATCTGTGTCGTATTTACTCAGATTATACATTTCATGAGGACAGAGACAGCATCTCATTTAAAGCCACCTACAAAGTTGGTCACAATTCCAGCAGTTAATAATTATGGAATATGTTATTTTTAAGTTAGTTTCATTAAAAGACTTAAGTATTAACCATGGTCCATTACTAAACAGGCTATCAAAGTCTAAGAATAAAAGAAAAATTGCAAGAAGAGGAGACTGCTAATTTGTGAAGTTGTCCTGAATTTGTAAGAGTAGTTTGTAATAATAGTGGCTTCCTGTGTGCCAGATTCTTCTTTAAGCATTTAGTCTTCTGTATATAATTTAGTCACCTAGACAATCCTATAGGCTTGTGCCATTATTACTATTCTTTTCTAGTTCTTGTTTCTATGAGGCATTGATTCTAACCCAGAACCTTGCACATACCAGACAAGTGCTCTGTTGCTGAACTATATATAGCCTCTGTTCCATTAGTCCTATTTTATAGATGAGGAAATCAAGGTGAACACAATTTAATTTGTTCAAGATTATATAGCTTGGGAATGACCTAGTTGGATTTTTTTTTATCTCATGTTCTGGCTCCAGAGTTTTGAACTCTTCACTGATGGGCTCTAAAGTCATTAAAATGGTGATTCATATGGTATCTCATTTAGGGAAAACACCAATGATGTTTGAATACTTCATTCCAGTCTGTTGGGATATTTCTGATGACATGATGGCAGTATTACTGTTTTTCCTAGGGGAAACCTATCCACAAAGTCAGTGCTGTTTTCCCTTTATTTTTATTTTTATTTTCAGGGTAATTTTTGGATAGTATGACTAACTTTATTTCTGTAAAAGTATTTGTATTTTTTAACATGTTATATTTTATGTATCCTCTACTCCCCAGGCATGTAATCTGTTGAAAGATAGCTTTTTATTTCTCCTCTCACATTTAAAAAAGCACATACAAGTGGCCACTGAGTCCTGCCAAATAAATAGTCAGTGTGTTCCTTGTCTGAATGGTCACACCTTTGGGCACCGGGAGGCAACCCACATTGCTGCAGAGATGTAGGTGAGGGAGGAGGACTTCTGGAGAAGCCACCCAAGCCATGAATCGGCCCTGGCTTCCTGAACCATAAACAAATGCAAGCTTTGTTCTCCCCGTTCCTCATTTGGTCCCAAGTATGACTCAGGATTAGGCTGGGTCTTCAGGCTCCGTGCCTTTGGCTGTTTGAAGGAAGTGGGAGGACTTCAGGGTAGTTTTGGGACCTTTACAAACTGAAGAGAGGAGGCCTGGCTGCATGATGGGAGAAGAGGTATTTCTTTCTTTTTTCTTTTAGAGAGGAACTAGATCCTTTTAATCTGTAGCTTATCTACAGCATTCTATAACAGGACTTGTTCTGTTTACACGGCAGTGTTAAAGTGATGATGTTTGGGCCAGCTGGAATCCCACAGTAGAGGGGGCGGTTGCTGTTAGACATATTCAGAAGGAACCTTTCAAATGTAAGAGTGATTTTCTAAAGTCAAATGTTGCACTGGAGCCATTTAGCTGATTTTTGATCCCCACCCCCATCCCACCCCACGGATTTGGTCAATTTGGCCATTAATTTTTACAGATGTTTCCAATTTCTTTGTGCCTGAGTTTTCATGTGCTCATACTGCAGAGAGTAATTTAGATGGGCAGTTTGCACAAGCAGTAACTAAACTGTTACACCATGTCACAGAGATGTTTAGCAATTACAGATGTTTGTGCAGTCAACAAATCCAGCTTGCTTTTCAGGTTAGTTTAGGAGAGAAGAACATCTCACAGAGCAAGCCAGTTCTGGGGCATTTCACCCTTGGGGGGTCACAGACATTTGGAGTTTTCCTTGTGAATATAGAAACTGTGAGTAGTGATTTCTGGGGACCCATTGCACTGCTTACTTTGGAGATACAGATATTTGCCTACCTTTGTAGGGCCGAATATTTATATTTGTGTGTGTGTAGGTGTGTGTGTGTGTATCTATCTATCTATCTATCTATCTATCTATCTATCTATCTATCTATCTATATATGGATATGGATCACTTGCTTTTCTAAAAGTTAGTCTGTAGTTGGTGGTCATGTTTCTCTGAGTCCTTCATTATTTGTCTACCTAAAAGCAGAAGTCTCTTATTTTCCAGACACAAAAGAAAATTCCCTAAATAAACCACAGGATAAGAAAAGGCTTGTGATTACTGTGTGTCTTCCATATTCCCGGTTCTCAGTGAAAACAAGAAATTTAAGGGAAGAGGCAAGGTCTGTAAAATATGTCCCTTTATGTCTTTTTCTATTGGCTTTAACTTAAAACTTTTTTGAAAACTTTTTTTAAAATGGAAAATAGTGTGGCAAGAATAAAGCTGGTTGCCTCAGCACATTAAGAGTAAGGGAATTTCTTGATTTTTTTAAACAGCATCTGTTGCTTGCTTAGGAAGACAGGCAGACATTTGAGGGAGCTTCAGACATTGACTAAAATAAAGTTCATTTACAGTAGCTTGGGAGAAGCCCCTAGGGAAAGAGGTCTGACACTTGCTGATCCTCTAATTGTAATTTTCTGAACTCAGGTTTTGTTAATTAATTTTTAAGATCAGAATACAAAGTAATGGGTTTCCTATTGGCATGTTTTTACATTTGTGTCATTATGCTTTGTTCTCGGTGGTCGTTCTCCCCCATTGTCCTCTTCTGTCCTAGTCATTCCTTACCTTCTAACTTGTAATAAAGAACCCAGAGTTTAACTTTTGCCCCAGGAAATGGCCAGAGCCTGGTAGGCTGTAAGATATGGGCAAGAAAGACTGAGCAGTTGCTGGCCCTCGGGAGCTTATCTGGCCGTCAGGCAAGGCCCTAGAGATGGGAAAAGTAGGGTGCCCTGCTGGCCCCTACAGTTCCTACTCTGCTGGCCCCTGCTGGTTCCCTCATGTTTCCAGGGCTCACTATAGGGGAGTGCTTCCTGAATCCATTTGTATGTTTTGCTTTGCTCATGTCAAGAATTCTTTGCAGTAATAGTAACAATACTAAAAACAGTGTCTCATAGTTAAAGTATATGAAGAAATAGAGACACTCTTAGTCTTATTTGGAGAAGTTGTAATTAAAATTTTATATGTATTCTCCAAGACTTTTTTCTGAGACAGAATATGCATGTCGGGCACACCTCTCATTATTCTTCCAACAACAGGGGCTTAGTACATGTGTTATGGCCCATCTTTTTCTGTCAGATAACTACATGGTATTTTTAAGGTCTCTAGCCATCAGAGGGAAACAATACTGTGTATTTAACCAAACTCCACTTCATATCTGCTCAGATTGCTTCAATCTTTAATAGTTTTTTCATACCACTTATATTAAAAACTAAGAATGTTTTCTTAGGCCTGACATGACGGCTCACATCTATAATCCCAGCACTCAGGAGGCTTAGACAGGAGAGTTTCCATGAATATGAAAACACTCTGTCCTACATAGCTCTAGGCCAACCTGTGCTACAGAGTCCCTGTCCCAAACAAACATCCAATATGTGTGTGTGTGTGTGTGTGTGTGTGTGTGTGTGTGTATTATATTTCATCCAATTATTTCCTTAAAATAAGTTTCTTCTCTTCCTCCTTTCCTCCCTCTTTCACTTCTTCCATTCCTCCATTCCTCCATCACTCTTTTCCTCCTTCTCTCCTTCCCCTCCTTCATTTCTTATTTTGAGGCAGAGTTTCATATAGGCCAAGCTGGCCTGAAATTCACTATGTAGCTGAGGGTGATCTTGAATTCATTGTCCCAACTGTTTCCACCTCCTGGGTTCTGGTGTTATAAATTTGCCATGCCTGGTTCCTTAAGCTGAATTTTTAAAAGAGAAATTTCCAGGTTTAATGACTTATGTGACTTTGATTTTGTTTTAAGTGAAACTAATGTGAACATATTGTTTCTTTACTACCAGGAGGAAAATGTTCAATTTTTGTAATCCTTCACACTTAATGTCCTCATAGAAATAACTCCCAAAAGCTTTGAACAACTGGGTGTGGTAGCAGACACCTGTAATCCCAACATTGTACAGATTAAGGTGGGAAGGATCTCCATAAATTCAAGGCAAATCTGATGTATGGAGTGAGTTCCAGACCATCCTGGGCTACAGAGATAAACTCTGTCTCAAAAATAGAGTAAAACAAACCCAAAAAACCCAACAACCCCAGAGTGTTCTACAAACTGGTTGTGGCATAAACTACATTCATACCACTGTGTAGCTGTCATTACTATTAATCTCCAGAGCTTTTGCATTTTACAAGATTCTACCCATTAAACATTAGGCCCTATAGCACCCTCCCCTACTGCTTGCAAACTCCATTCTGCTTTTTGTTTCTGAATTTATTTGCTGGATCATATGATAATTTTAAGGTTGTGAGGAACCTCCATACTGTTTTCCACAGTGGTGCTACCACATTTCAATCTCAGCGGCAATCTACAAGGTTTTGTAATTTTTCTGCATCGTCACTTGGCCATGCTATTTCCTGCTTTTGTTTTGGTTTTGATAGCAGCTAGCCTAGCAGACATCAGGTGTTTAACATGTGTCCATGATTGCTGTCATAAAAGGAGAAGGTTACCATTTTGTTTCCGTCTGATAACTGAGGAGTTAATGAGCTGGGAAAAAGGTCTTCTGCCTCAGTGTCACCACTAAGCAGCTGAATGTTTGCACAAGTACAAACAGAAGGTTGCATATCATGTGGAGGAAGAACCAGATCCCCCTTTTCCACACTCCCCAAAGAAACAAACAGTAGTATTCAGGTGCTTTTCATGTGACTTAGCCCCCTTACTTGGAAGGTTAACATTTCTCCCATGTGCTTTTGTTAATTCTAACTGATTTCATCTTAGTGGGAAAAGTTAGCTATATGGTTGATTTTACTCGTGTCTTCTACTATAGAATTGCTTGAGAGTAAGAACTAGCTGTCTTTCCTTTTATGACATATTTGCTGAATTATTTTTATATGCTAACTGATATTCTTCAATGGGGTATATAGACTTATCAGCAAATATTCTGTCATCCTTTGTTCTTTTTGACACTAATGATTATTTCATAATATCTATTCTTGAGATTGTTGGTTGCTTTTGGTTCTTGATGTCCAAGGTCATACATATGTCTGACTGGCCATTGAAATGATCATATGTTGTGTGATATTTTGGCATCACACAACAATCATGCTTTTGTACTTAGCCTGGTTTTCTGATATTCTCAACTATTTGTAAAATAGGTTTCTGACCAACTGGGGTTCAGTAGATATAATAAATTCAATGCTATAAAAAACTGGTATCATGAAAATGAACTATTCTGCTTATGTTAGTTGAATTGTGTTGTCTTTTCTTACTTTTAACGAATTTAAATTGCAGAGCTCAGTCAGCAACTTGTCTTATATTTCTTTGTAGTGTTGGAGCCCATTAAATTGGTACAAAATTCATCCTTTGCTAAGGCTCTCCATATTGGAAGCCAGATCTCCAAATAAATATGTGTGTGTGTGTGTGTGTGTGTGTGTGTGTGTGTGTGTGTGTGTGTGTGTGTGTGTGTGTGTATGCTCTAGCACACGTCCAATAGGTGCTTCACACTCAAAAAGTAACAATTCATGAACAAGGCATGAACCAGAATTTCTGTAAATGGCTCCCTTTCATCAAAAAGTCACCCTTAAAACTACTTCATGCAGCCTATGAGTCTGAGTGTTAATTGAAGTGTCACCTCAATAAAACTTATCCTTTCACTTGTAAGAATCTAGCAGGCAGGGTTTGGGAAAGTGATGGCAGAAAACTGAAGTCTGTATCACTTAAAAGTTGTATTTCTGTTTTGTTCATTTAAGTTGAGGGACTTAGAGATGGTGAGGATGAATTTACTGCTTCTTTTTCTTATTCTTTCACCAGCTAAGCATTTTTACTCACCAGAGACGTTCATATGTTTTGCTCCATTTGTTTTGGTAGCATCTTTTCAGTCTGTTCGTTTTATTTTGCCTTCTTAGTCAGGGCTAATTTCACTTTCCACCAGGAAACAGTTTCTTCTGGCTACCTTTTCTAGGCTATGAGTAGAAACTGATAATAAATGAACTGATGATGCTAAGAGTGTCATGGTTTTCGGTCACATATTTCTTCTAGGCACAATGCTTAGTTAGCCCTGTTCTGTTACTGTGCTCACAGAGCTAGATGCCTAACATATCTTGCATGTTTGATTTTATAATTTATTTTGTTTCCACCCCAATAACACCTCTATAGTTAAGCACCACTAGAAGCAGAGAATGAAGAGTTCAAACAACTCAAGTTTTTTGTGACCTTTGTTCATATATTGTTATGCTGGATAGAAACAAAATGAGGTTTTAGAAAGACCTCATGATGAGGACCTAATGAAAAAGACCTAATGAGAGGAGACTGAAAGAGGCATCTAGGTTATAGATGGATCACTAAATTTCAAAGTGTTATAGTAAAAACATGACTCCATGGAGCTGCAAAGTTGTATATTTGCATGTAAGAAAACCTTGAATTTTGTCTGCCCCAACCTTAAGAAATCAGGGTTTCTCTGTATTGTTTTAGAGCCTGTCCTGGAACTCGCTTGGTAGGCCAGGCTGGTCTCAAACTCACAGAGATCTGCCTGTCTTTACCTCCCTAGTGCTGGAATTAAAGGCGTGCACCACCAACGCCCGGCCCAACCTTAAGAAATCTTATGGTGGTTGATCTCACCATGGAATTGAGTTGACTACAAGAAGGCCAGAGATATCCTGAGGAGCTATGAGACAAGGCAGTAAATGAAAATTGGTTTTTTAAAGATTATTTTAGATTCATATATTTTATTTTATGTCTGTCAGTGTTTTAGCTGACAGATATTGGAGTTCAAGCTGGAGATCAGAAAAAGCAGCTAACTACTAGAGAGTTCTTACCTTTACCACGTCTCAGACCAAAAGTGGCATTCCTGTCCTCAGCGTGAATACAGATTGACTGACTCCTGTCTCCTCATGTCTTATATTCCTCTCTAGTGCTGGGATTTAAGGTGTGTACCACCACTGCCCAGCCTCTATGGTTAACTAATATGGCTAGCTTTTCACTCTGATCTTCAGGCAAGCTTTATTTGTTAGATCATAAACAAAATATCACCACACAACATATTTGTGCCTGTTGCCTGTAGAAGTCAGAAAATGGCATCAGATCCCCTGCAACTGGAGTTATGGATGGTTGTAAGCCACCATGTATGTGCTGGGAACTGAACCTGGGTCTAGTGTAAGAGCAACAAGTGCACTTAACTACTGAGCCATCTCTCCAGCCCCAATAAAAACTAGTTTCAACCAAAAACTAGATGTCTGGAGTTGTGGAATTAGTTGTCACAACAAAGAGAGTTAGCTAAGCAATGTGTATGAGGAAATCAGACTTTGCAGCATTTGAGACTGTTCCCTGATTCCACTAATGGCAGGAAGCATGAATATTATAAACCACGTCTGCCAGAATCATATTAAATATAATGTAATAACCCAGAAGTAACGAATGTATTGTTCAATTGAAAAGTTCCATTCCTGGTCTTTGTCTGATTTTGTCACTGTCTTCCATGAATCTGTATTGTGTTTTCCCTGTACGGAGCCTATAGCAGGTCTTTGTGTAAGGCACAAAGAGGAATTTCTGCTCTGGGAGCTCAGAAGCAAACATTGAAGCAAGCATTCTCCATTGTGACAGAAAAGGACACGGAATCACTGAAGATCAGAAAAATACATTAATGGAAATATTTTAATGGATATATTGTCTTGTCTTTAAAATGTCCCTTAAAAAATAACAGAACTGAGCATGTTGGCAGATGCTTGTGATCCCAGAATTTAGCAGGCAAGCTCAATGTCATCTTATACCACATAGCTAGTTTAAGACCAGCCTGAACTACCTGGGATCCCATCTCAAAAGAAAAATAAAAGTTAGGCATAAGTGGTGCATATTTTGAATTCCAGTATTCATAAGTCAGAGGAAGGTAGATCTCTGTGAATTTGAGGCCAGCCCAATTTACATAGTAAGTTCCATGTTAGCTGGCTAGGTAATGAGACCCTGTCTAAAAATTATAATAAAAACCAAATTAAAAAGTAACATAGTCAAATGAGAAATATGTGAATAAAATTAGTGATTTCCTGTTTTCTTCATCTATATGTTGTGTGGTTTGGTGTTTTTGTACATGTTATAGATAAAAAGAAAGGGAAATTCTTTAGCACAGAAGAGTTAAAACTTGCAAAATGAGTGGTGAAACATTTACCATTTGCTCATATGGTAAAGGATCAAATTTGTCTAAAATCAGGCATCTTAAAGAGAATTTACAGCCTTAAGAAAACTGTCTTCTTCCTCCTCATATTTTCTGTAAAAATGACACTAAATGAATGAAATGTGAATGAATGTGAAAGACAGCCAAGTATAGACCATATTAAACTTCTGCTCTACAAGACTAGAAATTATTATTTTTTAATTGTTTATTAAAGTGCCTTTATGGGTCTTGGAAGATGGCTGAGTGGGTAAGAACTGTGAAGTCCAGGGGAGCTCAGTTCAAATTCCTAGCACCCATGTAAAAGCTGGACATGGCTATACATGCCTGTACCTCCAGCCTTAGGGGGGAAAGATAAGCAGATCCTGGGAACTCTTTAGCCAGCCAAACTAGCCAAAATTTCAAGCTTCAGGTACAGTGAAAGACCTATTTAAAGAAAATAATGAAGAGAGCATTCAAGGCTCTAGGATGGCATATAAGTTAGTCATCAATCTCATAATCAGGGGAGTGCATTTAAGGTAGCCTCTCCTCCGTTGCTGAGATAGTTAGCTGGTGTCATCTTTGTAGATCTCCAGACATTTCCCTAGTGCCTGATTTCTCTGTAAACCAAAAAATGTCTCCCTCTTTTAT